>NC_088688.1:1845396-2450528 GCF_028017835.1 Emys orbicularis | reverse complement strand
ACAACCCCTCCCCCCACTGCCCCCCACCTCCCCTCCCTTCCCCTTTCCCCATCCCCCCCACTGTCCCTCCCCCCACTGCTCCCCCACCTCCCTCCCCTCCCCTTTCCCCATTCCCCCCACTGTCCCTCCCCGTCTGTCCCCCGACCTCCCCTCCCCCTCCCCTTTCCCCAGAGCCCCCACAACCCCTCCCCCCACTGCCCCCCACCTCCCCTCCCTTCCCCTTTCCCCATCCCCCCCACTGTCCCTCCCCCCACTGCTCCCCCACCTCCCCTCCCCTCCCCCTTTCCCCATTCCCCCCACTGTCCCTCCCCGTCTGTCCCCCGACCTCCCCTCCCCCTACCCTTTCCCCAGAGCCCCCACAACCCCTCCCCCACTGCCCCCCACCTCCCCTCCCTTCCCCTTTCCCCATCCCCCCCACTGTCCCTCCCCCACTGCTCCCCCCACCTCCCCCTCCCCTCCCCTTTCCCCATTCCCCCCACTGTCCCTCCCCGTCTGTCCCCCGACCTCCCCTCCCCCTACCCTTTCCCCAGAGCCCCCACAACCCCTCCCCCCACTGCCCCCCACCTCCCCTCCCCTCCCCTTTCCCCATCCCCCCCACTGTTCCTCCCCCCACTGCTCCCCCACCTCCCCTCCCCTCCCCTTTCCCCATACCCCCCACTGTCCCTCCCCGTCTGTCCCCCGACCTCCCCTCCCCCTCCCCTTTCCCCAGAGCCCCACAACCCCTCCCCCCACTGCTCCCCACCTCCCCTCCCCCTCCCCTTTCCTCCCCCCCACTGTCCCTCCCCGTCTGTCCCCCGACCTCCCCTCCCCCTCTCCTTTCCCCATCCCCCCCCACAACCCCTCACCCACTGCCCCCCACCTCCCCTCCCCCTCCCCTTTCCCCAGCCCCCACACTGTCCCTCCCCGTCTGTCCCCCGACCTCCCCTCCCCCTCTCCTTTCCCCATCCCCCCCACAACCCCTCCCCCCCACTGCTCCCCACCTCCCCTCCCCTCCCCTTTCCCCAGCCCCCCACTGTCCCTCCCCGTCTGTCCCCCGACCTCCCCTCCCCCTCCCCTTTCCCCAGCCCCCCCACAACCCCTCCCCCCACTGCCCCCCACCTCCCCTCCCCTCCCCTTTCCCCATCCCCCCCACTGTCCCTCCCCGTCTGTCCCCCGACCTCCCCTCCCACTCCCCTTTCCCCATCCCCCCCCACTGTCCCTCCCCCACTGCCCCCCACCTCCCCTCCCCCTCCCCTTTCCCCATCCCCCCCACTGGTCCTCCCCGTCTGTCCCCCCGACCTCCCCTCCCCCTCCCCTTTCCCCAGCCCCCCCACAACCCCTCCCCCCACTGCCCCCCACCTCCCCTCCCCTCCCCTTTCCCCATCCCCCCCACTGTCCCTCCCCGTCTGTCCCCCGACCTCCCCTCCCCCTCCCCTTTCCCCAGCCCCCCCACAACCCCTCCCCCCACTGCCCCCCACCTCCCCTCCCCCTCCCCTTTCCCCAGCCCCCCCACTGTCCCTCCCCGTCTGTCCCCCGACCTCCCCTCCCCTCCCCTTTCCCCATCCCCCCCACTGTCCCTCCCCCCACTGCTCCCCCACCTCCCCTCCCCTTTCCCATCCCCCCACAACCCCTCCCCCCACTGCTCCCCCACCTCCCCTCCCCTCCCCTTTCCCCATCCCCCCCACTGTCCCTCCCCGTCTGTCCCCGACCTCCCCTCCCCCTCCCCTTTCCCCAGCCCCCCCACAACCCCTCCCCCCACTGCCCCCCACCTCCCCTCCCCTCCCCTTTCCCCATCCCCCCCACTGTCCCTCCCCGTCTGTCCCCCGACCTCCCCTCCCCTTTCCCCAGCCCCCCCACAACCCCTCCCCCCACTGCCCCCCACCTCCCCTCCCCTCCCCTTTCCCCATCCCCCCCACTGTCCCTCCCCGTCTGTCCCCCGACCTCCCCTCCCCCTCCCCTTTCCCCAGCCCCCCACAACCCCTCCCCCCACTGCCCCCCACCTCCCCTCCCCCTCCCCTTTCCCCAGCCCCCCCACTGTCCCTCCCCGTCTGTCCCCCGACCTCCCCTCCCCCTCCCCTTTCCCAGCCCCCCCACAACCCCTCCCCCCACTGCCCCCCACCTCCCCTCCCCTTTCCCCATCCCCCCCACTGTCCCTCCCCCACTGCTCCCCCACCTCCCCTCCCCTCCCCTTTCCCCATCCCCCCCACTGTCCCTCCCCGTCTGTCCCCCGACCTCCCCTCCCCCTCCCCTTTCCCCAGCCCCCCCACAACCCCTCCCCCCACTGCCCCCCACCTCCCCTCCCCTTTCCCCATCCCCCCCACTGTCCCTCCCCCCACTGCTCCCCCACCTCCCTCCCCTTTCCCCATCCCCCCCACTGTCCCTCCCCGTCTGTCCCCCGACCTCCCCTCCCCCTCCCTTTCCCCAGCCCCCCACAACCCCTCCCCCCACTGCCCCCCACCTCCCCTCCCCTCCCCTTTCCCCATCCCCCCCACTGTCCCTCCCCCCACTGCTCCCCCACCTCCCCTCCCCTCCCCTTTCCCATCCTCCCCACTGTCCCTCCCCGTCTGTCCCCCGACCTCCCCTCCCCCTCCCCTTTCCCCAGCCCCCCACAACCCCTCCCCCCACTGCCCCCCACCTCCCCTCCCCTTTCCCCATCCCCCCCACTGTCCCTCCCCCCACTGCTCCCCCACCTCCCCTCCCCTTTCCCCATCCCCCCCACTGTCCTCCCACCACTGCTCCCCCACCTCCCTCCCCTTTCCCCATCCCCCCCACTGTCCCTCCCCGTCTGTCCCCCGACCTCCCCTCCCCCTCCCCTTTCCCAGCCCCCCCACTGTCCCTCCCCGTCTGTCCCCCGATCTCCCCTCCCCCTCCCCTTTCCCCAGCCCCCCCACAACCCCTCCCCCCCCTGCTCCCCCACCTCCCCTCCCCTCCCTTTCCCCAGCCCCCCACAACCCCTCCCCCACTGCTCCCCACCTACCCTCCCCTCCCTTTCCCCAGCCCCCCACAACCCCTCCCCCACTGCTCCCCCACCTCCCCTCCCCCTCCCCTTTCCCCAGCCCCCCCACTGTCCCTCCCCGTCTGTCCCCCCACCTCCCCTCCCCCTCCCCTTTCCCCAGCCCCCCCACAACCCCTCCCCCCACTGCTCCCCCACCTCCCCTCCCCCTCCCCTTTCACCAGCCCCCCACAACCCCTCCCTCACTGCTCCCCCACCTACCCTCCCCCTCCCCTTTCCCCAGCCCCCCACTGTCCCTCCCCCCACTGCTCCCCCACCTCCCCTCCCCCTCCCCTTTCCCCAGCCCCCCCACAACCCCTCCCCCACTGCTCCCCCACCTCCCCTCCCCCTCCCCTTTCCCCAGCCCCCCCACAACCCCTCCCCCACTGCTCCCCCACCTCCCCTCCCCTCCCCTTTCCCCAGCCCCCCGCAACCCCTCCCCCCACTGCCCCCCACCTCCCCTCCCCCTCCCCTTTTCCCAGCCCCCCTGCAGCACCTCCCCACTGCCCCCGACCTCCCCTCCCCCTCCCCTTTCCCCAGCCCCCCCGCAACCCCTCCCCCCACTGCTCCCCCACCTCCCCTCCCCCACCCCTTTCCCCATCCCCCCCACTGTCCCTCCCCGTCTGTCCCCCGACCTCCCCTCCCCCTCCCCTTTCCCCATCCCCCCCACTGTCCCTCCCCGTCTGTCCCCTGACCTCCCCTCCCCCTCCCCTTTCCCCATCCCCCCCACTGTCCCTCCCCGTCTGTCCCCCGACCTCCCCTCCCCCTCCCCTTTCCCCAGCCCCCACGCAACCCCTCCCCCACCTCCCCTCCCCCACCCCTTTCCCCAGCCCCCCCACAACCCCTCCCCCCACTGCTCCCCCACCTCCCATCCCCCCCACTATCCCTCCCCGTCTGTCCCCCGACCTCCCCTCCCCCTCCCCTTTCCCCATCCCCCCCACAACCCCTCCCCCTCTGCTCCCCCACCTCCCCTCCCCTCCCCTTTCCCCAGCCCCCCCACTGTCCCTCCCTGTCTGTCCCCCGACCTCCCCTCCCCCTCTCCTTTCCCCAGCCCCCCGCAACCCCTCCCCCTCCCCTTTCCCCAGCCCCCCCGCAGCACCTCCCACACTGCCCCCGACCACCCCTCCCCCTCCCCTTTCTCCATCCCCCCCACTGTCCCTCCCCGTCTGTCCCCCCACCTCCCCTCCCCCTCCCCTTTCCCCAGCCTCCCCCAACCCCTCCCCCCACTGCGCCCCCACCTCCCCTCCCCCTCCCCTTTCCCCAGCCCCCCCACTGCCCCTCCCCCTCTGTCCCCCAACCTCCCCTCCCCCTCCCCTTTCCCCAGCCCCCCTGCAACCCCTCCCCCCACTGCCCCCGACAAGAACTTTCTCAGAATTGCTGCTGTCAAATGATAAATGCAACTGATGCTGTCTCTCTCCTGCATGTTCATAGAGCAACTAGAAAAATGGAGCCTTGATTCCCTCATTGGGGTCTCTGCTGTAGGATAAATATTTTTTAGCACTTAATACTGCTCCTTAAAAGGAAAGATTTAGATACCAAAATCAAAATAGCAAAAATGCCCTAAAAACCTTCTCAGTGGGTCAGAGTTAAGGATATTGTGCTGTGGTGAAATATGCATTTCTTTGTTCTGGATAAGGATGATATGTTCATGTTTATTGGATGGGCAGTGTAAGGTTTGTGACATCTGTAGTTATTCATTTCTATGCTTCTAAATGCTTGGGTTTCGTGGTGAGGTAGTGGGTGAGTAAGCTGTTGTCAGCTAAGGTTGCTAAGTGACTTTTTTAAAAACATGTTTTTGGACAGGATTAAGGAGACTGGCTGTAAAAGCCCATTTTAATGGGCTGGGCGTGACTGCGGAGTTACATCTCCTGGCTTTGTTTCTGGGCTGTTTGTTCCCTCTTCCTGAGCACACTCTAATTAGCAGAGTACCCCCTCGGCTGCCTGTGGTCCTCACCGTGCTGAGCTTCCCAGGTCATCCGGCACTTTGGCATTCCCCTGTGGCTTGGTTGCTTCCATTCTGATTCTGGTGCCATCCACAGATTTGATCTAAGCTGCAGACACGCAGGGAGCAGATAGCTGCTTGGGACAGAAAGAGTCATTCCTTAAAGAGGGACAGCTGCTCCCGCAGCCCATGTACTGTGGTTCTCCAGGACGATGTAGCCAGGGCAGTGTGTGTTTCCACTTTCAGGTCTGTTGCCTGCAGGGCTTCCCTTGGTAGGGCATGTTTGGTGAATGACGCCATCCCGATGAGTTCGTCACTGGGTTAGAACCGTCCTGAAGCCGCCGGCACAGCCCTGACTGGCCTCATTGAGTCTTTTGGTGGGGTTGGGCGGGAGTCGCTCAGCCGGTTCTCCGGACCTGCCCTCCTGGCTTGTTCCAGAAACTCGTGCTGTGGGTTGTAGAAGGAGGGGATCACCTAGACGACCTGATCAGCAGCTCTAGAAAGGGCTGAAACCATAGACGCTTGTGCCTTAGGCCTGGTCTGCCCACAGTTCTTGTGCCAAGGGGTGATTCTTTTATTCAACTCAATCGTTAAATCAGCACATCGTTAAATATTGGCTGGTAGTTTGGTGGTGTGCTTGCTTGCTTGTTTGGGGGGGCTGTGTGCCGAGCCGAGCGGCCTGGAACGCAAGGCTGAGCGCTTCCTAAGGAGGCTCTAGCTCAGGGGTTCTCAAACTGGGGGTCAGGACCCCTCAGGGGGTCGCGAGGTCATTACATGAGGGGTCATGAGCTGTCAGCCTCCACCCCAAACCCCGCTTGCCTCCAGCACTTATAATGGTGTTAAATATATTTAACAGGGTGTTTAATTTATAACGGGGGTCGCACTCAGAGGCTTCCAATGTGAAAGGGGTCACCAGTAAAATAGTTTGAGACCCACTGAGCTGCCTTCCTTTGATCCCTAATCCCTTTAGGATCGCTGGACAAGGGGGCGGGGCTAACGCTGGAAGAATGGGGGGTTAAAAAGCCAGCTTGTAAGCAACCAAAGGAGCTAGCAAACAGCAGCGCTTTGTGAGGGGTGTAGAGAGGGAGCTGGAGAGCCACATAAACGTAATAAACGTTCTCTAAATGCAGGCCAATAACCCCTCCCAAACAAAGCACACATAACCAGAGCAAACAAACCCACCCCTGCAAGTCTAACAAAGCAGGCAGCCGTCCAGCCGCAGAGTGGGGGTATCCAGTTTGTCGCACTCAATGCAGCAGGCAGGATTCTCTGCCTTGTGGACAGGTGCCGTTTGTGTGCATTCAGCTCCCTCAGAGACCGAGTACAGGCTCCTGAGACCAGAGTGGCTGAGCTGGAATAGCTAAGGGAGAGGGAGAAGTACACAGACGAGACTTTCCGGGACACAGTAGAACATCCCACCCCCAGTCTGACAGCCTCTGTGCTGGTGAGGAGAATGAGTCTCGGAGAAGGAGAGCATCAAGTTGGAGCGGAGGGAAATGACTCCAGGTGGGACTCTCTTTCCAGACGATGTTGTATATCCTCTTGCAGTGAGGGTACCTCACTTATTAGGAGACAGGAAATAGTAATGGGGGATTTGATCATTAGAAACATAGAGAGCTGGGTTTGTGATGACCAGGAGAACCGCTTGGTGACTTGCCTGCTGGGTGCAAAGGTTGTGGGCCTCTCAAGACATCTAGATAGACTTATGTGCAGTTCTGGGGAGGAGCTGGTGGTCATGGTACATGTAGGTACCAGTGACATGGGGAAGGATAGGAGAGAGGTTCTGGAGGACAAATTTAGGCTGCTGGGAAAGAGATTAAAGTCCAGGACCTCCATGGTAGCATTCTCTGAAATGCTTCCAGTTCCGTGTGCAGGGCCAGTTAGACAGACAGCAGGGCCGGCTTTAGGGCGATTCACCCGATTCCCCCGAATCAGGCCCCGCACCCCAAATCGGGCCCCACAACGTCCCTAAGGACCCTCCACCGCCGTGCCGCTGAAGACACCGGCAGCCAATAGAGCTGCTGCTGAAGTCCCACCGCTGTCTTCGGCGGCAGTTCTTTCGAATCGGGCCCCGCAGTGCCTAAAGCCGGCCCTGACAGACAGAACTGCAGAGTCTTAATGTGTGGATGAGACGATGGTGTAGGGAGGAGGGGTTTAGATTTATTAGGAACTGGGGAAACTTTTGGGAAAGGGGGAGCCTATCCAGGAAGGATGAGCTCCACCTAAACCAAAATGGAACCAGATTGCTGGCACTTAACATTAAAAAGGTCGTTGAGCAGTTTTTAAACTAAGGGCTGGGGGAAAGCCGACAGGTGCGAAGGAGCACGTGGTTCGGACAGAGGCATCCCTTAGGGAAGGATCTATTAATGGAGATTCTCTATGTCCTAGTAAGGACGACAGTATAGAAGATGATAAAATACAGGTAGGATCTGATGAGAAACAGTCAAATAAAAAAGAGTCCTATTCAATTACATCATGTAATGGCACACAGCTAAAAAGTGACAGATCTTGAACCGCCTCTTACTGTAGTCCCAAGGAATCATCTGTTCTTTGGGGGTTGGGTTCCCTGATGCTCCCCCTTCCTCTCTCGGTCTCTAACCCTTTGTACAGCCTCAGCCTTCCAAGCCTTCCAAGCAGGGTTCATTCCTGGAGCTTGCCTCGCTGCATGGAGACGGCCCTTCCCAGAGGTGTAGGCAGCACTCAGCAAAACCAGGGACGTGACCTGCTGCCCCACAGTGACCGACTCACATTTCAGAATTTAATTCGGTAGCCCAGGACTAGATAAACAAGTGACCAATCACTCCTGTGGGTTGGACAAGTCAGTGTCCCCCACACCTCCACTTTCTATAGGCTACACCCGAAGAGGAGGTCTCTTTAGGAGCCACTAGCCTCTCTAATGAAAAGTATGGCCCCCAAACCACTGCTCTGCCCTAGAGCCAGCACTGTCCCCAGCTCTCTGGTCTTCATTCTTCCCTGAGCATGAGGCCGGTGGTTGCACCCAGCACTGTCCCAGCAGAGCCAATTTGCCCAGCTGAGATAGCGGCCCAGGGACAGTGCTTCTGTCTGGAGAACTCAAATTCTTAGCCAGCAAGCTTTGGCTGTCAGCTTTCCTACAACCAGAGACCAGCCCCCAGAAACAGAACGTCATGGGCTCCCCCTGCTTCTGTCACTAACCCTGACACAGCCGGGCTGAAACCACACAAATAAGCAGCCCCTGACTTCATCATGGGGCAACTGGCAGGATTAATTGGCCCAAGAGGCAAATATGGGGTGAGGCGTGATCAACATTTGTTGCCAGAGACAATACAGCCACTTACCAAGCCAATGTGCAACTCTCTGCAGTTACAGTAACTCTCTAGCATCACTTCATTCCAGACAATTTGGCATAATTTAATTTCATGGGGATGGGGAGGGGCAGCCGGAAAAGGAGCATGCCGAATTGCCAATCAGGATGAAAGGATTTGCATCTAATCTGACTAACAAAGTTCCAGGTCTCAGTCAGAGTAATTAGGATTCAGAATGGGAAATGAAAAGGGGCTGTGCTCCAGCCCAGCTCCGCCCACAATCCCAGAATTCCCCTCACCACAATTTGTCTTTTTTTTTACATCATTGTGACAAACACTCATTACTGCAGCTGGCAGCGCTGCTGGGCAGGAGGGAGCCCCTTTCCTCACTCTTGCCTGTAATAAGAGACTGGTTTACAAAAGAGCAGGGGCAGATTCCAAGATTAAGATCCCAAACAGTTTGCCAGACCTGGCTTGGAGGCTATAGCTCAGTGGTTTGAGCATTGGCCTGCTAAACCCAGGGTTGTGAGTTCAATCCTTGAGGGGGCCACTTGGGGATCTGGGGCAAAATCAGTACTTGGTTCTGCTAGTGAAGGCAGGGGGCTGGACTCAATGACCTTTTGGGGTCCCTTCCAGCTCTATGAGATAGGATAGGATAAAATGGTTGTAAGGGCCTCTCAGGGCAGGCAGAAAATATTTAGGGAATAACCCAAGAGAATATTGGACTTGATTTAGCCACAGTTCCCAGACTGAATAATCAATACTGTAATGAATTAGTGTGTGTGTGTGTGCGCACACACACATCACACTGCCATCTTCTGGAAGAATCAGAACTGACCATGTGTCATTGTCCCTTTGCTGCTAACAAGTAGGGAGGATTCTGGATTCTCCTTCAGTTCAAGGGACGAGGGCCTGTGTGTGTGGAGCAGGAGATTCCCACCATTGCTGGGAAGGTTGGAGTGGTCCTAGTGTGCGGCTGGCTCGAGGTTTTTTGCTGCCCCAAGCTCAGGTGGGGCTGGGGCTCGCAGGCGGCGCTGGAAGCGGAGGGAGGGATGTCACCTTCTCCCAGCGCCTGCAGGGGCGTTCCCCCCTCCCCTGCCCGGCCGCGCAGAGAAGCCCCGATATCAGGGGTGGCCCAAGGCAGCACAGCAGCCAGTGCGCAGAGGAGGCGGCGCAGCCCCGGCTCCCCGGCAGGACTCGCCCTCTCCTCCCCAGGTAGCGGCTGGACCCTGGCAGCTCAGCATCTTGGGGCTGGGGCTTCCCCTTCCTGCTACGGCCGGGGGGAGCGGCGCCCTCGCCCCATCCAAAGGACGCAGCTCCGAGAGCACAACTGCCCCGAAAAGAAAAGATGTCCGGAATGCCGCCCCTGGAAATGTGCCGCCCCAAGCACCTGCTTGCTTTGCTGGTGCCTAGAGCCGGTCCTGGTGAAATGCAGGAACCCGGTACTCAGTGCAGCTGGCTGGAGCGTGCTCCTGTTCTGGTGCCTGGGCCCTGCCCCACCCTCTGCTCTCCTCCACGAGGCTGGCTTTGGGCAGGCACGGGAAGCGCTGGGCTCCAGCTGGTGCCTTGCCTGTAGCTCCTGTGCTGGGTCTCCTCTGCAGGGGCTCTCTCATTTCATGTCACCCGTCCTGTGATTTCCCAGCGGTGCTGATCTCAGTGACCACTTGGGGGCACTTCTCTCCTGGGAAAAGAGTTGTGTTCTCACCCAGGACAGCTAACACAGACACTCCCACGAGGGGACATCCTGGGGCAGAGGAGGCAGTGGGTAGCTTTAACACTTGTTAGCGGACTGAGCTACAAGTGAAAAGCCCACACTGCCTTGTGGGAGCCAGCAGTTTCTCTGTGTGAGCTAGCACCAGATAAGAACGCTCCTCTTTTCCTGGTGAGGCCAAGGCCAAGGAGGCCAGGGGGAGCAGCCGGGCACGCGAGGAGCTGGGCAGCGCCAGCGGGAGAAATGTCCCCGTGGGGAGCGAGTGGATGAGTTGATCACTATGTAGAATAGCTCTGTTGGCTGAGGGGGAAGGATCTTTGCCTCGTTCCGTGCAGGGGACCAGCCCTGCGGGGGGGGGGGGGGGGGGGGGGGGTTGTGCCGTCGGCGTTCTAGCCTGTGCACTGACCACGGCAGAGACTGACCTGCTACCAAATCACCCCACTGGGACAGCTGACGCAGCCGCCCGCCCCCAGGACGCTCGGATGGGGATGGCTAGGACCCTTCGCTTGCTGTTTAGTGGCCCCTGGGAGCTGACCTGGTGGGCCTTGCAGGCAGGTGTCCACACGTCCCAATCTCCACCGGCGCTGCTGGCAGCATCAGCAGGACAGAATGGGCCCTGGAGCCTGACCTCCTCTGCCAGCCAGCCGCGGTGGGAGTGCCCTGGAGCGGGGCACGAGGCACCGTCCCTCCCCCCCCCCTGCTCTCCGGCCTAGATTCCCTGCCACGGCTCAGGCTGCTCCTCTGCTCTCAGGGGACACCAACAGGTTTTTCTTCCTTTGTGTTGGAGGTGTGGGGGGATCCCCGCCTGGCCGTACCTGCTGCTGAAAACAAAAGGGAGGAGCAGATGAACTCCATTCGCTGCCCGAGCCTGTGTCTGCCCCAGCTGCCACGCTGCGAGGAGGCCCTGTGCTTGTCAGAGCTGCCTGGAGACATCCCCTCCCCGCACACCCCCCGCCCCGCGGCCATCAGGCCAGGCCAGGTGCAGGCAAGCTGTGCTGGACAGCAGCGAAAGGCAAACATCCCCCTGACGTCAGCCGCGCCCGGAGGTGACAGAGGCGCCTTGTCTGTGTTGACAGACAGAGACAATAGATCACCACGCAGAATAAACAGAACTGCTGCCAAGCACCGAGGACTTCGCCCTGTTCCCATTCACCTTTGGCGTGCCAGGGCCCAAGACGGGATTCTCCCATGACTGGCGCATGGCTCTAGGGGCCCGGGCGTCGGCTCTGCGGTTCAGCTGACGGGCTCCTTTGCCCCCTACGGACGTCACACGCTGGCACTACTCAGGGTGCTTCGCTGCCTGGCTGGTTCATGTGGCCTCACAGGGACACGCAGGCACCAGGGCGTTACAGTCACATGTATCCTTTTATTACAGAGCATCGCAGTGCCCTGGAGGCTTCCCGCAGCCTTCACTCCTCAGCCCTTCTGAGCCCCACCTTCTACCTGGCCCTGGCCCAGTGATTCCCACCCAGGCGCTCAGCAGCCCCCGACAGAAAGGTTCACTGCCTCCAGCCGGGCCTGCCGCCTTCTCCAGGCGGCAGCAACGGCCGCACTCAGGGTGCTGCTGAGAGCACCATCACCACGGGGTATTTCCTGCACCGCTGCACATGCCACCTGGCCGTGGGCCACTGGGCACGGCCACAGCTTTGGCCACCTTGCCAGTGTGACTCAGTGGCCAGTTCAAAGCCCTAGGCTTGACCTCAGAGGCCTATAATGAGTGGGAGCCCAGTTACCACGGGGTTCCCCCCATGGGAATAGTTTGGTGGGGCAGGTGGGGTGTTGCGTCCCCAAACTGGGCCGGCCTTATGGGGGGGTGAGCACCCAGGGCACCATGGTCAGGGGGGAGGGTTAAGTTCAGTGTATTTAACTTAATGCACCAGAATGGGCCCCTGCCACTAGCCACCCTGACCCTTGACTTCCTCCTGGCCCCCCAGCAGCCCAGGGTGACGGCAGTTTGGTGCTGCCAGTGGAGCCCGAACGGCCGTGTGTCTTTGAGAAGGGTGGCAGGGAAGCAGGAGCCCAGCCGGCCATGTCCCCTTGCACCAGGAGATCTAGCAGGGGCAGCCGCCGCAGCACTGGAAAAGCAGCAGTGTCAGTCGGTTCCAGAGTGGCTGCAGCTCCCGCGCTCAGGTCACTACAGCAGACAGCAGCAGGGGCTGCCCCGCTAAACCAGCCAGTCCCCCCCGCCCCCCTCGCAGGGCTAGGAGCCCAGGTAACGCGTAGCCCCTTGCAGACAGGGCCGGCTCTAGCGGTTTTGCCCCCCCAAGCGTGCACTCACACACACACACAAAGCCGTGATTGCGATCGGCAGCAGGTCCTTCGCTCCCAGAGGGAGTGATGGCCCCGCCGCCGAATTGCCGCCGAACGTGCCACCCTCCTCTTCATTGGCTGCCCCAGGCACCTGCTTGCTATGCTGGTGCCTGGAGCCGGCCCTGCTTGCAGTGCCCACCACTCCAGACCGGGGGAGAGCCAGCGAGCCAGGGGAACTTGGCTTCAGCGTGTGCAAGCCGTGTGTGTGTGTGTACACACACGTCACTGGGTCAGCCCCTCTCACACGCTTCGCACTGCTCGCGCCCTCACGGACAGGGACACCCACACCCACATAACCACTGGGAACGGAGACTGAGCCCTCAGGCTCCCTGGGCGAGACCCGAACACACACTGGGGCAGAGCTAACCCCATGGGGGGCCCAGCACTGCAAGCCTGGGGCAGGCATTGAATTTGTCCCCCACAAGCGGCTCTGTTGGCCTGGCAGGAGCTCCCTCCTTCCCCCCCGAATATAGTAGTCAAACTATGCCTCTGTTCCCCCGTCCCGCTGCCACAGCCTGGCAAACGCTGCCTGGCAAACGCTGGAGATAACGTGTTCTCCGTCAAGGCAGAGCTGGAGCCGTTCAGAGCACCCGGCAGGACTTGCCTTGCCCCAAAAGCCCCCCTAGCGGAAGACGAGACGTTCCAGAAACGAGAAAGCGCTGCCAGGGCTGGTGGGGGTGGGGAGCAGGGGCTGCTCCAGCGCCAGCCACACGCAGCTGCATGGGTTCCTTAAGCGGTGACTGCGGTGCTCGGCCCATCCCTGGGTGGTTATCGGAGTCTGCCATGGACGCCCAGGCTCCTCCCAGCCCAGCGTGCAATCCATGGCCAGCTGCAGCTGTTCCAGAGAGGGCAGCAGCAGACACCAGCACCTCGAGGAGCAGCAGCAGCTTTGCTGGCGCGGGAGGGGAGAGGGCTGGAGAAGACGGTGGGTGACGCTTGGCGTGGTTACAGAAGGGCCTGTGTAGGTGCTCAGCTCTCTGGGTCGGGGCCCTGCAGCTCTCAACGCACATTCCTGGGCACGGTGGAACCATATGTACAAGTGGCGTGACCAGACAGCAAGTGTGAAAAATCAGGACACCTTTTTTTTGAGGGGGAGGGGGCAGGTATACCGGCTTATATAAGACAAAGCGCCTAACACTGCGACAGGCCCGATAATATCCGGACATCTGGTCACCCTGCATACGAGTGCAATGAACCTGGACTGGCCAGTAGGAGACCCTCGTTACCGGCCGGCTAGTGTATTTATTGCCTTCAGCTGGGTGCAGGTAATGGCTCCAGTCAATGCCCCGAGTTCTTCTGGAAGTCCGGCCCACGCCTGTGCTTGCCGGAGAGCAGAGGCTCCCGGATCGGCCCGGACGCCTGGGCCCTTTCTGGATGGTGCAATACTCTCTCGTGGCTGCAGGTGGCAGCATGTTCCAATGTATTTAGACTAGGTCAGTGTATGTCAGGGCCCCTTGAGGAACTCCTCATCGCTTTGCTGTGTGGGCCCAGGGCGTGCAGACTGACCTCCCACAGAGCTGCCCTGAGCATCTCACTGAAAAGTGCTGCTCCTCCCCTCTGTTCTGCCTGGAGTGTCAGGGCTCCGCCCAAGCGGCGCACTCCGTTAAAGATAATGGGGTGGGTGCATGCACAGACGGGCTGGGGTGATGCTCTGTCTGAACGGGCCCAACCGGCCCGGAGGCTATAAAATTGGTGCCTGGAAGCAGAGGGAGATTTGGTACTCCACGCTGCGGCCCCAAACCCATCGTTCCCCACCCCACAGCACAGGGAGCTCGGCGGGACCTCGCATGTCTGCTCTGAGCGTGGCTGGGATCCCTCCTGCAGCGCACTCTGGGATTGAGCTGCTCCGTGCAGGAAGAGTCCTGTGCACGGGGATGTTCCAGGAGCCCCGGGAGGATCTGCCTCCTCCGGCATTGGGGCCCGGTATACAGCTGCTGCATGGAAAATTCTGCCTGGGGGGGGCAGAGCTGAAGCCAGGGTGGCTCCTGCGCAGCCCCAGGCGTTGAAATGGGTGAGCTGGTGAGAAGGCTCGGGGGAAAGGACACGGCCTCAGCCAGCAAGGCCCTGCCCAGGGTGGCCACTTCAGATTTTAGGGGTGGGGGGAGGGACTTTAACCCTGATTTCGTTGAAAACTTTCTTTTCTTTTCTTTGCAGATACTTCGATACAGAGCTCCTGGCAGCTAATAATTTCTAATTCCTCTATAAAGAAAGAAAATTAAATCAATATTAGACCCACTCAGCACTCATCCTTGTTCTGACATCTTGTGTCAATTCACTTAAGGGACATTGGTTAGGTTTAAAAAAATTAATGAATATTCTTACTTTGTTACTAACTCTGAATACAACAATTGAAACAACTGTAGAAAAACCTAGATGACTTTCTATCACTTTTTTGCAGTTCACAAAGCTTGGAATCCATCATGTAACTTTTGGAAACCTCCTACTAGGGCAAGGGCCCCTGAGTTTATACTGCACCTGCCTGGGGCTCTGGGGGGGTGTTACCCCACTGCAAATAATGGAGTGAAACTGACACTTTCAAGTCACTTTCATAGTATTGCCAACCCCAAATGTTCAAAAATCAAGAATCAGGCTCACCAAAAATCATGAGATTGGCTTTAAAATCATGAGATTCTGTAAAAGTAATAGATTTGGGGGCTTTATTTGCCTTCTGCTTTTTGAGCCTTTAAGGTGCACTAGGGCCACATTTTGAAGCTTTCTCCACAGTCACAAGGGCTAGAAACTTCATTTTTCTTTAAGAATGAAGGCTGAAATCTTCACATATCACTTGACTCCAGGAGCTGGGGCTTTACGGAAAAACAAAATCATGAGCGTTGACAATACTGCACTTCTGTTTAAAGACTAGTTACTTTCCAGAAGGCTCTTAAACACAACACTACAGTGACTGAGTTGCAGTTTTCACAGGAGAATATTTTAAAATCAAACACCAAGAAAATTCAACGTTTTAAAGATGGGGAAAAAAATGAGACTTCTGAGGTATCTCAGGGCCACTGCAGGCAGGAAAGGCAAATAAACAGGCACAGGAGCTCTGGACAGCTCTTCCTCTTGAAAGAAAGTTGGAGGGTCAAATCTTCTAGTCCTTAATCCAGTAAAACTTCTATTGCCATCAGCGCCTCCTCCCAGAGATATTAGTGTGATAACGTGTGGTCAATAACAGTACACTTCATACTTAAATATTGGAGCCATCTTCTCCAGAGTTACACAGCTTCTGTGCATTGGCTCAAGGACTGGAGTTTCTGGTATATTCTGAACAGTGCTGAGTGCACAGATGGTGCCCAGTGAATAATACAAATCATGACATTAATGGTCAAGTTTATGGACTCTGTGGGATGCAATTTCTGTTCTTTGTTCTGAAATTGGTCTGACTGCAGCTGAAACCCTAAGAATGTGATGTATAATCACACTGGATACTCATACGACACTTTCTCATTCCTTCCTTTTCTCAAACTCAGAACAAAAAATGACCAAACAAAATGGTTTTCAGTTAAAATCTAAAATTGCACAACTGGCATTGCTGTACAGCCCAGCCTGGGGCAGAACCTGCCACCCCTTATCTGACTCTCATTCTCGGTCTCTTCATCCTTCCCGACCTCCGTGCTGCTTTTGATACTGTCAACCATGACATCCTTTCCAATCATCTGGGACCGTGGGTGGGAGGCTCAGAGAACTGGCTTTCTTGGTTCTGCTCCCATCCATCAGAGGCCTATTTTTTGCAGCATGAAACAGAGAGAATGGCTGGTGCAGTGGATAGGGAGCTAGCCCTGAGAGACCTGGGTTCTACTCCCCCCACCGGACTTCCTGTAGACCTCAGGTCAGTGTCTTAGGGACAGAGTTACCAAGGTTTTTAGGCATCCAAAGATGTAGCTAGGCATCTAGTGGGGTTTACAAAGCACTGAACCTTCTAGGTGCCTAAATACCTTTGGAAATCTGGCCTTTAGTCTGTATGTGCCTCAGTGCCCCATCTGTACAATGGGGATAACAGCACTGCTGTATCTCACCGAGGGGCTGTGATGTGAGGCGCTCAGGTACTATGGTGATGGGACCACAGAAGTACCACAGGTAGAGGGGGGAATATCTCTATACCACGGGCACCTTAGAGACTAACAAATTTATTTGAGCATAAGCTTTTGTGGGCTACAGCCCACTTCTTCAGATGTGGGCTGTAGCCCACGAAAGCTTATGTTCAAATAAATTTGTTAGTCTCTAAGGTGCCACAAATACTCCTGTTCTTTTGGTGAATACAGCCTAACCAGGCTGCTACTCTGAAATCTATACCACTGCTATCCCTTCCCTGAGCATTGGTCCCTTCTTTTAACTTATGCCCCTCACATCTTCCTCTTTACGGAGTGTAATCTTGGCTCAGAGGGCTTGGCTGTATTTCTTCGGAATCACACACACACACACACACACTTAACAGGTTCATCTAAGGACTTCTGGATCCTTAGTTTAATTACCAACCTTTTCTGATGGTAATCACCCTGCCTCTGTTTGTAAACAAAACACTGACTCCCTGCCCCAGGGACACAAGCTGGGAGAAGCACCTCTCTGCAGAACTCACATTCCACACTCAGGCTGAGCCTTAAGAGCTCCACTGGGGAACACCCCTCCTGTGTGAAACTTGGGGTGAGCCCCCCTCTGTCCTACCTAATTGGCACCCTTGGCCCTGCCCTCCAGGGATTCACCCCATGCCTGTGACCATGGGGGGCAAGGCCTGACCACCTCCCATCCCTCCCCCCATCTCCCAAGCTGCTCCGAAGCCCTGTGCAAGGGGAGGGGGAAGCGGCGTTGAACCCCATGGTTACCAGGGAGTGCGCTAACCCGGCTGTCAAGGTTTCAGGACTAATTGTATCACTGAGTGCACCCCTCGTGCCTTCACCTCTCCTGGGGTGGAGACTCGCCTTCTCCCACTCGGGTTGGGCCTGGGGCTACTGCACCCCGTGTATCCAGCGGTGAACACCGTAACCCGGCAGCTGCTTACACCAAACTATTGTTTAATCTGAACAGCAGGAACAAAGCACAAGAGAAAAAGGACTTTAAAACAGTCTGTGTGCAGGTCCCTCTTCCCAAAAGCCCTGTCGTGGGAGTCTAGGGAGGTCTAGCTTCTTCAGACACCTCCAGCCGTGTCTGTGTGTCAGTCTGTTCCCAGAAACAGCTCCACAACGCCCTCTCTCACCTCTAGACAGAGAGAGGCTTTTTAATGGTTTATGGTCCTTGCCGTCTGTTGGCTGCCAACGCTGGGAAAACAAGCTGTGTAACGTGGCTGGCGCGCAGCTCATAGGAACTTCCCAGGTAACAGCTCAGGTGTTCTCTTAAAAACTCAGACGTGTTTCGAGGGAGGTGCTTTGTCTTGAGTCATTGTTTTGCTGTCCTGTTTTTTTCTCCATAGCCCTGTTGATTTCACCTGTAGAGTCATACACTGAATGCCCCGATAACCAGGTCCCCTACCCTGTTCATAGATTAGTACCGAGCAGCCCCATTTCCGTCACATCAGCTGCTACATAATCTCCAGCCATTGGGAGTTCAACACCTGCAAATAAAAGCTAGGAAAAGTCTCTGTCCTCCTGTGTGGGAACCCAGCTCAGGTACCAGCATCTGTCTGCGTCTGTTATCCCAACCCCTTCCTATCCACCCCGCCCTACGGCCGCGAGTTCTTTCCTGTGCCGCTAACATGGTCCTCTTCAGCCAACGCCTCAGCCTCCACACACTGTTCCCGGCCAGAGGCAGGAATACAGCAGGGTGACCGGGTGGTGGCATAGGCTGTGGCCAAAGCATCCCGTGATCACCTGTGGTGCAATGCTGTAAGGGTGCAGAGAGAGGAGGACGGTAGAGTGACCACTGGGTAATAGTAATTAGCAGGCAGAGTGGAGCGTGACACATCGGATGGAAACAAAACTGCTCAACTGTGTCCTAGACCTCAGGGGGCAGATTGTCACAGGCACCCACTTCCCCACAACTGCTCCCCTTGAAAGGCTGTTCCAGAACATCACTCCTCTGATCAGCTCTGGCACTGCTCTGTGCCTGCCCGGGGCTTGCAGTTTGGGGGGGCAACACCACCCTCTGGCCCCCAAACTACACCCACATTAAAAAAAGTGTGTGTGGGGGGGGGGCTGACCCTATGGGCCCCCTGGTTCTGGCGCCGGTGGCCCACCCATTTCTACAAAGGTTTTGGTGCCCTTGCCTGGTGGCTGCAGTTCTACTCCTCATTCTGTTTTGCTGTGTTCCCTGTCCTGGCATCAGTTTTCCGATCTGTAAAGTGGGACTCGGACTCAGTGAAGAGCCACGAGCATGCTTAAAGAGACTGAGCTCCTATAGAGCTTACCAAAGAGAAGGTGAAGGGGTGACTTGATCACAGTCTATAGGTACCTACACGGGGAACAAATATTGGCTACTGGGCCCTTCAGTCCAGCAGAGGAAGGTCGAACACAAGCAATGGCTGGAAGCTGAAGCCAGACACAGGCTGGAAAGAAGGTGCATCTGTTTAAGAGTGAGAGTAATTAACGATTGGAACAATTTCCTAACGGTCACGGTGGATTCTCCATCACTGGCAACGTTTACATCGAGACAGGAGGTTTTTCTACCAGCTCTGCTCCAGGAATTATTGTGGGGCAGGTCTCTGGCCTTTGCGATGCAGGGGTCAGACAGGCGGATCGCAAGGCTCCCTTCTGGTCTTGGAATCTCTGAATCTATACAAGCGCTTTGACTACCGCAGACGTGCTAAGCGTTGTTAGAGTGGGTGCTTTCCCCTAGATTTACAGTCATGTCTCCCATTCGGCCCACTCACCCCCTGCCTCGGTCTCCATAGGCTGAGCCTGGTCAGTGCACCAGCTCTACTACACAAGAGGCTTTTCTTGGCTAGACATTAATAATTCACTCGGTGTTGAATAAAGTCACCTGTGCCGAGTGGAGGCAGCAGCAGAGTCCAGACCCCGCTCAGGAACGGTGGCATCTGAGACTGCAGCAGGACACTGCAGAGTGCGGAACAAGGAGAGGTTCGAATGGTTGCTGTTAATCAAAACCTTGAAATCCTGGAAGCAAAGCAGCAGCAGCACAGAGCGGGGAAGGGGACAGGGCTGCTCCCATCTCTTCACAGCCTAGCATGACACAGGTGTCTAGTTTCTGAATCGGCCTCCTGAAGATCATTTTTCCCCATGGGCTGCAGGCTGTAAATAGGAACCAGCTCCAGCTTTAACAGGAGACTTTGGGGAGAAGAAACATCAGCAGTTATTTGGTCTTAAACCTGGGGCATGAAGACGCCAAGGCCAGAGGGAACCCAGGAGAAGCAGAGGGGCAGATTGGGAGGAGGAGTTCCAGTAACGGCCACTGGTAAGAGGTTTTTGATCGGTGGGATTCCACCCAGGAGAGAGGCAGTTACAGTCTAATGCTCACCTGAGCAGTGCTGACATGTTCCAGCCGGGATCCCGCAGTGAAGCGTGAGCAGGTGCAGTTACATACAGACACATGCATCCCCACTGACACACAGGTGCACAGACATGCCTGCATATGCATGTGCATGAGCATGCCTGCTGGCCTGCATGCAACATACACACCTGTGTGCGCACACAGACACGCACGTGCGCACAGTCATGGACACGCCTGTGCACACACTACAACAGATACCTCCTGTTTCATAAGCCAGCTGGTCTCATCGCAGATCAACTCCACAAGGCATTTAGCCTCCCATAACCTAAAGCTGGGACCCAGTGGGCTTTATTCTGACCTTTGGGCTGCCCTGGGGTCGTGGTCACCCTGGCTCTCTGGTTCTGGTGCTTCCCTGGCACCTACACTCCTCGCGACTCTTTACACAAGTCACTCCCTGCCAAAGGGAAACGACAGCAGGCACCTCTCTCCCTGGGTGGCTGCAGCCCTTCCTCCAGTTGTGCCGAGTCCCCATGTGACTGCCCTTCATTTCAGCGAACACGCTCAATCCCCTGCTCAGGGCCAGAACGGATTGAGAATTAAACACCACGGAAATCCCCGCCAGCTGCCCCGGCTGGGGCTCCCTTGATTTGCCTCCTCATCTCTGTGCAGCCCAAGCGCCGGAGAGAACGAGGTCACAGTGACGGGCGGCAGGAGGCTCAGCCGTGCCACTCCCAGACCCAGGGACGATCGCTGGCTCTGGGAAGCGTCCCACAAAACTGGCCCTCTCTGCTGATCACAATGGTCCCTTCTGGCCTTATAAATCAACGAATTCCTGCCAGGCAGGGCGCTGGCCACTGCAGACCAAGGGGGACAGAAGCCCTCGGGGGGGGGTGAGGGGACAGAGTGCACCCCCTTGAGCCTTGGCTCTCTGCTGCTCCTTTTGCGCTGCTACGGACAGGGTGGGTCGGGGGAGGGTGGTGGAGCCAGAACCACCCAGCATCTTAAGGCACCACCAGCACTGTGGGAAGGCACAGAGCTCCCCAGCGCAGGGGGCCAGGCTGTCTCTAAGGCTGCACCAACACTGCCTGCAGCATGGGTCACTTTCCCTGCGCTCGGACAGCAGTGCAGATGTGCTGACCTGGGTTTCCACGTGGACAATCAGTGCACGGGATGTCGCCAGGGTCCAGGGTCGGCCCTCAACATTTTGGCACCTGAGGTGGGGAGCTCAAATGATGCCCCCATGCCCCCTCCCTTGGGCCATATTCCAGAACAGCCTTTGGAATTGATCCTGCTGAAATGTATCTTGAAAGGGCTTTCAGTTCATCACCAGAATCACTCGCATCAATATTGCGCATGTCATCATGTGTCAACACTGTCTCTAGTGCCCTGCATTGCTGGTGTAGGTCTTCTTCAGGTACAGTGAGGAGTTTTGGAATATCCTACAACATCCCAAATATACTGCTGTGTTCCTTGAGCTGCATGAAACGTTCAACTGACTGTATTGCACAATCTAGCACCTGGTTAAAGAATTCAACTTTGAATTGTTGTTTGGGGTCTCTTATGGGATTATCCCGTGCCTCGTAATCAAAATGTCTTCTTCTTCGGTGACTCTTGTATTCTTGAATGGGTGGGAAAATAGCTTCAGTGTGAAGTTCCTCTGCCAACTTCTGTGCACTCTCAGAACGGTTTGAAATCCCTCATCTGAGCGGTAAGACTGTAGGTATGACTTTGCTTTGTCCAGTTGTTCCATTGCTCCAGATATATCAATGTGCACACACTACAACAGATATTTCAAACAGTATGTCATGCCACAACACTAAGCCATATAGAAATTTGAAGTTATGTATGTTTCTGGTGATTCCATTTCCCTCTGCCACTGTTCTCCCACGAACAGTTCCTGTCATAGCATTATCCTCCATAATGGCAACTATGGCATCATCTATCTTCCCAATTTGGTGTTTGATAGGCTTTATCGCCTCCACTCGACTTTCCTATCGTGTGGCACTCAGTGGGTTCAGTGTCAGAGAGGATGTTCCCAGATGTTGCTTCAAAATTTGCCATCGATGAGTTGATGCAGAGAAAAATACAGAGATGCTTTGAATTACATTGAAAAATTCAGCAGCCTCACTAGAAGCTGATGCTGCATCACTGACCCATGAAGTTCTCATTCATTGAACTTGGTGGACAAAAAAAGCTCAAGGGTTTAACTCTCGGATCCGTGTCTGGACTCCTCTGTTCTTTCCTCTCATGTTGGCACCATTATCGTAGCCCTGACCTCTCATGTCAGCTATCGCAATTCCCGTATCTTCCAGCTTTTTAAGAAGCACATTTGTCATACCAGCTCCTGTAGTATCATCAATGTCAATACATTCTAGAAAATGTTCTCTGACAGTCACCATTGCAGGGACATTTTCACTAGGTTCTGTTGTTGTTACAAAACGCACCATTAAAGTCATTTGTTCCGTATGGCTGATGTCAGGTGTGCTGTCCAGAATAACAGAGTAATATCTTGCTGACTTCAGATCTGCCACAATCTTCTGTTTGTCTTTTGTTGCCAGTAACTGTATGATCTCATTTTGAATTGTTTTTCCAAGGTAGTGGCGTGTGTACATTTCTTGGGTGGTGACACTTCTTAGATGCTCCTGGAGTACAGCATCAAACTCAGCCATCAGCTCTGCAATTTTAAGGAAGTTTCCATTGTTTGGCACATACGGCTGATCTGAAGTGCCACGCAGTGCTAGGTTTTGGGTAGCGAGCATTCTCACAACGGCAATGAGCCTTTTCAGAACATTTTGCTAGTAAAGAGACTCTGATGCAATCTTCTCTTGATGCTGATCATCTATGGTGGCCTTTAACCTCAAGCTCTTTCCACCTATGGAATGCTCTCTGGTGATTTGCTGCCTTCTCATGGCATGCCAGATTTCTAGCCAGATTTTTCCCAGTCCTTTGTTCCTGTAGAACCCAATGTGGCTGGAACATAAATGGTATGCAGCATTCTGGGTTTTTGAGTACATAAGCCATGTACATAAGCCACTCCACTTTGTCACCATTGGGGATTTCACGCCAGTAATGTGTTGGATGGAAACTTCTATTTTCATTGTCTTTGGGGAACATGAAGTTTTTTTCACTTGCTGTGGCCCATGCAGTACTAGGAAGTCCCTCAGGCTACTGCTCAAGTGGGTCCACAGTCCTGGATCATCTAGACTTAAGGAACTAAACTCAGCAGCAGCTGTTTCTTGCGCCTCCACCACACTCTTCTCTGATCTACACTTTTCTTCAGGAATGTGCGTGGTTACATCCATTTGAGATGGAGATATGGATGCTGCAGTAGCTGCCAGGTCATCTGCACTCTGACTAACTGGAAGATCAGGCATCTCCTCACCACTCACATCCTCACTGGGGCCGGAAGGCTCACCGTGAACATTTGTGTCTATGTATCTCAGGAGAGCTCCTTCCTGCTTAGATAGAAAAGCTTCCTTTGCTTTCTTTCTTTTTCTGAATGCTGCCCCAGAGGGGCGTTTTCTTCTTTCACTCATGACTGCTGTTCTGTGCCAGCTACAGTGGCTCTCAACACTCAGTTGAAGGGGACAAATAAGCAGGCTGGTAGCAGGGCCTGAGTGAGGGAAGATATCAGCGTCTTAAGGGCCTAACTGGCTCCTACTACTTCAGTTGACTGCCTGTTCTCCTCAAGTGGGTTCAGGGAAGCAGCAGGAAACAGGAAGCTCCCTGAGAAGCTGGTGTGAATCAGTCCAGGCTCCTGGGGGTGCTGGAGAGGTACATAAGAGGCTCCTCCTCCTCTCTCTCCCTGCAGCTCCTGCTGCTTTCTGTTATTCCCTCTCACCTTTTCTCCTGCCTGCCTGTTAGGTCTCTTGTGCCCTCCTTCCTCCAGCATAGCACTCCACCCTCTCTGTGCATCTAGAGCAGAGAGATTACATATGCACCAGCAGCAGACACAATTTTCTACACTCTGGGTCCTAGTGGTGCTCCCCCACAGCCTGGCACCTCAGTTCGCCTCATGGTAAGGCCAGCCCTACCAGGGTCCCCGGCGAGCTCGGACAGCCTGCCCGGAAGCCAGCGCCACTGCATCTTCGCTGGTATTTTAAGCTGTGCTAGGGCGGGGACAGCAGGCATAGGCGTCCCACCCTGGCGGCAGTCACCCTTCGGGCTGCCGTGCAGACAGACAGGCTGAGGCAGGCACACGCAGACTCGGCCCAGTGCAGGCTGCAGCTCCCATGAGCCCGGGGCCGTGCCTGAGGCATGTACAAGGGAACAGATCACAGCTGCCCTCCTTTTTAATACACAGTGGCAGCCCCAGGGAGTGGTGGGCCTTGGCTTGCAGTGCATCCCGGCCAGGCTTGGATGAAGGGGTAGCACTCTAGCACCGGCCCCGGGTTCAAGTGGCTGCCCGCAGAGAGGACTGCAGCTGTGACCGCTTCCATTTTAGTTAAGTCAGGTGCAGCTGGCGTGAAAACCCCAGTTCTTACCCAGGGCTCAAGACAATGAGCTTGTCCTCCTCGCATAGGGAACTCCATCGAGAGCTAAAATCGCTAGCCAGCTTTCCCGCCAGCCCCGACGTGGCAGCAAAAGTGTGCGGAGACAAGAGACCCTCAGGATGTCAGAAAAAAGAGCAAAACCCTAAAACCTGGCGTGTGGCTCTGGTACCACTACAAATAGGTTAAAATTCAGCCACCTGTTTGACTGGCCATGCTGGGCCAGTCACGGAACGACAGGAGTGCTCCACGGGACAAAGCATTACCTCTCTCCCCATCACTCCTTTGTTTTCTAGAGAAGTTTAATCTTTGCGTTTCACCTTTGTGGCCCCTGTGAGAGCTGCGAATGCTCAGAGAGCTTCCTGTGGTCAGGGAGCGATGGGAGGTTGCTAGTCCTTTTGGAGTTCCAGTGTTCTGGACTTTCCCTCTTTTTGGCTGCATGTGCCTCCCCTCTTTCTGATTTGGCAGGGCTCTTGGGGACAATGGGATTAGCAAAGGGGTTTGCTCTGGCCCCTCCAGTCTGGTTCAGGTTTCCTGCAGGTGTTGCTGCCAGGAGGACAACTTCCGCTTTCACTCAGCAAGAGGAAATTAGATCAGTGGCTTTCACGGCACCGGCAAAGCACAACAAATGGGACCTTTATCTCTGCCAAAGTTCAGACAGCACGACTGAGATAAAGACCAGAGCGTAGAGAAACACACGCAGACTCTAGGAATAGGCACAAGGTAGAGAATATTAACTATCCCCACACCCCAGCCTACGGCACAGACCCAGCACCATGTGATCTGTTACCCAGATGTCTCTGGGACTGCCGCACAGATCCTCACTCTGTTACCCTGAAGTTCCTGGAACCAGCCCTACATTCCCTGTGTAGCTGCACTGAATAATTTGTCATGGGGTATATCGGGGGTTTACTCGCTGCTGGGTGCCCCGGGTGGCTGCATCTGAGGATTAGCTCTGCCTGGTCTGACGCCCTCTTCCTTCGGTCGCTTGCATCACCACCCCTACTGTTCTCTAGGAGTCACAGCGCTTACTCTTCATGGCTTGGCCCTCCGGTTTTCCTCTTCTGGGGGTAACAAGGTCTCACCAGCACACTGTCCGGGTGCCATTCCAGGCTGTCTTCCAAATCAATACTGCCCCTTTCCCAGGGGCTAGTATGGGAACCCAGACCCACCCACTGCTCCAGATGCCAGCCCAGGGACCCTACAACCAGCTGTCTAGGTCTGCACCGTCTCAGTCTTCACTGCCGTTTCCCTGGGCTTCTTCTGACTCCACCTTCTGCTGGCTTTCTTGTCCACCACCCCTCTAGGCAAACTCCTGCCCTCAGAGTCAGGGTCCCAGGGCTTCTGCTCCACTCCAGGGTTTCCTCCTTCTCTCCTCACTAGGTCCAGAGAGCAACTGCAGTCCTCCACACTGCCGCCATCTCTTCCTGACTTTACACAAGCACTGCCTATGCCTGCCCAGATGGGCTCCAGCACTGTAACACTTACAACTGCCTTCACCAAACAAGGACACTCCACCAGAGAAGTTAATCACATCATGGAACGGGCCACCTAAATACCCTGAGAGAACCTACTTCAATACAGAAATAACCCCCCTCTGACCATACACCCCTAGCTGTCACCTACCACCCCAGGCTGGAACCCATATCGGGTATCATGAAGCAGTTACAACCCATCCTCGACGGGGACCACATCCCGAAAGAAATCTTACCTAAAGCCCCTCTTCTGGCCCTCAAACACCAGACCAGGACGCACCAACTCAAAAGCAGTCCCAGACCCTGACAGAACAGATGCAAAAGCTGCAGACAAATACTCCCCCCCTCCACCCTGCAACACACCTTTCAAGATCCATGTGTCCTACACATGCCTATCACAACATGTGGTGTACCTCATCCAGTGCATTAATTGCCCCCAACAACTCCTCTGTGGGTGAAACCAGACAATCACTGCGCTCGCAATGGAACTCACACAGGAAAATGACAAAAGACAAAACCACCCTGTCACCTGTGGGTGAACACTTCTCACACAGCCATCACTCCATAGCTGACCTCTCAGTCCTCATCCTCAAAAGAAACCTGCGCAACACCTTCAAAAGATGAGCCTGGGAGATTAAATTCATCACTCTGCTAGACGCTAAAAGTCACAGACCAAACAGACACTAGATTTATGCTTTATTACAATAATCTATAACTACCACCACCACCCCCCCAGCTCGAGGTGTTAACGGGCCACTTAATATTATTTCAAGGGACCATTCAAGGTGAATTACTTCATGCTTTGTGTGTGTGTGTGTTAGTCGAAGTTCTGTGTGAGCCCAGGGATGGGGGCCGGCACAGCTCACCAATACAGGGAGTGATGATCTCTCAGCAGACTGGGATTGGTTACTTCGCTGTAGATCAGCGGTTCTCAAACTGTGGGTTGGGACCCCATTTTAATGGGGTTGCCAGGGCCAGCGTTAGACTCGCTGGGGCCCGGGGTTGAAGCCGAAGCCCAAGGGCTTCAGGCCAGGGCAGCAGGGCTCGGGCTCCGGCTCTCTTTTATTAGAGACAGGAAAAGGAGAAAAGACAAAGCCTTTGAAATGTAACTTGTTCAGTAAGGCTTTTATTTTAACAATATCTTGTGACAAAGTTCCTCCTCTGCCTTGGAGGGTCCTGCGCTTGCTGGCGGATTTGCTCGCCTCAGAGGTTCACGGCAGCCCTCCGTTTGGCCGCTTCTGCTAGAGGCTCAAACCCGCCGCTCACTCAGCTCACCTCACCTCATCACTGGCCAGCGTGGGGGAAATGGAGAACAATCCCCACAGTCTCTGTGTCCCACCTAGTGGGTCAGGGACAGGCCAGATACCTTTCCAAATTAGACCTTCCCTTCTGGTGTTGCTCACAGACCAGGTCAACTCCTCCTGGGTCCGATCAGGAGTTGGGGGATAGTGTCACACCCCAGCGGCCCCCTCCTTCAAGGAATCCCCTGGGGAAGATGTGCTTCTACGGCCACAATGTTCTGAAGATTCAGAGCAGGCACAGCAGGGACGGAAGGATTGTGAAGAGGTTTGGCAGCATGTGACTTCCAGAAGGAGAAAGAGGAGCGTCCATGCACCAGCAATGGAGATACAGGTGAGCAATCGTTTCCATGTTCTCTCCACAGGTACTAATGCGGAGAGTGGACTAGATGACCCATCTGAGGGAAGGGAGCAGAAGGAGACTCCACCGATTGGAAGGCAAAAGATGCACTGTCCTAGGGATGGGGGTTCCACGACCACCACTCCCAAGAGGAGGAGGAGGGTGGTGGTGGTCGGGGACTCCCTCCTCAGGGGGACTGAGTCATCTATCTGCCGCCCCGACCGGGAAAACCGAGAGGTCTGCTGCTTGCCGGGAGCTAGGATACACGATGTGACAGAGAGACTGCCGAGACTCATCAAGCCCTCGGATCGCTACCCCTTCCTGCTTCTCCATGTGGGCACCAATGATACTGCCAAGAATGACCTTGAGCGGATCACTGCAGACTACGTGGCTCTGGGAAGAAGGATAAAGGAGTTTGAGGCGCAAGTGGTGTTCTCGTCCATCCTCCCTGTGCAAGGAAAAGGCCTGGGTAGAGACCGTCGAATCATGGAAGTCAATGAATGGCTACGCAGGTGGTGTCGGAGAGAAGGCTTTGGATTCTTCGACCATGGGATGGTGTTCCAAGAAGGAGGAGTGCTGGGCAGAGACGGGCTCCACCTAACGAAGAGAGGGAAGAGCATCTTCGCCAGCAGGCTGGCTAACCTAGTGAGGAGGGCTTTAAACTAGGTTCACCGGGGGAAGGAGACCAAAGCCCTGAGGTAAGTGGGGAAATGGGATCCTGGGAGGAAGCACAAGCAGGAGAGCGCAAGAGGGGAGGACTCCTGTCTCATGCTGAGAAAGAGGGACGATCGATGAGTTATCTTAAGTGCCTATACACAAATGCAAGAAGCCTGGGAAACAAGCAGGGAGAACTGGAAGTCCTGGCACAATCAGGGAACTATGATGCGATTGGAATAACAGAGACTTGGTGGGATAACTCACATGACTGGAGTACTGTCATGGATGGATATAAACTGTTCAGGAAGGACAGGCAGGGCAGAAAAGGTGGGGGAGTTGCGTTGTATGTAAGAGAGGAGTATGACTGCTCAGAGCTCCGATATGAAACTGCAGAAAAACCTGAGAGTCTCTGGATAAAGTTGAGAAGTGTGAGCAACAAGGGTGATGTCGTGGTTGGAGTCTGCTATAGACCACCAGACCAGGGGGATGAGGTGGATGAGGCTTTCTTCTGGCAACTAGCAGAAGTTGCTAGATCGCAGGCCCTGGTTCTCATGGGAGACTTTAATCACCCTGATATCTGCTGGGAGAGCAATACAGCGGTGCACAGACAATCCAGGAAGTTTTTGGAAAGTGTAGGGGACAATTTCCTGGTGCAAGTCCTGGAGGAACCAACTAGGGGCAGAGCTTTTCTTGACCTGCTGCTCACAAACAGGGAAGAATTAGTAGGGGAAGCAAAAGTGGATGGGAACCTGGGAGGCAGTGACCATGAGATGGTCGAGTTCAGGATCCTGACACAAGGAAGAAAGGAGAGCAGCAGAATACGGACCCTGGACTTCAGAAAAGCAGACTTTGACTCCCTCAGGGAACAGATGGGCAGGATCCCCTGGGAGAATAACATGAAGGGCAAAGGGGTCCAGGAGAGCTGGCTGTATTTTAAAGAATCCTTATTGCGGTTGCAGGAAAAAAACATCCCGATGTGTAGAAAGAATAGTAAATATGGCAGGCGACCAGCTTGGCTAAACAGTGAAATCCTTGCTGAACTTAAACGCAAAAAAGAAGCTTACAAGAAGTGGAAGATTGGACAAATGACCAGGGAGGAGTATAAAACTATTGCTCAGGCATGCAGGAATGAAATCAGGAAGGCCAAATCACACTTGGAGTTGCAGCTAGCAAGAGATGTTAAGAGTAACAAGAAAGGTTTCTTCAGGTATGTTAGCAACAAGAAGAAAGTCAAGGAAAGTGTGGGCCCCTTACTGAATGTGGGAGGCAACCTAGTGACCGAGGATGTGGAAAAAGCTAATGTACTCAATGATTTTTTTGCCTCTGTCTTCACAAACAAGGTCAGCTCCCAGACTGCTGCACTGGGCAGCACAATATGGGGAGAAGGTGACCAGCCCTATGTGGAGAAAGAAGTGGTTCGGGACTATTTAGAAAAACTGGATGTGCACAAGTCCATGGGGCCGGATGCGCTGCATCCAAGGGTGCTAAAGGAGTTGGCGGATGAGATTGCAGAGCCATTAGCCATTATTTTTGAAAACTCATGGCGATCGGGGGAGGTCCCGGATGACTGGAAAAAGGCTAATGTAGTGCCCATCTTTAAAAAAGGGAAGAAGGAGGATCCGGGGAACTACAGGCCAGTCAGCCTCACCTCAGTCCCTGGAAAAATCATGGAACAGGTCCTCAAGGAATCAATTATGAAACACTTAGAGGAGAGGAAAGTGATCAGGAACAGTCAGCATGGATTCACCAAAGGGAAGTCGTGCCTCACTAACCTAATTGCCTTCTATGATGAGATAACTGGCTCTGTGGATGAGGGGAAAGCAGTGGATGTGTTATTCCTTGACTTTAGCAAAGCTTTTGACACAGTCTCCCACAGTATTCTTGCCGCCAAGTTAAAGAAATATGGGCTGGATGAATGGACTGTAAGGTGGATAGAAAGCTGGCTAGATCGTCGGGCTCAACGGGTAGTGATCAATGGCTCCATGTCTAGTTGGCAGCCGGTTTCAAGCGGAGTGCCCCAAGGGTCGGTCCTGGGGCCGGTTTTGTTTAATATCTTTATTAATGATCTGGAGGATGGTGTGGACTGCACTCTCAGCAAGTTTGCAGATGACACTAAACTAGGAGGCGTGGTAGATACACTAGAGGGTAGGGATCGGATACAGAGGGACCTAGACAAATTAGAGGATTGGGCCAAAAAAAACCTGATGAGGTTCAACAAGGATAAGTGCAGAGTCCTGCACTTAGGACGGAAGAATCCCATGCACTGCTACAGACTAGGGACCGAATGGCTAGGTAGCAGTTCTGCAGAAAAGGACCTAGGGGTCACAGTGGACGAGAAGCTGGATATGAGTCAACAGTGTGCTCTTGTTGCCAAGAAGGCTAACGGCATTTTGGGCTGTATAAGTAGGGGCATTGCCAGCAGATCGAGGAACGTGATCGTTCCCCTTTATTCGACATTGGTGAGGCCTCATCTGGAATACTGTGTCCAATTTTGGGCCCCACACTACAAGAAGGATGTGGAAAAATTGGAAAGAGTCCAGCGGAGGGCAACAAAAATGATTAGGGGTCTGGAGCACATGACTTATGAGGAGAGGCTGAGGGAACTGGGATTGTTTAGTCTCCAGAAGAGAAGAATGAGGGGGGATTTGATAGCAGCCTTCAACTACCTGAAGGGAGGTTCCAAAGAGGATGGAGTTCGGCTGTTCTCAGTGGTGGCAGATGACAGAACAAGGAGCAATGGTCTCAAGTTGCAGTGGGGGAGGTCCAGGTTGGATATTAGGAAACACTATTTCACTAGGAGGGTGGTGAAGCACTGGAATGCGTTACCTAGGGAGGTGGTGGAGTCTCCTTCCTTGGAGGTTTTTAAGGCCCGGCTTGACAAAGCCCTGGCTGGGATGATTTAGTTGGGAATTGGTCCTGCTTTGAGCAGGGGGTTGGACTAGATGACCTCTTGAGGTCCCTTCCAACCCTGATATTCTATGATTCTATGAAGGTAAATCAGAATTGTATATTGCTAACACTGTCGCAAGCATCGTAGAGCATTTTGGGGAAGGGTCAAAGGTGGAAGTAAGTGTGGAATGGAAAATTCCTTTGCAGGTTGTGAAAGGTCGGGGGGGGGGGGTGGAGAGGAGGAAAGAGCAAAAAACGGGTTAATGCCACACTCCTGCTAAGCCCAAAAATAAAATGCTGACTCCAGCCCGCTCAAAAACACACATCTGACTCTCGGCCGCCTGCCAAGAAGGGAGGGGGGGGGGGCAAAATTCACCAACCAGCTATAAAAAAATAAAAAAAAATGCAGCTAAACAAACCTGCAAAAACAGCCCATAACAAAACAAATAAAAACTAGCACAAAACAAACAAACAAAAACAAAACAAAAAAAACCCCAAATCAACAAAAAACTAGCCAATATATTTTAAAAAAAAATAAAAAACCCCACAAAAAGCTGGTTTTAACAAATACAAAAAACACCGAAAACAAAAATCACAAAACAAAACACCCCCCAAAAAACCCTAAACTTAAAAACCCTCCTAAAAGCTAAAGCAATTCAAAAATTACAGCAGACCCCAAACAACCTGGGCCCAAAACAAAACTCCCATCCACTCTTCCCCCTCTTCTTCTTACATTACACCCAGGCATGTCCAGCCGTAAATAAAGCATATGTAAATATAAAAGTGGGTTAGGGCTTGGGGCACTAACACTTCCTTCCTTCCTCTAAATAAGATGGGGAGCACCCATCACTCTCCGCTGTTATTTTATTAATAAAGCTTTAAAATTTAAACCCTTAATGTGTTCCGTCATCTTCTCCCCAAACAATCCTGTGGCCTCAACCTAATCACCTGATGCCTCAGGCAAATTGGTAACAAAATACTGCCACAGTAGGGGGAACCTGGGTCCGCCCTCTACACCGGGTTCCAGCCCAGGGCCCTGTGGATAGCAGCTGTCTATGTCTCCTGTATCAGCTGCACGACAGCTACAACTCCCTGAGCTACTTCCCCATGGCCTCCCCCCAGCACCTTCTTTATCCTCACCACAGGATCTTCCTCCTGAAGCCTGATCACGCTTGTACTCTTCAGTCCTCCAGCAGCACACCTTCTCACTTGCACGTCCCCCACTAACTGATGGGAGGTCCTTTTTAAACCAGGTGTCCTGATTAGCCTGCCTGCCATAATTGATTCTAGTAAGTTCTTAATTGGCTCCAGGTGTCTTAAGTAGCTTGCCTGTCTTAATTGGTTCTAGCAGGTTCCTGATTGCTCTAGGGCAGCCCCTGCTCTGGTCACTCAGGGAACAGAAAACTATTCATCCAGTGGCCAATATATTTGCCTTCTACCAGACTCCTGTACTTCCTTTGTGTTAAAGTTTTGGGGATGCAGGGATAGCTCAGTGGTTTGAGCATTAGCCTACCTAAACCCAAGGTTGTGAGTTCAATCCTTGAGGGGACCACTTAGAGATCTGGGGCAAAAAAATCAGTAGTTGGTCCTGCTAGTGAAGGCAGGGGGCTGGACTTGATGACCTTTCAAGGTCCCTTCCAGTTCTAGGAGATAGGTATATCTCCATATATTATTATTTACTGGTCTGGGTCTGTCACAATCTCTATTGCTTTTAGCTGCAGAGAACTCATGTAGGGGAAACCCTCTGCCTGACCAGCCTTTCAGATGATATTACATCGAATTTTAACTGTCCTCTGTTGGAGGGGGTAGAAAAGGTTAGTTGAGCTGTAGTTGAAGTCCAATGCTTTTTCCTTCAAAATACAACAAGACCAACACACACAAGAGTGGAGAGAAAAGACAGAAAATGCAGCCTCACCACTGAAGAGACACAGGCCAAGCACACGGTCTGAGATCTGGCAAACTTGGCCCAGCAGTGGGCTGTGTAAGTGATAGCTTTTAGCTGTCTTTCTGATCAAGGGCTTGCAGCAGTGTTGCAAAAGATGGAGTTGTCTTGGAGGCTAAGCCAGACTCCTGTTAAACAGAGGCAAGAGGAGAAATAAGGAAGGAAAATGACACACACAGGAGGAGGTGACAGCTTAAGTTCCCTCTAAGCTGTGTGGCCGTGCAGCAGGCTATCACGGGCCATGGAGGCGGGGAGATGTGCTCTCCCCCAACCCCAGAGCCATCATGGCTGGGGAGAGGTGCCTCACCCCAGGCTACTGTGGCGAGAGAGGGCTGGGGTGCAGCCTCTCTCCCTGCCGTAGCCCCAGGGCAGCCTACACCCCAAACCCCTCATCCCCACCCCAGAGCCTGCACCCCCAGCAAGAGCCCTCACCTCCCCCCGCACTCCAACCCTCTGCTCCAGCCCTGAACCCCCTCCCACATGCCGAACCCCTCATCCCCGTCCCCACCCCACAACCCGCACCCCCAGCAAGAACCCTCACCCTCCCTGCACTCCAACCCTCTGCCCCAGCCCTGAGCCTCCTCCTGCACCCCAAACCCCTCAGCCCCACCTCCACCCACATCACCTCCATATTGGTGCACATAAAATTCATTCCACAAATGGACGTAAAAAATTAGAGGGAACACTGCCAGCAGGGGCCTAAGGCTCATGTCCTAGGTGCTGTTCAGGATTTAGCTGAAGCTGATGAACGTGGCCATGTCATCAGTTCCCTCTGTCTGGCCCAGTGTGGTCAGGGCAGGGCCGGCTCCAGGCACCAGCCCAGCAAGCAGGTGCTTGGGGCGGCCAACCGAGCGGGGCAGCAGGTCCGGGTCTGCGATCGCGGCTTTTTTTTTTCTTCCTTTTTCTTTTTGCTGCTTGGGGCGGCAAAAACCCTGGAGCCGGCCCTGGGTCAGAGTCCCTTTCAGGGGCAGGACAATGAAGGTCTGGGAGTCTCCTGGGAAATCCCAGGGTCCCATGATGGTAAAGCATGCGCCCTCCAGTCCATGCATCCCACTGCTGCCACATGACCAGTGTCCTAGAACAGGTGGCAGCCTCATCCCCTTAAAAGTAACCAATCAAAACACATGTGGGTGATTTCATCTGCAAACATTCCCTCCCATTTCTAGACTCTTTCAGCCCATTGGCATGGCAACCCCTGTCTCTGCAGGAGCCTTGCAGTCCCCTTGTCACACTTCCTCAAGTTAAACAATCCACTTTGGACCAGTCTGTCTGTCTGTCTGTCTGTCCCCCACTTTTGCTGACTTTTGTAAACAGTAACAGGCTACTTGGACGTCTGTTACCGTGGACAGTACAGAGTACAGAGCTCTGCACAACAGGAGAAAAAACATTGCGTGCCCTATTCTTGCTGCTTTATGATGAATAAAGAAGGCCTGAAAGGTCAAGGTTTTCTCCTCCTTATTTCATACGTTAGACACCCTGGCCTTGCCTGCCCCTCCTTTTCCTGGGGGACTGCCCAGACGACTGAACCAAGTCTAGTATGGTAGCAGGGGTTCCGTGGCAGTGAAGCCGGAGAATCGGAGGAGGGAAGAGGGGTTGCTCATTTAAAACATTGCTTTTTGTATTTGTTTTTGCTAACACATGTTCCACTCAAGGCCCAGCAAACAGTTCGAAGACCAGGTCCCAAATTCACCCTGTACAGCAGGGGTTCTCAAACTGGGGGTCAGGACCCCTCAGGGGGTTGCAAGGTTATTACATGGGGGGTCGTGAGCGGTCAACCTCCACCCCAAACCTCGCTTTGCCTCCAGCATTTATAATGGTGTTAAATATATAAAAAAGTGTTTTTAATTTATAAGGGGGGGTCACACTCAGAGACTTGCTATGTGAAAGGGGTCACTGGTACAAAAGTTTGAGAACCACTGTTGTACAGTCACCTTTAAGGACACTTATTATTGAATTGCAGTAATGCCTAAGAGCCCTCATCATGGGTCAGAACCCCATTGTGCCGGGTGCTGTACAAACAAGATCATACTTGGAAATATCCTGCTGAAGATTTCAAACAGATCACATTTTCCAATAGAACTTGCTTTGGCTGGATCTCAGACTTAGACAGATAGAGGGGAACAATCACGTCCCTCGATCTGCTGGCAATGCTCCTAGTAATACAGCCCAATATGCCGTTGGCCTTCTTGGCAAGAAGGGCACACTGCTGACTCATATCCAGCTTCTCGTTCACTATAATCCCCAGGTCCTTTTCTGCAGAACTGCTGCTTAGCCAGTCGGTCCCCAACCTGTAGCGGTGCATGGGATTCTTCCATCCTAAGTGCAGGACTCTGCACTTGTCCTACCTCATCAGGTTTCTTTTGGCCCAATCCTCCAATTTGTCTAGGTCCCTCTGTATCCTATCCCTACCCTCCAGTGTATCTACCACTCCTCCCAGTTTAGTGTCATCTGCAAACTTGCTGAGGGTGCAGTCCATCCCATCATCCAGATCATTGATAAAGATGTTGAACAAAACCGGCCCCTGGGGCACTCCGCTTGATACCGGCTGCCAACTAGACATCAAGCCGTTGATCACTACCCGCTGAGCCCGACGATCTAGAGAGGGGCGCTTAGAGTCAGGCATCCCAGTCAGCGTTTTGGCACCTAAGAGACCAAACACCCAGAGGTGCGGAGCCCCCAGAACCCCCATTGACATTCAGAGGTGTTGAGCACCTCCAGCTCCCAGTGACGGCCAGTCGGGTCTTCCAGTGCTCTGAACCTCTGCCAATCGGGACACTTATTTTGGTGCCTGAACATGGATTTGGATGCCTGACAGTCAGCACCCACGTTAGCAAACGCTGGCCTTGGCCACTGAGCGTTGGATGGCCCGTCTATAGCAATGGGAAGATAGGAATTAAAGCTCTAGTAAAATAGAATTACTTGGCCCATTGCTTCTAGTGCTGTTTGTACAGCGAGAGCGGTCCAAGATACAGTAATGCACATGTTTTGTAGCACCACAGACATACAACTGCTATTAAAGGAGCATCCCAACATCACCAGACTGAGGGCCACATTGGCTACGCGTGATGTGTAACAACAGGATCGTGCAGCTGCGCACATATGTAACAGAGGTGCAGCCTGTGGGAAGTATGAGCGAGGGCCAGGCTGGCCAGACCGCGATGGAGGATCACATGCTTGGATCTATAGTTCACACAAACTATAGGCCATACTGTGGAGTTCATAGGTCAGACACGGCTCATAAACTGCTCTCGGTTAGCTGTTGGATGTTTGCGTTATATTGTGTTACCTGAAAGACTCCCGCTAGGAGATCAACAGCGGCGCCAGGAAGTGAAGGTTCCTGCCCTAGTGCAGGTATCAGGTGGTAGCCGTGTTAGTCTGTATCCACAAAAACAACAAGGAGTCTGGTAGCACCTTAAAGACTAACAGATTTATTTGCCCTAGTGCAGGTAAGCCCTGTGTTTGTGGAGTTTAGGATCACTGCACTGGGAAAGAGTAAAATTCTATTGACTCAAACCTGAATGGCTAAGAGTCGTCTTTTGCTACCAAGCAGTTGTAATGCAAAGGTCAGCTCCTATGCAAGCCACTCCGTTATGCAAAGTTTTTCTCCCAGACAAAAGGAGCTGCTCTTGCCCAGCCTTTTGGAGGAGAGCTTTGTAATCCAAAGGCAGGCAGACCGCCTTGTGCATCTATCTTATATATCCATTGTATCCGAGCGCCTCACCATCTCTCCCGGATTTACCCGCAGCACCCCAGGGAGGCAGGGAAGTGCTGTTGTCTCCATTGTACAGATGGGGAACTGAAGCACAGAGAGTAAATGACACAGGGAGTGTATGGCGGAGTTGGGAATTTAACCTGGGTCTCTGGAGTCTCAGGTCAGCGGCCTGAGCACCATCCTTCCTCCCAATGTCACAAACTGAGCAGTGTTTGGTCTGGGAAATATCCAGATGGGAGAACTAGAAGGCAAAAACCAGCTGCTACAGGTCACAGAGCCATCTGGATCATTTGATAAACCGAGTGCAAGCAAACATGCATTTTAATGTAGCTAAACAGAAATGCATACACCTAGAAACAAAGAACACAGGCCACGGGGGACTGGATCCTGGGAGGCAGGGACTCCAAAGAACTGGCGCTCCTGGTGGATAGTCAGCTGAACATTAGCTCTTTTGGCCACAGCAGCCGTGCTCGGAGCTCATGTGATTCTTGGAAGCATGAACAGGGGAATCTCAAGCAGGAGCAGAGAGGTTACTGTAATCTCTGCATTTGGCACTGGGGTGACCCTGGCTGGAATCAGTGTCCACTTGAGCACACCGTCGTGGCCAGGAATGCCTCTGCTGTGCCCTGCCCCTGTTTTCCCCTTCCCCAGAGTCCATGGTCTCTTTCAGTCACAGCCCTGCGTAGGGTCTGGGTATTTATTAAATGAACAAAGTTCTCAAACAATCACAAAACTGTCCATTCGCTCTCTCCCTGGCTCCAGCGACCCACTGCACCTCCCTCACTGCAGGAGCGTCCTGCTGCCTTTTCCCCTGGGACCACCTGATTCAACCCAGATGTGGCTTGTCCTGTATAATCAGGGCTGGTGTAGCCCCAGGCTCTCTAGCCCACTGGCAAGCCACCCTGGTACAGATCCCTTCTTGCCTGGGAATCTAGCTATGGCTGCAGCTTCAGTAGAGGCTGCCCTTCCCTCTGATTTAGCACTGAACTAATGGCCCAGGCTGCTGTTGCTGGAGGTGTTGTCTTTAAGATAAGACATAAGGTCTGAGCTCCTGACCGCTTATGGTCTTTAAGGGCCCCTCAATGCACTTTTCTGAAGAGCTGGAGTGTTAAGCCCAGTGTTTCGGTCAAACTGCAACAGAGAACTACATACATTCTGCCTCCCAGCACTTCCATTTGTGTATGTTGTTTTTCACTCCCTGGGCTTAGCTGTTGCGGGCGTGCTATTCTGTATCGGCGGTGATTTACTCTGGAGGAGGGTTCAGCGTTTCGGTGGTTGGTGGAATAATTCATGTGTATAGCAGAGATAGTGCATATCCATGTGGAGAGGCCTTTGAGGTCCTCTGGCTGTGCTAGAAATATAAGGTTGTATGGGGTAAAAATACCAGCTAAGCATGCTCATCATTCCCTCCCAACCTGTGAAGTTAAACGAGGGCTGTTTCACAAGATTTCTCTTCACACAATGCTACTAGTGTTAATAAAAAGTTTAGCTGACATTCAGCACTGAATTCCTGCCAAGTGTCATTGGGTGAACTAAAAGGTTTTTCATCTTTAGAGCTTAGCACAAAAAACAGGTCTGAAATGACTTTTTTGGCAGTTGCATAACAGGAAAAGGGTTTAACAGATGTAAACGCTTTTTGACTTAAAAATAAAGCCTCCTCTGGGATATGTTACATGCCAGGTTTCAGCTTGATCCATTTTTATAACGACAGAGCTACTAGATCAATAAAATAGGGGGTAGCAGGAGGAAAAAAAGGAAAGGACAGTTTACCTCAAACCTAAAGATAGCTGCACTACAACTCCTTTAGTAGAGAAACTTCCGTCTGGTCTACACTAGGAAATTAGATCAGTGTAACTGGCATAGGTAGTGTCTTCACTGAAGCACTATTGTGATGCAATTTTGCCATGATAGTGGTTTATGTGTAGACATACCCTTAGTAAACATGCAGCTGTAAAAGAGCTGGCAAAGCAGAGTGGGTGGGTGCCACCTTTTTGGAATGAGGATGACTGTTCAGCAGCAGTTGATTGGGGTCTGGTTGGTCCCAAATGATTCATTATTGCTGCCTAGAGAAGGTGACGTGGGATATTGTTCTAGGATTGCAAGTGATGAAGAGCTACATGATGAAGGCCAGAAACGTAGGGTTTCCCCCCCCTAAACTATCTGCTCTGCAGCATGTATCTATGTATCTACTTAGACATCTTGGGCTAAATTTAGACCTGGTGTAAGCAAGAGTAACTTTGCCATTCTCACTGCACATCTGAATTTGGCCCCTTATAGCCAGAGCTGTGTGTGTTGGCAGTCATGGAGTTTGCTGCACAAGCCATCCCTTGCTGCAGGACTTTGCCCCATAATCTGAGTTTTCACTTAAAAGAAGTCATATTCTAGCCCTTATGGTTACAAAGAAAGCCTTAAAAATGAACCAAAATTATAAGTCATACATAGTTGCTTTCCTGAGTCAGCAGAGTGCCTGAAACAGTAGCTCAGAGAAGTGTGAGCTGCCCAGTTCATCTCAATGGGATGTTAACTCTGAAATCCGAAGATGACAATTTAAATGTCACCATTGTTAATATTTCACTGCTGGTCACTTTGGCAGAAACATCCAGCTAATGTGCTTCTTCAGCAATCCCAAGCTGCCTTTCGTTCTACCACATGTGCCAAAAGCCACAATGGCCCCCTACTCAGCTGCCAACACTTCCAACTTCCCTGCGACAACTCCCACACTGCAGTTAAACACAATCAGAATAAAGATCTGTGGTACACTGATGACTGAGACTGGGGCGGGGAGGGGGAGGGTGGAAAGGGCAACATAAAACAAATTGCATACAAAGTCAACATACATAGGGGACGCTGGGTTGATTGTATTATTGATTTTCATAATTAATACAGTAAAATCCTCCATTTTTTAGTTTATATGAAGCTGCCACAGAATTTCCAGCCTGCTGCACCAAAGCACAAGAGAAACCAGGGGGGTCAGCTAGAGAGTTTAGTCTCATTTGCTGCAGCAGAGTACACATGGCCTTGCTTGTAGCTAGGGATGGTCTAGGTCAGCAGTTCTCAAACTGTGTGTCGGGATCCCAAAGTGGATCACGACCCTATTTTAATGGGGTCACCAGGGCTGGCTTAGACTTGCTGGGGTCCAGGGTTGAAGCCTGAGCCCCATCGCCTGGGGCCAAAGCCCCAGAGGTTCAGCCCTGGGCAGCAGGGCTCGGGTTACAGGGTCCCTGCCTGGGACTGCAGCCCTCGGGCTTTGGCCCCCCTGCCCAAGGTAGTCGGGCACAGGCTTTGGCCTCTCCGCCCGGGCCAGCAGGCTCAGGAGGGCTCAGGCTTCAGTCCCCGCTCCTGGGGTCATGTAGTAATTTTTGTTGTCAGAAGGGGGTCGCGATGCAATGAAGTTGAGAACCCCTGCTCTAGGTATACTTAATCCTGCCTCCGCGCAGCGGGATGGACTAGACGAGGTCTTGAGGTTCCCTCCAGCCCTACGTGACTATGAGTCTAAGAGTTTATGGACTGAGGTTTATCTTTCTGTGGATTTTATGGAGCCAGGATGGGAAAGGTCTTCAGTGTTTAAAAAGTATTTCCCAGTTAGGGGAAGCATTTTTTTGTATTGCTGAGTTTGTGTTGCTAAATAATACCACCTTGTGTGAGAGTAAATGCTGGGATTGGGCGACTCATGGGAGGGACCCAAAGGGGGGGCACCAGCTAAAAGGAGGCACATGACTTTCCCATGTGACCCCCCCCCCCACGTGACTCCTCCCTGTCTCGCCCCCAGCCTGGCCCCCGTGCTCTCCCCATCACACATTACTGGGCGGGGGGTGCGGGAGGGGCTCTGTCCTGCCGTTGCGCTGGATATGGATTTCAGGCGAAAGGAGGGCGGCCCCACGCCAGGAGCTCCTCCAGTGCGGCTGTCCTGCCCCCAGCCGTTCCATGCAGTTTCTGTCACGGAGTGTGGGGGAGTCAGGGCCCTGCACCCCCCACTTCCTGCGATTCACCGTGACTCTCAGCCAGGCAGTAGAACAGAAGGTTTATTAGATGACAGGAACACAGTCCAAACCAGAGCTTGTAGGTACAGGAAACAGGCCCCCACCTCAGTCAGGTCCATCTTGGGGACAGGGAGCTTAGACCCCAGCCGTGGGCTCCCTCTATTTCCCCAGCCAGCTCCAAACTGAAACTCTCCAGCTCCTCCTCTGGCCTTTGTCTCTTTCCCGGGCCAGGAGGTGACCTGATCTCTTTGTTCTCCAACACCTTCAGTTGGCACCTTTGCAGGGGAGGGTCCCAGGACATCAGTTGCCAGGAGACAGGGTGTCAGCCATTCTCTGTGCAGACAGCATCACACTGGCCCTCTCGGGCTCTGCAACAATCACACACCCTTATCCCACCACCTAGATACTTAAGAAATGCATTGGGGAAACCGAGGCACCCACACAGTATTCTGTGAAAACATTATGAACATTCCCACTTCGTCACAGTTGTGTCTCCTGGGGTCTGTACAGCCTCGCTGGAGGACAGGGCTGGGGGCGGTACCGGTACCACCGCACCGAAGGAGCTGCCTCAGGGCTCTCCCAGGAACTGCACGGCGAAAGGAGCAGAACAAGGGGCCACCGGGCGGACCCATGCCGGCAGCTCCTCCGGCATGGTTGTACCGGTACTGCCTCCAGCAGGACTGTACAGACCCCAGGAGATGCAGCTGCATGGAGGGGAGGGGGGCAGTACAGCTACATCAGAGGAACTGCCAGCGTGGGGCTGCCCGGAGGCCCCACATTCTGTTCCTTTCGCCCCTGTGGTTCCCTACTGAATGTGCCCCCCCAGGCGTCTGGGGAGGGGCATGTGACCCTGCTTGCCCCTCCCAGGTGTCGCGGTGCTGATGCGGTTGCGCTTCTGTAAGATCGCTCGTATAGCCGCTCTATGCGGACAGGAGAGAGTGCTCCCGTCAACACTGTAAGACCAGCTCAACAAGCGGCGGTAGCGTTGTCAGCGTGAGAAACTCTCCCGCCAACATAGCACTGCCCATACTACCCTTTATGCCAATGAAATGTATGTTGCTTGGGAGTTGTTTTTTCACACCCCGAGAGACAAACGTTTTACTGACATAAGTGGCAGTGTAGACATGGCCCAAGACACAAGTTGGTTTTTACACACAAGCAGAGGGAAGAGGGTGAGATGATAGCAGATTAGCTGTACAATTTGCAGGGTTTTCCTTTCTAATAAAACAGGAGAGGAAGAATGGAAAAGTGGCTAAGGCTTGGTCTACACTACAAACTTATGGCGGTCTAACTAGGTCTCTCAGCGATATGGAAAATCCACACCCGAGAAATGTAGTTCTAGCAACCTAATCCCTGATGTTGACAGCACCACGGGAACAGGAGGGCTTCTCCTGTCGACTAAGCTACCCCCTCTCAGGGAGTTGCTGTACCTACGCCCATGGGAGAAGCAATCCCGTTGGCATAGGTAGAGCCTTCACTGAAGGCTACAGCACCATGTACGTGTAGACAAGACCTTAGAGTTCTTCTCTGCAGCTGCACTGGGCCTCCAGGAGCAGTCCCTCGGTTGGTATAAATCACCGTAGCTTCATTGACTTCAAAGCAGCTAGACTGATTAGTACAGGGCTGTGGATCTGGCCCCCGTCTCTAGGATACACAGGAGCCAGATCATAAAAGGCTTTTTAGAACAATACCTTGAACTTCACTTGGAAACGGACTGGAAGTGTGGTGTAGTGTATGGTGCACAAACATGCGCCGATTACGGGCAGCTGAAAAGGAGGGGTTGGAACCCAACCTTCACAAAGGTACATCCTTCACTACCACCTACTGCTACACTTGATAATGGAACAAATCAGCACAAGACCTGTTATGTGCGTTGTGAAAGTGATGTATGCAGTGACTGTCGTGTGGGGGCAGAGAGGTGCTTCCGTGCCCAGCTACCTTGCCACTGGCACAAAGCCTCCTGTACGACACACTCCCAATGCACACAGAGGGCAGCCTAAGTACCCTATCCCTTTAGATGCACCAGATATCATTAGCTCATCTCCCACCTTGTTTACTGGAACATTTCAATTCTTCCCTCAGCATCTCTGAGAGAAGTTTAGTCATTATTGACACGTATTCATGACAGACATATTTCTGTGAAGCAAACACAGAGTGGAGGATACTGTAGAATATGGGACAGAAATTAACTCTTCCTTTACATGTCCTACACTTCACAAGAGGGTTTTTGTGGGGAGGGCAGAAGGGAGGATTATCCAGTTATACAGCCCGTTCTCTATACATACAGCCCAATATGTTTCATGTTTAATCATCACAGAAAACTTATGCTCCAATTTAATAGTTTATGACTCAGTTTTTATATGCGAAACCCTTTGTTCCTCCTCAAATGCTCTATTCCAAACCTGAAACGTATTCTGCCAAGTTGTGTTTATTGATATCTTGAGATGATAAACCAGTGCTTTGACACCACAGTATAAATGCCTAGAATGACAGAGTGAGGGGTAGCCTGCCCCTTTAGGGAAGTACTCGGTGCTTAATTTGTGCCAGGGCTGAGCCGCAGCACCTCTAGGCTCGGCAGTTCATAGCCCCAGCACCTCTGGTCTTGCTGCATCAGTTATGGACGTATAAAAATTGCTTCAGCCCCAGCACCTAATTTCTAGAGCCCTGGCACTTCTTTCATTACAAATTAAACACCGGAAGTCCTGTCTACAGGTCAGTCCACCCTGCCACTTGGCAAGGCTCTTTTGTTGAGAGGTAAGATTATAGACACAAAGACCTGGGAGATATTGGTAGGAAAAAAAGCTGTCCCAAGAGTAGCTAGGGTTGGGGTGGAAACCTTGGGACTGTTTCTTTACAGGCCCAGAGCCAGAAACCTTGCAGAAAGGGCAGATCAAGAGTCCCCTCTCCCCCAGCCAATTGGGGATGAGATGGGAGAACAGGACCAGGATAAATCCTAGTCTCCAACAAGTCCTCCCTCATAGCAGGGTAGATGCCTGCAGACAGAGAAGGGAGTAAGAAGGCTCCTACCAGGCCCTGATTTAGCAGGGATCAGACACCACTAGAAGCCTGCTAAACCCTCTGAGCCTGAGGACTCAAAAAGGGCCAGCTGAGGGAAACAAAATTGCGGCCCAGCTCCAGGAGGAGAGCCGGGGATTCCTGCCATAAAGAGAAGACACAGAGAACCCGGAGGGGACTGGGAATGGAGCTAGGAGGGCAGGCGTCAGAGGAATGCTGAAAGCCAGAAGCACTTTTGGTTTATTTGGGACACTTTGTCATTGCTCCTTTTGCATGAGATTTTGTAATAAACGAGCCCTAAGAAGGGTATTATTGAGTCAAGTATCAACAGTGCCTGAAGTTACTGGCTTCCTGAGAAGGGAAACTGAGGCAGGAAGTACCTGCAGTGCCACAATAATTCAGCAGGAGGTGCCACAGGGCAGGAATGTCCTATGACAGATACAGAAATATAGGCAGGATGTCATATGTGACCCTTTCAACAGGTTCTGCTGCACCCTTCTTACAGGGGCAAAAAGCCATGGGAACAGCACAACCACATCAGACTGTCTCTCGCCTACTTTCATTTTGGGCAGTATCAGAGCCAGGGGTCTTGCCTATCCATATTAGCGTAATTGACTGGCACCACTTCAGCAAAAGGAGTGCCTGCTGTGCTTTGCCCACTACTCAAGTTCATTACAGAAGTAAAAGCAAATTTAAAACAGATTAATTTACAAAGCACCCAGTAGGAACTCCCCAAAAGGACCTGTACACTCTGGTAAGTGTACTTCGGTAAGTCGCTTAGGTAATGTTATCTTGTCTCCGGAACTTAAATATCCTGCGTTTTGTCCTTTTTTGATGTTTCAGTCTGGCAATAACCTGCAGCCAGACCACTAGGCTAAGGTGGGTCATCACTCGGGAACGAAGTGGCATTGGCCTAGTTAGTACACATATATAAGAGGAGATCTCCAAGACAACCCTAGAATGCGGCAATAAGGGGTGGACATGCTCCTTCCTCTGACACGCCCTCAGCAGGGTGCTAGATGGTATTGTGCAGGGGCGAGGGGGGTATCTCCACATGAGATACAAAACTGAGGTCCTGGCCAGTTGTGGCTGTGCAAAGTGCCAAAGGATCATTCATAAGAGCAGGGTGTAATTAGGCTATCCAGTCCAAATTCCATTGTGGGTAATTACCAGAACTGTCTTGAAGGACTGCCTGGAACACAAACCAAATCCCAGACTTGTGAGAGACGTGGCAATTTCCACAACAAAACTGGATTCCCTTAGCAGAGGCAGGAGTGGCCTGGTGCTTTGCAGCCATGAGCAAGTCATGTTTGGCCCATACGTGAAGCTTATATAAATCAACTGGGGTTTGAGTCACATGTTTTGCTTAACTTTTTTTTTTATTTGCTTTGCCACCAAGAGGAACTGCAGTGAAAAGCAAATAGGAAGAGATAGCAAAATAGAGTAAACATGCAGGGTTCCATCCTGCTCCTAAGGAAGCCAATAGGAGTTTTGCTCCTGATTTAATTGGGAGCAGGATCAAGCTCACCCTGTATGTACTCTTACAGCTGGGGAGCCCATTAGCTCAGTGCATATTTTAAACACAATCTTCTCTCAAAGGACTGGAATATACAAAGAACCCTCACATAATAGCATTATAATAAAATGAAATTATCCTCCATGCATTAGAGGCCCCATTGGGAGAGATCGTCAAAATTAGATTAGAGACACGCTCATTATGCATATTATGAGTAGCTGTAAGCTGCTTAAATAATCTTACATTCATCTAACACCTGGAAGGATCCCAAAGCCCATTGCCTTTGCTATTTTCATTTCCTTTATTACAGTTTTCTCTCTGTAAAGTGCGAGGGTGCGGACTAGCTGTTCAACCTGTAACCGCTCGCCAGAACCCAACTCACTTCACTGCATGTATTTAGGAACTACTCTGTCTATTCTTCTGTAACGGAGTAGGCAGCTCTAGTATTTGCACCCTTTATTTTCTGCCATTGCTAGTTTAAAAAACAACAACAACAAATAATCTTAATTAGTAGGTGTGCGCACGCACATATTTGGGAACTCCTCCCCTGTATGGACTAACATAGCAAACTACTATCATTACAGTAACAATACAAAATAGGGCATTGTCTGGTGTGTCTTCTGCCCCTGCTCCCAGCTTGTGGTCCATGGAGGATGTTACCTCTTATCTGAAATGTTTTGGTTGCCAGAGCACTCATGGTGACACCCCGGTGGTAGGAGCGTTGAGAACCAATCACATGTAACTGTTAAATGTCTGAAGGCAGAAACTAAGAGTTCCACATCACTTGGTCTGTGCTCCCAGCAGGAGATCAGGGTGGACCAGCCATAGCTACAGAACGTGATTCTTCACTGCTGTGTTCCCTGTGCCAAGTGGGTGTAAAACGTCACCATTCTGTCTTACATAGGGTTACCATATTCAAACATTTAAAAAAGAGGACATTCCACGGGGCCCCGTCCCCGCCCCCACCCCTTCCCCGTCCCAACCCTGCCCCTTCCCTGCCCCCATTCCAACCCCTTCCCCAAAGTCCCTGCCCCAACTCTGCTCCCCTCCTCTGAGCACCCCGCATTCCCCCTCCTCCCTCCTGCTCTGATCTTGGTTGGGGGTTGCTAAGTGCTTCCCTGCTCCCCACTCGCCCTGCAGCCCCTGCACCCCCCCGCAGCCTCTCTGCCCCTGCCTGCCCTGCTCCTCCTCGCCCTGCAGCCCCTGCACCCCCCCGCTCCTGCAGCCTCTGTGCCCCCTGCTCCCCACACGCCCTGCAGCCTCTGCGCCCCCCCGCCCCTGCAGCCTCTCTGCCCCTGCCTGCCCTGCTCCTCCTCGCCCTGCAGCCTCTGCGCTCCCCCGCCCCTATGCCCCTGCCTGCCCTGCTCCTCCTCGCCCTGCAGCCTCTGCGCCCCCCACCTGCCCTGCCCCTGCAGCCTCTATGCCCCTGCCTGCCCTGCTCCTCCTCGCCCTGCAGCCCCTGCACCCCCCCGCCCCTGCAGCCTCTGTGCCCCCTGCACCCCCCCGCCCCTGCAGCCTCTGCGCCCGCCCCGCCCCGCAGCCTCTGCGCCCCCCCCCGCCTGCCCTGCTCCTCCTCGCCCCTTCAGCCTCTGTGCCCCCTGCTCCCCACATGCCCTGCAGCCCCTGCACCCCGCCGCCCCTGCAGCCTCTGCGCCCCCCCCCGCCTGCCCTGCCCCTGCAGCCTCTATGCCCCTGCCTGCCCTGCTCCTCCTCGCCCTGCAACCCCTGCACCCCCCGCCCCTGCAGCCTCTGTGCCCCCTGCTCCCCACTCGCCCTGCAGCCCCTGTACCCCCCCTTGCCCTGCCCCTGCAGCCTCTATGCCCCTGCCTGCACTGCTCCTCCTCGCCCTGCAGCCCCTGCACCCCCCCGCCCCTGCAGCCTCTGCGCCCCCCGCTGCCCTGCCCCTGCAGCCTCTATGCCCCTGCAGCCTCTATGCCCCTGCCTGCCCTGCTCCGCCTCGCCCTGCAGCCTCTGCACCCCCCCCGCCTGCCCTGCTCGCCCGCTCACCCGGCAGAGGGAGAGCTGCGGGCTCCACATGGACCCAAACACTGTGCCACGCTGCTTTGGTAAACTGGGCACAAGCAAACAATACACATTTCAATATGGCCAAATACAAAGTTATACATCTAGGAACAAAGAATACAGGCCATAATTACAGGCTGTGGGACTCTATCGCGGGAAGCAGTGACTCTGGGAGTCATGGTGGATAATCAGCTGAACATGAGCTCCCAGCGCAAAGCTGTGGCCAAAATGGCTAGGGTTCTCCTCAACAGTATAAAAAGGGAAATATGGATCAGGAATAAGGAGGTTCTATTACCTTGTATCTGGCACGGGTGTGAACACTGCTAGAATACTGTGTCCAGGTCTGGTGTTAACAAATCAAAAAGGATATAGATAAATGGGAAAGAGGTGAGAGAAGAAGCATGAACATGATTAAAGGAGCGGAAAATATGCCTTAGAGTGAAAGGCTCAAAGAGCTCGATCTATTTAGCTGAATAAAGAGAAGTTTAAGAAGTTGAAGCTAGACAAGTTCAGACTAGAAACAAGACACACAGTGAGGGTAATTAATCACTGGAACAATTTACCATGGCCTGTGGTGGATTCTCTATCACAGGCAGTTTTCCATCGAAGATTGGCTGTTTTTCTAAAAGATCTGCTCTAGTTCAAATGAATTAACGCCAGGAAGTCCTGTGGCATGTGTGCCCCAGGTCAGACTGGATGATAACAGTGGGCCGTTTGGGCCTTGGAATCAAGGGCAGGCACGTGTCACCTGGCAAAAGCCCGTCCCTTTAGGATTTGGAACACAGGGGTAATCCCACAGCCTTGCTTCCCAAGGGAGAGGCCAACCCAACAGCTGCAACCCTGGGGGTGGAGTGGGGAGGGGATTAGGGTGACCAGATGTCCCGATAAAATCGGGACCGTCCCGATATTTAGGCGTTTGTCCCGCATCCCGACCGATCTTTGGTCGGGACACAATTTGTCCCGATATTTTGCTCCGTCGGTTTTTTTTTTTTTTTGCGCTCGGCCGGCGGATCCCCCCCCCATGTGTCCCGATATTTTCTTCCTCTCAACTGGTCACCCTAGGAGGGGATTGGGATATCCATACAGCCCTGCCCTGTTGTGCTGGAGAATAGTGCCCTGTCCACACCTGGGGGGAGGAATAACCTACCCAGCTCTGCCCCCAGAGGAATAATCAGTGCTTAATTTGTGCCAGGGCTTGCTACATCAGTTATGAATGTAAAAAAATTGCTTGAGCCCCCCAGCACCTCTTTCATTACAATTTAAGCACTGGGAATAACCACAGGCCCGCTCACCCACCGCAGGGAAAAACCAGACACCACTCACCCCCAGGGCAAGAATACCTACTCCCCCACCAGTATCCCCTGGGTTGGACTGAAAGCCTCAGGAGCTGTGGGCCACACTCCCAGGGGGCAGGGCTAAACCGGGTTAGGAGCGTTCTTTGGGGGGCGGGGCTGGGGCGGGGCTAGGGCTGAACCGGGGGCGGGGCCGGGTTACGAGCGTTCTATGGGGGGCGGGGCTGGGGCGGGGCTGGGTTAGGGATGTCCTCCAGGGGGCGGGGCTGGGTTAGCGGTGTTCTCTGGGGGGCGGGACTAGGGCTGAACCGGGGGCGGGGCCGGTTTAGGAGCGTTCTCCGGAGGGGGGCGCGGGTCAGCTGAGGGCGGGGCTGGGTTAGAGGTGTTCTCTGGGGGGCGGGGCCGGTTTAGGAGGGTTCTCTGGGGGCGGGGCTGAGTCAGTACTGAGGGCGGGGCTGGGTTAGGGGTGTTCTCTGGGGGGGCCTGGGATACGGCCGTTGCCCGGGGGGCGGGGTTGGGTCAGTGCTGAGGGCGGGGCCGGGCTAGAGGTGTTCTCTGGGGGGGCGGGGCCGGTTTAGGAGCGTTCTCCGGAGGGGGGGCGGGTCACTGCTGAGGGCGGGGCTGGGTTAGGGGTGTTCTCGGCGGTGTCAGGGCGGGGCTGGGATACGGCCGTTGCCCGGGGGGCGGGGCGAGCCCCAGGTGGGAGGGGGCGACTCACCTGTTCCAGCCCCGCCCCCTCGGGCCGGGATTGGCCGCGGCGCTGCCCTGTGGAGCCGGCGAGTGTCCCCGCGGCCCCGGGCGGCCCCTCCCCCGGGTCATGGCGCCGCCGTCCGCCCGGCCCCGCTCCGCGCCTTGACTCGCCGCGCCCCGGCCGGAGGGGAGGCGGCGCTGCGGACGGTCCGGTGCCGCCGTGCCCGGGCAGGGGCATGAGGAGAGCGCGGGGAGCGGCGGCAGCAGGCGGCCTCGCGGGGGTGAGCTGAGGCGGGCACGGCTGAGGGGAGCCGCGCGGGGCCCGCGCCATGTCCCTGCTCTGCGTGCGAGGTGAGTCCGGCCCCGCCGCCCGCCGCGCCCTGACCGGGCTCGCGGAGCTGCCCCGCTCGGGGCCCCTCGGTTCTCTGCCCCCGCCCCGCGCACCTCAGCCCCCGGTCCCGTGTCGCTCAGGGGGGCTGTTCCGGCCGGGGCGCTGCCTCACCTGCGCGCTCCGCCGGTGGGACACGCTCGAGGCTGGGCCGGGCGGGAGCGGCCCCTCTCCCTTGGGGGGCCCCAGCGACCTGCCCCGGCAGCCAGGGGCGGGGAGCTCGAGTTCCGGTCTGCTCGGAGCAGCTCCAGGCGGCCCAGGAACGTCCCTCGGAGGGAGGAGTAGTTAGCGGGGTGCGGGTGTGAAGTTCCCATTGCACAGTTCCGCTCCGAGAGCTGGCCTAGGAGCACACGTTCATGGGGTACCTCTGGCTTCAACTGCTTCCCTAACGTGCACGGTGCTGTGTGTGTAACTCAAACTAAGCATTTGAACCAGGCCAGGGCCAACGATACCCAAAGCTTAAAAGAACCACAAACCTCGTGTGTCAAGTCTTTGGTGTAGGGATCATGCCTCCTTTTGTTTGTACATCACCTAAGCACTGTTATGGACAGTAGTGGAAGCTATTATGAATAACAGATTGAGATAATCAGTCATTAATTAGCGAGCTCTCCTTGGCAGCTGGTTTCAAATGGGTCTCTATCTATATGCTGTATGTTCCAGTTTAAGACCAATCTCTGAACTGGCACTTCCAGTGATTATGTAACACATTGATTCTTTTTTGTAGCTATTCTTTCACTGAGTGGTGTGTGATGTTTTTATACAGTGAAGTTTGCTCTGCTTGTGCTGCTTAGTCTTGGGGATGGTGTGCTTGGTGATTCTTATTTGCATAGGAACAGTTTTCTATCTTGGTAATAATGATCCATTGTTTTTTAGTTGTGGTTGTACTTTGCAGTATGCCTCCCTCTCTTTTCAATTACTTTCTAAACACTGGCTACTTGTACCGAACTCTGTCCACATAGGACAGAACAGAAATGCAGAAAAGTGTTTGGCTCACCAGTGTGTTACTTTTGATTGAAGGTACATCTGGTCAGGAGAGGAGCATGTTACTTGCACAGTGTTTAAAATAAACATAAGATGAAACTATAAAAGGTTACAGGATTGAATATACTCTGGTTAAAACAAGGAAATTTAGAGTGAATGCTGACACTGCCCTGAAATCTTTAGTATTTCTAGGGCCACATCAGTGTCATATCTAAGCACAGTTCAAAGCATGTCACAAACATTGAGCTACTGTGAAGATTAATTGGTTAAAGAGGTAGAAAACAAACAATTTCCCCCTATGTTCTAGAAGGAAAAACTGAGGCAGAGGGGTGAAATTCTCTTGTCAAGACTTCAAAGAGAGCTCCTGTATGTTGGGATTAGAGTTTAGGACTTCCTGATTCCCAGTCACTAGTTTAAAGTATTGGAAAATAGCTCTCACAAATCACCTTATTGTGCCTAGGTAACGAAGCACAGATGGCTCAGTTCTGCTAAATTGATAGGAAATATACCAACCTTGAAATAAGGGAAAGATGATTGTCACTCTTAACTCTGGATTTCCTTGTTGCTGTTCCTTTGTGTCAACATCTGACATCATTTTATTAAATAGCTTTTTCATTTAATTTCCTTGTGGCAGTAATTGGAGTAATAAAAACTAAAATAAACAACAAAAATCTATATGAGTAGCAATAATCATTGTGATAATAGCTCAGCAATAATGAACTCGGACACACCTATCTCCATGCACCCTGTTACTTCTGCTTAAAGGAAGACAAACCTTGGTTGGCCTCACAATTAATTCTAAATGTAAAATTCATCTGAATTTGGGTTTCTGAGCTCAATAACTTGCTCACTTCCTTAGCTGGTAGCAGTATAAGGTGATGTTCTCATGCCTTGTGAAAGAAGCACTCTGTATGCATGTAATCAACTACCTTTTTGCTGAAGGAGTCCCAGAGAGGTGCCAAAATATTCATATTTTGTATGTGGCATTTTTGTGCAATCTTATCAGACCCTTTGATTCATATGCTGTGCAAGACACTCTTGACGGGGTGTTTGATCCTTATATAAATATAGCATGATAGCTCTCCTATGATCTTTCATTGTGGCAATATTAGATATGAAAATTAGGTGTTAAATTTGGCTTCACATGTCTCACAAAAATATTCAGAAAACACAAACCTCTAAATTTGATCTCTGAACCAGTTTTTTTTTTTTAAATCTTTCTGAATGTTAATGCAGTATTTAAAACTGAAGGGTTCCCCAGTAATTTAAGGAAGGGTGGAGGTGGCATGAAAAGTAAAGCCCCAGTCCTCCATACATTTATGGACATGCTTAACTAAATGTTTGAAGGGTGAAGGTCTTAAACTGTCTAAATACAAAGGCCATCATGACCCCAGATCATTTAAAGATAATGGAAGCTTTCAGGATATGAAAATATTAGAGATGCTCCATAGGAAATGGGAGTGGGAGAGGGCGGCCCTCACTATATTGGAGCAAATCCTTGAAGCAGAAAAAAATATTTTAGTTGCTTTTTATATTTCAGCTGGGTGCACATTAAAACAGTAATAGTATTAACCATTGAAAAACAGGATTAATTCTGAGGACTCGTTGCTGTCATTAACTTCAATTCTGCTGCTGTAATACAGCATACATAGTTGGCTGTAATGAATGAGTAGTATTTTTTTTTTTTCCGAATTGCCTATTAAAAAATTGACAACTGTTAGGCTGCTAGCATGCTGTGACTACTACCTATAACCAGTATTGTCTCAATGTTTCTGTGTGCTCCCCCGTCTGCCTGTCTCCATCTGTTGTCTCTTCATGGCAGGAACTGTCTTTTTGTTCTGTTTTTGTACAGCACCTCGCACATTAATGGGGTCCTAAGATCACCCATTAGTCATCACCATGTTACATCATAGCTGTTGTCTCATATTAAATTGTAATTTTTCACTCTCTGAGGGTGGATTACACAGTTTATCAGATTTTCAGGTCCGGCTTTTAATTTCTTCTTCTGTTGGGACAAAAAATTCCCTAGTGATACCATCTACCAGGATTTCCACTCTTGGGTCTTGCCTTCCTAGCAAAAGGTTGGTGGAACTGTCACAGCTCTTAGCATTTTGAATGGCGGGCAGTGATAGTAGGCAGTGTGTGAGTCAGGCTGCCTGCTGTACATTGCAGGCCATCCCTTGCAGGTTATAAATATTGTTATCCAAAAATTCTAGCTAATTCCGTCAACATAGTTGGCAAAGGAGCTCCCACTACGCTGTGCTCCTATCAGTCCAACTGTTCGTTGGATGATATCCTTTCTGTGTGGCCATTCTATCTGTTTTTGAAGCCCATTTAAATTGTGAGGCCCTTGGTGTCATGCTCTGGAATATAGCTTTGTTAGTGTTTTGAAGCACCACATTGGTGATGTTCCTCTGATGCATAACTTGTTCAGGTTTCTTTTGCAGGAAAGTCTTCTAAAGAGAACTAAGTCTATAATGGTCACTTTTGTGGTGCTTACCTAGAATTCAACCATGATGTGCCAGAGTGTGAAACGTTTGCCTATGTCACCTCAGGTACTACAGTCATAGGGTGCACCTCAGAGCCCTTCCTGAGGCACATCAAGAAAGAACCTGCAAAGCTGGCTCTGGGGAACATCAAAAGATAAGCCCTTGAAGCGGAAGCCTGGGTTGGCCTATCCAACTTTTTGTCCCATGGCTCCAGTTTGCTAAGCAATGCTATTAACAAAAGGACCACGTCTAAATGGATGTCTGGTTGTCGTTTACATTGTTATGGCCTGTTTGGCTGGAAACTAGAAGGCTGTGTCAAGGCTCATTTGGTCCGAGCCAAGGCTGCCACCTCTGCCTGTCTTGGATGACTCCATTGTATCCATGTACAGCTGCAACATGGTATGGCAAAGTGACTCACCAGCAGCGTTGTGGGTTTTTTTTTTTTCTCTGTAGTACTGCTGATCAGGTCTGCTGGTGGTCCCCTTTTGCTTTGTGACTCAGCCCTCTGGTTGGGTCACCTTTGGGCACAACCCCTTTTGGGTAATCCAGTAGATGCAGGACCTCAGACTAGGTCTACGGGCCTGGATGAGGGCTAATAGTTCTCCTGGCCCCTTGTGTTTGGGGTCTTCCTGGTGAGGCTGTAGGGGAACACAGTCCCTCCCTCTACCCTGGATTCCTGTTAGGGAAGCCATTTGTCTGGTTATAAATGGAACAGTCCTCTTTTTGGGTGGCCTGTCTGTCCCTATCTGGCACCGAGACAAAACTGGTTGTGATTTTGTATGATCTTATGTTTTATGACTAAACATAAAAATAATCAGTGCTGGATGAAATGTACCGGAGGTTTAAAAAAAAACAAAAAAAACCCCCCAACCTCCTCAAGGGAACTTCAGAGTATCTGGAAATAATCTTTAATTAACCATGATTCACCCTTGATGGAATTTTTAGTGTAAAAAAAAAAAAAAAAAATTGTCATACTTTTTGTCTGATTCTACTAAACTCCCTTGACTTCCCTGAATCTTGCTTTTCCTACCTTTCAATCCCCAATTTTGGCTATCTGCAATACTGTAATTTAAAGTCCTCTTCTTGTGCTCTGACTACAGCTGCATCCCCTCCAACACAACCCTTGAAATCCCTTTAGTTACTTACTATCTTTCACTATATCACATCTTGGCTTCTATCTATCATTTCAAAATGTGGCATAATTTCCCCTTACCTAAATTAGGGTGTTTTCTCTCTGTATAGTCTTCCTAATCCTCCTACCCTATGTGTTGTGCTGGTTTATGTGCTGCCTCCCACTTCCAGGGTGAAATAACCTTCTATCTCTTGTCTACCCAGTTCCCTCCCCATATCTTGCAAATATTTCCTTAAAACTCACTTCCTCTCCTCTATCTTTCCTACACTGCTCTGCATCAGAACTGTTGCTTTGTATATGATATTAAAAATCTTCAGACAGGGACTTCATCTTGTTTGTGTGTGTTCTGTGAAGTATGTATATTTTGCTGCTAAGAAGGGGTAAAAAGTCTCTCAGCTGGTGAGATTTCCATTTATATCAAAATTGGCTAGGGGTGTTGGAGTATCTTACTCATTTTTGTTTTTGTACTGTACAATATTAGCAAAAGTTAGTACATTAATGCTTTTATGTCTGTACACCTATTAGAACCCCATTTGAAAATTCTGAGGATGGAAGCAAGCATTGAAAAAATGGAAATGGATCCTTTTTAATTTTGCAGGGCCGTTCACTCTGTTAAATCCCTTCTTGAAGTAGTATGGGGTTTGCTTTCAGTTAAGAGTAGAATTTAGATGCTCTTTCTCTCTCCTGTCATATACCAAAACACTTCATTGTGATGCTTGGCCATAGCTGCTTCTATAGCCCATTAGCAAGCTTTTCAAAATAGGAAGAATGAGGTCAGTAGTAACCTGTTTTCCATTTCAAGGGCTGAATCCCGCACTTGCAGTTTTTGCTGGCTTGGGAGTGAAGGTCTCTAATTTGGGTCTCCTATGTAACATGTTTGTAATTAACGCTTTTAGCACTAGCTTGTTTGAACAGATATTTGATTTTGAAGATACTCATAGAATAAATACTGCAATTTTTCTTTCTTGTGCTGATCATAAGGAAATAACAGTTGGACTCTAAAAGCATTGACAGAAGCACAATGTAATTGAGACAAATAGGTGTATGAAAGCATAGCATCTGACAAAGTTGCTAGTGTACCTCTTACATGTGTCTCATCTTGAGGGAGGTCACATATTAGTCCTAAAATTACCCATTTTCCTACTTTTATTGGGAATTATCTACATAGGAAATAAATAATAATGAAACTAAGGTATAGAAAGTCCTTACATAAAGGACCAAATCCCACATTATTTCAAGTTTCCTGTCACACAAATGTATCTGATATTTGGACCTTGGCTAGTTGGGTTCTGGTGCTAGAATGACTTTGAAAATAACTTTTAAAGTGTCAACTATTTTAATTCTTTCCTTAACAGAACAAAAGGAGAGTACTAACAGTTACAAATTGAATCTGGCTTCTGATACACTTTAGCTACAGGAAGTACAAAAAGATATTATATTTGTACATGTTTTAGGATGGCTAATCTGTCAGGCCACTTTCACTCTTTTTGTTATCTAATAACATCACATTGGGGGTATGGTCCTAACTCTTCCATAGCGCAGTATGTCCTTTATCCTTTGATACTTTGACTTTCTTTTAGTAGGATGAAGGGAGAAAAGATCATTAATCCTGTATTTTGCAGTGTTCTATCCCTGAACCAGTGTAATACTATGTACCTTCCTGTTACTGGCTGCTATAACTAGGTGCCTGTTTAAATGCCCTTAGCTGGGACTTACGGAAACCATTTGTATTAAAACATGTTGTGTATATTACACACTCTGTTTAACTCAGGATTATAATCTGATTTTTTCTGCATGCTATAAATTCCCTGTTCTGATTTGGTTTAAAAAAAAAAGGGCATAAAAGTTTGTCATGTGAAATCTACGCAAAATAAGCTCTATCCTTTTACGTATATGAACATTCCTTGGGGTGATGTTATGCTAGTACCTACAATGCATTGAAGAGGGTGATAGTTTTGGGGTGTGTTTCATGCTGCTTGTGACCTTTAATATCCTTTTGTAATAGAGTACAAATGAACAAAAGTAACAGGATATTAGGAAAAAGATGTAAATCAAATGTGCTAGAGTGAAAACTACTTTAATCATCCAAATTGAAGCTGCCTTGATTTCTTCAGTTTTTCCTCTTCAAGAATGAACGGATCTGAGCTAAGGCCATGTATATGGGGTCCTAGCTCCGTCACTAAACTTCTCCTTCAGTTGGATGGGCTCAGTCAAGGAGTCCTGTCCTCTATTTTTGATTTTCTATAGTTAAGCACAGCAGAGAGGCAGAAGCAGGGCAAGCTTCATTCCAATAGAGTAAATGGCAAAAACTGAGTGTGTGAGCCCAATACCCTGCTTTTCTACTCTCTCTTGAATTAGACAGGAAAGTAAGGAAGAAAATGGAAACAAAGGAGAAAAAACAAACTCCAGAACCTTACTACGCTACTTGCCACTTTGTTATGGTGTGGATTCAGACCTCCTGTCCCAGGAAGTAACCTGTTCTCTCCATTTAAGAATTCATAGATTCCAAGGCCAGAAGGGACCATAAGCTCATGTACTCTGACTTCCTGTATTTCACCCAGTTCCCTTTGTATTGAGCCAATCACTTGTGTTTGGCTAAAGCATATCTTCCAAAAAGGAAGCCAGTCTTGATTTGAAGACCTTAAGAGATGGTGAATCCACCACTTCCCCTGGGAGTTTGTACCAGTGGTTGATCACACTCACTGTTTCAAATTAGAAATAAGGCATGCATTTGTATCTGCCTGGCTTCAGTGTCAACTTCCAGCCCTTGGTTCTTGTTTATGCTTTCTCCACTAAAGAGCCTTTTTGTTTCAGGTATAGTCTCCCCTGAACGTACTTATACACTAATCAAGTCATCTGTTAATTGAATTTTTGATAAGCTAAATAGATTAAGCTCTTTAAATATCTTACTGTAAGGCATTTTTTTAGCCCTCAAATAATCTTTCTTTTCTGTGCCCTCTCCAGTTTTTAATCTTTTAAAAAATGTGGACACCAGAACTGGACACTATTCCAATATTGGCCTCACCAACCATAAAGAGGTAAAATCACCTCCCTAACCCTTGCTATTTACTGCTGTCCTGTTTAGGGTGACCAGACAGCAAGTGTGAAAAATCGGGACGGGGGTGGAGGGTAATAGGAGCCTATATAAGAAAAAGCCCCAAATATTCAGACTGTCCCTATAAAATCGGGACATCTGGTCACCCTAGTCCTGTTCATACGTATAAGGTTTGCATTATCCCTTTGTGCCACAGCATTGCACTGGAAGCTTATGTTGAATTGCTTGTCCTCTATGACCTCTAGATCCTTTCCCAAGTCACTGCTTTCCTGGGTAAAGTCCCCCCCGTCTGTGGGAATGGCCTCCATTCCCTTGTTCCTAGAAGTATGAATGTTCATTTTTCAGTATTAAAAAACATTTTTGCTTGAATGGGCCCAGCGTACCAAGCGATCTATATGACAGACCCATTGTCATTATGTAGCTTTCTACCAATCTGTCATCCACAAATTTTATCGGCAGTGATATTATATTTACTTCAGCTCCTTGATGAAAACATTGCATAGCGTCAGGCCTAATTATGATCTCTGCGGAACCTCATTGGAAACACTCACATTTGATGATGATTCCTCATTGACAACCACTGTTTGAGGTCTGTCAGTTAGCCAGTTCTTAATCTATTTAACGTGCTCCAGAATGACGTGTGGCACTAAGTCAAAAGCCTTATAAAAGTCTAAGTATATTTCATCTACTCAGTTATCTTTATCAACCCAACTTGGAATCGCATCAAAGAATGAAATCAGGTTTGCTTGACAAGACCTATTTTCTGTAAAACCACATTGATAGCATTAATTATATTCCTATCTCTTAATTCTTTATCAATTGAATCCCACATCTGCCTTTCCATTATTTTGCATGGGATTGATGTCAGGCTAACGGCCTATGATTACCCAGGTTATTTTGCTTGCCGTTCTTTGAATATTGGACATTAGCACTCTTCCAGTCCTCTGGAATTTCCCCTGTATTCCAAGGTTTATTACAAATTATCAGCTGGCCAAATACCTTCTCCAGCCAGCTTTTCTAGGACTCTTGGGTGCACATTTTGGGCCTGCGAATTTAAAAATGTTTATCCCTAGCAGATATCGTCTAACATCTTCCTTAGTTACTAATAGACTGGAAGATACTTCATCAACCTCATATGATACAAGTACATCATCCAGCTTCTTTTCAAGTATAGAATAAAATTATTCATTAAATGCTTCTGCCTTTTCTGCATCATTAACCATTTTACCTGTTTTCCTCATCAAGATAGCTCAGTGGTTTGAACATTGGCCTGCTAAACTCAGGGTTGTGAGTTCAATCCTTGAGGGGGCCATTTAGGGATGGGGGCAAAAAAACAACAAACAACTGTCAGGGACAGTACGTGGTCCTGCTAGTGAAGGCAGGGGACTGGACTCAATGACCTTTCAAGGTCCCTTCCAGTTCTATGAGATAGGTATATCTCCATATATTATTATTATTATAAGATGATGGCATTGCCAGCAATGGTGTGTCTTCAAAGGAGTCCTGAGGAAGTTAGAATTCCAGCTCCCATTGAAATTCATTGGGCTTTTAGGTACCTAATTCTGTTAGGTACTCTAGAAAATCGCAGCCTCCACAGTTGAATTTATTCAGTTGTGGTGCTTTTTTCCTGTTCTGTCCACTCAGAGGTGGGTCATCGTCTGCAACTGCACAACTGATGGAGCAGACTTACTTTTAGGAGCATCACAAAAATAGCGTGTGTAAGAACTACCTGGGTGCAATTCAACTGACAGAGGTTCTCTTGTATTGGTAAGAGGGAGTGTATATAAGAGAGAGACAGCATGACAGTGAGGTTCCAGAAGTCCTGCACTGAACTTACACCTGTGATGCCTTTTACTGAAACTGAGTAGGATTCTTATGAATTTAACTTATGTTTAATAGAACAGAGTAGTGGTGCAGAGCAGGAGGAAGTGTCCTGTTCCAGTCTATCTGCAATCCAAAACACTGTGGATAAGTAACAAAAATTTGACTACTAGCCTGGACTGTGTCCCTTTAAGGAATACTGGTTTTAGCTTATTACTTAAAGCTCCTGTAACTTAAACCTCTTAATTCTTTACAGCCCAATACTGTGTTCTAAACTGAACCTTGAGCATTTATACTGCTGAAGGAGAAGATTCTTATACTTTAAACTTTTTGCAAAATTATGTCCCTGTGCATCTTCTGTCAAACTGTTTGAAATGCTTGTTTTCTTGCTTCATGTCAGAGTCCATCACTCTGGGCCATTATTGTGGAGACGGAGGTTGTTTAAAATCTGACATTCAAAGACGTCCCAGGTGAAAGGACTCTCCAGCCCAGTTTTCCTCCAGATTAAGTCTAGAGAGAGAACTTCTTACTCCCTTCTTCAGTAAAATGACTTCCTGAGAAAGAAAGATGACCGACTCTGGGTCTGAGGAATCTGAAGAGCTCTGTGTAAGTGTGAGGCTGATGCCAGCTCTGATCAAAATTGTAGGGTCAGCTGAAAACTGACAAACTCACAGTTGGAAGCCAGGCCAATTCACTTGTGTATTAGCAGATCATCAAAAGAGGCTGTAAAGTGTATGTGCATGTGTTTGGTGTTTAAACTTCATAGAATTAATGAAATTTTGCAGGCACTGTTTTCACTTATCTGTATCTTGTTAATTTTTTGCATTGTATATGACCCCCTATATCTAAATGACCCTCCAAATGTGAAAAAGCCTTGTGTAATGCAAATGAAGGACTCTTTTATTAGAAAGGTAATACATCTCAGGCACTTCAAAGCAAGTGGGCATTTTGTAGGGCATTCAGAGTTAAAAGACTCTAAAAGCATCTGCCTCTCACAGCCATCAAAGAAGGCGAAACCACATGATAGCTGTCCTGTCAGATTGTTCTAAGAGAATGAATATAAATATTGATACAAAGGAAAATCCTTCCCCTCTGGACTGTTTGGATTCTAAAAGGGCAAAATAATTGAACGAGAAGACAGAAATTCCCAGAGTTACTCTGGGTAGCCCTTAGAGACTCTTGGAAACTGGCAGATTACTACATCTCTGCTACCATTTGGAATTATAGACTGTGACTCACCTGTACATATTTTATCTGCTTTAACCTTTCAATAACTCTATTTCTTTTTCTTAGCTAACAAACCTTTAGTTAGTTTACTATAGAATTGGTTACCAGTCTTGTCTTTGGTGTGAGATCCAGGATGCAACTCAACCTGGATGAGTGACTGGTCTCTTGGGACTCAACTAACCTAGAATTTTTGGGGTGTTGCCCCACCCAAACTGCAAGACTCAAGTAGGCACAGAATTTCCCCTCCCACTCATGGCCCCATTGGCCTGATTGGAGCTGCCCACACAAATATGGAAGTCAAACTATGCCTATGGGTCTAGCTTGCCTGGTGATAAGACACTGGAGTGTTTAAGGGAACTGTCTGTGACTCCTTTATAAGCTTATTGTAGTACTGTGGGAGTTCACATTTGGTACTAGGTTGGTGAGATGTAATTATTAAGATTAAGATTTTTGTCAGTTATTTTTAGTAAAAATCACACAGGTCATGGCCAATAAACAAAAATTCATGGAAGCCTATGACCTGTCTGTGACTTTTATTAAAAATAATAGAGGGGGGGCTTTTGGCAAGGTATCTAACCACTCCAAAACGAAATTTATGCAGTCTATTTTCAGTCCGACTTGGCTGCTTTTGGTGTTGAGTTCTCACAGCATTTTCTGTAATTTGATAGTATTTTTGGTGATCAACACAACATCGTCCATGAATCTGAGATGGTTTAACTGCTCTCCGTTGATGCTGATTCCACCCTTCCAATTGATCTGCCTCATTACCATTTCGAGGCAGGCTGTGAAGAGTTTTGCTGTAACCGTGTTTCCTTGTTTCAAACCTTTCTTAATTGGGATGTGAAGGGGAGTATCAAATAAAGTTATATCTGTAGTTCAGTCAGAATTCGCTTCCTTTAATAGTTTGATATAGTTTGTGTCGATGCCCTGCTCTGCAAGACCTTTCAACACTGCATTGATCTCTATGCTGTCGAATGCTTTCTCATAGTCAACGAAGGCAATACATAAATGGAATTTGTATTCCCTTGAGCATTCCAATAGCTGGTTTATAGTGAAAATATGGTCCATTGTGCTGAAATTCCTTCAAAAGTCTGCCTGCTCTCTCAGCTGCTGCTCTTCCAGACTCTGAGAGAGTCGGTTTGTTGTTATTTTGGTGAACAACTTGTAGACATGTGAGAGCAGGCATATTGGACAAATAGAAGACGTTGAGCAATGTGTCTATTTGGGCCAAGAAATTAGCATGTGCCATGATCAGGAAGGCGAACTCTTGCAAAGAAAGAAAGCAGGTTGGTGCGCATTCAGTTCTATCAAGGCAATGTACTTAGAGTGGGTCAGTGTACTTAAAGGGGCAATGTGCTCGCGCTCTCTCTCGCTCTCTCTCACATGGTGTGTGTCTCTGTCTGCCATGCTGTCTCCCCTCCCTCCATTTGTGCTGCCTTGTACAGTGTGAGGCTACATTAACAACAACGTGTTAACCCTTGAGGGCTCAGCCTAGTGCTAGTTCATCATTTAGCAGTAAGGCATTCCCTGGGGAATATCCCACCCTCTGACTCCTCCACCTCAACCAAGCTTCACAATCATCATTGCTGTGTACAGTATTAAACTGTTTCTTTAAAACTTGTACTCTGTGCGTGTGTGTGTATATATAGTCTTTTGTTGGGTGAAAAACATTTCCCTGGAACCTAACCCCCCATTTACATTAATTCTTATGGGGAAATTGGATTCGCTTAACATCGGTTTGCTTAAAGTCGCATTTTTCAGGACCATAACTACAACGTTAAGCGAGGAGTTACTGTACGTTCAGGAAACCAGCTGCCCAGATGACGTCCAATCAAGGTAGTCTTCACCTAAATGCCTCTCACAGTTGGCAGTACCAACTCTTCAACAAGCGGTAGTGGAGCAAGAGCTCAGTGAGGAAGACTCAAAACACCAGTAACTACTTTGTCCCAGGATGAAGCAACCAAGCATCCATTCATTCCCTCTGAAGATGTATTTTTTAAGACCTGATGAGATGGCTGGCTGGCAGACACTCTCTTGACCTTCCCCCTCAATCCTCCAGGAAGAGGCGGCACAGAATGGACCTGCCCATTAATGAAGGGCTTCTAGAGCCTGCTGAGGTAATTCCCACGTCTATCCCTGCTGCTTCTGTAAGCTTATGGAAAAAAGTATCAGGAACAGGCAAAGGGGTTTTGAGTACTTTTTCTAACATCTCACTTTGGATCTTTGATCATCCATGCCACACAGGAATGATCTAAATGAGAGCTGAGTGACCCCATGAGCAAAGGATCTGAAGAAACTGGACAACGGGATGGATCACTTGAAATTGCTCTGTTCTGTTCATTCCCTCTGAAGCATCTGGCACTGCTCACTATCTGATGACACTGGGCTAGATGGATCATTGGTTTGACCCAGTATGGCTGTTCTTATGACCTCTTTGGATGCAAAATACACTTGTCAGTGAGTTTACAATTAGAGTTGCCAGCTATCAGGCGCTCCTTGTTAAATACTGTCTTTCTCCTCCGAGGCCAATTGTATTAATTGATGTACAAGCTCGCCAATGACTATCGGGGAAACTAAAATCCATGTTGACAAGAAAGCTTACTGCCAGAATAGTGCTCCAGGAAGAACTGGATCTGTCAGACACAGTGGCGAGAAGTTTGGCATCTGTGGTGACAATGAGATGCTCCTCCTGGTTCTAGGTGTCCTGCGTTGCTCGTGAGGTCCAGGAGCTTCCTGTGATGCTTCCTAGGGATAGCCAGGTTGTGGGGTATCTCCACATTACCTCCCCTTAACGTGAAGCCGTCTTGTCTGTGCCTGCTGGAGATCAGCTCTCTGAAGCCATCAGCCTCTGGCAGCACAAGCACTACATTTTAGGCCCATGCAAGCCTTGCTCTGTCTGCACAGCTAGTGATAAGTGCACACCAATCTCTGAATACTCAGAGCATTCCTTGCAACATCCAGCCCTTTATCCACCGAACACTCATGGAATTACCAGGCCTACTATTCCTACAGGAACAGTACACAGCAGCTTGTAAGATTCAACTCAGGACCATCGCTTGGCTTAACACCCTACCACTTGGATATATTTATAGTGAAAACAAAAATAAGTCTATTATCAAAGAATGGAGATTCCAGTAATAATGAGTAAGAATACTGGAAGCAAATGGTTACCTGTAAAACCAATTCATAACACGCTTTCTAGAGACTAAACTTAACTAACAAATTACTCTCTTGTCTAAAGAAACTTATTCACCTGAAATTCTCTCCAGCATTTTCAGCCAAGCCTGGTTGAGATCCCTCTTTCATGAAGCAAAATTGCTGCCCTTTTACTTCCTCAGTGAAGGGTGCCTGGTCATCCTCTGTTTCCCAAATATAGAGGAGCAAACATTTGATATAAATCTCCACTTAGGGTTTTCTCCTCTCCCCTCCCCCCCCCCCCCCGCCCACTGTTTTTATCTTTCTGATAGTTGTTTTCTGAAGTCCCCCTGCTCTTTCACTTACTTTCAGTTCAGATTGGTGATTGGAGGTCCATTGTGAATGAGACAATACTTAATTTACATGTAAATGAATAGATGGATAAACATCTCTCGTCTGACAGAAAACCTGTTTTCACCTTTGCTGGTGACCAGTACCTTGATACAGACTTCAAGAACATATTTTCAGTGTATATACTTAACTACTTGTATATCTGTACATACACATCATCAAATCATTGTGAAATGTGTGACACTGGCTTTCATTTGAGACCTCACATGACATTCTTTGGTGCACTAAAAGGTACATATCAGGCTCAAGATATTCTGTAACTCTTCTACACCCTGTGCCAGTTGGCATTAAGAGGTTCTTGGGGCACACTTTCATTTCAAGGGAATGACTCCTCAACACTGACCCTGACAAGGTGCTCGCTTTGTTAAAAGCCGTGAGAACAAGTCTGTGCTTGCCAGGGATGAGTCCCAGTGCCCATGTGTAAAAAGCACCTACAGAGGCCTCCATCCTTGTTTAGATACAGATCCCAGCAATGATTCCAAGAAGGTCCTTTGTAACAACTAAGGAAGTGCCAATGGTTCCACCAGTTGCACTCATCAACTTCATCCTCCATAGCCCCACAGCATAGTCAAGTGCCAAGGAAATAGTTTTGATGGGACAGTCGAGCCCATATGGACCATGTGTGGATCTAGCCCCTTGCTTTGTTTGGCAACTGCCTTACTTCAAATAAGCTTGGTCTGGGATTACCTTGGACCTTACTGGGTCTTCAAGATTGTGAACAAGGGGTATGCCAGACAGTTTTCAGACTGTTCCAACTCCCCCCTCTTCAGGGACTTTTCTCATGAGACGCTGCTTCAACAAGAATTTGACTCCCTACTACAACTGGGAGCAGTGGAAGAAGTTGCTCAAGACTTGAGAGGAAAAGGCTTCTACGTCCATTATTTTTTGATTCCAAAGAATGGTGGGTGGAAAACCCATTTTAGGCCTCTGTCTCTGTCTTATTTGTTTCAAGTTCACCACCATCCCCTCACTGGATCCTATGGACTGGTTCTAGCTCTCTACCTACAGGACGCTTATTTTCACGTTCCAATATTACTGGCACATAGAAAATTCCTGTGATTCATGCTAGGAACATCTCACGATCAGTACAGGGTCCAACCCTTTGGTCTGTCCATGGCTCCAAGAGTCTTTACCAAGGTTCTCGTGGTGGTGGTGGCAGTGGCGGTGCACCTAAGGAGACAAGTAATCCAGGTATACCTGTACTTGAACGACTTACTGGTTGAGGCTGTTGTCCACAACAGGTCAAAGACTGTATCCAGAGGACTGTACGCGTCCTTGCCATCCTGGGTGTCAAGATCAGCAAGGACAAATCTGCATTGACTTCAATAGAAAGCATAGATTTCACATGAGTAGTGTACGACTCCAAGGGCAAGGGCTTACCAGCCACAATGACAGATATCGTACAATAATTTCACATGCAACCAGTAACCAATACAAACCTGTCTGAAACTTCTAGAGCACGTTAACATGTATGTACATCATGCAGCACGCCAGATTTGACCTTTGTCCAACTCCAAAGATGGTTGAAATCTGTGTATTTACCCAACAGAAACAGATTATTAGCATTTAAAAGGGAATACACTTCAGCAGCTTTAACTCTAAATTAATGACATTTTCTGTGTGGGTTACGGAATACAACCAAATTACCTCTGACAAGTAGTTACCACAGAAATAAATGTGTCAACAGGTATAAACTATTAAGAAAACAAACCATGGGGAGGAAAAACTTGCACATGCAAAATACAGCTGGAGGTGTTTATTTTTGAATTAGTCACTGAGTTTGTCACTAGGCAAATTTGGATTTGATGTAGGTGCGGTTTAGCTTTTTATCTACTCCCTCTCTAATTTTTCAACATCCTTTTTAAAATGTGCACACCAGAATTGGACACAGTTTCCAGTATCTCTTACCAGCGGCGGATGCAGAGGTGAAATCACCTCCATGCTCTTTAGACATTGCAGCACACTGGGAGATCAACACCTAAATTCCAATTAGGTGGTTTCAGAATTCCATCTCAACCAGCCCATTCATATCCCCCAAACCTCAAAACTTAACAAGACAAAGTATACCTTAAAGATGTCAAAAGGGCATTGAGTTAGCTCAAAAACTTGGGGACTTGTTCTTTGTTTAGGGATGTATATTTAGCCCTAATGTGACCGAGCAGGGGTTTCAGAAGGAGATGGTCAGATTATTATTTGTATTGCAGTAATGCCTAGGAGCCCCAGTCATGAACTATGGCCCCATTGTGCTAGGTGCTGTATGAATGTGTAACAGGTGGCCCCCGCCCCAGAGAGCTTACGGTCTGTGTAGAAGGCAAGAGACAGCAGGTGGAGAGTAGAAAGACGGTGGAGGGGAGCTCAAGGAAATGAGACAATAAAGGTGAGCATGAAAGGCCCATTAGCTGCCTATGTGTTGTCAGCTTTCTTATCGGCACCATAGCAAAGGGGGATTTTAAGGAGGACAGTGATGTGGCTTATCAGATGTAAGCAGCTTTCTGATATGCTTGGAAGATGAGCAGTAAAACCTCAGTTACGAACACCAGAGTTATGAACTGATGGGTCAGCCACACACCTCATTTGGAACTAGAAGTAAGCAATCAGGCAGCAACAGAGACCACACACACACAAAAAAGGCAAATACAGTACAGTACTCTGTTAAACGTAAACTAAACTAAGAAAATAAAGGGAAAGTTTAAAAAAAAAAAAATCTGACAAGGTAAGGCAACTCTTTGTTTCTGTGCTTGTTTCATTTAAATTCAGATGGTTAAAAGCAGCATTTTTCTTCTGTATGGTAAAGTTTCAAAGCTCTATTAAGTCAATGTTCAGTTGTAAACTTTTGAAAGAACCATAATATTTTGTTCAGAGATACTAACAACCTCACTGAGGGATAGTGCAGTGGTTTGAGCATTGGCCTGCTAAACCCAGGGTTGTGAGCTCAATCCTTGAGGGGGCCACTTAGGGATTTGGGGATTTAGTTGGGGATTGGTCCTGCTTTGAGCAGGGGGTTGGACTAGATGACCTCCTGAGTCCCTTCCAGCCCTGATATTCTATGATAACTGAGTTACTACTGTAACTCCTGATGCCTTAAATCTGCCCCAATGAGCTTCATTCAACCTACATTCAAACCTACACTCTTGATTTTGGAGCCAAATCCGTTGCTCATTTTAGAGAGCAGTCCCTCAATCTTTATTTTAATGTGTACCATCAATGGAAGGTGTTTGCGGCCAATACAGGAACATCATCTCCCTAAATGAGGATAACTAATGCAAGCATTCTTCAGTTGACTTAGCTGCATTTACGTTTGAGGTTAGGTTGGCATAGCTCTATGGATCGGGGTGGTGGTTTTTCACATCCCTGACCAATGTCGCTATGTCAGTGTAACTTTTAAGAGTAGACCAAGCCTCAGAGTTCACTTACAAGTGAATAATCTTTCATTTCTTTATGCCATAACTAAGGCTACGTTTTAAACACGGGTATTTTAGTAAAAGTCATGGACCGGTCACGGGCAATAAACAAAAAGTCACGGCCCCGTGACCTGTCTGACTTTTACTAAAAATACCTGTGACTAAATCTTACCTGCTGGAAGGGGAGTGCTCCTGAGGACTGCCGCTCCTTGGGGGGGAAGGGGCGGCCCGGGGCCTCACTGCTGCCGCTGGAGGGTGGACAGCCCGGGGGAATGGCCTGGGGCTGTAAGAGCAGTGCCCGGGGCAGTTGGCTATGGGGCTTCCCCAGCTGCTGGGATGGTCGTTGGGTTAGCTGCCCTGCCGCTGCAACATTCATGGCGGTCATGGAAAGTCACGGAAGCCATGACTTCCCTGACCTCCATGAATGATTCGCTGCCTTAACCATAACCATTGTGCTAAATGTAGTGCCCTATGTGTTTACAGTGTCAAGCTGAGAGTCGGTTTATTTTTTGTCACTAGTATATTGCATTTTTCTCTTACTCATGAACTAAAGCAATTAATTTTAGTATTTCAGACTTGGGGTATCAAGACATTTATTAATGAGTTTTGATGATGTCAACATTCAAAGCAAGCTGCTATTTTAGTGCCTTCTGCTTGTTCATTATTTGCTCTGAAAAATAAAGCAGCTGCTGCTTTTCCCCTAAGAGCTTATCAGTTGCCATAGTACAGTGGTAAGTAAAAAGGCATTGCTGTCTGGTTCTGTGGTGGTTTCAGTAATGTTTACAGGTGTCGTTCACAACATTTTCTTGGTTTTGTGTAAAAAGTTTTGGGATTCAACTTGATTTTATACATGCTTTAGAAAAGTAAAAGGCAAATCCCAAGTTTTTTGTTCTGGGGTCTCTTATATTAGTATATAATATGTACATACTTGCCTATGGCAAAGACACTCAGGAAGATGTCGGAGAACTAATGGGCTCAGTTGTGCGGCCTCTCCTGTTGAAATGCAATGTAATTCACTCAAAATAAAATAATTCATAGGGCTAGTAGCACTGCCTGGCACTTCCCATTAGAAGACCCTGTTTTCAGTTCCTTATAACTTTGCCAAACTTCAACTGTTTGGGCTGAAATTTTCCATGCTGGGTGTCTGCCTCAGGTTGAAGTTTTTAGAAAATCTGAGCCAAAATGGTTCAATTGTTTCCAAGAATGAGGCTAGTGAAAACTACATTGTTCTTCTTTGAGTGCTTGCTCATATCGATTCCAATTAGGTGTGCGCGCGCCGCATGCACGATCGTCGGAGAATTTTTACCCTAGCAACACCCGGTGGGTTGGCTGTGGAGCCCCCTGGAGTGGCGCCTTCATGGCGCTGGATATATACCCCAGCCGACCCAGCGCCCCCTCAGTTCCTTCTTACCACCCGTGACGGTCGTTGGAACTGTGGAGCACGGCATAGCTGTCCTCCACTCTCCCTAGCTTTTACTTCCCGGTTTAGATATTGTTCTAGTTCTTAGTAGTTATATAGTTATATAGTGTTAGATTTAGTGTAGTACAGTAGTTGATAGTTATTAAACTAATTCTATAAGTGAAGTTAGCGGGCTGGAAGGGGTCCCTCCCCCCCTTCCTCCCAGCGTGCCGCCCGGGCTCATGCCCAAGGCTCTGGGTTTTAAGCCGCGCTCAGCCTGTTCGAGGCCTATGCCAACGGGAGATCCCCACGACTCTTGTTTAAAGTGCCTTGGGGAGTCTCACCAGACCAAAAAGTGCAAGATCTGTAAGGCTTTCAGGCCTCGAACCAAAAAGGAGTGGAACTTTAGACTCGAACAGCTCCTTATGGAGGCGGCCCTCAGCCCGGACCCTCCTTCGGCACGCCAAGTTCCGGCACAGAGTGCCTCGGTGCGCAGTGCTCCGGCGGCGACTTCGAGTACTGCACCGCAAGGAGACTCGGATAGAATCCCACGGCACCGGCCTTCGCCGGCACTGCGTACACCACAAGCACCTCGGCGCCGGTCCCTGTCCCCAGGTCAGAAGAGACCTCGCAAACCGGAGGGGGCTGCTTCCCAACAACAGGCACCGGCACCCCCCTTACCAACCTCAGATTCGCATCCGGGACTGGAGTGACCGAGGATACAGGCGCTAATATCGGCACCGTTGACTCCGGCACTGGCAGAAGGGCCATTGAGTCCGGCGTGGACTGGCTCCCCGACCCACACCGTGGTTGAGCCCCGACTTCCCTCGACGCTGGAGACGTTTGCGACGGCGAGGGACCTCATTGCCCTTACAGAACCGGCACCGACTCAGGCTACGGCACCGCATCTCACCCGTGCGGTGCAGTCTAGGGGCAAGCCAGCCTTATTACATCCTCCATCTTTGAGCGTGGACTCTCGGCACCGCTCCCGATCTCAGAGTAGGTCCCGGCGCCGCTCGCAGTCCCGGCACCGTTCTCTATCGCGGCACCGGTCGTACTCGCGGCCCAGATTTTCCTCCTGGTACCATTCCGCCTCGCAGCACCACCCCGGACCTCGGTACCGTTCGGACTCCCGACGCTGCTCCCGGCACCGGTCAGAGCGCCGATCCGACTCAACAAGACACTTCCGCAGGCGGTCTTCATCGCGATGCAGGTCTGGATCTTGGTACCGGCATGACCGTTGGCACCGTTCTCGATCCCGGTACTGCTCCCCGGCACTGCGCAGAGACCGCTCTCCTGTGGGCCGGCTCCATTCCCAGCGGAGTCAACGTAGGCACGCTCCGCACCGCCCTGGCCCTCATGCTCTGCCTCACGCTCTTCCCAGTTGGACGGCGCCTCCCACTCAGCCTATCCCGCACTGGGCCAAGCAGCGGACAACCTGGGTCACTGACAGGACGAGGCCGAAGACCCTAGCCAGGAGCCTGCACAGTGGTCTTTCTGGACACGGTGGGCGTACCACCAAGCCCAAGGGGTTCCACCTGCGGCCTCCCGCTCAGCCCATTCAGAGCCCTGAGTACCGGAGGCCACCATCAGTCGTCCCCCCCCTGGGGGGTATGGAGGTGCCTGCACCCACTCCTACGCAGGCCCCAGACCCCGGTACAATTGATCCTGGACATCAGGACCCCTTGCAATTGGACCTGCCACAGGATCCATTAGTCCCTGTAGCATCTTCCTTATCTTCTCCAGATTAGGCGGTGGCGGGGACAACGACCTCGGGTCCCCCCCGATAGACCTAAGTGCTCACCAAGACCTTTTACGAAGGGTGGCACGTAACATGGACCTCCAAGCAGAGCAGATAGTGGAGTTGGAGGACCGGTGGTGAGCATCCTTTCAGCTGACGCCCCATCCCGGATAGCGTTGCCCATCATCCGCACCATTCAGGCCAACGCCAAGACTATATGGCAGACCCCTGCCTCTATCCCATCTACGGCCAGAGGGGTGGAGAGGAAATACTTTGTTCCCTCTAAGGAGTATGAATACCTGTATACTCCTCCTCAGCCGTGTTCACTGGTGGTGTCCTCAGTGAACGCAAGGGAACGGCATGGTCAGCAGGCTGCAGCACCCAAATCTAAAGAAGCCAAGCGCTTCAATTTGTTTGGACGAAAAATTTACTCAGCGGGGGGCCTTCAGCTCAGAGCCACAAACAAACAGGCACTCTTGAGCCGTTATGATTATAACTCGTGGAACTCCATGGGTAAATTTAAGGAGATGATTCCCCGAGTGTCCAGGGATGAGTTTGGGGCTTTAGTTGAAGAGGGTAAAAAGGTGGCTAGGACCTCCTTACAGGCGTCTCTTGATGTAGTGGACTCTGCTGCTAGGACACTGGCGTTGGGCATAGCTATGCGACGCATCTCCTGGCTTCAGGTGTCTGGCTTACCGCCAGAACTGCAACAGACCCTGCAGGATCTACCATTTGATGGGCAGGGCCTGTTCTCGGACAAAACAGACTCTAGGTTACAGAGCCTAAAAGACTCCAGAACCATCATGCGCTCCCTGGGGATGCATGTCCCAGGTACCCAGCGCAAGCCCCTTAGACCACAGTCTCAAAGGTTCTACCCTCTCCCTCGTCCAAGGCAGGACTTTTACAGAAGACGTGGATGAGGTGGTAGAAGGAGTTCTATCAGCCACCAGCCCGGTCAGAACCAAGGCCCTCCTAAACCATCGTCAGGGCCTAGGCAAAACCTTTGAAGGTGCGCCCGAGGACGGTGTACTAGTCACCACCCAGGATCCTTTCCCTCCATTTCGAGATTCTCTCCCATCTCCACCATGCGTGGTCTCTTATAACTTCAGATCGATGGGTTCTTCGCACGGTGGAAAGGGGATATTCTCTCCAATTTTCTCCCCCCCCCCCATTCTCCCTCCCCGTTCCTCTTCAGGGACCCCTCTCACGAGCAACTCCTTATACAGGAGGTCTTTACGCTCCTGTCCATGGGAGCGACCGAGGAGGTTCCATCGGAGCTAAGGGGCAGGGGATTTTACTCCCGCTATTTCCTAATCCCCAAGGCAAAAGGGGGACTTCGACCCATATTAGATCTGCGCGGCCTCAACAAATTCATGGTAAAGTTGAAGTTCCGCATGGTCTCATTGGGGACCATTATCCCTTCCCTGGATCCTGGTACGCCGCCCTCGACATGAAGGACGCGTATTTTCACATAGCGATTTACCCTCCGCACAGGCGCTTCCTTCGCTTTGTGGTAAACGATGAACGTTACCAATTTGCCGTCCTTCCCTTCGGGCTGTCCATGGCTCCGAGAGTGTTCACCAAATGTATGGCCGTCGTGGCAGCCTGCCTTCGTCGACAACGGATACAGGTGTTCCTGTATCTCGACGACTGGCTCATTCGGGGCCTCACCAGGGAAGAAGTGCAATCCCACGTCCAACTCACCCTAGGCACCTTCTGCAAGCTGGGCATTTTACTCAACAGAGAGAAGTCAACTCTGGAACCAACCCAGAGAATAGAGTTAATCAGGGCAGTCTTAGACTCCAGACTCGCCCGCGCTCTCCTGCCAGTCACTCGTTTTCAGACTATCGCAAACATCATCCGCAGCCTCCAAAGCTTCCTGACTTCCACGATAAGGACATGCCTCAGCCTTCTGGGGCACATGGCATCGTGCCCTTATGTAACCAGGCATGCTAGACTTCGGCTCCGCCCGCTTCAGGCCTGGGGTATCGATGGTGTATCGTCCAGGTCGGGACGGCCTGGACATAGTGGTCACGGTTCCGGAATTGGTCTTGATCTCCCTCAGCTGGTGGCTGAACCACACGTCGGTGTGCGAAGGGAACCATTTCACGCCCCACAACCTTCCTTATATCTTGTCACAGACGCATCATCTCTGGGCTCGGGCGTCCATATCGGGGAACACCAGACGCAGGGCCTTTGGACCGCATCCAAACTAACTCTGCACATCAATGTACGAGAACTGCTGGCGTACGCCTAGCGTGTCAGGCGTTTCACGGTCTCCTACATGGCCGTTTGTGTGGCAGTCCTCACAGACAACACCACAGCCATATTCTACATCAACAAGCGAGGGGGAGCCCGGTCGTCCCCCCTATGCCAGGAGGCCATTCACCTGTGGGAGTTTTGCATAGTCCACTCGATGCATCTGATGGCGTCGTTTCTCCCAGGAGTCCAGAACACGCTGGCAGACCGTCTCAGCAGGTAATTCCAAACTCGCGAGTGGTCGATTCGTCCAGATATCATCCACTCCATCTTCCAGAGGTGGGGGTTTCCCCACATCGACCTATTCGCCTCGCGCATCAATCGGAAGTGCCAAGTGTTCTGTTCTCTCCAAGGGCGCTCTCAGGGCTCCCTGTCAGACGCTTTCCACGGAAGTAGGAAAGACCAGCTGTTCTACGCCTTCCCTCCATTCCCGCTGGTCCACAGGGTCCTGCTCAAGCTGCGCAGTGACAAGGCTCACATGATTCTGGTCGCTCCAGCTTGGCCAAGGCACAGGTACATCACACTCCTGGAGTTGTCGGTAGAGCCTCCGATCACGCTCCCACTGTGGCCAGACCTGATCTCCCAGGACCACGGATGACTCTGTCACCCTGACCTGCAATCGCTCCACCTTACAGCGTGGATGCTGCATGGCTAACTCGGGCGGAGTTACTCTGCTCACAATCCGTGCAGCAGGTTCTGTTAGGCAGCAGGAAACCCTCCACACGGGCCACCCTACTTAGCCAAATGGAAGCGCTTCTCCTGTTGGTGCGAGCAGCGGGCCACGCCCCCCTTGCAGGCGTCGATACCACTTATACTGGACTATCTCCTATCCCTAAAGCAGCAGGCCCTGGCGATATTCATAGATTCTAGGACTGGAAGGGACCTCGAGAGGTCATCGAGTCCAGTCCCCTGCCCGCATGGCAGGACCAAATACTGTCTAGACCATCCCTGATAGACAGATAGATCATTTGTCAGGGTGCACCTGGCAGCTATCTCGGCGTTCCATCCAGGAGAACATGCTTCCTTGGTCTTCTCTAACCCGATGGTCATTAGATTTCTAAAGGGCTTAGATCGCCTATACCCACAACTGCGTCAACCGGTTCTGGCGTGGGACCTTAACCTGGTCCTCTCCAGGCTCACGGGGCCCCCGTTTGAGCCAATGGCTACCTGCTCACTCCTTTACCTATCTTGGAAGACAGCCTTCCTTGTAGCTATCACTTCAGCAAGGCATGTTTCTGAAATCAGAGCCCTCACGTCGGAACCTCTGTATAAAGTCTTCCATAACAACAAGGTGCAGCTTTGCCCCCACCCTGCTTTTCTCCCCAAGGTGGTATCAGCTTTTTGTGTGAACCAGGATATCTTCCTCCCAGTCTTCCATCCTAAGCCGCACGCTATGCGGCAAGATCAACGTATGCACTCTCTGGACGTTCGCAGGGCCCTCGCATTCTACATCGAGCGTACTAAGCCATTTAGGAAGACGACTCAACTCTTCGTTGCAGTGGCTGACGGGATGAAAGGCCTACCGGTCTCCTCGCAATGTATCTCCTCTTGGATCATGTCCTGTATTCGTGCTTGCTACGACTTGGCCAGTGTCCCGACGCAATGCCTCACCGCCCACTCCACGAGGGCTCAAGCCTCCTCGACCGCTTTCCCGGCACAAGTTCCAATCCATGAGATCTGTAGAGCAGCGGTTTGGTCATCCGTTCATACCTCTGACTCACTACGCGTTAGTACAGCAGTCTAGAGACTATGCCACATTTGGCTCAGCGGTTCTGCACTCAGTAATGTCTCACGCCGACCGCACCGCTTAGGTAAGGCTTGGGAGTCACCTAATTGGAATCGATATGAGCAAGCACTCGAAGAAAAAATGGTTACTCACCTATGTAACTGTTGTTCTTCGAGATGTGTTGCTCATATCTATTCCAAACCCGCCCTCCTTCCCCACTGTCAGAGTAGCCGGCAAGAAGGAACTGAGGGGGTGCTGGGTCGGCTGGGGTATATATCCAGCGCCATGAAGGCGCCACTCCAGGGGGCTCCACAGCCGACCCATCGGGTGTTGCTAGGGTAAAAATTCTCCGACGATCGTGCACACGGCGCGCGCACACCTAATTGGAATGGATATGAGCAACACATCTCGAACAACAGTTACAAAGGTGAGTAACCGTTTTTTTGCCCATGTTAAAAGAATTCGTGTGACCTCCTCTTCGGAAGGCTTGTACGCCTCCATGCTTTGGAGCAGGAACTTGAAATTTGGCAAGGGGTGGTTTTGGTGTAAGGGATGTGCCTGTTGCCATTCCTGTGAAAATCCACCTAAATTTGGCCATTATTTTGCAAAGCCTTATCGTGGTTTGCACATGTTCAGTAGCAGCTTCCTTGATTTTAGCAGCTAAGTTCCCGCAACATTCTTTCTGATCTGAGTAAACTCCAGCCCAAGGCAATTTCAGCTCTGAGCTGAAGCGGGCTGTGCTGGATACAGGCATTGGAACTGAGCATGGAGCCAGTCTCTCCTGTGCTGTAAATGATTCCCTAGCTGGGTCCAGATGGTGTGGAGGAGGAAGCTTCCTGATTTGAATGCAGAGGGGACAGGAGCCAGACCTGCAGGGGAAGTAGATTAAGACAAAGGAGCATGGGGTGGGGGAGCTGAAACTTAGAATAAACTGGGAGTTGGGGTGTGAGTTCTGGGAATGGTTGAGCAAGGAGACTGGGATGTGAGGCAAAAAGGGGCTGCTAGGAGGTGGAGGGGGAAGACTGAGATTGGATGAAGAGTCAGGAGAATGGGACAAGGAAGTGTGGGGAGGTAATTGAGATTTGATGAGTACCCTGCGGAGAGAAATTGGGACTGGGAGCCGGTGGGAAGGGGCTGCAACTGGAGGTTGAGAAAGGGGGAAACACAGATTGGATGAGAAGCTGGAAGGGTAACTGGGATTGGCAGGGCAAGGTGACTGACTGGGATGTAGAGTCTGGAGGGATGAGACCAGTGCTGGGCAAGGAGACAGGAATGAGAAGCCTGAGGAGCAGAGACTGGGACTGTCTAGGTGAGGAGAATGTGGACCAGGATAAGAACATAAGAACATAAGAACGGCCGTACTGGGTCAGACCAAAGGTCCATCTAGCCCAGTATCTGTCTACCGACAGTGGCCAATGCCAGGTGCCCCAAAGGGAGTGAACCTAACAGGCAATGATCAAGTGATCTCTCTCCTGCCATCCATCTCCATCCTCTGACGAACAGAGGCTAGGGACACCATTCTTACCCATCCTGGCTAATAGCCATTTATGGACTTAGCCACCATGAATTTATCCAGTCCCCTTTTAAACATTGTTATAGTCCTAGCCTTCACAACCTCCTCAGGTAAGGAGTTCCACAAGTTGACTGTGCGCTGCGTGAAGAAGAACTTCCTTTTATTTGTTTTAAACCTGCTGCCTATTAATTTCTTTTGGTGACCCCTAGTTCTTGTATTATGGGAATAAGTAAATAACTTTTCCTTATCCACTTTCTCAACATCACTCATGATTTTATATACCTCTATCATGTCCCCCCCTTAGTCTTCTCTTTTCCAAACTGAAGAGTCCTAGCCTCTTTAATCTTTCCTCATATGGGACCCTCTCTAAACCCTTAATCATTTTAGTTGCTCTTTTCTGAACCTTTTCTAGTGCTAGAATATCTTTTTTGAGGTGAGGAGACCACATCTGTACACAGTATTCGAGATGTGGGCGAACCATGGATTTATATAAGGGCAATAATATATTCTCAGTCTTATTCTCTATCCCCTTTTTAATGATTCCTAACATCCTGTTTGCTTTTTTGACCGCCTCTGCACACTGCATGGACATCTTTAGAGAACTATCCACGATGACGCCAAGATCTTTTTCCTGACTCGTTGTAGCTAAATTAGCCCCCATCATGTTGTATGTATAGTTGGGGTTATTTTTTTCAATGTGCATTACTTTACATTTATCCACATTAAATTTCATTTGCCATTTTGTTGCCCAATGACTTAGTTTTGTGAGATCTTTTTGAAGTTCTTCACAATCTGCTTTGGTCTTAACTATCTTGAGTAGTTTAGTATCATCTGCAAACTTTGCCACCTCACTGTTTACCCCTTTCTCCAGATCATTTATGAATAAATTGAATAGGATAGGTCCTAGGACTGACCCTTGGGGAACACCACTAGTTACCCCTCTCCATTCTGAGAATTTACCATTAATTCCTACCCTTTGTTCCCTGTCCTTTAACCAGTTCTCAATCCATGAAAGGACCTTCCCTTTTATCCCATGACAGCTTAATTTACGTAAGAGCCTTTGGTGAGGGACCTTGTCAAAGGCTTTCTGGAAATCTAAGTACACTATGTCCACCGGATCCCCCTTGTCCACATGTTTGTTGACCCCTTCAAAGAACTCTAATAGATTAGTAAGACACGATTTCCCTTTACAGAAACCATGTTGACTATTGCTCAAGAGTTTGTTTTTCTATGTGTCTGACAATTTTGTTCTTTACTATTGTTTCAACTAATTTGCCCGGTACCGACGTTAGACTTACCGGTCTGTAATTGCCGGGATCACCCCTAGAGCCCTTTTTAAATATTGGCGTTACATTAGCTAACTTCCAGTCATTGGGTACCGAAGCCGATTTAAAGGACAGGTTACAAACCTTAGTTAATAGTTCCGCAACTTCACATTTGAGTTCTTTCAGAACTCTTGGGTGAATGCCATCTGGTCCCGGTGACTTGTTAATGTTGAGTTTATCAATTAATTCCAAAACCTCCTCTAGTGATACTTCAATCTGTGACAGTTCCTCAGATTTGTCACCTACAAAAGCCAGCTCAGGTTTGGGAATCTCCCTAACATCCTCAGCCGTGAAGACTGAAGCAAAGAATCCATTTAGTTTCTCCGCAATGACTTTATCATCTTTAAGCGCTCCTTTTGTATTTTCATCGTCAAGGGGCCCCACTGGTTGTTTAGCAGGCTTCCTGCTTCTGATGTACTTAAAAAACATTTTGTTATTACCTTTGGAGTTTTTGGCTAGCCGTTCTTCAAACTCCTCTTTGGCTTTTCTTATTACACTCTTGCACTTAAGTTGGCAGTGTTTGTGCTCCTTTCTATTTGCCTCACTAGGATTTGACTTCCACTTTTTAAAGGAAGTCTTTTTATCTCTCACTGCTTCTTTTACATGGTTGTTAAGCCACGGTGGCTCTTTTTTAGTTCTTTTACTGTTTTTCTTAATTTGGGGTATACATTGAAGTTGAGCCTCTATTATGGTGTCTTTAAAAAGGGCCCACGCAACTTGCAGGGATTTCACTTTAGTCACTGTACCTTTTAACTTTTGTCTAACTAACCCCCTCATTTTTGTATAGTTCCCCCTTTTGAAATTAAAGGCCACAGTGTTGGGCAGTTGAGGTGTTCTTCCCACCACAGGGATGTTGAATGCTATTGTATTATGGTCACTATTTCCAAGCGGTCCCGCTATAGTTACCTCTTGGACCAGCTCCTGCGCTCCACTCAGGATTAAATCTAGAGTCGCCTCTCCCCTTGTGGGTTCCCGTACTAGCTGCTCCATGAAGCAGTCATTTAAAGTATCGAGAAATTTTATCTCTGCATTTCGTCCTGAAGTGAAATGTTCCCAGTCAATATGGGGATAATTGAAATCCCCCACTATTATTGGGTTCTTAATTTTGATAGCCTCTCTAATTTCCCTTAGCATTTCATCATCACTATTACTGTCCTGGTCAGGTGGTCGATAATAGATCCCTAATGTTATATTTTTACTAGAGCATGAAATTTCTATCCATAGAGACTCTATGGAACCTGTGGATTCGCTTAAGATTTTTACTTCATTTGAATCTACACTTTCTATAACATATAGTGCCACTCCTCCCCCTGCACGGCCTGTTCTGTCCTTCCGATATATTTTGTACCCCGGAATGATTGTGTCCCATTGATTGCTCTCAGTCCACCAGGTTTCTGTGATGCCTATTATAGCTATATCCTCCTTTATCACAAGGCACTCTAGTTCACCCATCTTATTATTTAGACTTCTGGCATTTGTGTACAAGCACTTTAAAAACTTGTCCCTGTTTATTAGCCTGCCTTTTTCTGATGTGCCAGATTCTTTTTTATGTGGCTGTTTATCATTTGATCCGGCCCTTACATTATACTTTTCAGTCCTCTGCTCCTGACTATAACCTGGAGATTCTCTATCATCAGACTCTCCCCTAAGAGAAGTCTGTGTCCGATCCACACGCTCCTCTGCAGCAGTCGGCTTTCCCCCATCTCGGAGTTAGGGGTGGGCAAGAGACAGAATTTGGACCAGGGGCAAGTTGGAGAGAATGGGGAGAAGGGGTCATGTGTAAGGGGAAGGGGCAGAAGAGTCTCTGCCCACTAGAACATTCTCCCTAGCAGAGGAATGACTCTGCTGTCAGCACATATCTGTGAAATCCCCTGTACAAGTGTCCCATCTTTCTGTAGTGCTAGAGGGTGACAATCTACTGCTGCTATCAGTTACTCCATTAACTCAAGTGGCAGAGGTCTGGGCGGTGGATCAAAAGGCTCCAATGCTCCTGCTGATCCATGTGGGTGTCAATATGACACATGATGGAATTTGTTTTTTGTCTGCTTTTTAAAACCTAGGAAATTATACATACACACACACACACACACACACACACACACACACACACACACACACACACACACAATGTTAAAAGAACATTAAGATCACCAAGTCAAGCATTCCAGGTAGGAAATGTCAGCATTAAGGTTACCTGTACTACCTTAATTTGGCCCCCTTGTGTATGCAATATGATAGTCTTTAGTTACATGATTGCATGCTATTTTTTCCACTGGACCCCTGCCTCATTCAGAGCTTGACTTTACAGCCTTAATAATCTTTGAACTTAGTTTTTGTGTATGTAATATATGGGTGTGAATACACAATGTTTTGAAGTGGTATAATTACATTGGCATGCTTTTTTTTGGAGGGCGGGGGGTTGGCATAGGGTGACCAGATGTCCCGATTTTATAGGGACAGTCCTGATTTTTGGGTCTTTCTTATATAGGCTTCTATTACCCTCCCCCTCCGTCCCGATTTTTCACACTGCTGTCTGGTCATCCTAGGTTGGCACCATTGTCTGGGTTGTGAAGCTGCAGGTGAGTTACACAGCCCATGCCAAATGAGTGCCAGTTGACTCTACCACACCACAACATCTTGTATTCTTGATGTGCCACGCTTCACAGAAACATTCTTAGAAATTATTAGAACATTTAAAACTTTTTACCCATGGGGACTTCTCCGCTCTAAAGCCAGGTGTCTTATTTACTGAATCTAACAGTACAGTGCCCAGAGGTAACCTTCCAGAGCCTGAGGCAAATGTGGTGTGTCCCATTCAAAATCAGTGGTACAGATCTCCTCTTTCTGTCTCTGAAAGGTCATTAGATATCTCATCTTTAATCTTGGCAGTGATGCAGGATTGGAGAGGCTATCTATCTTGGCATTAAACCAGTGACGTGTTTTGGGAGGAAGTATTTGGTCTGCAGAGTTGTCAATCAGGTTTTTTCATGAGCAGGGAAGTCCTGAAAACAAAGGGATTTAAACAAAATCTAATCAGAAATTTCTCCTGAGGGAAAGTCTTAAAGCACAACATAATTTAAGAAACAAACTCACCCACTTTGGCTATAAATAAATTCTGGGGCAGCATGTTTTTTTGTCAGATGACTTTTGACATCCAGGTTTGCCCTTTTATACATAGTAATTTGTGTGTTTTGTAACCTCTGTTCACTGATGCAGAATTCTAGAAAGAAACATTGCTAAATTATTGTTCAAATTCCTCTCTTGTGTTTGGGGAACCAGGTCACCTGGTAGAGTTGTCTGTTTGTGTTGCCAGCATCAGTAGGATTAACATCTCATAATCTCAGTGATTGAATTAGAGATTTTGTTCCTGTCCTCACTGCTCAGTTCAAAGCAGCTGTTGGGCAGAAATGTAAGAATGATTCTTGAATGATTTGTATCTCCTTCAATTGCACAACCAGAAATAAATACTTTTAAAATAACTTTTCCTCGCTGTGCATTTGACAATTGTTTCTAAGGATTTCAAATGTTATCAGGTTAGGAATGTGGGTAATTTATACAGTAGTTTATATAGCCTATAATGAATTATTATTAATTGGGAGTGCCGTAGAGAAATTGGGCAAGCCTGCTGCATTCTTATTTTGTTTTCTAACCAATATGCAGTTATGCCAATATTACTTTAGTAACTGCAAGCTTGTCACTCTGTCACTTCAAAAAACATCGAAACCCCCTCTACTTTGAAGGTAAATTGCAGAAGAAATTACGTTCTCATGATTTAAAACCGGGGTGGGCAAACTTTTTGGCCTGAGGGCCACATCTGGGTGGGGAAATTGCATGCAGGGCCACGAATGTAGGGCTGGAGCAGGGGGTTGGGGTGTGGGAGGGAATGCAGGGTGTGGGAGGGGGTGCGGTGTGCAGGAAGGGGCTCAGGGCAAGGGGTTGGGGCGCAGGAGGGGTGCAGGCTGTATGAAGGGGCTCAGGGCAGGGGTTTGGGGTGCAGGGTGCAGGAGAGGTTCAGGGTGCGGGCTCCGGCCTGGCACTGCTTACCTGGAGCGGCTCTGGGGTGGTAGTGGCGCCCAGTGGGGCTAAGACAAGCTGCCTGCCTGCCCTGGCCCCGCACCGCTCCTCTCCTTTCCTGGAAGCAGCCTGCACCAAGTCCCTGCGGCCCCTGGGGGGGCAAAGGGCTCCGCGTGCTGCCCTTGCCTGCGGGTACCTCCCCCGGAGCTCCCATTGGCTACAGTTCTCTGTTCCTGGCCAGTGGGAGCTGTGGGGGGCAGTGCCTGCAGGCGAGGGCAGCGCATGGAGCCCTCTAGCGCCCCTCCCCCCCCGGGGCTGCAAGGATGTGGTGCCGGCCACTTCCCGTAGCGATGTGGGGCCAGCAATGCCGTGGACCGGATCCAAAGCCCTGAGGGGCCGGATCCGGTGCACGGGCTGTAATTTGCCCACCCCTGATTTAAAAGCATCTCAAAATATCAGTGTGCATTCACCCTTCTTCCTCTTCAGAAAAAGTGAGGAAACCTGGGTGAAGTTCTCTGGCCTGAGAGTTATACAGGAGGTCTGATTAGATGATCTAATTACCTTTCTGGCCTTGAGGTTTATGAAACACATTCGTGAGGACAGATAGTAGTAATGAAGGAGGCAAAGCTTTAAAAAGCCACATCATGTCCCACCCCCACAGTTTTAGAGGCACAAAAAACTTCAATGCTGTGTACGTTAATCATGTTTCTTAGTCCAAAATAACACAACTAATAATACTTAGTCCTGCCTATAATACTTAGTTCTGCCTTGAGTGCAAGGGAATGGACTAGAAGACCTCTTGAGATCCCTTCCAGTCCTACGATGTTATGATTCTATGTACAAGTGCACTTGCAACCCCTCCCAGCTTGGTATCGTCCGCAAACGTTATAAGTGTACTCTCTATGCCAGGGGTCGGCAACCTTTCAGAAGTGGTGTGCCGAGTCTTCATTTATTCACTCTAATTTAAGGTTTCGTTTGCCAGTAATACATTTTAACAGTTTTAGAAGGTCTCTTTCTCTAAGTCTATAATATATAACTAAACTATTGTTGTATGTAAAGTAAATAAGGTTTTTTAAATGTTTAAGAAGCTTCATTTTAAAATTTAAATTAAAATGCAGAGCCTCCCAGACTGGTGGCCAGGACCCGGGCAGTGTGAGTGCCACTGAAAATCCGCTCGCGTGCTGCCTTCGGCACACGTGCCATAGGTTGCCTACCCCTGCTCTATGCCATTATCTAAATCACTGATGAAGATATTGAACAGAGCCAATGTCTGCAGGACCCCACTCGTTATGCCCTTCCAGCATGACTATGAACCACTAACTACTCTCTGGGAACGATTTTCCAACCAGTTACGCACCTACCTTATAGTAGCTCCATCTAGGCTGTTTTTCCCTAGTTTGTTTGAGAAGGTCATGTGAGACAGTATCAAAAGCTTTACTTAAGTCATGATATACCACATCTACTGCTTCCACCCATCCACAAGGCTTGTTACCCTGTCAAAGAAAGCTATCAGGTTGGTTTGACATGTTTTGTTCTTGAAAAATCCATGCTGCCATTATCACCTCATTATCTACTAGGTGTTTGCAAATTTATTGCTTAATTATTTGCTCCATTATCATTTTGGGTACAGAAGTTAAGCTGACTGGTCTGTAATTCCCCGGGTTGTCCTTATTTCCCTTTTTATAGATGGGCACTATATTTGCCCTTTTCCAGTCTTCTGGAATGTCTCCCATCTTCCATGACTTTTCAAAGATAATTGCTAGTGGCTCAGATATCTCCTCAATCAGCTCCTTGAGTATTCTAGGATGCATTTCATCAGGCCCTGGTGATTTGAAGACATCTAACTTGTCTAAGTAATTTTTGACTTGTTCTTTCCCTATTTTAAACTCTGATCCTACCTCTTTTTCACTGGCATTCACTATTTTAGACGTCCCATCGCCACCAACCTTCTTGGTGAAAACCGAAACAAAGAAGTCATTAAGCAACTCTGCCATTTCCACATTTTCTGTTTTTGTCTTTCCCCCCTCATTGAGTAACGGGCCTGCTCTGTCCTTGGTCTTCCTCTTGCGTCTAATGTATTTGTAGAATGTTTTCTTGTTTCCTTTTATGTCCTTAGTTAGTTTGATCTCGTTTTGTGCCTTGGCTTTTCTAATTTTGTCCCTACATACTTGTGTTATTTGTTTATATTCATCCTTTGTAATTTGACTGAGTTTCCACTTTTTGTAGGACTCTTTTTTTGAATTTTACATCATTGAAGATCTCCTGGTTAAGCCAGGGTGGACTCTTGCCATACTTCCTATCTTTCCTACGCAGTACAATAGTTTTCTCTTGTGCCCTTAATAATGTCTCTGAAAAACTGCCAACTGTCTTCAATTGTTTTTCCCCTTAGATTTTCTTCCTATGAGATTTTTACCTACCAACTCCCCGAGTTTGCTAAAGTCTGCCTTCTTGAAATCCATTGTCTTTATTGTGCTGTTCTCCCTCCTACCATTCCTTAGAATCGTGACTTCTACCATTTCATGATCACTTTCACCCAAGTTGCCTTCCACTTTCAAATTCTCAACCAGTTCCTCCCTATTTGTCAAAATCAAATCTAGAACAGCCTCTCCTCTAGTAGCTTTCTCCACCTTCTGAAATAAAAAATTGTCTCCAATACATTCCAAGAACTTGTTGGATAATCTGTGCCCTGCTGTATTATTTTCCCAACAGATGTCTGGGTAGTTGAAGTCCCCCATCACTACCAAGTCCTGTGCTTTGGATCATTTTGTTAGTTTAAAAAAAAACTCATCCACCTCTTCTTCCTGGTTTGGTGGTCTGTAGTATACCCCTACCATGACATCACCCTTGTTTTTTACCCCTTTTATCCTTACCCAGAGACTTTCAACAAGTCGGTCTCTTATTTCTATCTCAACCTCCGTCCAAGTGTATACATTTTTAATGTATAAGGCAAAACCTCCTCCCTTTTTTCCCTGCCTGTCCTTCCTGAGCAAGCTGTACCCTTCTATTCCAATATTCCCGTCATGCGTATTATCCCACCAAGTCTCCATGATGCCAACTAGGTCATAGTTGTGTTTATTTACTAGCATTTCGAGTTCTTCCTGCTTATTCCCCATACTTCTCGCATTAGTATACAGACATCTAAGCTACTGATTTGATTTAATGCCCCAGTTCTGACTTATCTCTCCCTCATTTCTGCTATAATAGCCCATGCTCCCACCAGATTCCGACCCTTCTCCCAGGTCTCCATGTTTTTGACTTACCTGTGGGCTTTGGTCACCTGCCTCCGTTGAACCTAGTTTAAAGGCCTCCTCACTAGGTTAGCCAGTCTGTAGCCAAACATGTTTTTCCCCTTCTTCGATAGGTGGACCTGATCTCTGTTTAGCAGTCCTTCTTCCTGGAACAGGATCCCGTTGTCAAGGAAGCCGAAGCCCTCCTGGCGACACCATCTTCGCAGCCAGGCATTCACCTCCAGGATGCATCTGTCTCTGCCGAGGCCCCTACCCTTGACTGGAAGGACTGAAGAGAACACCACCTGCACTCCCAACTCCCTCACTCCTACTCCCAGAGCCCTGTAGTTATTTCTGATCTGCTGAGGGTCATAGCTCGCAGTATCATTAGTGCCCACATGGATGAGTAGCATGGGGTAGTAGTCAGAGGGCCAGATGATCCTCGACAATCCCTCCGTAATGGCTCGGATACAGGCCCTGGCAGGCAGCATACCTCCCGGGATGCCATGTCAGGGCGATGCCTCCGTCCCCCTCAGAAGAGAGTCTCCAACCACCACTACCCTACGTTTCCTACTGGGAATGGTGACTGTGATCCTCCCAGCCTTGGGAGTACATGGCTTCTCCTCTTCAACCTTTGGGGATGATTCCTCATCACTTGTTGCCAGGGCAGCATAGCAGTTCTCCATCATCATGGTGGGTGAGTTGGGAGTAGGGGTGGAGCACTGCCTGCTGCCAGAAGTAACCAGCAGCCAGTGTCCTCCCTGTACCAGAGCGTTATCTTCCTCTCCGGTGGCGTGACAGCAGTCCTTTCTAGCTGGAGTTTAAGCCTTAATATAAGTTGTCATAATTTCAAAATTAATTTTAATAGATTTATTTTTAAACAGAAAAGTATATTTAATTTAAAAAAATCCAATTTTGATTTTCTAAAAAAAATCATTGTTGTCCGTCCTACTCAATGGGCAGAATGAATGTTGTGCAGGAGTGTACTCATTGAACAGTGAGGACATAAAATAGCTATTGAATAGTGCCTCATTCATTCTGCACCATTCAAATTGTAATGAATGAGGCAGGAATCCTATGGGGACAAATAATACATGATGATGTAAAGACTATATCACAGTGAGAAATAAGGTTATGTCAGCAATCATAGCTTTACCATTTCCTGGCTTTTCAGGCTTAAGGTTCCTTAATATGTAGTCTTCTGTATAGAATTTACTCAAAAGTAAAACTGCACAGAAATGTCTTGAAAAATCACTTTGTCCCCTATTAAAAGGAAGGATGTCTTTTCTAAAAGTGGATTTTAGCTTGGCATATGATAGACACTTCCATAGTTAGTGCATCAATAATGGATTATTTAACCTGAATTTGTTATCTGAAATTGAAAAAATGAACCGCGTGAACATAAAATGCACGGAACATAACATAATAACGGCGATACTGGGTCAGACCAAAGGTCCATCTAGCCCAGTATCCTGCCTTCCAACAGTGGCCAATGCTAGGTGCCTCAGAGGGAATGAACAGGTAATCAAGTAATCCAGTCCCTGTCGCTTATTCCCACCTTTTGGCAAACTGAGGCTAGGGACGCCATCCCTGCCCATCCTGGCTAATAGCCATTAATGGACCTATCCTCCATGAACTTACCTAGTTCTTTTTTGCACTCTGTTATAGTCTTTGTCTTCACATCATCCTCTGGCAAAAAGTTCCACATGTTGACTATACGTTGTGTGAAGAAATACTTCCTTTTGTTTGTATTAAACCTTCTGCCTATTCATTTCATTTGGTGATCCCTAGTTCTTGTGTTATGAGAAGGAGTAGATAACACTTCCTTACTTACTTTCTCCACACCAGTCATGATTTTACAGACCTCAATAATATCCCTGCTTAGTCATCTCTTTTCCAAGCTGAAAAGTCCTAGTCTTATTAATCTCTCCTCGTACGGAAGCCGTTCCATACCCCCAAACCTTTTTTGTTGCCCTTTTCTGAACCTTTTCCAATTCCAATATATCTTTTTTGAGATGGGGCGACCAGAACTGAACACAGTATTCAAGATGTGGGCGTACCATGGATTTATATAGAGGCAATATGATATTTTCTGTCTTATTATCTATCCCGTTCTTAATGATGCTCAACGTTGTGTTTGCTTTTTTGAAACTATGGAAACGTGTCTTCAAAAACTATATATATTTTTGTATAAACTATTAGACAAAGGTAAAACATAATCACTTATGTACAAATACACTCCCAGTGGGTGAGAGTGCGCGCACACACAAGGTTATCCAGTGGGAACAAAAGTCCCAGTACTAATTTTGAAGGACAGTAGCAAAAGCCTTAGCTGGTCAAATACTTGAAAGGATATTCAACTTCCATAACTTTATAGTCTTATTCTTGTAGACTGTCTTTTTAAATGAATGGCATGGCTGTATGTCATATGACTATCCGGACATAATAGATATGATCATTAGCTTACTCCTGGTAGGGGGAACAGAAGTTAAAAATTAGTGTTGACATTTAAATGGCCAAAATTAATTTTGAAAACTAATTTTTCAGCATGGTGGCTGGGGGATGCATAAATCTATCTTACTGCTGTTTTTGTTGTCTGAAGATTCAGATAGCATTAATACTCATTTGCATTTTTAAACAAGATTGCTAAAAACTTCAATTTAAAAAAACCGCTTCTGTAGAATATAAAATCTGCAAGAATTCCACAGGGAATTTCCTCACCTGTAGAATGTTGTTGTCTATTATAAATATTTCGAATCACTTTACGCAATATTTCATGTAGTGGAGATCTCTAGCTAGTAGTGGGAGAAATCAAAGTGCCATATCAAACTTTTTTTCAATCAAGAAACAAACATGCATCACTGAGTTGGTGAGTTAAATCAAATCTAGTAGCGGATTAACCCATAAACACAGTCCCAGATGTCCCTCCAACTGTCTGAATTGATTTAATCAGTGTAGGCTTTCTGAACACTTTCATGTTTTGTGATTCTAATTGACTTCTGAATGAAACCATTCCAGAAAATAGAGTTGTTTTCTTATATCACTTTTAACTAGGCAGGTAAAAGATCAGAAGTATCATATTTTTTTCATTGCAAAATATTTTTGCAGAAGCAGGGCCTCTATTTAAAGCCTCTGTAGTGAGAACTGAGTCTCAAAAACTCTTCGCCACCTCTATTTTCCAAACTGACCTTTTTTCCAACTGTGCTTCAAGGATAAAATCTTGATTTCTTGTGTTTGAGACTACAAAAGGTTTCCCACCTGGGATTTAAATTCAAGTCTATTTAAAGGGATTTAATAGTCTCATTTACATTAAGAAAACATACTAGTAAAATATAGTTATCAATTAACCATGGAATTATATTCTTTAAAAATATATTTAGGTGGCTTGTCAGGACACAGGTTATGGCATCTGGTTCTCTTTATTCAATCTGGATTTTCAAAACGCCCTTAGACAAAGTTCCCTCATAATGTTAAGGGAAAAAAATAGTTATCGGTGAAAGATAAAATACTATCATGAATTAGAAATTGGTTAAGAGATGGAAAATAGGAAGAAATGGTCAATTTTTGTCATGGGGTGGGGGAAGTTCAGTAGGGCATCACAAGGTTCTATACCAGGACCAGTGATGTGGAATATACTTATCAAGTTCAGGAAAATGGGTGAGCAAAGAGGTGGCAACATATGCAGATAGCACAAAATTATTTAGGCTAGTAAAGAATATGAAGAACTTCAGAGGGACCTAATCAAGCGAGGTGAATGGGCAACACAATGGCAGATAAAATTCTTTGTTGACATATGTAAGATAATGCACCTCGGAAGAAGTAACTTCAACTACTCATATTAATTACTGGGATCTAAATAAATTATAATCACTCCAGTTTTTATAGAGCTGTGATACCTGGCTATGTTTCCTCTGTTCAGTGTGTGATGGCAGTCAAAAAAGTAAATAAAATATTGGTACTATATAAGGAATGGGATAAAAACACTGAAATTATTATGCCTTTATATAAACTTACTGAATGTTCTCACCTGAAATATTGTGCCACTCTATCTTCACAAGGATATTATAGAAATAAAGGGTGTTCAAAAGTGAAAGCTGATGATAAGCGGAATAAAGAGACATTCATGTAAAGAAACAAGATGAATGAGAGGGGATATGATAGAGGTATATAAAATAATGAATGGTATAGGGAAGGTAAACTGTGTTCCTGTTTACCCTTGTAATACAAGATGGACTCAGTGAAATTTAAATGCAACACTTTAATACTGATAAAGGAAACGTTTATGACATGACTTATAATTCATCTGTTGAGTTTATTGCCACAAGATATCACTGAGGCCATAAATTTATTAGGATTAAAATGGATTAGATACCTATGGATAAAGAGAACAGCCAAAGTTACATTAGATATGATAAATCATGTAAATAGTCCTGTTTCAGAGAATAAGCCAACCTCAAAGTAATGGGGGGGGGGTTAGGAAGAAAATAAGCATCTGTAGGGTTCACTGCATCATCTTATGAAGCATCTGGTCGACTGGGCAATCTGACAGAATACTGGACTAGATTGGTCCCCGATCTCATCTGGACTGGCAGTCCTGTGTTCCTATGACAAGCTTTCCCTTATTCCTTAAATTGTCTGTCTGTTTCTAGATTTGAGCCTCCGGATAGTCTAGATCATTAGGAGTTGAAGGTCTTTCCATAGCCTTATAATTCAAACTATTTTTCATAGATTTGGAACAAGTTCTTGAATCTGAACTTGATGCTGTGATTTGTACGTACTAGATGTATCCCTTTTGCCACAGATCCCTTCCTTGGGGCATGTGTATGGTACAGGTACCTCCCTCAGGGCCAGCTCCAGGCACCAGCTTGCCTTCCCCTCCCCCCCCCCCCATCTGTATGCTTTTAACTCAGATTGGGACCTCCCCAGAGTAAAATTTATCTTCATGATGTATTGATTGAAGTGTTGCAGTATGTCCTACTTGGGGCTTCTCTTTAAGATGACTCAGAAGTTACAGCTGGGACAGAATTTGTTTGCTTAGATATTAGGCAGTATTAACAGTACAAAACATTTTATATCACTTCTCCATGGTCTTAACTGGCCTTCCATTTGTTTCTGGTAAGGTTACCATTTTTTAAAATAACAAAAAGAGGACATTCCAAGGGGCCCCGCCCGCCCCAACTCTGCCCCCTTCCCCGCCCTGGCTCCACCCCAACTCTGCCCCTTCCCCTAAAGTCCCCGCCCCAACTCCACCCCCTCCCCTGAACGCTCCGCCCCCCTGCTCCTCCCCCTCCCCTGCTTCCCGCGAATCAAATGTTCGCGGGAAGCCTGAAACAGGGAGGCAGGCAGCAGGTCAGCTGGGGCGAGGGGGCACGAGGAGGCGCGGCCCAGTCCGGCCCCCTGGCCGAGCGGCTCGGCTCGGGCCCTGGGGCGCCAGCCCCAGTTCCAGCCGAGCGCGCCAGCCCCGCCCCGGCCCCGGCGGCTCCAGCTTGGCTCAGGCCCCAGGACACGGGCACCGGCCCTGGCTGAGTGGCTCCGGCCCCAGTGGCTCCGGCCCGGCTCGGCTCGGGCCCCGGGGCACCGGCCCTGGTTCCGGCCGAGCGCGCTGGCCCCGGCCCCGGTTCCGGCCGAGCGCGCTGGCCCCGACAGCTCCGGCCCGCCCCGGCGGCTCCAGCTCGGCTCGGGCCCCGGGGCATCGGCTCGGGCCCCGGGGCATGGGCACCGGCCCCAGCCGAGCGGCTCCGGCCCCAGCGACTCCAGCTCGGATCAGGCCCCGGCCCGTCCAGCCCCGGCCGGCGGCCGAGCACCGCTGGCCCCAGCGGCTCCGGCTCCGGCCCCAGCGCGGATCCAAGCCCCACGACCCCTCCCTATTTTCCCGGACATGTCCGGCTTTTTGGAATTTCCCCCCGGACGGGGATTTGACTACCAAAAAGCCGGACATGTCCGGGAAAATCCAGACGTATGGTAACCCTAGTTTCTGGGCATAATTCAAGATATTGATTTCTATCAATGGTCTTAGATCCTGAATACCCAGGACTTTCTCTCCACATGTACCTCTGTAGCAGCTGAGTACCTCAAATGACCCTGCGCTAACAGGTGCTAGATTTGAATGTGTGGGAGCTGGTGATGGGGTGATCTTAATGTAAGGCCATTTCTCTGGAGTTTTTCCCCCTACCCTGTAGGTCCGACAGCACCAAAGTCTAACTGTAAGGGCATGATTACAGATAGCAAGTGACCAGATAGCAAGTGTGAAAAATCGGGATGGGGCGGGGGGGGAGAAATAGGATTCTATATAAGAAAAAGCCCTAAATATCAGGACTGTCCCTATAAAATCGGGACACCTGGTCCCCCTACCTGTAGGTCCAACAGCACCAAAGTCTAACTGTAAGGGCATGATTAAAGCCTGCTGCTCATCTCCAGTTGTTGTAGGGGATGGTTTTTGGATGAGAAGGGTTTTGTTAGCAGAAAAATTTTATTTGTTTTTTAGATATAGGCTAAGTTGGCTTTGCACTTTGTGTATTCCCTGGTATAGAGACGGTGTGCGTTTTTATATGATAATATTGTAGAAGATGTTTGTATTCCTTGAACTTTTTAAATTTTTGTTATTAACATACAAAAACTGAAAATACATTTAATAACATAACCTACTAAACTCACTTCCACACAAGTATCCATAACTGTGAAACAACTTTCACATATCTCGCCTACTAATTCCACCTTACTTAACCTGCAAAGAATCAAGAGGGTTGTAAGTCTCTAGGTAGCAACAACATTAATACCAATTTAAAATGTCTAGTCAGTAGCTGGCAGCACACTTTCAATCAGCTGTATGAAATTAACTTCCCTCCCATTATTTCAAACTGAAGAACAGTGTGTTAGACTGAAATACATACGCTTGGTTTTGTTTGTATGACAGTGGTAACGAGGAATTGGTTGCCAAATTAACTTCCCATATCAGGCCCTACCATCTTGGATACCAAAAAGAACCCTAGAGAAGTTTCAGAGAAGAATTAAGAACATAAGAATGGCCATACTGGGTCAGATCAAAGGTCCACCTAGCCCAGTATCCTGTCTTCCGACAGTGGCCAATGCCAGGTGCCCCAGAGGGAATGAGTAGAACAGGTAATCATCAAGTGATCCATCAAGTGTAAAAAGACTGGCTCAGGTTTGGGGATCTCCCTCACATCCTCAAGTGTGAAGACCGATGCAAAGAATTAATTTAGTTTCTCTGCAATGGCCTTATCGCCCTTGAGTGCTCCTTTAGCATCTCGATCGTCCAGTGGACTCACTGGTTGTTGATTAAGTTATTTAATGTGTAGGACAATAAATTCCCAAGATTAAATAAGAGAATTCTGTGTAGACCCATTCTTGAAGGGGGATTGACAGTACCAAACTTAGTGATCTTAACTGAGCTGCTCAATATTTTACTATCAGCCTAGTACCGTGGTGACTCCAGTAAACACTGGTGAAAGTCTAAGGGCTTGTCTACACTTGAAATTTTACAGCGCCATAGCTATGCTGCTGTAGTGCTTCAGTGCAGACATGACCTACTGATGGGAGGAGTTCTCCTACCACTCCTACACCACTCAGGGCTGTGGATTTTTCACGCCCCTGAGCAATGTAGTTAAGCCAATTCAATTTTCTAGTGTAGACTAGGCCTCACTGGACTTCAAATATAAAGTTAGTGCACTGACTTTTTTAACCTTAAAGATTTAGACCAACACGAGAAAACAATCCAGGTGTCATAATTAAGGCTATGATTTAGTCACAGAGGTCATGGAAATCACGGAATCCGTGACTTCCAAAGACCTCCATGACTTCAGCCCCGGCTGCTGGGAGCTGCAGAGTCCCACAGCCACCTGCAGTGGCAGGGAGCTGTGAAGTAGACCCGCCGCCTAAGGCTGGCAGCGGCATGGGGGATCCCTGCAGCTCCCTGGTGGCAGCATGGGGGACCCCTGCAGCTCCACGGCCCCCGCGGGCAGCATGGGGGACCCCCACAGGTGGCATGCGGGACCCTTGCAGCTCCCCGTGGCCGTTGCTGGCGGCATGGGGGACCCTGCAGCTTCCAGCCACAGGTTGAGGGTGGCCTGGAGCTCCCAGGTACCTGGTATTTGTCCAGCCCCGTCCCATTTTATCATGGACATTTTTAGTAAAAATCAGGGACAGGTCACTGGCTTCCGTGAATTTTTCTTTATTGCCCATGACCTGTCTGTGACTTTTACTAAAAATATCCATGACAAAATCTTAGCTTTAGTCATAATGAAATTTTTTATATGGAATTTGGTACAGACAAGAGGTAGTCCCTTCCCCTCCCTGTGTATATCCATCAGACACAATCCAGAATTTATTTGTATTTTAGTGACTCCAAAATTTCCCAATTACGATCCATTTTGCAAGGTGCCATGCCATACAAACCCACAGGAAGGCATACAAGGACAGAAAGATAGGAACAGCTTTCAACTATTTTTAAAAATAAGGAAAGATAATTTCATGTCTTGGAGTTCAGAATCTTTTTTAAATCTGTCTAAGCCACTGGTGGTCAGAGAGGCTGAAATTGTTTTGAGTCTAGAAATCTGGATTTCTAAATGCAGAATTTGTTTAAAAATATTGTAAAACATTCCAGCACTATGTAACTGGCACAGTACTGGTGTATATCTGGTAGCTTTCTGTTTGCAGACTTTCACTAAGAAATAACTAAGTATTTGTAGTAGATTAGTGTCTGACCTCAATAAGAGTATCTGTTGATCCCTGTATTAAGTTGATGTGTCTGCTCTTTAAACATAAAGGTCAGGCACCTATGAATTTTTTTTCTTACATATATCGTAGTATAGGGAAACATTTGAAAGGTTATTTTTAAAGTATTTTAAAGGCTTTGCTCTCGTTCTGAGGACAGCAACTCAAATGGCAGTGCTAGAAGAAGCATCTTAATGTTTGGGAGTTCGATTTAATTTTAATTATTGTAGTATTAGGTAGCTGAAGGAATAAGATTGAGACCACATTATGTAAAATTCCCACAACTTCAGTGCAGCCGGAGCCCTAACACAGCAGCATTTCACGTAACTCATAACTGGAGCTCCGTGTTTTTCACGAATGTGAAATGAAACGAAATTAAGAAATTGTGTAACAAAACGCCACCCAGGTTTGGCTTGCCCATCCCCCTGTCGTTAGAGGGGCAGGAGGCAAATTCCAGGAAGTGGTGTTGCGATGTGGTGCACAGGGTCACAGCGCCGCTTGTGTGGGGCACGGCTGCTGCCCCTCTTCCCCCCCCCCCCATATGACAGCAGGGCAGCTGGGCCAAACCTGACGAGCCCTGCAACCCCATGTGCCAGGAGAACAGAGCTGAGCCCAGCGCTGACAGGAGCCTGCACAGTTTGAGGACAGAGCTGGCTCACTCTCCAGTCCCCTGCTGCCCCCAAGCCCTGCCCTCCAGGCTGGGGTGGGCTTGCTCTCCAGCCGCCCCAGGGTCTCCTGGATTCCTTCCAGGGGGCATAAAACAAAATAACAAGAAATTTCCTTAAAAATATTAATTATATATATATAAAAAGAAATTTCAATGGGCTCTGCTTATAACTACATAAGAACGGCCATACTGGGTCAGACCAAAGGTCCATGTAGCCCAGTATCCTGTCCTCTGACAGTGGCCAATGCCAGGTGCCCCAGAGGGAATGAACAGAACAGGTAATCATCAAGTGATCCATCCTGTCACCCATTCCCAGCTTCTGGCAAACAGAGGCTAGGGACAACATTCATGCCCGTCCTGGCTAATAGCCATTGATGGACCTATCCTCCATTAATTTATCTAGTTCTCTTTTGAACTCTGTTATAGTCTTGGCCTTCACAACATCCTCTGGCAAAGAGTTCCACAGGTTGACTGTGCGTTGTATGAAGAAATACTTCCTTTTGTTTGTTTTAAACCTGCTGCCTATTAATTTCATTTGGTGATCCCCAGTTCTTGTGTTATGAGAAATAGTAAACAACACTTTATCTACTTTCTCTATACCAGTCATGATTTTATAAACTTCAATCATATCTCCCCTTAGCCATCTCTTTTCCAAGCTGAAAAGTCCCAGTCTTATTAATCTCTCCTGATATGGAAGCCGTTCCGTACCCCTAATCATTTTTGTTGCCCTTTTCTGAACCTTTTCCAATTCCAATACATCTTTTTTGAGATGGAGTGACCACATCTGCACACAGTATTCAAGATGGGGGCGTACCATGGATTTATATAGAGCCAACATGATATTTTCTGTCCTATTATCTCTCCCTTTCTTAATTATTCCCAGCATTCTGTTCCCTTTTTTGACTGCCGCTGCACATTGAATGGATGTTTTCAGACAACTATCCACAATGACTCCAAGATCTTTCTTGAGTGGTAACAGCTAATTTAGACCCCATCATTTTATATGTATAGTTGGGATTATGCTTTCCAATGTGTATTACTTTGCATTTGTCAACATTAAATTTCATCTGTCATTTTGTTGCCCAGTCACCCAGTTTTGAGACACCCTTTTGTAGCTCTTCGCAGTCTGCCTGGGTCTTAACTATCTTTAGTAATTTTGTATCATCTGCAAATTTTGCCACCTCACTGTTTACCCCTTTTTCCAGATCATTTATGAATATGTTGAATAGGACTGGTCCCAGAACAGACCCCTGGGGGACACCACTATTTTCCTCTCTCCATTCGGAAAAGTGACCATTTATACCTATTGTGAAGAACTGGGACTGTTCTTAATGTGGTCTTTGAATGCTGAGTGGGGAGTTTGGCTGGGACGGTCTGCATTGGGGGATGGGAGACTGGTCTTGAGGGAAGATACCTGAGCATGTAACTTGAGAACCCAGGAAGGGGATTGGAGGCGACGTGACACCTCCGCCCAGGAAACTGGACAAAGGCTGGGGGAGGAGCTGGGGGGAGGCTGGGTGAGAGACGCTGGAGGGAGCTGGAGTTTCAGGAGCTAGCTGGTAATGGAGGGGAGCCTGGATGGGGCTCTGACCCCACAACGGGGCTGTGGTGCCCCTGGGACCCCAAGATGGACCTAACTGAGGGGGTCCTGTTGTCTGTGCCTGCAAGACCTGTCTTGCACTGTGTTCCTGTTGTCTAAATAAACCTTCTGCTTTACTGGCTGGCTGAGAGTCATGGTGAATCGCAGGAAGCCAGGGGTGCAGGGCCTTGTGTCCCCCCACACTCCGTGACACCTATCCTTTGTTTCCTATCTTTTAACCAGTTACCTATCCATGAGAGCACTTTCCCTCTTATCCCGTGGCTGCTTACTTTGTATAAGAGCCTTTGGTGAGGGACCTTGTCAAAGGCTATCTGAAAATTTAAGTACCCTATATCCACTGGATCCCCTTGGGGTCCACATGCTTGTTGACCCCCCCCTCAAAGAATTCTAGCAGATTGGTGAGGCATGATTTTCCTTTACTAAAACCATGTTGACTCTTCCTCAACAAATTATGGTCATCTATATGTCTGACAATATTGTTCTTTATTATAACTTCAACCGGTTTGCCCGGTACTGAAGTCAGGCTTACAGGCCTGTAATTGCCAGGATCACGTCTGGAGCCCTTTTTAAAAATTGGCGTCACATTAGCTATCCTTCAGTCATCTGGTACAGAAGCTGATTTAAATGATCGGCTACAGACTACAGTTAGTAGTTCTGCAATTTCACATTTGAGTTCCTTCAGAACTCTTGGGTGAATACCATCTGGTCCTGGTGACTTATTGCTGTTTAATTTATCAATTTGTTCAAAAACATCCTCTGACACATCCAATCTGGAACAGTTCCTCACATTTGTCACCTAAAAAGAATGGCTCTGGTTTGGGAATCTCCCTCACATCCTCAGCCGTGAAGACCGATGCAAGAATTCATTTAGTTTCTCCGCAATGACCTTATCATCCTTGAGTGCTCCTTTAGCATCTCAATTGTCCAGTGGTCCCACTGGTTGTTTAGCAGGCTTCCTGCTTCTGATGTACTTAAAAAGTAATAGCAAATTTTTTTTTGGGTAACTGTTCCTCAAATTCTTTTTTTGGCCTTCCTAATTGTATTTTTACACTTCATTTGCCAGTGTTTATGCTCCTTTCTATTTTCCTCACTGGGATTTAACTTCTACTTTTTAAAGGCCTTCACAACATCCCTTGGCAACAAGTCTTGCAGGTTGACTGTGCATTGTGTGAAGAAGTACTTTCTTATGTTTGTTTTAAACCTGCTGCCTGATAATTTCATTGGGTGACCCCTGGTTCCTGTGTTATGTGACGGGGTAAATAATACTTCCCTATTCACTTTCTCCACACCAGTCATGATCTTATAGACCTCTGTCATATGCCCGCTCAGTCATCTCTTTTCTAAGATGAACTGTCCCAGTCTTTTTAATCTCTCCTCTTTTGGAAGCTCTTCCATACCCCAATCATTTTTGTTGCCCTTCTCTGTACCTTTTCCAATTCTAATATATCTTTTTTGAGATGGGGTGACCAGAACGGCATGTAGTATTCAAGATATGGGTGTACCGTGGATTTCTGTAGTGGCATTGATATTTTCTGTCTTACCTATCCCTTTATTTATTTTATTTATTTTTTATTTCTTAATGGTTACTAACATTCTGGTAGCCTTTGTAATGGCCGCTGCACATTGAGCAGATGTTTCTGGAGAACGAACGACAATGATGCCAAGTTCTCTTTCTTGAGTGGTAACAGTTAATTTTGACCCCAACTGTTCGTATGTGTAGTTGGGATTGTTTTCCAATGTGCATTACTTTGCATTTATCAACGTTGAGTTTCATCTGCCATTTTGTTCCCCAGTCACCCAGTTTTGTGAGATTCCCTTGTAACTTTTCACAGTCAGATTTGTATCATCTGTAAACTTTGCCATCGTACTGTTTACACCAGGAGTAGTCAATTATGACACCTCTGAAATGTGTGTAGGCATGTCAGGGCGGCAAAATGCATAAGCATCACACAAGGGCATGACAAGTGGCAGGTCTGGAGCAATGATGTATCAGCCTTGTTGCTATAGAATGAGTGGCGCAGTTGGGTAGGTTCCTGTTCCTCCTGGACCCTTAAAGGTGCACCGGAGGTGGGGAATGGGACTACTGGAAAACTGCCAAAGAATCGAGCGGCAGGCCTGCTGCCTGAAAATCCAGCAGATCAGGTAGCAAAAGGTGAGTTAAGGTTAGAGCCTGGGCTTTCGGTGTGAAGGGGCAGCCTAGCTTGGCTCAGTTTTGAGATTTACTGTAATTAATGAAGCTTGAAGCCATTTGAGTCTTTCTTGGTTTATTTGGGAAAGGTTGAAGAAATCTAGTCTGATCCCAAAGTAAATGTTTTCTCATGGTAAGAAACACTGGTGAAAAATAACGGACACTTGAAGGGAGGAAATAGACAAATAATTCTGTTGTGGGTGGTCATGAAAAGTAAAAGTTGTTGCCCCTTCCAGACAGGCTGTGAGGAAAAAGGTGACACTGACTTGCTCTTTCTTATTTGGATGGTAGTATACAGCACTGCTACATTAATGCACAAAAAAAGCCACCAAATCTTTGTTACTTTTTCCATTTGTCTTCAACTTTTTAGAGCTTGACTTATGTCAGTTTGTTTAATTGATAAATATTGAATGAAGCTACATGTCATTACATTGAATAGTAGGAACATACTCTAGTCTGATGCAGGAAGCTGAAGAGTTGAAATGTACATTCAGCTGAAATTCCACTTTCTCTATGACTCGAGCAGTTTAGAGCTGCCCCTGCTTTACAAAGGTTGGGGTTGAATGCAGACTCTGACCAACTCCTGGGCTGTTCCTTTTTGTGAATTTAAACATTTTGCTAGAGGTCTAACTAATGAGATTTTTGTCATAGAATCTTAGTAATTGCAAATTCTGGCAATGACCTTCTGTCTTTAGTATTTGGGTTCTTTCGTCCAGACGAGTTGATAGAATCTTAACCTTTTTATAACCTTGACACGTCTGTTCTAATTTTAAGCTGGATGCTTCTCAGATAGTTCTCCCTATTTTCTTTTTTAAATTGTATTTTGGAAGAAACATTGATTAGGGACTGTGCCAATTATTTATATATAGACACTGGTGAGGGATCTGAAAGAGTAGGAATTCTTTTAAAGATAGAATCTGTGTGGCAAAAGATAGAAAAGTACAATGAACTTGTAAGGATGGGGCATGTGTTGGTGGGTCAGGGCAGTGATTCTCAACCAAGGGGTATGTGTATGCCTGGGGGTACTGTAGCAAGGCGGTGGGATACCCCACAGCCCCGCGGAGGGACGAGCCTCCCCTAGCACCAATGTGGGCGGAGCCAGTGGATCCTGCGCCCGCCCCCCAGAGGTCACGGCGCAGGACAGGAAGTATAAAAGCCCCGCTGCAGAGCTCACTTGAAAGACAGCCGCCGGAGAGGCTAGATTCCTGTGGCCTAGCTCGGGGTTGGGAGACGCCGGCAGGCTGCGGCCGGGCCAGCCAAGCCTACCCCTGGCCAGCTACCCAGAGGAGCAGCTGAGCCTATCCCTTGCCAGCTACCCCGAGGAGCAGCTGAGCCTACCCCTCGCCAGTTACCCGGAGGAACTGATGGTGCTGGAAACCTCCGAGGCCACCGCCCTAACCCAGGTACCTTACGAGGGGGAGTCCGGAAGTAGCCCGGGGGCAGCCGACCCTGGTCTGGCCGCAGTACTGCCAGAAACAATGTCAGTGTGTTGCGGTCAGGATCCCCACTGACACAGCGAGTCTTCTGCTGCTGCTAGGGCCCTGGGCTGGGATGCAGTGGAGTGGGTGGGCCTGCGTCTCCCCTGCCACCCCACTCACGGGTGGCAGTCTCCCCCTCGCACCAGACACTCAGAACAAGGAGCTCTTGACTGTTTGTTTGCTGCCCCGCCCTGACCCAGGGCCTGGGCCCATAGCAAACTATTGCGAGGCAGTGGGATACCCCACAGCCCCGCGGAGGGACGAGCCTCGGCCGAGCCCTTCTACAGGTACCCAGAGGTCTTTCAGGGAGTACATCAACTCATCTAACTATTTGCCTAGTTCTACAACAGGCTACACAAAAAGTACTAGCAAAGTCAGTACAAACTAAAATTTCATACAATTACTTTATACTGTTCTATGTACTATACACTGAAATGTAAGTACAATATTTATATTCCAATTGATTTATTTTATTATATGGTAAAAATGAGAACATAAGCAATTTTTCAGTAGTAGTGTGCTGTGACACTTTTGTATGTTTGATTTTGTAAGCATGTAGTTTTAAATTAGGTGAAACTTGGGGGTACACAAGACAAATCAGACTCCTGAAAGAGGTACAGTAGTTAAGAAAGGTTTAGAACTACTGAGGCCTGGTCTACACGGGGGGAGGGGTGGGGGTCGATGTAAGATATGCAACTTCAGCTATGGGAATAGCGTAGCTGAAGTAGACGTATCTTATTTCGATTTACCTCCTGTCCTCACGGCGCGGGATCGACGGCCATGGCTCCCCCGTCGACTCCACTACTGCCGCTTGCCCTGGTGGAGTTTCGGAGTCGACAGGAGCGCGTTTGGGGATCGATATATCACATCTAGACGAGACGCGATATATCGATTCCCCGATAGATCGATCGCTACCCGCTGATCCGGCGGGTAGTCTGGATGTACCCTTTGTCAGGGAGTAGGCAACATTCCTGGACCTCTAACAAAGGGAAACGTGAAAAATTATGGAGAATATTCTCAACAGGGATTCTTTTTTGTTGTTGTTGTTGTTTCAATACTGTCCTACCTGTGCCATTTCCCATATGCAGGCAGAGTATTTGGTGGCTGGGTCTAATTTGGGCGTATAAGCAGGGGGGTTGTCTTTTTTTTTTTTTTTTTCTTGCAAGTAAAGCACTGTGCGCTCATACAATGCTATATAATGGACCAGGGAAATCTGATACCTCTGTGAGTTGACAAAATTATGAACTGAGTGAAATGCAAGTTTGAACTACAGCAATGCTGCCGCTTTTGTGTGCAGTCGGGGACATGGCCAGAGCTTCCGGGGAGAACCCAATATAATAGCAGTGTTTTAATTTTTGGGGGGAGGAGGGAAATAATTCAGGACTAAAGGTTTATATGAAAGAGCTGATCCTGGCAAAGCATTTTTGCAAGCTTTTCTGTTGAATTTAGTTGGAGACCAGCAATTAAACTGTAGCTTCTCGCTGTTTTCCCCCCGGTACCCAAACGTGGCTTCAGATATTTTGTTCTTGTTCATGGAATGGATGTGGATTTTGTTGTGCAGCGTGGTGAATGACCAGCTCTGTAAATCATGTGCTGGATTTAGTTGGAATGTAATCTTTTGGCCATCTGCTCACTCTCTCTGTATCTATATCCCCGTATTTAGCAAAGCAAATGCAAAAGGTGAGCCTGAGATCACAAATTTATTGAGAAATTCCATATTACGTTTAACACTTTCCTCAATAAGAATGTGTGTTCGTTTTAGAAGCTATGATTGTGGAGAGGAGACTGTTCTTTTGAGTGTGATCTCTGATCCAGTTGGTTTCTGGTGCTACAGTCCAAAACCGTCGTCCTGACTCTGTGGTTCAGAAATACTATCACCACGTTATTCTCTGCGTATCAGCTTGAGCATAAGAAGAATGGGGGCAGTTTTAACATTTTTTCCACACACTTCTTTGTAATGAAGGGAACATTTAGGCATTGGGGTCCAGTAATATTCTAAAGCTTGTAAAAGCTTCAGCATACTAGTGGTTTCAATCAGAAATGAGTAGTCTCTGGAATCACACAGTTTGAAATCTGGATAGTTGACAGGGTGTTAACTTTGTCTTCTAGTCTTTTCAAATAATACCAAGATGGTGACAGACTCTGGCTAGTTCTTTTTGGGAGGCATTGACTGTTTTTTCAGCAACCCGACCTTGCCACTAGTTCTTCCCTCTCTCATATACTTTGTGTCCGGATATCAATTGATCTGTTGTCTCAATCAGTCCTGCAATAGATATTATTGTATCTTTCAAGGGGAAGTGGACTGGAGGATTTTCACTCTAATAGGTCATTGAGTGACCCAAGGTACTTCTGCGCCCCCTCTCCCTGGGACTAAATTCACTATGATCTCTGCAGCAGGAAGGTGAGCATATCTTTGTGGTTGTCATACCCAGATCACTCACCTGGCAGTTCAAAGCTCTATTTCTAGACTACAGTTTCATCTCTTGTTTTCTAGCATGTTTTTCATTTTTTTCCCCCTCCTTGCTGAGCATAGGAGGATTATCGTTCAGCACAATTTCACATTTGCTCCTGAATGACACAGCTCTCTCAGGGCTGCCAAGTTTGCTGAGAGCTGCCATTTGAAACGAAGTAGGATTTAACAATTACAATTAGTTTCAAAATGCTGCATTCCCAGAGCTCAGAAGTGACTGAGTAACCATTGTCTTCTGCAAATAAGTGAGAAACGTGGATTTTTGGTGGGAGGGTTAACTTCTAATATTTTTACTTTGTCTCGGGTGATGCATTTACAGTCATGGTTGAGTCCCCATTTAGTGGATGGTTACCAGTTTGCTATATTGGATTGAACCTTTGGATCCCCTAGACTTGCAGGTCTGCTGGGTTTTGGCTGAGTTGGGTCATTGTTTCCATTTCTTGCTTCCAGAGCACAATGTTCTCGATGTAGACTTTGCTTGCACCTCTTCTTGGGATGTGGGATAGGGGTCAACTGTCCTTGGCCCTGTAACCTGCGCTGAAACTCCCAAACCTCCCTGTTGGCCTGTGCACGCTTCCCCAAAGCCTCACCCTTGTGGACGTTCTTGTTTATAATTAAACTCTTTGGGGACCATGTGACAGGCAAAGTAAGAAACACAGGCTTTGCAAAGGAACTTCTATAACATTTTGGGGTAGTCTACACTAGAAGCGCTACAACAGCACAGTTGCACTGCTGTAGTGCGTCTGGTGAAGATGCTCTGTGCCGACAAGAGAGAGTTCTCCTGTTGGCAGTAAATCCACCTCCATGAGACGCTCTCCGCCAACACAGAGCTGTTCACACCGGTGCTTAAGTTGGTGTAACTTAGGCTAGGTCTACACTACGGGGGGGGGGGGGGGGGGGGAGTTGACCTAAGATACGCAACTTCAGCTACGCGAATAGTGTAGCTGAAGTTGCGTATTTTAGGTCGATGTACCTGGCTGTGAGGATGGCGGCGAATTGACCGCTGCCACTGCCCCGTCGACTCCGCTTCCGCCTCTCGCTGCGGTGGAGTTCCGGAGTCGACGGCAGAGTGATCGGGGATCGATTTTATCGCGTCTACACTAGACGCGATAGATCGATCACTACCCGCTGATCCGGCCGGTAGTGAAGACGTGCCCTTACATTGCTCAGGGGGAGGCTTATTCACATCCCTGAGCGGCATAACTTTACCGACAAGTGGTAGTGTGTAAAAACCCTCAGTTTACTCCTAGACAGCACAAGTGTTACTAATCTAAGCTGAAACAACAAAATACCTGAACGCAATTTGCCTTGTTCAGTCTTCACCATTCCTAAGAGTCCTTGGGTCTTGGTCAGTGTCCTTGGGGGAAGGCAAAGTCCTTTTTGCTTCCTTTCCACTAGCTGTCTCTTCTCTTCCTATCGGAGGTATGGCCCCTTGAACATAGAACTCTCCTGCTTATGAACTGGGTTTACTTCCACCAGATCCTTGTTTCGTAGGGGTAGTGAAGTGGATAAGAGTAGTTAGCAAGCCAATAGTACTTAGGAGCCATCTGGTTGTTGATTCATAGAGTCGAAGGCCAGAAGGGACCACTGTGATCATCTAGTCTGACCTCCTGGAGAACATGGGCCATAGGACTTTCCCAAAATAATTCCTGTTTGAACTAGAGCAGATCCTTTAGAAAACCATGGCTCAGCACGACTCTTTCTATGTTAGTTTTCCATAGTATGAGAAACAGAAGTTGTTATGCATCACAAACAGGCCACACATAAACCAGTTCAAACTGGCTCTCAACACAGGACACAAAGTAGTATCAGATACAACATGAGGGTTCTAATTTACAATGCAGGTTCAATCATAAATGATATGAAAAAAATGAATTTAATTCCCCAAATTGTCACTAGGGTCGCCAACTTCCTACTTGCGCAAAACCGAACACCCTTGCCCCGACTCTGTCCCGCTCCGCCCTGCCCCACCCCTTCTCCAAGGCCCCCCCACTCACTCCTTCTCTCTCCCCCCGTTGCTCGCTGTCCCCAGCCTCACTCACTTGCTCATTTTCACCAGGCTGGCTCAGGGGGTTGGGGTGTGAGAGGGGGTAAGGGTTCCAGCTGGGGGTGTGGGCTCTGGGATGGGGCTGGGGATGAGGGGTTTGGGGTGCAGGAGGGGGCTCTGGGATGGGATCGAAGGGTTCAGAGGGCAGGAGGGGGATCAGGGCTGAGACAGTGGGTTGGGGTGCAAATGCCTCTTTGGGAAACCCCTCAACTAAGCCCTCTAATAAGTGGCTCAGAATAGTGGCGGACAGAACACCACAGTAGGTGTAGTGTGCACAAAATCTCTACCTCTCAGGCTAGCATCAGATAGAATTCCTTCTGCAAACCAGGGCAGAGGAGCCTTTACTAACAGAGCAAAAGGATCCTCCACTTGTGTTTGCGGCCCCAGTGCGTTGGCAACTCGAGACTGTACACTCTGTGGTACAGACAGTCACCTTTGTAGAAAGCCACTAGCACACTCTGGGTACTGCCATAACAAATAACCTCTCTGAGTCTCTGCATTGGGAGCAGTCTGCTTCACTGCCAACAGCAGTGGAATCTTACTATTCCTGACCATGAGGAAAGATCCACTGACATGTGGAGTTTTGAACCCATAGGCATCAGGGAAATGGATAGACTGCCCTATGCTAGAGTTGAAATTGTTAAACAGCTTCAATGCCTGTGCGGTTCAAAGAGGAGTTGATCAGCCACCCAAGGGAGTCACCTGGAATCCCCTTAGACCTGCGTGGTGTATATGTGTTTGTACCAGTTGTTACACAACATCAACATCATCTGAGATTCCACCTCTGGGGAACAGTATGCATGATCTCACACTTTTTATATTACACATTATAGACACACACGTCTCAGCAGTCTTTAGCAGAACAGTTCTAGCTTCTGGCTGAAATATTCTTGTCCTGTTGTATGGAGAGAACGTTACATAGATCCTATCGTTTCGACTCAGAATATATACACTTGTAAAGTATTTTTCATTGTTAAGGTCAGTCTCCAGCATCTCACCCTTACTTGTAGTTCTGTTCTGGTGGTTCCATAACTGCCAATATTCATTATTACTGTCTGTTCACAGAAATATTTCGCTTGAAGGTCAGTCAGTATGGCCTTCCAGCACGAGTGTTCTCTTCTGGAGAAAAGATAATTGCTTCTTTAGTTCTCAAGCCATTTTCACTCTCAGGTGCGTCTTACCTTTCAGCTTATTAGATATGTTTTCTTGTAAATGCTATGGCATTTGCACTAGAAAAGCTAGCAGGAGCTTGGAGATATCCTTTCTAGGTGTTCATACTTTATAGTGCCAGTGAGTCTGCGAGTTTGTCAAAGTGCAACATATATAAAACCCCAACCAGTGAGAGATGGCCCTTATCCATTGGAAAAATAACATGGGTAGACTGTCTATGCATTAGGAAATATACACAGATATATGGTAATGTTATAGTAATTATTCTTGATTCTTAAAATATGTGAATTACACGTTACCTACTCCTTGAAGAAGCTATCAGTGTAGTTTTTTTTAATGACATGATGGTGCTTTCTTTCCATGTTGCCCCTTGTTCATGGAACATCCTTCCTAAACTAGCTTTCTTGATTGCCACCCCAGTCTTCATTCAAGACCCTCTTGAAAATCTTTTTTATTTTCTATTTCTATTTAAATCTATTTTATTTTATTTAAATATTTTTTATTTATTTATTTTATTATAAGCCCTGCTAGAAGCAAGTTTAGAACTGTGTGTGTGTGTGTGTGTGTGTGTGTGTGTGTGCGCGCGCACATGTAAAAAGTTAAACTGTTTATTCCTGTGTCATTATGCCCCATATTCTTCATAGAGATATTGTTATGATAAGAATATGGCATAACGAAGATGTTGCATGCAAGACAGGTCATGTGAGGTATCATTGGAAAGGTTGATTTACTGAATATGATTATCCTATTTGTAGGCATGTATCCTTTCTGAATCTGAAGTTAGGAATATTGACTATGTAACAATTCCAAGTGGGTTTACACCTGGGGAACGTCCACCAGACAGAATGCCATCAGCCTGGACAGGCAATTAGGGAGAATAATAGGACTTTGAAGATGCTAATCTCCCACCTTCCTGAGAAGCTTCCTGTGATGCCGCAAACAACCTTTGACTCATGACTGCTTTTACACTGCAGAGTCATGTGATCATGTCACCTGGTACTGGACTCCATGTTGGACTACTAGTATTTTTCCACTAATAGGAGGTGGGGATCTAACTGGGAAACAAAGGATTCCCACCATATGTAAATCCTATTAAGGCAGGCAAGTGAGTTAATCAGGGTTCATTCTTCACTGAATCCCTGCCCAGGATGACTGCTGGAAACATCTAAGAAAGCAGGACAAAAGTGGGGGAGAAGAGCTGAGGCAAGGCTGGTTAGTCCCTCTATTCCTAGCTACGTCTACAAGTTTCCAGCATCTTCTACTGAATATCTTTAGATCTCTGTAGAAGCGGTTGAAAACATGTAGGAAGAGCCAGCACCATGTGACCTGGCATCTCGGCATGGACAAGATTTCGCGACTACTTTCAAGGTCTCGGAATTTGTTTTCATTCCTCACTGGAACAAAACCAAAACTTTTTGAATGTTTTTGTGAAACAGAATTGTGTAAAAGATCAGATTTTTTTTTTTTTTTTTTTTAAATAATTTTTCTTCCCCATTCTCTGGAAATGACTATAGAGTCAGTCATGGACCTCAGAAACCTTCCTGGTGGAATCGAATATGTCTCAGGGAAATGTTTGAGCTTAGATACAATATCATATTGAAACAAAGATGCATTTAATCAAAAGTGTCAAGTATCAGGGGGTAGCCGTGTTAGTCTGTATCCACAAAAACAACAAGGAGTCCGCTGTCATTTTAAAGACTAACAGATTTATTTGGGCATAAGCTTTTTTTTTACCCACAAAAGCTTATGCCCAAATAAATCTCTTAGTCTTTAAGGTGACACCGGACTCCTTGTTGTATTTAATCAAAAATGACCCAACCACCTCTACTCTGCGCTCACCCACAGTTTGAGAATAGAACGTATACTTTTTTTCAAGATTGCTTCTTTAACTTACAAATTAGATGGTATGGAACAGTAATATTCTAATAGCTTCTGGTTTGCAAGAGACTTAAGTGTAGTTCTAATGTATGTGTAAAGTCAATGATGACTTTCAGTGTCAAAGTGCTGTACAAACATTAACTAATCCTCACAACTACCTTTCTGAGCTAATTACCCCCAGCTTACTGGGGAAATCTCTGGCACAGGTTTGTTATACAGTGAAAAATGGGATCAGAACACACAGAACCCCTGTTGTGCAGTCCTATGCTGAGTGCTTGACAGATCTTGTGTTGTATAACTCCTAGAATAAAACTGTTACCATGACAGAATCACTAAATGTGTATTTTTTTTTTCTTCACAGTGAAAAAAGCAAAACTCCAGGGGCCACCAGGTGAGCTAGACTTTTCTTGCTCTAAGCAGTCATTAACCTGCAGGCACCGCTATTGATTTTTAAGGCTGTTCAATAGTCTGTTCTACTCTTCCTGCTATATCTTGTGGGCTAACATCACTGAATGTATGTTTCTCTTTGCTGTGGGTATTATTGTGCACAGCTATTACATACTGTGTTTTCCTCATTTCTGAGAAGAGAGTTAATTCAGAGGTCTTGGAGAGATTGTCACAATGCAGGAGGAGCAATCAAGTACACAAAAAGGTTGTCTAATTTTCATACTTTTAGAAATGTTTTTTCTTATCATGGTCACTAATAAACCTGAGCTGAATATTTGTGTTCCCTCACTTCTCATCTTGTCTAGATTCCTTCTGTGACTGTTTTCTCAAACTCTTGTTCACTAATAATTAGCATATGCAGAGTATTCTTTGGTAAAATCATCTTTCCGGCTCATTTATCTAACCATGTCAACCCCCTTGGGATCTCTCTTGTGTTCCCCCTTTTCCTCCCAGCTTCTTGTCATTGACTTCAAAGCTCTTCATAACTTAACCCTGCTCTGTTTAGCTGCCTGAGGAACTTACTGTGAGGTTGACAGCTGCCTTCGCTTGGCCAACATTTCCAGCTTTTCCTGCCCCAGCCAGTTTTTCTCTCAAGCAATTTTGTGTTTCTTTCATGCTACCCCTTATGCATGAGAGATTGCGTGATAGAATCCAAACAGGCACTACCTTATCCTCCTTCAAATTCCTCATTCAGACTCTCTTCTGCCATGATGCCTACAAAACGCTGCCTGTTAACTGTGGCTGGGTGCGTGATGAGCTTCCTTCCTCTTCGTACTCCATTATTCTTACCAGCTCCCTCCCCTCTAGCTACTCCCCATGCCCTGCCTCTGCCCCAGGTGATGACAAAACTTGAAAACCTCCACTGAAAAAACATGTAAGCAACAAAACTGGACCAATGTTATAGGCTTTGTCCCCAACCCCTTTGTGTGTCTTCTAGTTCAGTGGTGCCTAACCTTATTATCCAGGAGGGCCACATAAACCTAAGCACAACCTTGTGTGGTTCAAACAGAGTCTACATATTTTAATAAGATTTGAAGTTATTGTATTGGTTTATATTTTTTCTGCTTGTTTTGTATGTATTTAGATAGGTTTTCTATGTACAGTATTGTCGATATACACTTGTGTAAACTAAAATGATGTAAATATTACGACAAAACGCAAATGAATCGGCTGTTAGTGTATTGTGTTGAAGCAGGCCATGGGTCTTATGAAATGCTCTGGGGGGCCGTGTATGGCCCGTGGGCCACAGGTTGGGCACCCCTGTTCTAATATAAACTCTCCCGATCAGAGTCAGTCTCTCTCTCTCATAGTTTCATAGATAAGGCCAGAAGGGACCATTGTGATAATCTAATCTGACCTCCTGTATAACATTTGCCATAGGGCTTTCCTGGATTAATTCCTGTTTGAACTAGAGAAACTATTAGAAAAACCTCCAATTTTGACTTTAAAATGTTCAGTGATGGAGAATCCACCACAGCCTTTGGTAAATTGTTCCAATGACTAATTGGAAAACAATGCCTGGCACAATGGGGCCCCCATCCTGACTGAACCCTTTGGGTGTTGCTATAACAAACGTTTAATATTTTCTATTATCATAGTGCTTAAAGGCCCTGATTCGGGGCGAGAGTCCCATTGTGCCAAGCACTGTGTACACACAATGTAAAACAAATTAAAAATAGCCCCTGGCCCCAAGAGCTTACATTCTACAAAGTGGTCCAGTATCAAGCATTGTATTCAAATATGAAGTACGGTAGCTGAATATTTCTACTAAAATGATTGGCAGTGAAATAGTTAGTACTGTTTATACATAAAGTATTAAATTTCAGTGTTAATTCCCTATATGAGATGAATGAGAGCAGTTCATACTTTCCCCAGGGCTATTGTTTCCAGCAGGCTGCACACTCAGACAGTTTGTATTTCATTCACATTTTAAAGATTATATTTGCAACAAGGGCTAGGCACTTAATTTTTTAAAGAAATGAAAATGGTTTCTGGAGCATAGTTATGTGGCAGCCTGAAAACAAAGGCAATTATGCAGCAATTTGCATGGTTGCATAATCTCTCACTACATGGCTCATTCCGAGATGTGTGTGGCTTCATTGACATACCCAACATCTTATTGTGTGACAGTGGTAAAATTGGGACTAGAACCCAGAGTCCAATGACTCCCAGTTTTGTCTAAACCACTGGACTATGCTGCCTCCCTGTCATCCTTTTGGTTCTGGGCTACTGTCTGACTTCACAATTCCCATACACAGTAGCCGCAGTTACAGTCCATTACAGTTCTGATTTCTTGGCTAAGAGTGCAGAAAGGTTCCTAATCAGTCTGTGTGGCCAATTGCTAGGGTATGCTAGTGTAGCCTGCAGCACCAGTCTGCAGTTTTGATCATGAATCTGAGGAGTAATGGACTATGATCTGACTTTTTTTTGAGACTCGCTATACTGGGACACTGCATTGCTAAAATGTTCCCTCTTTTGAAATGTACACCCTGCTTGTTTAGTACATGACGTGTGCAGAGGTTGATGTGATTGGTTGGGTGCCTCAGGCAATAACTGCTCCTTAAATGGGAGCTTGTTCATTCTCAGATTGCTGGGTGTTTAAACTTTATATCGGCCTACGCCCACATGTCTTTTCATCATGGCTAGTAAGGAATAAATAGCAGCTACAAAGGAGGTGTGGTTCGGAGTTGTGTTGGGTAGAAATACTACAAGGTAATTAGTTTTTTTTAATATTTATATATACATATATAAATATTAAAAAAAACCTCAAACTGTCAAAACATGACAATGTGGCTTGTTCTTTTAATACAGCTGGCTTAATATTAAGCTGCATAAGTTTCAAAATATATTTTTTCATCAACTTGTTCTCAGAAACCCTTATACATGGTGTCACAGAGGAGGATCCAGATTCATGAGAGTAGCTTGGTTAACTTCAGGCTATGTCCCTCAGTGCATATTGTACACTTTTTTGGTTACTGCATCTGTTTAAGGGATAGATGACGTCCTGGCCTTTAGGTCCAGTTTCCCCCACCTGCCGTTGGGCAAGTTGTCACTTGTATTTGTTTTTCTTCAGGATTTGATATTTTCTCTTAAAGTTGCTGTTAACTTACTGTAGGTGATCATAGCTTGCCCTCATTTTAGAGAGAGAATGATTTTATTCAGTCCTGTATGAATCTCACCTCTCTAAGAAATTGAGGGTAACATTTTTGTGGAAGATGCAAATCCATGAAAGGATTTTTTTTCAATGTTTTCTTATGGACTTCATAAATAGTCAGATAACGTGCCTACCAATAGCATTTTTTGTGTGTAGTAGAACAACTAGCGGCTTTATAATGTTGCTTTTGTAAGAGATGGTAATAGCAAAAAGTAATCATTTTACTCTTTCTTTGTTTAGATAAATTTAATACCTATGTGACTTTGAAAGTGCAAAATGTGAAGAGTACAACAGTTGCAGTGCGAGGGGACCAGCCCTGCTGGGAACAAGACTTCATGTTGTAAGTACAGTCCTGTACAACAACTAGATGTGCATAGAAAGATCAACCCTTAAAAAGAAATACCATGACCAACTGTTACTTGTACAAACCATTGTTTTAAGATTCTTTTACTGTTGTAAAATCAAGTATGTAATGTTAGGGGGCTTATTCCTTCACCCTCTCACTTCCCTGGTCCTTCTTTCATGAACAGAGACCAACAATACCCGAAGTCCAAAGGCGCAAACAATTCGATGTTTATTGGGGTGAACTTCCAGCAAGCATGATTCCAGTTTCCTTCCTTAGTGTCCCCCTTCCCAGCTCCGACACCACAGAGCCTTGCCTGTGTCCCTGTTCACATTCCCTGTTCCCATTCCCCCCCTTAGCAAAACATGATCCCAATTCCCCCACCCCCAGTCCCTGTTCCCATTCCCCCCTTACTTCCTGATTGACTGCAGACTATATATAGTAAAACTTGAGTTCTGCTTAGCTATACCTTAACCAATCATTTTACTGAAATTTAACTAACCAATCCTAACATATTGTAACATGTAAAAAGCAACAGAGAGTCCTGTGGCACCTTAAAGACTAACAGACGTATTGGAGCATAAGCTTTCGTGGGTGAATACCCACTTTGTCGGATGCTAAGTGATAAGAATACACCTAAATTCTTAAAGACAGGCCTGAATATCTATACCCTAACACGTAAGTCAGGAAATGTCAAAAATGTAGGTTACCAGTGAAATCTGCCTCACTGTATGTATGTGTAATACAGTAATTTTTATTGTATAGTAGGGTTGCCAACCCTCCAGGATTGGCCTGGAGTCTCCGTGAATCGGGGTCAATCTCCTGGTGACTATTGAAAGCAATCCCGGAGATTTTAATAGGATATTTTAAGAAAATGACATTACGTCATGTTTGGGGGGGGGGGGGGGATCTCCCAGAATAGTTTCAGTCAGAGTTGGCAACCCTACTGTATAGACTCCTGTTTCATTCATTATACAGGATGGATGATGCACAGTGAATGAGAGAGGTGGCTCATGAGAAGATCTTCAACCTATGAAAAGGTTGTGAAACCTCTGCTGTAGGGATAGAGTGCTCACTGTGCCTTGGTAGGACCAGTCCAGGGATTGACATTCTCTAGAGACACCAGATGGACTGGATTCCTGCTCTTGGGTCCTGTGCTTCCAAACTGAGCCAGGCAGAACCTCTTTTATAGCTTTCAAAGATTTTTGACCCTTTGAGCATCTGTAGATAAGTCTTGTTTGGAGATCAGCTGCCACTGCATTAATGCCTTTTAGCATGTTCTACTTCAGCGCCTTTCTTACTGCTTCCTGCAATTTGGATTGACAGATCCTTTGCTGTTAAAACCAGATATAGTTCTTCACCACTGAGGGCTTTGATTTTGTCTTGGATGGCTTGTTGGTTTGTCCTGTTTTCCAAGTTCCCCAGTGTCCTACTACATAGCCATTTGGCTGAAGCTGTCAAGTTTCCAATACCCCTTAGAGATGACGACGGCTTCTGGCTGTTGTGGTTCATGTGCAATGATGACCTTAGTTGAGAGGGGTGTCTTTGGCCTCAGTTCTTCACGTGGGTATTGATGTTCGCATGTAACTCTGTGTATTGACAAGCCTTGACAATTCCTTGACTGTGACTGTTCGCCAGCGTGCTGTGTTTTGATGGCTTTGAGGGTTAATCTGAAGAGTTGAATTTCATTTGAAGTTTTGACACTGGTCATTTTTAATGGCATTGAGTAGGTCTACATCAGCCCCTTTTGGTAATGGAAATTTTCTGTTGGTTTACTGACATTGTAATAAAGCTGGACTCCTAAGCTAACTTAGTCCACTTTGCTTTGAAGTGTTGTAAACCAGGTTTTGATTGTGGGATAAAAATACTATAAAGGGATCTGTGAAAATTGAACTGTTTGCAAGAAATACAGATAAATAAGATTTGGTTTCTTTTTGGTTTTGGTTGGAACATAGAACACGTTTTCATAAAAACCTCAAACATGAGAAAATCCTATTTGTGGGTGGTTTTTTTGTTTTGTTCTTTTTTTTAATTAAAGAAAAATCTGTGTGTGTGTAACCGTTCTGCCAGGTGGAGTCAGCAGCAAGAAGGGCTGGGTTTGATGTCTAGGGCAGGGGTTCTCAAACTGGGGGTCAGGACCCCTCAGGAGGTCACGAGGTTATTACCTGGAGGGTCGCGAGCTGTCAGCCTCCACCCCAAACCCCGCTTTGCCTCCAGCATTTATAATGGTGTTAAATATATAAAAGTGTTTTTAATTTATTAGGGGGGGAGTCACACTCAGAGGCTAGCTATGTGAAAGGGGTCACCAGTACAAAAGTTTGAGAACCACTGCTCTAGGGGTTCCTCCTAACAGTACAAAACAGAACCCACTTGAGCCCCCACCCAGTAATCTGGGAAACCTTAATATCACCGCTGGGTGCCCCAAAGAGGCAATGCTTCCCCACTTGCAAGCACCGAGTCTGTGCACAAGAAAAGGGAACTTTTAATAAATGGGGAAGGGAACCCAGCATTAATTTGAGAAAACACCGCAATCACTCTTTCTAAAGCACATGACCATAAACAAATCTGACCCTACTGTGCGTTGGGCAGTGTCCTTTGCCTCAGTTTCCCACCTTACAGTGGGAAGATCCAACTAATGAATGTCCCATTAACACATCATTCCCCTTTCCTTCTGCTGCACCCTGCTCACAGTTGGCTCTGCTTGGTTAGTGCCGACCCAGAGTTCAGAGGTGCATTCACAGGGTTCACCTCCCACCCTGGGGTGGAGGAGTGTGTTGAGCAATGCCTCTGCTACTGCCTCTGCAACAGGTTCACAGCTGCTGCTGTTTCTCTGTTGCTGCTGCTTCTCTGCCACGCTGCTTGTTGCTCCCGCGCAGGGCCGGCTTTAGGAAGTGCGGGGCCCAATTCAAACATTTTCGGCGGGGCCCCAGCAGAGGTGACTAAAAAAAAAAAATGTAAAAAAAAGCCTTTCATTTCTTAGCAACCGGTTCCCTATAAAAAGTTCTGATTTAAGGGATGTGCCACAGTATGAATTTTTTGTACCAATAGGGTTGCCATACGTCCGTATTTTCCCGGGAGAAATTTTTAAATTTTAAAAATTCCTCCCGGACAGTGATTTAAGAACCAAAAAGCCTGACATGTCCAGAAAAATACGGATGTATGTTAACCCTACCTAAAGTTCTTTTTTAAAAAGATGGAAATAAGCTCCGTTTCACATGTGTGGGTCCCCACCACTCCCTGGGGGTGTGCTAGGGTGACCAGATGTCCCAATTTTATAGGGACAGTCCCGATTTTGGGGTCTTTTTCTTATATAGGATCCTATTACCCTCACCCCCGTCCTGATTTTTCACACTTGCTGTCTGATCACCCTAGCCGGTGTGCACATGCGTGGGTCCCAGCTGCTCCCTGCCCCCCTCATTGAAGCAGTGGTGCGCAGGGATACTGCCCTGGGAACTGTAGGGCACCACTGGACATGGGGCTGGCTGGAGGCAGGGCAGGGGCTGACTGGAGGTAGGGTCTGGCTGCAGGTAGGACAAGGGGTGCGGGGCTGGCTGGAGACGGGTGTGTGGGGTGGGCTGGCTGGCTTCAGGCAGGGCCGCAGGGGGGTGCAGCATGGGTTGGCAGGGCTAGAGACAGGAGTGCAGGACTGGCTGGCTTCAGGCAGGGGAGTGCGGCAGGGGTTGGCTGGAGACAGGGCAGGGGTACGAGGCTGGCTACAGGCAGGGCAGGGGATGCAGGGCTTGTGTGGGCAGGGGTGTGTGGGGCTGGCTGGCTTTGGGCAGGGCCGCAGGGGGGTGCGGCAGGGGCTGGCTGTGGGCAGGAGGTGTGGGGCTGGTGCACGGCAGGGGGTGCGGCAGGGGCTGGCTGTGGGCAGGGGGTGCGGCAGGGGCTGGCTGTGGGCAGGGCAGGGGGTGCGGGGCTGGTGCGGGCAGCGGGTGTCGGTACAGCCCACCCTGTACGGTAAGTGCCCTCTCCTCCTCCCTCCCCCACCGGGGTAGCAGCAGCAGGAGCTGGGGAAGCGGCGGGGCTCCAGCGGCTATTTAAAGGGCCGGGGCGGTAGAAGCAACGGGAGCCCCGGACTTTTTAAATAGCCCCCAGAGCCCCGCAGCCCTACCCCAGGGCTCCAGCAGTGGGGCTCTGGTGGCAATTTAAAGGGCCTGGGGCTCCAGCCCCTGCTGGGAGCCCCAGGACCTTTAAATTGCCCCCTGGGGAAGCCGGGCCACCCGGGTACAGCACACCGGCTCTTGCTGGTACGCTGTACCGGAGCTTGGGTGCGGGGCCCTCTTAGGGGCGGGGCCTGATTCAGGGGAATTGGTTGAATTGGCCTAAAGCCGGCCCTGCTCCCGTGATGTCATGTTCTGAGCTTTTTCCACTTAACTCAGGCCTTAGTGATTTCAGCAGGTAGTGGGGAACCTCACATCCAGTGCAGTCTGTGTTCTTTCACTGTCCCCACTCAAGGTCTGAGGCTTAGCTCCTAGATCAGCAGCGATGTCAGCTCTAGGAATCACCAGACAAAAACAAGGACTCTCAATTGAGTTCAGTCAGCTCTGTCATTAAATGGAGAGGGGCAGATCAAATGGCATCTAGGACTCTTTGGGCAAAGTGTACACCACCAGGTCAGAACACCTGTCCCCACCCACTCTCTTCTTCACTAGGATTTGACATCCCTACTCCCTGCTTAGCAAGTGAGGTTCAGTTTATGATGACCTCTCTCAATCAGTGCGTGCTAAGTACAGTTCTGCTGCCCTTTACTCATACAGTAAGGATAACAATATCTCTTTATCCCTGCATTCAAATGCTGAAGTGATTTGTAACCCACAGCCAAAATTGATCTCTTTGGCAAAGCAGCTCCTTCTGCTGCACACCTAGGCGGAGTAGGCATGTCTATGTAAACACGGTCTGCTCCTAAAGCCTTTTCCCCCCAGGTCGTCACTAGATGTCAGGGAAAAGCCCATTCAGACCCTGCTATATCTGCAGTAACACAACTAGATCTGCAGTTCTTGAGAGAATCACACATTTGTGCTGCCCAACTGTCCACCCACTGGAGTAACATAGCTATAGTCTAGTTACAACTACTATGAAGCCTGTTTTGTGTTCTTTGTGTAGCATTTTGCATTATTTATTTAGGTAGACCTAGAAGTGTACGTAGCATTTTACAGACACAATCACAGGCTGCTTTCCCAAGGAGCTCACAGTTTAGGATCCCAGCCTTTTGACTAGATCTGGGTGGGCAGATTCCCTCATTGACTTCAGTGCACAGAACCAGTTGCTGGATCAGGACCAAAGTAAGACATTGTATAGGGAGAAGCTAAACTCCAGAGAAGTGTTGTTAGGATATAGATATTTAGGCCTATTTGCAAAGGCCTAGACTTTAAGAATGTAGGTGTATTTTTATTACTTAGCTAGTTATAGAGGTAGAAAAGAAAGAGAGAATTAAAATGACCATTTGCCGGTGTAAGGGCCTTCTCGTACTGTGACCGTCTGAGGCCCTGTTTTTGGCTAAGCCTTTGGCTAAGCAGCAGAGGCAGCATAAAAAAATAAGCCCCCTAACCAGTGTGATTGGGTTAAATGGGACCCACAGCATTTGGCCAGGCGGATATTTGTGTCAAGTGCACAAGCGTAATTGGTGGTATTTTGTGTATTTTTTTTTTATATATACCTGGAGTTGGATCACTACTGGATACCTAACTATGACTGGGTTTTTCACTGATTGATCGGTGGATCATTATTTTTAGAAGGGCTGAAAGTATTCTACTCGTTCCTGCCCCTTTAGTTTGATTTCTAGGTCAGAGTTTATTAAGTTTATTAAAAAGCATTTTGAGTCTGGGAGTTATCTGTTCCTGGCACATGTGCTGTGGTCGACAGTGGAACACGATACAGCTGCTGGCTCCAAGGGATGAATGCTAGTGGTGATAAATGCTTCTATTTTCATGTACACGTGTCCATATTAAGTACGTATATGGCACCCATCACCATCGTATCTGAATGCCTCATAATGTCCAATGTATTTATTCTTGCACATTCCCGGGAGGCAGGGCAGGGCTATCATCCTCACTATACATTTGGGGAATAGAGGCACAGACAGAATAAATGACTTGCCCCAAATCAATATCTGCTGTGATCTGCTCTGGAGGAGTTCTGTGTTTCTGTGGTTGGTGATATGATCCCTGTGTATGGCTGGGATAGCGTATATCAGTGTGTAAAGGATGTTGGAATCCTAAACACGCACACTAGAATGTAGTCTTCTGTAATTAAGCAAAGGGGTAAAACACCAGTGAAGCATGCATGAGGCACAGAGAGACTAAGGGTAGGTCTGCACAAGAAACTTTTTCCAGCATAACTGTCACTTAGGGCTGTGACTTTTCTTTTAAACAACATTGCTATGCTGGCAAAAGCCCTAGTGTAGAAGCAGTTATACTGGCAAAAAAGTGCTTTTGTCAGTATAGCTTGTTTTTGCTTGCCAATCCCCAGCATAAACGATACCCACATAAGCACTTTTTTGTTGGTATGTGTGTCTACACTGGGAGGGTTCGCTGGTGTAGCTATACTGGTAAACCTTGTCTGGTGTACTCTAGGACTAAGCCATTTCTAAAGTCACACAGGAAGTCTGTGACAGGCAGGTAATTGAATCTGGGTCTCCAAGCTCCCATGCTAGTCCCCAACCACTGAACCATCCTTTTTTGGTATGTAAGCTGCCCCTGAAATCACAGTTGATACACCGCTTAATGTGGTAGAAAAAGTTTGCTGTCTTGACAGCACTTTATCTAATAATGCCATGATCAATGTTGTTCCTCTCTGGCTGTAAAACATGGACACTCTGTAGCAGGCAATTGGAACATTTTCACATGTGCTGTCTCTCTCTCATCTCTAACATCAGGTGGTCAGACAGGATACCAAATGTTGAAGTCCTGGACCCAGTGCTGTATGATTAGCATTGAATCCCTAATCCTACAGGTGCAGCTTCGCTGGGCTGGTCACCTTGTACATATGGGTGATATGTGACTTCCCAAAGCCATATTTTATGGACAGTTGAAAACAGATAAAGCCCTGTGCAGCTACCAAATTTATATCCGCAGATACAGATATCTGCGGAGCTGCAGGGCTCTTCCGGGAACCGCAGTGGCGAAAGCAGTAGCATGTCAGGCCACCACTCACAGGAGCCAGTACCCCACGTGGCAGCTCCTCTGGCATGGTTATACCACCTCAGGCTCACCAGGGTGACTTAAGGGGCACACTCCTTCATTTTGGATGAATGTTTTCTCCCAGTGGCAATCTCATCTTCTTTACTTATGACAGCCACCAGAGCTGCTCTCCCTTGCAGCCAGGAGCACAGACAGGCTGCACTAAGGTTGCTATGCCACTCCCAATTAGTTGCTAGGGAACATAAAAGCAGAATGCTAGCGAAGGCTGAACAACATCACCATGTTGCTCACAGCCTCACCCAGGCAATGGGACAGTGGTCCTGATGTTGCTCTGTCATGAAAACATTCCACATGGCACAAAGTATGGGTTGCAGTACGTATCCACTGTATATCACGCTGGTCCAAGAGAAATACGTTTTGTTTATGTTCATATTGCTATTTACCAACCCAGGTTCTCTAATTTTGTACTCTTTTATGAAGCTGGATAAGGTGTATTGTAGCTTCTTTCCCCCAAGAAAAGGCTCCCTTAACAGCTAAGTGTACCACATTGACCTGTCCAAAAAGGTATTCTAAAATAGCAGAACAAATCAAAGGTGCTTCCTTGACTGATAAAACTAGTTAGGGTGTTTAGTATTTTTTGTAGCTCTAAAATGCCTTGTAAAAGGTAGCAGTTCAGCTTCTGGCAGCGTTATATGTGGGATATTTGAGATTGGCTTTTTCCCCAGACAGAGCATTTCCACTGTCGTCTTTGGAAGCGTTTTCTAGTTTGGAAGTAGCTTTTAAACTGCTGGACATCGCAGACAAAGCAAAAACTGCTTTCTCTTTGCAAATATGAACGTTGGTTACTTTCTTTCTAGCCCTGAAACAGCATTAAAGCTTTAGATTTTAAGTCAGAAAGAAAAATAACTTTGATGTGAAATAATGTTTCTTAATTTGTCTGTTCTCTGGTTTGAAATTATTCATCCTCTAACCAGTAGATGGAGAAAGGGAGACACAGTTGAAGCCATCAAAGCAGTTCATTTGGCTGAAATTCCTCCCAAGATGGTTCACTGACTAGTGCCTCATAGAATTTTGAACAGAAGTTGGTTGGGGTTTTGCACTTGATTTCTTGATCTGTACGTTGAAGCTAAGTAGAGAGCTTTGTTTGGGATTCAATTCTCCGGGTTGGGACAAGTACCAAGTTACTTGCAACAAGCCGATCGTTTGTATGACAGCACTGACAGAGCAAGAAGTTACAGGAAACCATTTGTGTTAGTATAAGCACTCAGTTTTAAAAAATACCGCCTATACCTCACTCAAATGCTAGTCTGAACACTGCTGAACTGAAAGCCTGCCTGTCCTGGGTCAAGAACCTAAGCTGTGGAACTGGAAGGGAAAGTTGGATATTAACAGGTGTCCACTTACTTTGCTGCAGGCATAGGGTTTACTTTTGTTTCAACAGTATTTTTGTTTTTGTAGCATATTTCCACGTGAGACCGTCTCAGAGGACCCTGAAGTTTGCGGTCTCCAGTTGTACAATTATTGATCTGTATCTGGGTGATGAATAAATCAGTGAATAATTCACAAGACTCTTTAGCCTGGTGGCAATCTAGGGACAATTAACTATTTATAAGACTTCCAAATTCCTTTGACAAACATTAAATGTGGATGCACTCTGCCTAGCAAAAGGATTCATGTAGCAGAGCAGCATTCCCATGAAATCTGATCTCAAAAGAACTGCAGCTGTACAGAAATGCTCTGAAGATAAGCCCTTCAGAGACCTCGTATTCCAAAAGGTGGTCCCTGACTCAGATTGTAAGCCTTCCTTGCTGTTCACAAAAAGCAAGGTGCATTCGATTTTTTCCTCCTGTGCTGGGAAGCCTAGAATAGGACAATATTCCACAAAGCATTCCTGAGTTGCTGCTTACCTTACAGGAATGGCAAGTATGACACCTATAGGCGGAATGTATTGGTAAAGGACACAAAAGTGGTCGTTGGATTTAGGGGCTAGTGTTTAACTTTCTCTCAAGTGGGCATGCCAGAGAGTAGTCTAAACAAGTTACCTATGTTGGGATGATACATCAGGAAGAGATGTACTGATGAGAGATGCTCCCTTTACCCATGGGGCAGGGAGGAAGTTCTTCCTATCTATACTCCTGGTAACAAAGGTCTTGACCAAGCTCAGCATATGAAGGTTACATGTCCCTACTAGATCCCTACTGGCTGAGAATTGCATGACTATTCCCTTTGTTAGGGATGAGAGTGGCTGAGGCTACGTCTTTACTACGGGGGGCGGGGGGGTCCGATTTAAGATACACAAGTTCAGCTACACGAATAGTGTAGCTGAATTCGACGTATCGGAGCCGACTTACCCCGCTGTGAGGACGGCGGCAAATCGACCTCTGTGGCTCCCCCGTCGACGGCATTTACTCCTACCTCCGCTGGTGGAGTACAAGCGTCGATTCGGGGATCGATTGTCGCGTCCCGACGAGACGCGATAATTCGATCCCCGAGAGATCGATTTCTACCCGCCGATTCAGGCGGGTAGTGTAGACGTAGCCTGAGAGGGGGACCACAGAGAACCAGCCCAGGAATACAGAGAACCAAGTCACCTCTCTGAATTCCAGCCCAGGATCCCACTCCATGTGTCATGTCGTGTTTCCTTATAGCTGTGTCAAGTCCACCAAATGGATAGATGACTGCATTTGGAAAAAGGCTGTAGTCTGTGAAAAGGTGCATATAAGTAATTTCCTTCAAGAGATATAACAGACCCACCTAATACTTTTAAATTACTGTTGCTTAACTGAGGTTATTTATTCCCTTGTGTGCGAATGGTTGTCATTTAAAGTCAAAAGCTGAGTTTACAACTACCTTCTAGTTTTCTCTTAAATGTTGCTTTTTTTCTTCCTTGCAGTGAGATCAGTCGGCTGGACCTGGGCCTGATTGTTGAAGTATGGAACAAAGGGCTGATCTGGGACACTATGGTCGGGACTGTGTGGATTGCACTTAAGGCCATCCGGCAGTCTGATGAGGTTAGCTAGTGCACAACACTAATGTGAAAGTGCATTGTCAAGGTTAATATGCCTCTAATCTAGCCACATGGTGCACATAACTACTGTATGCAAGTTACTGGTGAGAAACTTGGGGAAGTGTGTGGAAGGGGCCCTGTATTTTTGGATCACAGAGGCCACTAGTAAGCCAAACAAAAATTGAATCTACTGTACATGCTTCTGAGGTCTCAGTTCTACAAATGTAAAAAGAGATCTAATTTTGTAAAGAATGTATAGCTTTGATAGCTCACCTATAGACCTCTCAAAAACTGATTTGTTAGAATTGTAACACTCATGGGAAAAATTGTAAAAAAAAATATTACTGCATAGCATGCTAGCAGCTGAAATCTCTCTGTATTCAAAATAGGGACTGTTATGGGCCACCCTTGTAACAAACACTCTGATCTTCACTTGGTGGCATGAGGACTTGTCCTTTGGAGTTATACTTTTAATGCTAGAGGATACCTGCAGATTCCCTAAATAAAGCCACAAAACATTGTTTACTATGAGTAGTGTTGGTTGCGATGTAACAGGGATTTCCTAACTTCTGAAATTCTTCTGTTAGCTACTCAAGTCACAAGTTCTGAAAGCAGGTCTAAACTTACTCATTTATTTACGTAGCTCTGAGCCCAGTGTATGTACACTATTTAAAAGATAGAGATTTTACAGAGCTGGATATTATAGAGCCGGGAGATGGTAATTAACTTTGGCAATAGGAGAAAATAGGCAAAAGGAGGTAGGGGGAACCCAGCCCCCACGAATTTGTTTGTGCTAAATTGTCTTAGGAGCCCCAGTTCTCCTCAGTGATTGTTATTGACTACTCTATGCAAAATTCCCATCGGATGTGAGTAGGTTTGCTGCAGTTATATTTTAAATTCTCTATTCCTTATCTTGGTATAAGCATTTAAATGATCCCGCAGAATTTGTGCAGTCAAAGCTCCAGGGGAAGTAGTCAGCAGTGGGATATGGCAAACAGAAAACTGCGTTAACTTTTAGAAGTTAAGACTAGCAGGGTATATTGCTAATCTTATTAATCCTTTTGGGTTATTCCTGGGCTCCTTACATCAGCAAATGTCCAATGGAATTCATTATATAAGGATGACTGCCAGGATAAAGGATCGTCAGACCCAGGGACTTGAATTCATGGCTTTTAATTTATAGGAAGGACCTGGAGAATGGTCTACGCTGGAGGCAGAGGTCGTAATGAAGCATGATGAGATCTGTGGGACCAAAAAGCCAACTCCCCATAAAATTTTGCTGGATACAAGATTCGAGTTACCTTTTGGTGAGTTGTATTTTGGTGGCTTAACTGGAATGCTACAATCTGAGGGATAACATTTCAATGGAGTTCTGTTTATATCGTCATTGTTTATATAACAATATATTAGAACATAGAACATGTGTAGTGCTCTGAGCCTAACTGCAGATGACATTTCATATATGACAGCTTCCTTGTTAAATCTTTTGTTACCTAGATGCTCATAATATGCAACATAAATAAGAGGGATTTGAAGGTTTCTTTGTGCCATGAATCTTTAGCCTAGCGTAAGCTAAAGCTAGTAGTTGTTTTAGGTGTTTCAGGAGTGTGACACAAGACGCTTCATTTTGAACCAGGGAGCACGTTTCAAACCACTTACCTGACCGTTTATTCATTCTAAATGGTGCAATGAATTGGAGAGCTGTGCAATTTACTTAATGAAGTGCAAGTGTCATTTACAGCTGCCTGTTCATAAATAAAGTTGGATGTTTGTTTTGTTTGTATCCTAGCTTAATATCATCTACCCAACATCACAGGAATAACACACGTTTATAGGAGCAGTTTTTCAGCTGTATAGATGCATCTGATTAAAAACTACAGAATGTTCAAAATCAGCTAATTTAGAGCAAAAGCATCAGTCATAAAGAAGTTACAGTATATCTACAGAGAAAAGCTAGATTAGAAAAGCTTTAGATATTTTAGTGGTCTGTATAAACATAGGACTACGCTACTTCCTCCCCAACCCATGGGCTGTTGGGAATGCTAAAGGCGTAGGGACAACCTTAGCTCTTGCTTCCTTGGTTATCCGATTAAAACGCTTAGCAAGTTCAAACTTGTTCATCAGTGTAAGGTGACCTCTTATTTTGTTTGACTCCTTTGCATGAGCTCTCTTCTGGGCTGAGTAGCACTGCACCATGAGCCTGCAGATTGGTTATAGATTGTTTGTGCACTTGGACAACCATCCTCAGAATTGGCCATCCTGCTGTAGAGCCAAGTGAAGAAGTGTTCATCTTGCGTACCCTTTCCTATGGTAAGCAGGACTCAGGATTCGGCCTTGAGGCTCTAAGATCTGTGTCAAGTTTTCATATTCTGAAAGCCTGACTGAGTGTGATTTTTGTGCTCGCAGATGATAGCTGAATGATGAGGCAGATCAGAATGAACCTAATATTTTATAAATATAATAGACATTCCTTTCTGACTTAGTAGACCTCTCAGCATGAGAGGCTGCCCTGTACTTTAAATGGTCTTGTCTTTGCCATATGTAGGGATCTGGTCTGGAAGGTTATTACCCTCTCATCATGAAAACTTCTCCTGAACATCCATCATGTTACATTGCCTATAGAAAACTAGCCACTGACAGGGTGGTTTGATTTAAATAATCAATTTTAATCAAGATTTATATCAGCAAGCAGGAATACTTGATTTAAATAATCAATTTGAATTGTTTTGCATTTTTAGTTATTTTCTTAAAGAAAGGTTGATTCTCACCTGTTTGTAACCATTAAAACTCATTGATTTGCAACTAAATATAGCCTTTATACTATATTTGTTTTTGCTAAACAGGATACACTGTATTTATACACAGTTATTTAAGCTGTTATAAAGCTCAATTTACATTTATTCTGAGGCTTAATTTTTACTTTTTTATTTTAGAAAATGTTGAAAAATGTTTTAATTACTAGGTTAATTTTTTACTTATGATTAGTGTCAAGCTCTATTTGGGAATTTGAATGCAATTAAATAAGTAAAAAACCTCCTGAGCATTTTAGTTTTTTTAATTAGTTAAATAAAATTACCTTATGTTGGACACATAAGAAAAAAAATTATCAAAGCATGTTTTTCATTTAAAACTGATTTATTAAATGAAGTAAATATTTATAATTAGTGAATTGAACTGATTTTCTTGTCACCATGTCCTTCAAGATTCTAGAATTAGCAGAGCTCATCCTTTCACACCTAAATTTTATTCAGACTGGAAGAGAAAACAAGATACTTCAAGTGCTGGTCCCTATGTGTATTCCACTACGGGTACACATGTCCTCTGTGCACCCAGAGTTGAAGAATTTTGAAATCACTGTCTGTTGGTCCATTCATGTGCCCTTGCTTTTCTCATGCCTCAACCAAGGAGATAGAGGGCGGAGCAGACTGACCACCTCTCCAGTTCCTTCTTACTACTTCATGACCTCGGTCAGAACCTCTGTCCCAGGGAATTTCCTACCCCTTTCCCCCCCGTAATGCATTATGGGTTCTGAACTAAGCCCAGGATTCAGGGTTTCAGAATTTGTGTTTCTTGCTCATGCTGCTTCTATGTTGGCGACACCCAACGCTGCCTGTACTGCGTCAGGGAAGCCCTTGTTGCAGCATGGTGCAGTATCCCCATTCGTGCCCGTGAGGGGTGGGAACTTTGTCTTAAGAAGCACTTAGTGGAGAAAGCTATGAAGTCGCAGTCAGACCCTGGCTGTACATGGGTCTGGATCAGCAAGGAGTGTGTGAAGTCTGACATAGGAGCGAGGGAGTCGTCTCCCAAAGATTCCCCCATCAGGGTCTTGTCAGAAAGGCAGGGAGCATTCACAAACACAAGAGCAAATTCTTCTCTAAGTCTACTTCAGAGAAGTCGGATTCAGCCCTGCCTAAGTTGAGCAAGTCTTCCCACTCAGCCCATGAGAACTTAGAACATCCTAAACTTCAGGGTCATGATTTGAAAGCCCACAAATCCTGGTGTCTGTCAGTACCAGACTTTGCTCCAGTGGCAATGGTACTTCAGTGCCTAGTAACCCTAACCACTGAGAACCAAGGGCACTGACAAAGGGCAACCATTGAAGCCTCAACCACCGATGGTATCTGCTCTACCTTGCCCAACTGTGGCACAAACTGTAACAGCTGCACCAGCTCTGCTGGTTCAAATGGACAGGTCCCCTTGTACTCCAGGGAGAGCACAGTCTTATGCTTCACCTGATGTTTATTCTGTCCTAGATCCCCAGTCTCTATCCTCATCAGATCCTTTCCTCAGAAGGGAGGTCCTGACTCCACCAGGAGATGCAGCTTATGGGAAGAGTCTGTCCCCCATTCCATCGTCCAGCCATGGTTTCCCTCCAGCAGAATTGCTGGTACTGCTGATGGATTCAGAATTGGCATTTTCTTTCTCTGGGGACTTGAAACCACATGAGGAACTGATATCTTCTCCTATGAGGCATCCCTTCCTGGACTAGTCTGGAACCAACCTCCACTTCAGCACCTGCCTCAGAGCCTTTGGTACCCCACTCTGTGTGGTACCATGCCTCGACAACCACCCTTTGACCCATCTTACTGGCCATACTAAGGACGGTGGGATCAGTACCACCATACAGAGTTAATATGATCCACTAGGGAGTTAGTCCATCCTCCCCTGCGAGAGGACAGCCAAAGCTTCCTTCTGTACCCATGGAAGAGGAAGATTATGAACTGGATCTGGTGGTTCCCCCAGTACTAACAAGATGGTCCTCATAATCTCCAGATGAAGCAGTCGCTCCAGTATCCCCCTCCCCCTCCCCAGTGACCACACACAGTTGCAGGAATAGTTACATAGTTAGTATCCCCAGTGTAAACACCTGAACATCCTACAGTTCTCCAGATCCAGCTAGATAGCTCTTCCTTTTAAAGGAGGCATTCTGGAACCAGCTAGAACAGTTCGATATACCCCAGCCACTTGCACTCCTACCGCTAAGAGGGCAGAAAAATGCTATTTTGTCCCAGCCAAAGGGAATTTCTTTTCTTATTCTGCTCCTAACTCTTTGCTCGTCTAGGCTGCAATGGAGAGATCTAGACAGAAACACCCTTAGATCTACCCTGGCTAACAAAGAGGTAAACGCATAGATTTGTTGGGAAGGAAGGTCTTCTCTTCCTCTAACCTTCAGTTCAGAATAGCCATTTATCAAGAACTGTTGGCTTAGTACGATTACCTGAACTATTCCAAATTCACATATTATGCAACAAGATAGAGCTCAATTCCAGGCTATTGTTTAGGAGAGCAAGTTGTTCGCCAGGACTGCTTTTCAGTCAGCAGTAGATGCAATAGATACATCTTCATGATCAATGGCAACTGCCATTGTGATGTGCCGTGAATTATGGCTTCACACTTTGTGGCTTCCCAGAGGGGTCCAGAACACTGCAGAGGACCTGTCCTTCAGTGGAAGGCATCATTTTAACCAAAAGACAGATGTGTTCTCTCACACTCTAAAGAACTCCAGGGCTACCCTCTGCTCCCTGGGAATATATATACCTGCCCCAAAGAGAGAACTTCACAGACAATCATATCAGCCTAGACCGTTGGCTCAACAGTTTACCACAAATGTCCTTATGAGCCACCCTGTAAAAAGCAAAGCATTCAGAAGATCCGTTTCCCTGCACTTTTTGTGACGGCATCATCCAACCCAATCTAACCAATATTTTTGATGGGAGTTTGAGAGCTGCAAATCAATGATGCTGCCATCTGCTGATTCCCACACATCCTTTGGGGGTCATCTAGCAATCTTTTCTCACAACTGGAGTGCAGTAACGGACAAGTGGGTGTTAATCATCATCCATTCTGGTTATGCAATTGAATTTACCGTCTGACCTCCTCCAAAGCCCCCATCCCCTGCCCATTTTCAGGGGCCTTTCTCATGAGTAGATTCTCAAACAAGAAATAGTTCCAACTACAGCGTGGAGCAATGGAGTTGGTACCTCTTCAGCACCGAGAAAAGGGTTTTTACTCAACATACTTCTTAGTATCCAAAAAGAAGAGTGCTGGAGATCCATCTTCGATTTCTGCCATCTCAACCATTTTATTTGCAAGCAGAAATTTTGCATGGTCACACTTGTATCTATAATCCCATGTTTGGAAAAGGGGCATGTGATTTACAGCTCTTGATATGAAGGACATGTACTTTCATGTGGACGTTCACCCCGCTCACAGATGTTGTCTCAGATGCATGGTGTGCCCTGATCATTTTCAATACAGAGTGCTCCCATTTGGCCTTGCTACTTCCCCAGGGTCTTTACCAAGATTTTTTCAGTAGTAGAAGCCCATATCAAGTGTTCTGGCTTTGTGGTCGTCTTTATCTCAATGACTGGCTTATCACTGCCAAGACACATCAAGAAGCCTGAGTCAACTTCAGTAATGCTTCAGCTCCTTTCTTTCCTAGGGGTCAGCGCAAACTCAGTCTGTGTCCTCACTCCAACACAGACTTCATTGGAGTGTCCCTCAATTCAGTCATGGCAAGGGCTTATCTGCTGATGGGCAGGTTCCAAGTGATGAATAACCTCATAGATCAGATCATGAACAACCCACAAACATCAAAAAGAATTTCTTGGTCCATGTTACTTCATGCTTTCGCCAGACACCATCTTCATTGCCTGCAGGCGTGGCTTCCAACAGTCTACTCCCCAAACAGTCCATCATCATCATCATCTACTGTGGTGGAAGAATCCCCATCAAGTATGTGTAGGCATTCCCTTCTTTTTCTCCCTCACCAGACAGGATGATTGTTACAGATGCCTCCCTCTTAAGCTGGGGAGCTCACATGGACAGTGCAGGGTACTTGTGCATCCTGGCCTCTTGGGATGTCCATCAACATTCTGGAGTTGCGGGCAGTCCAAGATGCTTGCAAGGATTTTCTCCCACGTGAGTAGACCGACAGTGCTTTCAAAATTCTCAAACTCTGGGTGCATGGAAAGCATGAATGCCCACAATGCAATACAGATAGGGACCATACATCTTGAAGAACCTCTAGTTACTATAAGGTGAGTAACTTTCTCTTTCTTGTCTTTTAACTTTGAATGTCCTAATCACTAAACTGAACTAGTTACATAAACTCTGCACCCGCAGAAGAGGCTGCTGTTGTCAAAAGCAGAAATAGCACTTCGACAAATTGATTCTTAAGTAGTGGCATGGCTAGTGGTTTCTACCAGTTTGACTTTCTTTAAAACTTTGGCAGCAAACATGTAATGCATAATGTTTTGTTTTATTTAATTTAAATGATGATAATAGATCAGAGTAAGTTTAGGCCTTAACACAGGTGTCATAATTCATAGGTTCATGGATTCATAGGTCAGAAGGGACCGCTGTGATCATCTAGTTCAGAGGTGGGCAAACTATGGCCCGTGGGCCGGATCTGGCCCATCAGGGCTTTGGATCTGGGCTGTGGGATTGCCACCCCCGCGCCGCTGCGGGCCCCGCGCCGCTCCAGGCATTGCTCCCCACAGCTCCCATTAGCCAGGAATGGGGAACCGCGGTCAATGGGAGCTTCGGGGGAGGTACCAGCAGGGGAGGGAAGTGTGCGGAGCCCTCTGCACCCTCCTCCCCCAGGGGCCGCAGGGACGTGGTGCTGGCCGCTTCCGGGAGCGGTGTGGCGGGGGCCCAAGGCAAGCAGGGAGCCTGTCTTAGCCCTGCTGCGCACTGATGCCACCCCAGAGCCACTCCAGGTAAGTGGCGCCGGGCTGGAGCCCACACCCTGAAGCCCTCCTGCCCCCCGCACCCAACCCCCCTGCCCTGAGCCCCCTCCTGCACCCAACCCCATGCCCTGAGCCCCCTGCTGCATCCGTCCTGCACCCCAACCCCTGCCCTGAGCTCCCTCCTGCATCCTGCACCCCAACCTGCTGCCCTGAGCCCCCTCTCGCACTCCTCACCCCCTCCTGCACCCCACCCCCTGCCCTGAGCCCCCTCGTATACCCCGCACTCCTCCTGAGCCCCCTCCTGCACTCCTCACGCCCGTCCTGTGCCCCAACCCCCTGCCCTGAGCCCCTTTCTGCAAACCACACCCCGCACTCCCTCCCGCAGCCCAGCCCTACATTCATGGCCCTGCATGCAATTTCCACACCCAGATGTGGCCCTCTGGCCAAAAAGTTTGCCCACTCCTGATCTAGTCTGACCTCCTGTAGACCACAGGCCAGAGAACTTCTCGAAAGTAATTCCTAGAGCAGATCTTTTAGAAGAACATCCAATTTTGATTTAAAAATGGTCAGTGATGGAGAATCCACCACAATTTTAACTTTAAATAACTTTAAAAAAATAAACCTGTAATTATTTTAAATAAAATCCAATTTAAATAAAAAATCCAATTTTTGTAATTTAAAAAAAAGTTTTTTATACACCATTGAAGTCATTGACATAATTCAACTCTTTATCCTATGAGTGAACTGCTCATTTATGTGGAGTAAAGGGATGGATTTGGGGGTCTTGTATTTGTCTTTATCATGATCACTTTGCTTGCATATTGCATCACTTCTCCATGCATTAGACTGTGATCTCTTTCTCTGTGCTGGCAAAGTGTCTGGTGGAATTTAGACACTACTGCAATATAGATAATAAATCACCTTAAACTTTATGGGATATATTAGTTTTCTTCTATATTACTAATGAAGGAAGACTATCTACTGAAACTTGTTCATTCTGCATTGCAGAACTCCTGCCCTCCTCTTGTATGAGTGTAAAGTAAAAATCCCTCATGTAAAGTGCTGATTTCTTTTTACAGCCAGTAAAGCAGTCGTCTTAAAGACCTTCATATAGTAGAGCAGACTTCTGTGTTGGATAAATGCAAAATCTTGCGTCTTAAATGTGATCTCTCCCCCCCCCCCCTTCCTATATTCTCTTCAAGGGTTGAAAGCAGCACAGTGCTTTGCTTGCTATTCTTTAAAAACACATTGCCCAGTATATGAGCACAACATAAATATCTGAGGAGCAGGCTTTATAACAGAGAAGTGAGGATGTTAAGTGAATTACAATTCTCTTTTGACTTTACAAATGTGTAAAATCCCAAACAGTTAGAAGATCCCATTTAAGTCTGTTCACATCTTAAAAAGTGAAATACTTGTTCCTTCATTTAACCTGCCAACTCCTGAGTTCAGAGATCCTCTGAACCACTTGATGTCTGCAAGCAGCTACAGCAGCACTCTGTGCTCTTTTAAGTGGTTGTGGTTCAGGCAGCTGTTGCAGGGTAATAATCAATTTAGGTTTTGTCAAGTACATTACCCGAAAATCCATTCTCCTTCAGTTATCTTAATTAATTTGTTTGTATTTTTTCCAAGAATGCTTATATCATAGTTAAGTTTTAGAGAAAACATGTGGAGACACAAATTAAATTTACAATACAAAATTAATGAGACTCCTTCTAAATTCCTTGTAAGTAATGTATTTCTTTATCATGTTGAAATCCAGCCATACATTCTGAGTGCATGAGGTGAACCTCTTGTTAAATGTTTCCTTAGTTCAAACTTGAAACATGAACTTTCTGTGAAACTGCAGGATTTTTGAGCATCAACTTTAGTGGTTTCAGGGTTTCTGTTTCCTGAGTAACCCTCTGCCTATCAGAGTAAACAGCACTACTGTTTTTCTGAGCTTAGGTTTCCCCCCATCAATGTACTGTAGTTAGGCCTGCCACAGGAGATACTGAAAATGGCTGAAAAGACAAAAATAGCAAGGGGTGGGGGAGAGACCTCCCCTTGTGGGAGCAGAGAATATAATGGCTTTGAGAAGAGAGACAATATTCCTAAATATCTCCTGGGAATGTGCATCTCATTTTGTTCCCCAGGTGAAGATCTCCCAAATACAATAAAATGGATAAGAATGGAGTGAGGTGTGGGGGTGTGAGCATATTTGCTTGCTTAAGTACCATGTGGTAAATTTGAGCAAAGCCCTTAGTTAGCAGCTTTCCAAAAATAGAAGATGGAGTGTGCTCTACTTTCGTTGGACAATGCACTTTCTTCCTTTTCTATTCCTTCTTCATTTCCCATTAGTTACTTTAGGCAGACAATGCACATTTGCACCGAAGGAATAGGACTCTGTTCTCTGTATTGTTGCAGGCACAGAGGCCCGAGGACAGCAACAGCGCTGGTTCGTTGCCCGGCGTGCTTCGCACCAATAAACATACCGGGGTGGAGAAACAATCAGTTTATTTGAGATCTCAAAGTGGTGCAAGGAGACAGGCAAGTCTCAAATCGAGCACATCAGTAAAAAATAGCTTCTCTCTTCTTATACTTTACAACTAAGCCCCCACCTCTCTCCCCCTGTACCACCACCCCCTACTCCCCCTCCCCTCTCTACCGAAGACATGTTTATACATTTAAGCCGTTAAATCATTCTAGGGCTATAAATCTAGCTTGTTAGTAACATTCCTCTAAACAATCATTTGGTTCTGTTTACCCTTAGTTTACTACCCCTTCTCCAGCTAGAAACATGCAAACCTCATCATTATTGCTTAGGACCTGGTTATGAGCAAGGTCGTAATTGGTAACTGGCTATTTACACATTCCAATTCCTGTCCTTGGCTTTTGAGGTCGATTAGAGTTAAACATGGAAGGACAGAGTTTAAACATGGAAGAACTCTGGTTCATATATATAGGCCTAATGACGTCAACAGTATCATGTCTGGGTCACCCATTCGGTGTTATGGAAATGTTTTTTTCTTGAAGACTTTGCAGAACCCCAGAAGGAACACTTCTTTAACAAGCAAAAGACGTGTTGTGCTTTTTCTTGCTGCTAGACTTAAGGTATTCTCCTTGGCTTTCACCTCTGCCATCTTGAGAAGGCTTTTAGGGTTCATTGCCCTACATCCTGGATAAAAACTTTTGGTCATGGTCCAGCTGCTAATAGTCTCTGTACTTCAGTTTGTCTACCATGTAGATGAAGCAACAGTTCTATGCTTCTGTCTGTTCAAACAGACACACTCTGCTCTTTTTTTTTCTTTAGTCTTTCCTTTCAGGCGTCTGTGGGTTGGTCTGCTAGCCCATTGCTGTAGTTGCCTAGCAATAGCTCATGGCTTACAGGGATTCCAAGGGTTCGCTGTCCTTAAGAGTGAGATTTACAGCCCCAAAGAGTGAGATTCAAGGCTGAGTGAGACTTTTCAGGTGCTGTTAGGTCATTGCTTAAGTCAGGGACTCTCATCTTTAGGCCTTGGCAACATCCAACAGTCCAGGTTTTTAATCAAACCAGCGCTTAATAGCTTTAAAATGTACACTGCTTAATATTGCATATGAAACTCTTAAATATCCTAATTCATACTAAAGTCTAAGGCATGTGAGAATTCTATATGCAATGCAAACCAGTGGATTTTAAGAAAAACAACTATTTGCTGGTTGGAACAAAAACCTGGATGGGTGGAGATCTCTAAGGACGAGAATTGTTATTACCTGATTAGGCGCACAGTCAGTGGACAAAATGAGTAATATTAAAAAACCCAAAACCCTGTATTTATATAAACTGAACAAAAAAGAAAACTCTTTTGTCAATACAACAGTGGGTTTATTTTGCATATCACCATGTCATATTAATGATCCATTTGAAAAACACTTTACAGTACAAATATTTGGTTTGTATATTGTTGCTCATTTACTGTAAGCTAAAATAAAATCAGATTCCAAAATAAATAAATAAATGCAAAATAAATAAATTAAAATTAAATAATTAAAATAAAACACAGCCAAACAATACATTTAATGAATGTAAAAATAAAGTAATTTAATTAATTTGAAGCTAACAAACCATAGATAAAGGGTTCAGATTCCACATTTCTTTTAATATCTAATTTGGTTTCACATCTTATTCATGTGCTTTGTTATATTGCCATGCGACCCATTTAGTTGTTTTTATAACTTCGTTTGGTGGCTCAAACTTGAAACATGGCTGAGGAGTTGCCAGCTTCACTTGGATAATAGAGGACTGTATCCCATTGAGCATTGGCCTGCTGAACCCAGGGTTGTGAGTTCAATCCTTGAGGGGGCCATTTAGGGGATTTAGTTAGGGATTGGTCCTGCTTTGAGCAGGGGGTTGGACTAGATGACCTCCTGAGGTCCCTTCCAACCCTGATATTCTATGATTCTATCTAGTCCAAGGTTTGGTCTGAATGGTGTCTTATTCTTTCAAACAAGACTGAACACTCTCTCTTCTCCTGAATTTGAGTGGAGTAACACTAAGACAAACCGGGCAAACCTGGACAGTAATGGGAACTTGAGAAAACCACTAGGGCTTTTGACATGGCTAAGATATGCAACACCATGTCCATCCTGTACTGCACAGAGGTGTTATCTGTGTCAGTCTGTAGTGCTGCCTCATTCCATACACACTAAGTGATAGCTCAGGGAAGGAGAATCCGGGGAACTACAGACCGGTCAGTCTCACCTCAGTCCCTGGAAAAGTCATGCATCAGGTCCTCAAGGAAACCATTTTGAAGCACTTGGAGTGGAAGGTGATCAGGAACTGTCAACATGGATTCACCAAGGGCAAGTCATGCCTGACCAACCTGATTGCTTTCTATGATGAGATAACTGGCTCTGTGGATCTGGGGAAAGCGGTGGATGTGCTATATCTTGACTTTAACTTCCTGGCAAGAATACTGTGGGAGACCATATCAAAAGCTTTGCTAAAGTAGTATGGATTGGATGAATGAACTATAAGGTAGATAGAAAGCTGGCTAGATCGTCGGGCTCAACGGGTAGTGATCAGCAGCTTGATGTCTAGTTGGCAGCTGGTATCAAGCGGAGTGCCTCAGTGGTTGGTTCGGGGGCCGGTTTTATTCAACATCTTTATTAATGATCTGGATGATGGGATGGATTGCACCCTCACCAAGTTTATGGATTACACTAAACTGGAGGGAGAGGTAGATACGCTGGAGGGTAGGGATAGGATCCAGAGTGACCTAGACAAATTGGAGGATTGGGCCAAAAGAAATCTGAGGTTCAACAAGGACAAGTGCAGAGTCCTGCACTTAAGACGGAAGAATCCCATGCATCGCTACAGGCTGGGGACCGACTGGCTAAGCAGCAGTTCTGCAGAAAAGGACTTGGGGATTACAGTGGATAAGAAGCTGGATATGAGTCAGCAGTGTGCCCTTGTTGCCAAGAAGGCTGTCACGGCTGAATCCCCACTCTGTCACTTTGAGTACAGAAGGTGGGGGCCCACAGGGATTTTAAAAATTAATACTTGCCATTCCAGGCTTGTATTAAACGCCCAAGGCTTTTCTCTGACCTTGGCTTGCCACTAAACGCTGCCACCACCCAAATGCAAAAAAACCCCAAACCCTTGGACCGAGGAAGGAGCACTTGGGAATTCCTCCCTGTGGGATATCCTCAAGCCCTTTCACCCCTGCTCCGGGGAAGAGCTGAGAAAGAAAACAACGGAAATTAGCTGTTGCAACCAGGTAATCAAACAACATGCACAAACCTCTTAGGACACTAAAAATCCAATCCTGTTCTTAAAGGTAAATTTTATTAAAAACAAAAAGGAAGAAAATACATCTGGAATTTAGGCTTTTGCTAGATTTTAAGAGTAATTCCAAAAATTAAGCACCCAAAATAGCTTTCTTGGGGGGTTAGCTTTCTTGGGGGTTAGCTTAAAGGTTATAAGCAAACAAAAGCGTCTGGGGTTAGCAGAGAGGAGTTCACAAGCCTTAAAAAAAATAAACAGAAATACAGCTAATCGTGTCTTCCTAAACATTCCTAATTTACTTACTTATTTGGGTTGTTAAAAGTAGTTCTAGATATGATCTGATGGTTTTCATATCTGGTTCAAACTTTACACAGCATTCCTGCTGCCTGTCTCTTCAGCCCAAAGAGAACAACAAAGGGAAAGTTTCTTTCCCAATTTAAAAAAGTTCTACCTTCCCATTGGCTCTTTTGGTCAGATGTCCACTTCCTTTTCTTTACCTGGGGGACTTTTAACCCTTTACGGGTAAAGCAAGCAGAGAACAGCTACCATGAGGGATTTTACAGCTAACTGGCTGTCTGGGTGTCCATCAAAGGGAGCTATCCCCCGCTTCATTGATCACAAAAGTTAACGGTATATTGGGCTGCATTAGTAGGAGCATTGCCAGCAGATCAAGGGAAGTGATTATTCCCCTCTATTCGTCACTGATGAGGCCACATCTGGAGTATTGCGTCCAGTTTTGGGCCCTCCACTACAGAAAGGATGTGGACAAATTGGAGAGAGTCCAGCGGAGAGCATCGGAAATTATCAGGGGCCTGGGGCACATGACTTATGAGGAGAGGCTGAGTGAACTGGGCTTGTTTAATCTGCAGAAGAGAAGAGTGAGGGGGGATTTGATAGCAACCTTCAACTACATGAAGAGGGGTTCCAAAGAGGATGGAACTCAGCTGTTCTCAGTGGTGGCAGATGACAAAGCAAGGAGCAATGGTCTCAAGTTGCAGGGGTGGAGGTCTAGGTTGGATATTAGGAAACACTATTTCACTAGGAGGGTGGTGAAGCAGTGGAATGGGTTACCTAAGGAGGTGGTGGAATCTCCTTCCTTAGAGGTTTTTAAGGCCTGGCTTGACAAAGCCCTGGCTGGGATGATTTAGTTGGGGTTGGTCCTGCTTTGAGCAGGGGGTTGGACTAGATGACCACCTGAGGTCTCTTCCAACCCTAATCTTCTATGATTCTATGATAGCTGATTTCTACATCAACTGGTAATCAACAAACTCCTCTTGCAGCTTCTTTATCTCAGGTGGAGAGAGATTGAACATGTGCTGGTATCTGCCAACAAAGTGCAACCTGTTCAAAAGTGCAGGGATTCTCAAGCTATTTGTGCTGGGACCCCCTTTGAAAATATTTCCGGCTGTGATGACCGCCCCCCACCCCTCAAAAGTGATAGCAAATTACTGTACATACTCATAAGTGTACTAAAAGAAGCATGTTATCATTATCCCTGCAGCCAAAGGCACTGAAGCCTTTCAAAAAGCATAAAGCAACATTTATCGGGAACAAATATGTGGACTTTAAGGAACACATTTTCTGGGAGGAAAAAAAAATAGGCAACAAGTCACAGTTGCGGGAGCTGGAAGCCTTTTCCAGTGATTGTGGTAATAATCATAACATTGTCCAAGGATTGTGGCTTTATACATAACTATATACAAACAAGTATCTGGACTCTTAATGTGAGGGGTGCTGCTGTTTTGAAGCACACAATTTTTTTGAATTGTGGCTCCAGGGAACTGAGGCAGACCCTTAAATTGTCCTCTACATTCAGTTTTGCCCAGTGTTTATTCTTTAAGTATGTCAAAACTGAAAAAACAGGTTCCCATAAGTAAGTAGTTGCGAATGGGAGAAGCACTCTACTTGCTGCAGTTTTATTTGGGGATAGGGTCAGCAGAGGCTAGGATTGGAATCATTGCTTCAGAACAGAATCATGTGAGATGTCAATCAGTTCCTCTGGAGCTTTCAAGGTGACATTTGAATTTGGAGAAAACTCGTAGTCGAATGGGTTCTTATGCAGTTACATGTGGTTAGGTCACAATTGAGCCCAGTTTTCGAAATACTCTGTGCGAATGTAGGGAGGTGTTCAGCTACGTGTTTTTATATTCCCAATGGTGACATCACTGGCTGAGATTTCCAGGAGATCGTTCAGCGCTGAAAACATTTGAAATTTTTTGTTGTCGACCTGACTTCCAAAGATTCACTTTTTTAGTAAAGGCATATATTTTGTCATTGAGTTTGAGAATGTTTGTTTCATTTCCTTGTAGTGACTCATTCAGTGAATTTAAACAAATGTCAGAAATGTCTGCTAGATACAAGAGAGCTGCCAACCAACCATTTGATGCCATTTAAATGCTTCTTCAGGGTGGAATCCACTTGAGTCAGAAACAAACACCTTATTTCTCAGTTCAAACAGGTGTGTTAGAACTCTTCCCCACGACAGCCAGTGAACCTCTGTGTGCAGTAATAAGTGCTGATGATCCAAACCCATTTCTCCACACAGACTTTTAAAAAGTTGGGAATTCAGTGCCTTTGCTTTAATAAAATTAATGATTGCTACAGCTTGACTCAAAATTGATTTAAGTTAGGGATGTATACTCCTACCAGCAAGAGCCTTCCCGTGAATCATGCAGCATGTCCACTGGGCTTCTGTGGCAGCTACTTTGTCTGCCGACAAGCCCACGTTTGATACTAGATAGCTGTCGCGGCATCAGTGCAGATCCCTACACAGCTGTTCCAGTTAGTGTTCCCCCATTATAAAGGCATCAAGGAGCTTAAATATTTCCTCTTCCCTAGTATATGTCGGCAGTGCCTTGCAGAAGAGAGAGTCGTCTTTTCCTCTGTTTTTCCAAGTATACCGAACATAGACCACTAATTGTGCTGCCCCTGAAACATCGGTGGATTCATCAATCTATAAGGAAAAGAATGTGCTCTTTTTAATCCTTTCCACCACCTCAGACATATCCTCAGTACAATGACTCACTGTATCATTGGATAGTGGAATAGAGCTCAGCTGAGCGGTAGCATTTTTGCCAATCATACACTCACATTTTTTTAGATGCAGGAAAAATAAGAGATTCGGTGAGGGTGAGGCTTCTTTGCCCTGGTGGTTAAAAGTGAGAGAGCATAAGGTGCTTCCAGAGTTTTGGCTATCACAGTTGCTGTTTTGTATAAGTTTTGTTGCTCAAGTTCATGAAGGGTGTTTTGTTTGTAAATGTCGCTGGAGTTTGTTTGGTTTTAGGCTGTTATTGGCCAAAACTTGACTGCACAAAACACATTGGGGACTTGGAATGTCTTCTGAGCCAGTGTAAGTAAATCCAAATGCCAAATAAGAACTGTAGTTTTTTCTGGTTTTTGGTTTTTTTCCTGCACTTGCAAATCTTGTTCTCCACCCTCCATCAGCTTGAGCTCCCTTCTTCGTGCCATGTATAATAAAATGATCCATTGTTTTAACATAAGAACATAAGAACATAAGAAAGGCCGTACTGGGTCAGACCAAAGGTCCATCTAGCCCAGTATCTGTCTACCGACAGTGGCCAATGCCAGGTGCCCCAGAGGGAGTGAACCTAACAGGCAATGATCAAGTGATCTCTCTCCTGCCATCCATCTCCATCCTCTAACGAACAGAGGCTAGGGACACCATTCTTACCCATCCTGGCTAATAGCCATTTATGGACTTAGCCACCATGAATTTATCCAGTCCCCTTTTAAACATTGTTATAGTCCTAGCCTTCACAACCTCCTCAGGTAAGGAGTTCCACAAGTTGACTGTGCGCTGCGTGAAGAAGAACTTCCTTTTAACAAATTAGTTTATTTCAGATATTACAGTACTATATATTTTTTATTTTCGCTACCTGTTTTTTCCTGCTGTTAGTGGTAGGTCACGTTCTATGAAAACAAGGGCCTTGCTTAGGGAAGTGACGCAATCAAAATGGCCTTGTTCTCATGGAGCGCCCTGCTCTGAAGGCAGAGCGGAGAGTGGCTCTGCTAGCCAGAGGCTGTAAAGGCTGCGCTCCCTGCCAGCTGCTGCAGAGAAGTAAGGGTGGCATAGAATCATAGAATATCAGGGTTGGAAGGGACCTCAGGAGGTCATCTAGTCCAACCCCCTGCTCAAAGCAGGACCAATTCCCAACTAAATCATCCCAGCCAGGGCTTTGTCAAGCCGGACCTTAAAAACCTCTAAGGAAGGAGATTCCACCATCTCCCTAGGTAACCCATTCCATTGCTTCACCACCCTCCTACTGAAAAAGTTTTTCATAATATCCAACTTAAACCTCCCCAACTGCAACTTGAGACCATTACTCCTTGTTCTGTCATCAGGTACCACTGAGAACAGTCTAGATCCATCCTCTTTGGAACCCCCTTTCAGGCAGTTGAAAGCAGCTATCAAATCCCCCCTCATTCTTCTCTTCTGCAGACTAAACAATCCCAGTTCCCTCAGCCTCTCCTCACAAGTCATGTGCTCCAGCCCCCTAATCATTTTTGTTGCTCTCCGCTGGACTCTTTCCAATTTTTCCACATCCTTCTTGTAGTGTGGGGCCCAAAACTGGACACAGTACTCCAGATGAGGCCTCACCAATGTTGAATAGAGGGGAATGATCACGTCTCTTGATCTGCTGGCAATGCCCCTACTTGTACAGCATGGTATTGTCAGACAGTGTTGCCACCCTTACTTCTCTGATGCTGCTGCTGGCGGGTGGCACTGCCTTCACAGCTGGGTGCCCAGCCATCAGCCTGCGATCTCACAACCCCCCTGCAATGGTCTAGGGACCCCCACTTTGAGAAACGCTGGTCTAGGGAACTGTCTACTTCTAAAGTGTCCCATAGGCCTTGGAAAAGACTTCACTCTGTTGAACAAAACTATCCTGGTCCCAATACAGGGCTTTCATTTCTCAAGATGTTTTCAGAAAGGCTTGAGCCTCACTTTTTAAAAATTTCTTGGATATTCACTTTATAGATGTCATCCTTTAGCCTTGCAGATTGTCACATTTATAAAGGCTGTGGCAACGAACTGAACTAGGGTTTTGTCACTTCCTATTGTAATGCAATAAAACCTCAGTCTAACACTAAATATTTCCTTCAGGAGTTAGTGAACGTGCCAGCTGCTTTTGGTCAGAGCTTCATTTCAGACTGCTGCTGATTCTTTTCCATTTTTGTTTATGGTATTTCCTAATACATCCTTGAAGCTGCCTATGGATTGATGAAGGTTCAAGCCACAGAAAAAAAGGAATTCCACCACTGTAAACATCTCTTGTTTTGTAACGACATCCCTGAAAATTTAAAGTTATAAGCGTTATGAATATTAGTAAAACAACAAGGAGTCTGGTGGCACCTTAAAGACTAACAGATTTATTTGGGCATAAGCTTTCGTGGGTAAAAACCTCACTTCTTCGGATGAGGTTTTTACCCACGAAAGCTTATGCCCAAATAAATCTGTTAGTCTTTAAGGTGCCACCAGACTCCTTGTTGTTTTTGTAGATACAGACTAACACGGCTACCCCCTTATACATGAATATTAGTAATTATCCTTCTTGCTTCTCTGCTTTGGAAGTTGTCATTTGAGTGCAGGTGTGTAATGGTGGTGAATAGCAGCTGGAGCAGTGCTGAAAAACTTGTGCTGCCTGTGTTATCTAGGATGGACTCTGGTACTTCCCCCTCCCCTCAAATTCCCCAGGAGAAAATTCCCTACTTTGAAATAAGAATGAAGAACCATTAGAAAGCAGACACCAAAGCTAAATGCTTCTCTTTGTGTTTGTGATTTTTTAAAAATATATGTTATGCAAAAATGATCCTTGTTTTTCTAAAACCTCATTTTTTAGAAATGTTATTCTTTTGTTAAGTATTCTGGGAGAGGGAGAGGGTGAGATTTCACTCTAAACAGTGCGTTTCCTTTAATATTGTGTTCTTCCACGGCTTCTCCTTCTTGGATTCTGTTCTGCATCCTGCTGAAGTTTCTGAAGTGACCTCAATAATTCTCTTACAGGGCTGCTTTGAGTTCAGCGGCAGCAGTCCCCGTTGCTGCTGTTGGAGCTCACTGCCTTTCCTTGGTACCGTCTAGATTCGCAGCTTGTACATTTGTAACTTGAGCATCATTCTGTGAAATTGCGGTCCTCAGAGCACACAATCTGGCCCCCCAATGCGGGGTATATCTGCACTAGTTCATCTCCCAAGCACGAGTGACAGTCCCCGCCTCAAAAAGATGACCTCACTGAAAATGACAGAATTCCACAATCCATTATGTTTTTTATTGTTTTAAATTTTGAAATAGAAAATAGTTACCCAAGCCAGGGGTACTAAACTGTCAGCTGCAAACATCTAGCTGACACGCACAAGCATGTTAATTGTGTAACTGGACAGTTCAGCCTCTAGAAGAGGAAGCAGTGTTTTTAGTTTACCATAAAGTTAAACCTTCACGGCACAGAACACACTGTCACTTTAGCATAATTCATTGAGATAACATCGATTGCCCCAGAACAGCCAGTTTATGGCCTGCAAAGGAAAACTGGGGTGATTTTATTAGTTTGTAGATGCTTACGTACACCCTAATATGCCATGAATGAAAATGTGCTCTCTGGAAGGGGTAGTTAGAGGCATTGTTCTTCTGGGGCTAAGGGGAGAGAACTTGGGAGAAGAGGCCTTTGACCACATCATATTGTGTTTCCCAGTGTGTAGCTGGTTCATGATTTTTTTTAGTGACTCATATTTATTATAATAGATAAACAGTCAGATTTTGCGTCCTCCTTTTCTGCTTTGTGTGTGTTTTGTGTTTGGTTAGGTAGCGATAAACTAGAAAGTTTTCATACAGAGACCTGGAACTAAATTACTATTTAAAACGTATTTTACATTTGATGCTAATAGAGGACATTTCAGTGAATTTCAAAATGAAGGCTGTCTTTGTGATGTGCTTTAAAAAAAAATCCTGTTTTCTTGGAATGTCATCACTGTTTTAAGTGTTCCTGTTAAATACAAATTTATTTTAAAAAAATAACGTGCCGGATAACTAATTTGGTGTGAATGACTGATGCCTTTGCTGTTGCTATAGATATCCCTGAGGAGGAAGCCAGATATTGGACCAAAAAACTAGAACAGATAAACTCTTTGGGAGATCGTGGTGAGGTGAGTAAACCTCACTTGAAACAGGCGAACACTATAATTAAAGTAGGATTCTGATCCAAAATGCTCCGGAGTGTACTGTAGTGCTATGCAGAATTTCCATGACAGTTAAGTTTAGGTCATTACTACAGTTTTCCTTCATTCACAAGTTTTTCATTGAGCTGTTCACATTCCCTTGTGTGTAGTGTTAATGCCAGCTAGAATAAGGGCTTGGCTACACTTGCAAGTTAGAGTGCATTAAAGCAGCCCCAGGCGTCCTAACTCACGACCCGTCCACACTGGCAAGGCACTTAGAGCGCCTGGACTCTGCAGCTGGAGCGTACCTACTAATCCACCTCCACGAGAAGCATAACGCTTGCTGCGCCTTGGATGAAACGTCCCAGTGTCAGTGTGAACGCGCTGTTGCATTACTGCGCTTTGATTGGCCTCCGGAAACGTCCCATAATCTCCTTAAGTCAAGTGGCCACTCTTGTCATTGTTTTGGAATCGGCTGTAGGAATGTGGATATGCGCTTTCGAAGCTCTGTTTCTGACAGCCGGCATGCTGCTCCAGGACAAAGCAAGCCATTAGTGTGGAATGCTGCTGGTGTGTGTGTGTGCGCGCGGGGGAGGGAGAGAGTCTGCTGCTGTCTGAACTTAAGACAGCATGCTGACATGCTCTCAGCCCCCCCAAAACCCACTCTCTCCCCCCACATACACACAACACACTCCCTGTCACACTCCACCCCACCTCCCCCATTTGGAAAGCACGTTGCAGCCACTTGCCTGCTGGGCTAGCTACCACAATGCACTGCTCTCTGTGGCCATTGCAAGAGCTGCTAATGTGGCCGCGCCAGTGCGCTTGAATCTGACACTGTGAACACACTGCAGCGCTTTCCCTACTGCGCTCTCCGAGGGCTGGTTTAACTCTCAGCGCTCTACATCTGCAAGTGTAGCCATGCTCTAAGAGAGACTGCAGCATGTGAACATTGAGGGGAAATTGATTTTTGCATGATACTTAGATTCAAAACAAGTGTAAAACTCTGGCTCTGCTAGACAGCAGGATGAGGCAGTTAGGAGAGTAGTGCTGCCCCAGGCTGTATTCGTTGTTATCTAAAACCAAAAAAGGAACACTTCAGTTTCTTAGCTGTTTATGCAAAATATACACCAAGGACACTTGTCTTATTCAAGGTGATATTCATCTGGTTGATGGACTTAATTTCTTGCCTTTAAGGAACTTGTTAACTCCAACAAGGGCAGGTGTAAACAGTGTTAACCAAAAGTGTAATACATGTTTCTCTACTTATCAAGAGAGTATTGCTAAAAGGTCCTGTTGGTGATCGATGTAGGGTGTCGAAGTTCGGGGGAAATTTATTGTACCCTTAACTTACTTAACGGAGGAAGGCTATGTTAGTGGATTCATTGTGGAGATTGAGAATACTCAGGCAGAAGTTAAGTCTTGTCTTGAACTGTTTAACCTAGTCTCACAGCTGTGTATAGGTGGATGAAAAATAGCTTGCGTGTAGCTTCTTCTGGCTTCAGGGAGCATTTCCAGTAATAGCTCTAGGGCTTCTTGGTATCTGTGAACCTAGTGAAAAAGCAAGTCATGTGAACTTATAACTTTTCAGTAATTCTGCTGCAATACATCCCGCCTCCTGGGTTGAAAGCTGAGTTTTAGCAGGGGAATTCTAGTGCCAGACACGCAGTGGAACATAGGTGCCCTCTAGTGATCCATCAAATTCTCGGTAGATGAAGAAGTTTGCATGAATTGTGATGCAATCACCAGTTCTTTTAGCTGCCTTGTCTGCTCATCCAGCCTGTTCTTTCTCGCTGTGCTTACCTATTCAGCTTCTTGCTAGTCAGTGGAAAGAAAGTACGTCCCTGTATTTACTTCCTCATTTATTGTGAAATAGCCTCGCTGGTGGTCAGTGTAAGGCATTGATTGACGAATCAATATTTCAAAACTTGCAGCTTCCACTGACTTTGGAGCCCTTTTTCCCAGTTCTTGGCTGGTGAGGGTTGTGTTCTTGACATTTTGCCTAATAGGATTAGAAATTATTCTACTTATCTTCTGTCTCTCGCCTCAGACAGACACTGGATTATTTTTGAATTATTGGTCCACAGTGGGAGGAGGCGGCCAAAATAATATCATAAACATCTCCAGGGAGCACTTTTAATGCTGTAGCAGACCTTTTTGGAATAAGCCAAAATTGGTTAAATGGAGTCTCTGTGTACTCCAGTGTAGTGTTAAATAAGATGTAAAATCCTTCATGTTGTTGGATGTTTCCAGACTCTGCTGAAAGAGTGTTCTGGTTATTGCACTACTAATGAGCACATGAATTATCTAGCTCTTTCCCAGTCCCCACATCCAGCACTGCCACAGCATTCAAACATGGGTACCTCAAATTCATATTTAGGCATCTAATATATACATTGCTGTATTCTCAGGCTTCTGAGTGAGCACACATTCCACTGAAATCACTGCTCAGCAGCTCCAAAAGGTAGACATTTCTATTTTAGGTGACTAAATATGGATTTAGGTGCCTAATTTGAGGCCCCCAAGTCTGAAATTTTTTGTCTTGAGCTTTTAAAGTAGATAAGACTTTACCCAAGCCTTGTGTGCAGTCATTAACAGATATTTTGGCATGGGATAGTGCCAGTTTTTACTTTTCTGGGAGCATGTTCTGTATTTGGGTATTCAGGAAAATATTATTTTGTACTTTAACACCCCCCCCACCTCCCACGCCAATATACTCTCAGAGCGTAAGCTTGTTACGTTCTGGAAATCCTGTTTCATAAGGTTACTTTCAATCTGTTATCTGTCTGCGCTCTCTCTTTTGTCTTCCCTTAGTATTCATTTTCAGAAGAAGTCCAGAAGAAACCATTGCCCACTGCTGCCTCCCAGTGTTGTAAGTATGACTTTATTTTCTCTCTCAACACGATGTTCTTTTAAATAACCATAGGGTGAAAGGGCATTAGTATATCTGGGCAAAGGTCTCTGGTTAGAGCTGCAGTTAGGAAATGGCAGCCTGCCTTGTAGAAGGTTACATCTAGGTCTGATGTTTATTTAATCTATTCGTTACTGACCTCGGAACCGAATGTAGGAGTGGGCTGATAAAGTTTGCGGATGACACAAAGTTGGGAGGTATTGCCAATTCGGAGAAGGATCGGGATTTTCTGCAGAGAGACTTGGATGACCTTGTAAATTGGAGTAAAAATAATAGGATGAGATTTAATAGTGAGAAGTGTAAGGTGATGCATTTAGGGATGACTAATAAGAATTTTAGTTATAAGTTAGGGACGCATAGGTTGGAAGTGACGGAGGAGGAGAAGGACCTCGGAGTCCTGGTTGATCGCAGGATGACTATGAGTCGGCAATGTGACGTGGCTGTGAAAAAAGCTAATGCGATTTTGGGATGCGTTAGGCGAGGTATTTCTAGTAGGGACAGGGGGGTGCTCCTTCCGTTATACAAGGCGCTGGTGAGACCTCATTTGGAATACTGTGTGCAGTTCTGGTCTCCTATGTTTAAAAAGGATGAACTCAAACTGGAACGGGTACAGAGAAGGGCCACTAGGATGATCCGAGGAATGGAAAACCTTTCCTATGAAAGGAGACTCGAGGAGCTCGGTTTGTTTAGCCTAACCAAAAGAAGGCTGAGGGGGGATATGATTGCTATCTTTAAATATATCAAAGGGATTAATACCAAGGAGGGAGAGGAATTAATTCAGCTCAGTAGTAATGTGGACACGAGAACGAATGGATATAAACTGGCCGTGGGGAAGTTTAGGCTTGAAATTAGAAGAAGGTTTCTAACCGTCAGAGGGGTGAAATTTTGGAACAGCCTTCCGAGGGAAACGGTGGGGGCGAAAGACCTTTCTGGCTTCAAGATTAGGCTTGATAAGTTTATGGAGGGAATGGTTTGAAGGGATAACGTGATTACAGTCAATTAGGCATTAACGTGCAATCGCGGGTAAAATGAGGGTCCGGCTGTAGAATCTTGCCTGTATGCTCGGGGTACTGCTGATCGCCATATTTGGGGTCGGGAAGGAATTTTCCTCCAGGGTAGATTGGCAGAGGCCCTGGAGGTTTTTCGCCTTCCTCCGCAGCATAGGGCAGGGGTCGCAGGCTGGAAGATTCTGTTGTGGGTGGGTCAGCTTTTGTGGCCTGCATCATGCGGGAGGTCAGACTAGATGACCATATTGGTCCCTTCTGACCTTAAAGTCTATGAGTCTGAGTCTATGATGTTAAACTAGCCATTTTTATAGGTCAGGAAGAATTCTCTAAATGTAGGCTTCTGCCATAAAGAACCCTATGAATGATCTTAACTGTACAAGATTAATAGTGAAATCTGAAACTCTGCCTTTAACCTATCCTTGTTTTACCTATGTAGTAGGCACATAAGGTTTGAGATCATCCAAAATGTTCAGATCTCTGTAGTAACTATGGATAATGGGAGAGTTGGATGGAATAAATTTCAGTCTTCACTCTGAGGTTGTTCTCTCCCCCCCCCCCCCCGTCAGATCATTAACATGATTTTTAAGAGTATTTTATGGTAGTCTTATGACTTTTTTTAATGGTGTATTTTTTTGAGGAGGAGAATATTTGGAGGCTGAAATCATGTCAGTGCACCTGTAAAAATGTAGCAACATTTTGTGTATTATTCCTAATATTGCATTTATTCTCAGCATATTCTTTAAAACAGTGAGATGGAAAAAAAAATTCATTAATGTTGTTTCTGCTTTAACTCACTATTTTGGGTCTGTTTCCTTTTTGGTACTTATGAAAATGTGAATGGGGGAAGAGTTTAGCACATGTTGTATACTGATTGTTTTGCAAAATTATATTTTTAGTTTGTAGCAGTGAGGGGATATCTAATGCTATTGTAAGGTGAAAGCAAAGTTGATACATCCTTTAATGGCTTGACTGCTTTTGGAAGTGTAACAGGGATGGGAGGGAATGCTCAGGCAATATTCTCTATAACTATACACTCCCCTTCGTCCTCAGCATAACTCTTCGGTGAAGTACAGGTCAGAGTTCAGTCTTTTCAGGACTTTTCAAAAAGCATTACACAGTGTTAAACCTCAGGGCTATTGTATGTAAAACCCTGATAAATGGATGGTAATAGACCCCAGTCAATTTCAAAGGGAGAGCACTATACGCTTTCTCAGTAAATCATTTTAAATAGTATAAAATATTGTAAGTAGTGTTTGAAATACTATGAATCAATTTTAAACAAAAGCTATTTGACAGTAAACTTCTGGTGTCCCTTGTACAGACTTGCACCTTTTGTTTCTGTTACAAACATTCAAATATAAGGCTTCAGCATAACGTTCTCTATACTTCAACACCGCACGTCCCCTCTGATCTTTTTTCAGAGGTCATTTTTCAGCCTTTCTGGCATGAATGTAGTATGTAGTGTGTCACCTGGACTCTGCAGAGCTTGAGAAATGGCAGGTCTCAGTCCTTCCAAGAAGTCTGTAGTCTGTATCCAGAGTGGTGCAGGGGTTGGGATCAGCATATAAAATATCCATTTCCTGGAGCTTGTTACAGGGCATCATCTCTCCAGAAGCCCAGCTAAGTCAGGCAAGAATTCACAAACCTTCAACTCACTAAGTGCTGCCCCAGTCTCTCCCTCGAAGTGAGATACAGTCCCAGTTAGCTGATAGCTCAATGGAAGTTCCACAGGCTCTGTAGCCTCTAGGGGTAACAAATGCTCCCCTGCCAGCTTTCCCTGTAGGTCCATAAAACATACCACAGTGATAGGTCCATCAATGGCTATTAGCCAAGGTAGTCGGGGACCACCCCATGCTCTGGGTGTCCCTAAACCTCTGACTGCCAGAAGCTGGGACTGGATGACGCGATGGATCACTCGATACTTGTGCTGTTCTGTTCATTCCCTCTGAAGCATCTGGCATTGACCACTGTTGGAAGACAGCATACTGGGCTAGATGGGCCATTGGTCTGACCCAGCATGGCCTTTCTTATGCTCTTATGATCAAACATTATCTTAATGGAGGGCTTCCCTGGTAAATAAAGCTGGAAGAGCACTAACCCATACCCAGCGTGGTACAGAGATTCGCACCCAGCCCACGCAGCAGACGCATCTTTTGGTCTTGCTTTGATCAGTCACTCAGTCCATAGAGCTGTCTTTAACTTCTGTATTTAGATCCTTCCCCCCGCCCCCATTGCACTTTGGTTACATCAGCGCTCCGAGGGTGACTTGGGTGTCACCTGCCAGGTGGGTTGCCCACAGTGAAAACTTTATATAATACAGCATCAAAACCGCTACGGAGCATGTCCGGTAACTGCCGCACCCTGTTCTGGAAGTTTCTGGGACCCTCTAGATGAGTTGCCCTGCTCTGCTCTGCTCTCTGCACATGTGCAGATACTCAGAATATCTAGCTAAGATCCTAGTCTCCTCCCCTGGAGCAATATAGTGAAATGCTGCAGTATCATGTGGGTTACAGAAGCAACATAATAAAATTCATGCTCTGTAATTCAAACAAGTCTGCTATCCTCTGTTAAAATCCTATAAGGCTAGGGTATTACACTCTACAGGTTATTTATCCAATAGGCTGATTATGGGATTGCTACAAAGCTGTTAACATTAGTAAAGGTTAATTACTGTTTACCTTTTTTTTGGACAGGAGAATTCTGTGTGTGGTTTAATCATTTTGTCTATAATATCTTCAGAGATTTTGAACATTTAACCAGTTAAAACATTCAGGTTTTCCTGGTCAGTTCTAGCTGAAAGCCCTACCAGAGAGTTTATCGAGCATCCCAACAGTGGTATCTAAAATAATTCCAAGTGCAGCTTTAAAAATTAAACAAATACTGTAGGTATTAAAGCAGGAAAATAATCCTTAAAATGGCTCCACATACAGAAAAGGACAATTATCGTATAAAATTTAAAACCAACAAACTGAATTGAAAAAACTAAAATATTTAAGTTGAGATGACTTAGCTATCAGGCTCCAAACTTCAAAGGATCAAAGAAAAGCAGTACCAATGTAAAATGGCTGAGGAATAAATGTTCTTCCAGATCATTAAAATGACTTTCATGGCTGCCTGCAGTAGCAATACAGAAGATTCTCAGCAGTTGTGAAAGGCTCATGTGAATGATCTTTTCCAAATCTCATGATGTGTGGGTGAATCAGGAGGAATTTTCATGTATCAGATAGCTGCACCTGTTTCCACAGCAGAGCATTTTTAAATCTTAAAGCTCCCATGACAAGCATCGTCTACTGTGTATAAAGCTTTTATTTTATGTAAATCAAGGTTGTAAAAATTAAAACTACAATTGTCATTTCTAGACCTCTTGCTAGTAGCCTCAATCTTGCTAGAAAGCAATCTTATTTATGAAACAGATAATGTGAAGGCCTGATGTCGGATCACAAATCAATTTTCATCTTGTTTAAAGAGAAAAATAAACTTATCAAACATTACACATGCTATGTGACTATTCTTTCTTGGAACAATGGCATTTTGTAGCCTTCCAGCCAAATGGAAAACCTAGGAGGAAACAGATCTGTTAGCAGTCTCCAAAGTATTAAATAATAGATCTTGCATGAGTGGTTAATTTGATTTGACCCTGGGCTTGAAAATGGAGCCATTAGAAATGTGGCAATGTAAATGTATACAGTAAGTGGCCAATCTATTAAATCTTTTTGAACTCCCAGTAAATTCTTTATAGCACACCCCTATCTACTCTTTGTCTATTGCCTTCAGTGGGAGCTGAGTGCTCAGTATCTCTGAAAATCAGGCTACTTGCATACCTAAATATGTAAGTAGTCCTCACCAAGTTCTGAAACCGTTGGCCTTGTAGCTCTTATTTTTACAAAGTAAATCTGTGGTTGTGCTGTTCCGAAGAGTACAGTGGGAGTCATGAGTGCTCGTACAGCTTCTGCACTGCCAGTATATAACTCAGTACTTTGCGGGGGAGGGGAGGGAGGGAGAGGGACGGACAACAAAAAAAAAAATTAAGAACCTTTAAGCGTTTAAATCTTAAAAGAAAAAAGTCTAGGACAGACCGGTTGTAATTCCATAGTGAAGGCTGAGTTGAGTTTTCCTTGTCAAACAGGGATTCAATCTCTTAATCTATGAAATAATATAGCTTATCCGACCTAAAAGTATAGCGCTTTGAGATAGAAGGAATATTCTTAGAATTTACAAATGCATCGGCTAATTTTGTTAAAAATCAATTTTTAAAAAAGCCCAAGAAATTTAGCACTCATCAGACTTATCCTAAATGAGATAAGACTCTTCCCAAGCTTCCCATAGGAATTACCAGATGGGATCAGACCCAAGATCTATTCAGTTCAAATCCTGTCTCTGACAAGAACCAGCACCAAATGCCTCAGAGGATGGTGCAAGTACCCCAGAGTAGGCAGATGTGGGTATGATCTGCCTCTGTGAAGGTCTCATCCTAAAAGTTAAGAGATTGTCTTAAAACCTGAAATATCCATATTTTAAATCCAGATTGGATGCTTTTCTAAAAAAGCTGTTATAGTTCAATCAAGAATTAATTCAGGGTAGTCCTATTGCCTGTGTTATGCAGGAGACCAGACTAGATCATCAGAGTGGTCCCTTCTGGCTTTACAATGTGTGAATCATATAGATAAAGCTCACTGAAATCTCATAGGTTGCACTTGAAGAAATTAACCATTGTTGCATCTAATTATAATTATAGACTGGGCCAGCGATAGTTCAGGTCATTTTTAAACTGGGCTTTCAGAGTTAACTCAAACAATCATGACACTTTCTCCAGCTAATTTGTATGTTGCAATTCTATTGGTTGAAATGAGTCAGTGGAATGAGAGGGGGTGGTTATACACATCTCATTGGTAGATTACTTGACCCCTACCTGTTACTGTTTTGCATTGGCTGTGTGGCTGTTCACTGCTTTGTCAGCATGGCGTTTCACTCCAATGGACTGGATTAGGTTCATTGAAGCAGGACTCCTGGCGAGGAAAAACCTCTCTGGGGGCACGAGCGATGGTTTATGGTCAACTCTCACATCCCTGGTCTTCTCCTATGCCTTCCTCATGGTGGCCATTTCTCCTCAGGGTGCAGCTTTCTAACGTTGAGAGAGGGGGCATGATGGGTGTGACAGGATCCCCGGGGTGCAACCTGGGACTGTAGAACCGCTGTGCCCCCTTACCTCACCAATCTGGATTGTCTCTCACAATGCCTTACTGGTGACAAGCAGCAAACCCCTCCAGGTGCTGTTACCACTCAGTACAACCTTATGTGGAGCCCCACACCCAGCCAGATTGCATGAATGCTCCCAGAGCCACTCACGAATCACACAGAGAGGCACCAGCCAAATCCTCCCAGCCTTGTACCTCAGGAATATACCGTCTTGCACTGCTCAAGACCCTTTCTTTAACAATGCAAGTTTATTAATTGGTTCACCTCTTCATCAATGGAAAGTGGACATACACCAGCCTTTGTAAACTGAGCAGATTTACCAAGCACTTCAGTCAAACTCACTGGTAAGGATAAACATTAGAATCAGTTTATTGATGACAAAAGATGGATTTTAAGTGATTATAAGTGATAGGCAAAAGTCAGAGTGGTTACCAAAGGAAAATAAAAGATAAGCACAGAGTCTAAATTCTCAACCTTATTAGACTAGGCAACATCTGGACTAAGCAGTTTTTCTCACCCCACTGGATACTGCAGATTGGTTACAGTCTTTCATATGCAGGCTCTCCCTGTTAGCCTGGGGACCTGTCTCCTCAGCTCCAGCTTTCTCGTTGTCTTCAGCATAGATGGGGGGGGAGAGACAGGACAAAACATGCGATCTCTGTCCTCTATTTCATATCCTCATTCCATGTGCTTGGAGAACATAAGTCCTGGCATATCTCGTTGGCATTGCTAAGTCACCAGTCAAGGTTGAGCAGTTCCTCTGGTGTGGCCTTGTGCAAGTGAGTCACTGAATTGTAACTCCCATGTTGGACAATGGCTGTTGATGGTGGTTTGAGCCCCGCCCGGATTTTGGTTAGGTCCTTTGTTGTTTCTGGGCAGCTAATATCTGGTGATTCCCCAACTCACAGCATATTTTAGTGACAACCATACAATATAATCTCATAATATCATATGCACGAATGATGTACTTATTTAGATAGAACAATGGCTTTCCGCAGATCATAGCCTTTCCCGTGATACCTTACACGGCCTGCTTTCTATGAAACATCACAATTGTATACAAATGATGAAGATGGGGGTTACACGGAGCTCCCCCTGAGGTACAGAGTGTCAAAATGGGGATCTATGATGAAGGAACGCAGCATATGGGAGAAAGACTCTGTGTTCAGCAGACTGCCACTATGCAAAGCAGGACCCTGGGTTGTGGGGGAGCGCAGCGTACATGCCAATGTCTCTGGCTTTCTAAAGGCTCTTTCTGCCGCAGGTGCCTTAATACCGGCTACCTTGGCAGGCTCTGGAGCCGAGGCAGCAGTTGCATGGGACGATCTTTAAATCCCGATGGGGGATCTTTCTAAAAGACCTGCTGTAGCTCAGCCCGAAGTTACGGGATTGACGCAAGTAAGCACTTGCTGAAATTCTGTGCTGTGGAGGAGGGCCGGTGTTATGGAGAAGTATAATGTTCCTTTCTGGCCTTATTTATTAATCTCTACTGATGCCTTGGCTCCCTACCCCAAGTCCCTATTGAGTGCAAAGTCCTGGATGTCCCCAACACAAGACTCCCCTGACAAAAACCTCTCCCCCCTCCAGGCCCTATTCACATCCTTGCCCTCTCCCCTCTGTCTTCAGCATAGCCACTAAATCTCCTCTCTCCTCACATGGGGTACTCTCCCGCTTGTCACCCCCCGTGCTCTGCACACTTTTCTGCTCACCTTTCATCCCCTCCCCTCCCCCCCACAACCATAACTCTGCTCTGTAGTCATTCCAGGCAATGAGTATACAGTTATGATTAGGGCGTTTTAGACCCAGATTTGATTAACTATTTTTAGAGGGTGCTGTAAATTTTTTTTTTCTTTTTGGCATAACTATATTGTAGAATTAAGGTTTTTTGGGTGCATAATATGTGCCTTTCCAGACCTTAACATGTTTGGATTTGTTTTTAATTTAACTTTAACTCTGAATTTCCTAATGCTTGTTTGTGGAAATAATCGCAGCACCCCCATAATGTCTTTTACCAGTAATCTGGAGTTAAAATTGAAAGAGCAAATCAGTAAGTTACATGGCTTTTATTTTATGGAAAAACACTGTTTGAAGTACACTAGCTTGCATGGAATCTTTATTTGATTACTCAGTTTGTTGAATCGCTGAATGCCAGACTCATTTAGCATTTTAGAAGGCAAGGATTTGTTCTTTATACATGCCCAAAATTGCTTCTAGCAATGTCAAATTCCATTATATTTCACTGCTGAGTCATTCTACCAGTGTTTACATGCTGTCCACTTCAAGTCAGTCACGATGCAAACTGGTACAGAAAGAAGTGTTTGCATTTTTAGAAAACATATTTAATTTTCTCTGCTGGCAAACCAGCAACTGCAAATATTGTCTGTAACCAGGGAGTTGTTAAATCTAAAATAGGCAGAAGTTTCTCAAGAGGGTTCTTATCAAGACAAGCTAATTGCTTCCAGATTGTTTGGTAAATTTGTCCCTTAATTCTTAGGAGTCAGAGGGCTCACTGACAGTTATTCTGAGAATTCTTGTTCTTCCCTTCAATGTGCATTCTCCCTCTGTTTGTGCTTCTGTCCCCTACCTGCAGTTGGACCCTGATGAAACCTTCTCTATTCTGGGTGACTGGTTCTGTCAGTCTTGTTCTGAGTTTACCTAGTGTGTAGTACCCCTGTCCACCCAGATCCTGTGTTTTCTGCTGTGCGCTCCCTTCAGAGATGGGTAGAATGGCTGACTGCTTGGCTGGGTGATGAGGAATGATAACAGTTCCTCTGATTATCATTGCTACTGCAAGAGGAAACCAAGCCAGCCTGTCCCAGAAGATGATTGGGAGGAGCAGGCAGAGAGGTCCAGGAGAGAGAGAGGAATGGATCTTGGCACTCTTTGGAACATCTCCGTTCGTTCTTCTCTGCCTTGTCTCCTTCTCCTCTCCCTCCACCCCCAGTACATCAGCAGCAAATCACTATTAAACACACTTTCCAGTTGTTTGTTTTTTTGGTGATAATGTTTTTTCTGGTACTGCTTCTGTTTGGAGAAATCCAATAGCTCTGTAGGTGGCAGGAACTTGGATAAATGTTACACAGTGCTCATAGTTAAAATTATGGCAAAATATTTTGTATCATATCCTTCTGATGACTAGAGTATAGAAAGGTAGATAAATTCTCCAAGGCTCAGTTCCAGCCCACATAAATTTGATTGTGTTGATCTTTTTTTAAACATTTCAGAAAAAGCAAGTACATTTTGCAAACAACAAAACCCACAACCATATTTATCTTCATATTGGGCAACATTTTCAAAAGCTTCCAAGTTTCACCTTGAAAAGTGACGGGAGACGCTTCAGGAGCCTAATTGCTATTGGCTTTCCAAGGGACTTAGGAGCCCAAGTGTCTTGAGCCACTTTTGAAAATGGATGTTAAGCTTCTAAATTGTTTAAATGCTTCTGAACACTTTACCCATAGTGCATAAGAACATGTTCTTCTTTGAGTGGCCGCCTCTTATTTGCACTAGTGGAACTGGTGCTTCCTGGCATTGAGCTGTGCTGTCTTCTGGAGAGCAGTAGCCATTGGTGCCCCTCACCCCACCCTCTATCTCCTCACACAGGGTTCACTGTGTATAAAAGGGGGAGTGGCCCCCCACTGTCCCTCAGTTCCTTCTTGACCATTGGAGGTGCAGCAAATTTGGACATCGCACCAGATCCTTGATGCACATTTTGTTAGTTCTTCCTTTTCTTCTGCATTTTCAGGGGTATTTTTGTGTTAGATTGTTGGTTGGTACAAGTTTCTTTCTTTAAAAGATCAAAGAAGAAATAGTACCTATCTGGCATGGGTGTGTGTGAGGGCTGCCTCACCATGCTGAAGGGGAGCCTCCTTAAGACCCATCAATTTAGTTTGGTAATGTGTAAGTCCAGCATGGACTTTGGAGATCGATTAGCCTAAGTGGCTCTGCCTCTGACTTACGCAGGATCCAGGTCTCTAGTCTTAATTGGCTGACTGAGCCCAGTGTCAAGGTTCTGGCACAGATTATACAGCACCAAAGTCCCTGGACCTTCTAGGACAGAGGTGGGCAAACTACGGCCCGTGGGCCACATCCAGTCCGCGGGACCGTCCTGCCCGGCCCCTGAGCTCCCGGCCGGGGAGACTAGTCCCCGCCCCTCCCCTGCTGTCCCACCTCCCCCACAGCCGCAGCATGCCGCGCCACCAGCGTGGGAGGGAGCTGCACTGAGGGGGCAGGGGAGACCAGGGAGGGAGGCTCACCTGCAGCCTTAGGGGAGCAGGCGGTGCAGGTGGCGGGAGTGTGGCGAACGCGGATGGAGGACTCAGGAGGAACACTTTGCAGGAGAGGGTGGTTAGGGTTTGGGGAGGCACAGCGTTCCCTACCTGGCCCCCCGTACAGTTTTGGAACCCTGATGTGGCCCTCAGGCCAAAAAGTTTGCCCACCCCGTTCTAGGATCACCAAATCTGATGTAGAGGTTCCAGACACTATCAACGCAGTCCTGAGATCCCGCTAGATTGACCTAATCTGACGCCGAGGTCCCATTGCTGTTGATGTAGCACTGAGGTCTCTACATCCCTATCGTCAACCTAATCTGGTGTGGTGGTTCTAGCGCAGTCCACTACAGTGAACCAGGAGTGGTTTTGTATCCACTATAAGTGGCATGAAGGTTCTTGGAACCATCCAGGTTGACCTGGTATAGTGCCTTGGGTGCAGCTCCATGAGTCTCTAGTGAATCACTTGATGAAATGGTCTGGTGGCCATTATGCACAACATTGTCTTCACAGCCATCTGGGTTCCCTGAGTCTGGTGCTAAATTTTTTGCCCCATTGAATGGTATACCACCTCCTTGAAGTGGTCCAGCACCAGGATAAGTGGTGTTAGGTCCCCAGATCCATCCAGGTTGACAGTCTAGTGCATAAGGTTCTGTTATACAATTGACATGCAGGCCACTTGCCTGAAGTGGTTTTTTGCACAGTGTAAACTGCACTACCATCCCTGTTTCCATTGGGTGCAATGATAAGCACCGGTGACTGAGTCGCTAGCTGAAGTGGTTCTGTACCTTGTCAGAGTGATTTGGGTTCCCAGCATCAGCAATACCCAGGTTCATAGGTTTTCCCACATCAGCTGGGTCCAAGGCCAGTGCTGTTGATTCTATGATGTGCCACTTAAAGGTGTGACACCTTACTCAAGTGCCTGCAAGGTTCGCTGAATTGTCAGTGTTGCCTGATTCCAGTGCTGAAGGTCCCGCACCCTTGATTTTCTGGCACCATCAATTCTATGTTAGTCAGTCTGTGGAACTCTTTGCCAGAGGATGTTGTGAAGGCCAAGACTATAACAAGGTTCAAAAAAGAGCTAGATAAGTTCATGGAGGATAGGTCCATCAATGGCTATTAGCTAGGATGGGCAGGGATGGTGTCCCTGTTTGCCAGAAGCTGGGAATGGGTGACAGGATGGATCACTTGATGATTACCTGTTCTGTTAATTCCCTCTGGGACACCTGGCATTGGCACTGTCGGCAGACAGGATACTGGGCTAGATGGACCGTTGGTCTGATCCAGTCTGGCCGTTCTTATGCTCTGCAATTCAGTGCTGAGCATCCAGTACTGGAGGTCCAGGAGAATCACATGCAGTGGGTAACACGTGCTAATCAGGGAATTCCTTTATCTATAGTACTATTTCCACATGGTGATCTGGGATGTTCACCTTGCTCTCCAGCCTTTTCAAGATTTTGTGTACTCTGTCAGAGATGAAAGCTACACAGCAGGGTTTTGAGTTGAGAGAGCATTTGCGTAACATTCAAAACCTTCTCCTTGTGATCAAGACCAAATACCCATCTGCTGGGGAAAAAGTGTCCAGACAGATTCTTTGGACAGAGTTCTTGTGTACCACCACAGATGTGCTTATTTTGGGGAAGTTCTGTGGCCTGTGTTATACAGGAGCCCAGACTAGATGATCAGTCATCCTTTCTGATCTTAGAATCTATGAATGTGGACTGAGACCTAAGATTCAGATTATCTGTTAAGCAAGGGGAGTAAATCCTGACTATTACTTGTTTGTTATCAAGGGCATCCGCCACTATCTACAGTTTTGCTTCAGTCAAACAAGACTCGGTGTTGTTGGTAGATTCCCCTTTCTTGGACCGGAATCAGGAATTCCTCTGTTTTTCCTCTGTTTTCCATCTGAGTCCATTGGTTCAGGAGATCTGTCTGCGGGCAAGTAATGGAGCTAAGATGTCATCACTAACCCTAACTGGCTGCTAGCAGTTTTGTCTTCCAACATTTTTGCTTTGATGTTAGCTCTGTTCTCCTGTTCACTGGATGTTTGCCCTCAGCCAGGGGTAAGTGTAGATTTCAGCCTGAGTCTTCTCAGGGTTCAGATTGCTGAAACATTTGATAAGAACTTACTTCAGAAGTCTAGTGGAACCTACTGAAAATCAGTAACTTTTGACCAAGTAATCCTCATGCTTCTAATCATAGAACTGGAAGGGACCTTAAGAGGTCATGTAGTCCAGTCCCCTGCACTCAGGGCAGGACTAAGTATTATCTAGACGGTTCCTCACAGGTGTTTGTCTAACCTGCTCTTAAAAACCTTCAATGACAGAGATTCCACAACCTCCCCAGGCAATTTATTCCAGTGCTTAACCACCCTGACAGTTAGGAAGTTTTTCCTAATGTCCAATCTAAATCTCCCTTGCTGCAATTTAAGCCCATTGCTTCTTGTCCTAGCCTCAGAGGTTAAGAACAACAATTTTTCTCCCTCCTCCTTGTAACAACCTTTTATATACTTGAAAACTGTTATGTCCCCTCTGTCTTCTCTTCTCCAGACTAAACAAACCCAATTTTTTCAATCTTCCCTCATAGCTCATGTTTTCTAGGTCTTTAATTTTTGTTGCTCTTCTCTGGTCTCTCCCCAGCTTTCCTGAAATGCGGTGCCCAGAACTGGACACACTACTCCATTTGGGGCCTAATCAGCACAGACCAGAGTGGAAGAATTACTTCTCCTGTCTTGCTTACAAAACTCCTGCTAATACATCACAGAATGATGTCTTTCCCCCCCCCCCCCCCCAACAGTGTTACACTGTTGACTCATATTTAGCTTGTGATCCACTATGACCCCCAGATCCCTTTCCGCAGTACTCCTTCCTAGGCAGTCATTTCCCAGTTTGTATGTGTTCAACTGATTGTTCCTTCCTAAATGGAGTACTTTACATTTTCCTTATTGAATTTAATCCTATTTATTTCAGACCATTTTCCCAGTTTGTCTAGATCATTCTGAATTTTAATCCTACCCTCCAAAGCACTTGCAACTCCTCCCAGTTTGGTTTCATCCACAAACTTTATAAGTGTACTCTGTATGCCATTATATAAATCACTGATGAAGATATTGAACAGAACAGGACCCAGAACTGATGCTGCCATCCATGCTGCTTGGATTTGATTTCAGCTTCCACCCTCACAAACTCAAGGCAACTGTCCTCACTCACCTTATAATAACTTAATTTTTGGGAAGGTTATTCTATGTAATGCTAAGGTTGCTTGAGATAATTGCTTTGTCTTGATGGCAGATCCAAAGGAAACTGGATTTCTTAGCTATGTGATTGATGGGGTTATGATAGAAAGGTGGATAGAAAGCTGGCTAGATCGTCGGGCTCAACGGGTAGCGATCAACGGCTCCATGTCTAGTTGGCAGCCAGTTTCAAGTGGAGTGCCCCTGGGGCCGGTTTTGTTCAATATCTTCATTAATGATCTGGAGGATGGCGTGGACTGCACTCTCAGCAAGTTTGCAGATGACGCTAAACTGGGAGGAGTGGTAGATACGCTGGAGGGTAGGGACAGGATACAGAGGGACCTAGACAAATTAGAGGATTGGACCAAAAGAAACCTGATGAGGTTCAACAAGGACAAGTGCAGAGTCCTGCACTTAGGACGGAAGAATCCCATGCACTGTTACAGACTAGGGACCGAATGGTTAGGAAGCAGTTCTGCAGAAAAGGACCTAGGGGTTACAGTGGACGAGAAGCTGGATATGAGTCAACAGTGTGCCCTTGTTGCCAAGAAGGCTAACGGCATTCTGGGCTGTATAAGTAGGGGCATTGCCAGCAGATCGAGGTGTCACCACAGTCCACCTAGCTGAGAGCCAATAATGGCCAGACAGGGATAAGGAAGAGTTGCTTTATTCTGCAGAAGAAAGGAGAGCTTTGCACCTTGGTACAAAAACTCTGTCTTACACGCATTTTACAGATCCTTTATACACATTCAGACAAAGGCCCTTACTGTGTTAACACTTGATTGGTGGTTGTCAGACCCATGCTTTTGCTATCTGGTCAGTGAAAACTGGCTTGGGACCAGCTCCAACTACCTTAAGGCCTTGAAAGGGAAGACAGTTGAAAAGTTCAGGCTACTGTGTCCTTAAGGTGTCTGCTTCCCCCTAATGGCCGCCGGCTGACATAACGGCTGCTCTGTTAAGGGGGGTCACTAGTAACTTTCACAGAGGGACGTGATCGTTCCCCTCTATTCGACATTGGTGAGGCCTCATCTGGAGTACTGTGTCCAGTTTTGGGCCCCACACTACAAGAAGGATGTGGAAAAATTGGAAAGAGTCCAGCGGAGGGCAACAAAAATGATTAGGGGGCTGGAGCACATGACTTATGAGGAGAGGCTGAGGGAACTGGGATTGTTTTGTCTCCAGAAGAGAAGAATGAGGGGGGGATTTGATAGCTGCTTTCAACTACCTGAAAGGGGGTTCCAAAGAGGATGGATCTAGACTGTTCTCAGTGGTACCTGATGACAGAACAAGGAGTAATGGTCTCAAGTTGCAGTTGGGGAGGTTTAGGTTGGATATTAGGAAAAACTTTTTCACTAGGAGGGTGGTAAAGCACTGGAATGGGTTACCTAGGGAGGTGGTGGAATCTCCTTCCTTAGAGGTTTATAAGGTCAGGCTTATAAAGCCCTGGCTGGGATGATTTAGTTGGGGATTGGCCCTGCTTTGAGCAGGGGACTAGATGACCTCCTGAGGTCCCTTCCAACCCTGATATTTTATGATTCTATGAGTGCTACAGGGTAACTATTCATTAAGCTGCCCTGGGAGCATTCACTCCAGTGCAGGTGTCTCTCTTGCTTTGGTGTTGGAGTTTTTGTTTCACGAATCTCTTGGGGCCCTCTGATCTGCTATTGGTCAGACTGTCACCTGTACCATACCTCTGTGGCAACAGCGTTCCTTATAACCATTTCTATAGACTAGGGACTCAGTGAGATACAGGCCAAATAGCTAATCCTTATAAACTGTAGCCAAAATGGGAAATGTGATTTGGTTAGTGACCTCACCTCTTCCATTCTCAAGCCCTCTCAGCTTCCATTTTATATGGGTTACTATCCTGTCTGTATTTCCCCATTTATCTTTTATACCCTTTTTATGATATGGCAGGTATTAATTCAGCTAGAGATATCAGAAGGTATCAGTTAATCTGAAGACGGTATCTGTTTCATGTCTTCATGCTATGTTTTACATACAGTTTGCAAATCTGATGCTTAAAGCTCCATATGTCCCTAAAGCAAAAATTTGTCCCTCACTGAAGTCTGTTCTGGGAGAGCAAAATTCTGGTTACTTCTAATACTCCTGATTTGCAGTTTAGAGCTGATTCATGTTTTGGTGGCTTTGCTGCTCACCTTTTGAGGGGGATGGTACTGCTCACTAATCTCTCGCAAGTGGAAATATGCAGAGGCCACTCAAAGAAAAAGGTTACAAAACCAATAACTGTTCTTTGAGGGTGTTGCCTCTGCATATTCACACTTTCCCTGCCCACGTTCCCCAGTTCTTCAGACACTCAGGTCAAGAACTCCAAAACTAGGGAAGGAATTGCAGGATGTTTGGGGTCACCTCCCTTTGCATTCTCTTATTGCTCCAAGAGGGGAGAGAGGGAGGGGCGTGTGGCCCCAATGGATACTGCTCTTCAGGAGATTCCACAGCTAAGTGCCAGTCCCGCAGCTGTGAATTTGCAGAACTGAGGGGGACAAGGTGGGTGAGGCAATATCTTTTACTGGACCAACTTCTGTTGGTGCGAGACACCATCTTTTGAGCTGCGCAGAGCTCTGAAATGCTGAAGAAGAGATCTGTGTAGCTCAAAAGCTTGTCTCGCACCAACAGAAGTTGGTCCAGTAAAATATACTACCTCACCCACCTTGTCTCTCTCATCTTTGGACCATCATGGCTACAACTACACTGCAAACAATATGCAGAAGTGACACTCTTGAAGAGCACAGATACTTACCAGTAATCTCACTTGTTAATGTTCTTTCTAAACAGAAAATAAATCTTACCAGACTCGGAGGGTTAAACTGTATCCAAACACTGTTACGTAGGCCACAACTTGCTGACGAATTTATTTATAAAGAGATTGTAAAAGCAAATAGTACACTGGGAAATAATGTAATGCGCTACAGTGGTTGGAAGATGGCATCATTGTTGCAGAATGACTATACGGGCATGCTAGGAAGCTCAGAGCTCTTTCAAAAATCTTAGCGCTCTCTCTCTCTCTCTCTCGCTTGAATAGGCATCTATGTGGTTGAAGAAAATGAAAATCGTGTGTTTGTAAAACTGCAGATGGATGCCTTATTTACGTGGATGACTAGTGTCCACAGACCCCAGTAGGCACTGTAAAAACACCTAGGAAGATGCCTCCTATCCAAAAGAGTGTTTTATCTACCTTAAGGCAAGACTCATTTATTAGTTTATTAAGCAGTAGGAGGAAGTGTGGGGTAGAAAGACAAAATTACAATAACAAAACAAACCATGAGGTTATCCAGATAAGTAACCTTGATGATAAAAAGGCTTCTTTGGTGGTGGTGGAATTTTTAATATATGTTATGACTGTCTGTGGGCTCTATCAGCTTTTTAGGTATTGAAGGAGAACTGGTAAGTCCACTCACCACTTTGCACCTGCCTGACTTGTTGAGTTCTTAAAGAGGAAATCCAAAACTCTGTAGAAAATCTCTTAACATTTGTTTGATATCCCTAATACTTGACAGTTTAGCCTGCGTAGTTTTAAATTGCTGAAATTGTTTTAATACAGTTGTTTAAAAATCTGTTGCTCATTCACTTATATGGCAAACACATCAAAGTTCTGAGTTTACTAAGCGAAAGTTGGATGGCAGGAGAGAGATCACTTGATCATTACATGTTAGGTTCACTCCCTCTGGGGCACCTGGCATTGGCCACTGTCGGTAAAGAGGATACTGGGCTGGATTAGGATGACCAGACAGCAAGTGTGAAAAATCGGGACGGGGTGGGGGGGGGGGTAATAAGAGCCTATATAAGAAAAAGACCCCAAAATCGGGACTGTCCCTATAAAATCGGAACATCTGGTCACTCTAGGGCTGGATGGACCTTTGGTCTGACCCAGTATGGCCGTTATTATGTTCTTAAGTTGTTTACCTTACAGCCACCAAAGATAATGCAGAGAGCAGTGGGCTAGGTAGCTGTGATGTTATGAGCAGCTGTAGGGCATACACAGAACTCTGGCCCTGGCTCTTCGCATCTGAGTAAAGGTGGAACATTGATTCAGAGTTTTGCTACCAAAATGCGTGCTTGTAAAAGTTTGCATGTGTAAGGTGAGTAGTTTAAAAACTAGTAACAGGTTTATGGGGGGGGGTGTGGCGTTCCGCCTCGGCCAGCGCCTAGCAGCTGACTTAGAACTGGTGCATGTTTGCATGTGTAAGGTGAGTAGTTTAAAAACTAGTAACAGGTTTATGGGGGGGGGGCCGGCGTTCCGCCTCGGCAGGCGCCTAGCAGCTGACTTAGAACTGGTGCGTGTTTGCATGTGTAAGGTGACTAGTTTAAAAACTAGTAACAGGTTTATTCTACACCTTTGCATTGACTTTTAAGAGTGCAGCTCAGCAAACTGGACATCATGAAACCATTAAATACTGTACTGAACAATTGTACATGGATGGATTTGCTACTGAGTTGCAAGGGAGGCCAGACCCGCCACATCACTGCTGACACTCCCGATTAATTCTATCGGTTTAAAAGCTTTGTACACTTCATTTTGCTTTTACAAACCCATCTGGGGTATATACAGTGCCCCAAAAGTCTGTGTTTAAAAAAAAAAAAAAAAATTCAATGAAGCTTCAAGGCTTTTAAAGAGCTCCGGATCACTTGGTCATAGCTGTGCTTCTGAACCTGCCAAGGCCCTAAATCCGGGGTATAAGTAGAGCAGCTTGGAAAGCAGAATTTTTGTCCAGTGAAAAACTTCAAGTTTTGGGGAAACTTTTAATCCCAAGAAGGGGCAAAAACTTAAATTTGTCAATATTTTGTTTTGAAAACACCAAAACATTCTTGCACTGGGAACATTTGAGTGTTTCCAAAACACAAGAGCTCCCTGAGATCCCAGGCTGCTGACCTGGGGAATCCACCAAGCCAACTGCGGGGAAACTGAGGATTCTAACCAGCCTGGTTTCCGTTGGAAGTTTAAGCCAAATTGAGATGTTTCAATGGAATGTTTCAAATCTCTTGAATCAGTGTTTTCAGATGGACAATTATTCCACCAGAACATTTTCGGTCAGCTTTAGATAACAGAGAAAATATACGTATGCTGTGGAATCAGTGTCTTTGGCATCATTAAGACCGGTGGTCCGTCTCAGCTATAAGTGACTTACTGTAAATAAAAGTAAGTGAACAGGTGACTCTTTCTTTTGTGAAATAATTGGCTCTCAAACAAGAGGGAATTCAGCAGTACAACTATGACTAGATTTGAACAAATTCAGTTAAAAACTATTCAACTTTTTTGTGACTAAAACTGCCAGATTCACATTATGACCCCTTCTGTTGTCTTATTTGTGAATATTTAGGTGAGTGAGCTTTTCAGAAGGATGTCTGTGGAAAGCCAAAGCAGCAAGAATACTTGTATGAATGAATATTCTTTAGTATCCAGACTGGAAACACGTTGGCCATTTTGAAAAGCTTATTGTTTGCACAATAGATTAAAATTCTTCAAATTCATGGATGATTTGCAAACAGAAAAAAGCAATTCCTGCTGTCTCTAAAACTTTGGATATACAGTCAGGGGAAGGGAGAATCAACACAATATAAGATGACTCTACATGACCAATCAAATGGCCTGAAAAGCAAATGCCCATAGTGACCAGTCTGTAAACAAACTGTAGGCTACAACTTGTTCTTACAAACTATTCTGTAAATAGCACAGTGGTAAAAATCATGACCTGTTCATGGATAGAAAAAATGGTTAAATTTATGACTAATTCACTTTGAGTTAATAATTTGCCAAGCGTTAGTCACAACTGCCTCTCTTGATTCTTTCTGCTGGGACAGTTTGGTTTTCAGATGGCATGTCAGTCTTAGTGTATTAAACACATTAATACTAATCTTTTGGTATTAGCAATAAAGGTAACAATGAGTTTGAGTTTTTACTACAGCAATGGAATGTAATTTGTTTTCTTAAATTTAATATGATTTAAACTGGTAATGAAATTACCACTAAAGCTATGCCTGGAAGCTAAAAGCATAGTTCTTGGAGTAATGAATTTTGCCCTGGAAGTCTGTTCAGATTGAAAACCAAAATACAAGGCTACCAAATTTCACTGAGAGTAGCAGTTCCACAATTGTAGAATTGATGTTGTGAAGGCCAAGACTATAACAAGGCTAAAAAAAGAACTAGATAAATTCATGGAGGATAGGTCCATGAATGGCTATTAGTCAGGATGGGCAGGGATGGTGTCCATAGCCTCTGTTTGCCAGAAGCCTGGAATGTGTGACAGAGGATGGATCACTTGTTGATTACCTGTTCTGTTCATTCCCTCTGGGGTGCCTGGCATTGGCCACTGTTGGAAGACAGGATACTGGGCTAGATGGACCTTTGGTCTGACCCAGTATGGCCGTTCTTATATTTGTCATCACAGTTTTTGTATATAAAGGCTAACAGACTGTAATATTTAACTATCTACTGTATTCCAAAATTGTGTCCTCCAGAAGGAAAGAAATGTATAAAACAAACAAGTGGGTTTATTTATGATTGCATCTGTAAACCAAATAAAATCCTGTGTGCCTTGGTAATTGAACGGGTAGTCCTGTAATTGAAAAGACAGATGGCAGCTCTGTTTGATGTTAGTGCTATGCTATGAACACAACTGGCATCCTGCTGTTGTCATGGAGAAAATTAACCAGCGCTCTTCTGCTAATTTCTGTTTGTGCACAGATATTAGGGGAGTTGAATTGGTTTGTAATAATTTAAGGGAAGTGCCTGCTAATCTCGCAATAACTTTTCCTGGTTTTAGACTTCACAGCCTTCGGGTCCAGTTAGTAGGAGGGGCCCTAACATTGGTGTGCTGAAACTAGGTTCAAATTTTATATGAAAACTAAATGAAATAAAAAAACCCAACCTACTCTTAAAGGATGAACTGGGGTGTCAAATGGCCACAAGTAAATTATCGAGGGGGGGAAAAGGCAGATACTCATGTCTGTGTCCCACCCCCATCCCCTGAAGCACATCACCTCCCCTTCACCCACCATTTCCCTTCTTCCATCTCTCATCTCCTTTGCCAGCTTCACCCTTTCCTCCTTACAGGTCAGCTTGGGTCTTGGGCCTTGTTTTACAGTGTTTAAAAACTGAACTGAGGGGAGAAAGGAGCTGATACTTGCAATGAAAACAACGTAAATAAACATAAATCTGATAGTTCCCCCCCCCCCCCCGAGAGAAGAGCCCTCCTTACTTGCTGGGGGAGAGGAGGGAGAGAGAAAAAGAGAAGTTAGGGTTTGTCTACATGGCAAGTTATTGTGCTACAAGCCAGAGTGTGAATCTACAGTTCCCCCCACCCCCAGCTTGCTGCGCAACAATGTCCCATGTGGACACTGCCACAGCATACTGAAAGTCCCAGAGTGCAGTGCACTGTAGCAGCATCCACACAGGATGTTACTGCATGGCAAACTGGTGTGCTATAGATTCACAGCCTAGTTTGCTGCACCGTAACTTGCTGTGTAGAGAAGCCCTGTGTCAAAAGGTTTTTAAACCCATTTTTCCCTTCACATGCATGGCTGCACTCTAAATTCTGCCTCCTGAGAACTTGTCATTGTGGTTGTTTCAGGAAGCAGTAATATTTGTGAGCAGAATCTACCTATGTCCCTTTATCGAGAATGTACATATTATTTATCCCCCCACATCTGCTCCCCTCTTTTTTTAAAGACTGGGGGGATAGCGGAACAGAATCTGCGAAGCTCTGTTTGCCTTCTAAAGAGAAGTACTTAAGCACCATCAAGTACATTGGAAGTTCTGTGCCCAAACTTTGCTGGTTAAACTTGATTAGAGATTGTCTACATTCACTCAGCACAGAGCACTGGGATAGACAGTAAGACAGATTGAGTGATTTAGCAGCTTTAGTGTAAAAAGTGGACAGCAATAAATGGTAGCAGTCCAACAGTGTGGAATGCAACCCAGCTACTTCAACAAATGTGTAAATAGTAATGAAATGACATGCAGCACTTCAAATTAGACTGCATTAAATCTTCATATTCTGCTACATTCTTCAGTGTCTCTGGTGATCCTGCACTCTGATCCGCGCTTGGCAGTGTGAAAATGTAGGGAAAGTTCTCCCCTGTGTAGTTACATAATTGAGACATAGAACAAGCATATGTTGTGCTCAACTAATTGTGGGAAGTTAGATGTATTTTATAAAATGTGTTAGTGAGAGGAGTGCTTTAGCTTTCAAGGGACCAAACTCTCAGCATTGCATAGTCCTTAATTGGAGGTTTATTTGAAACTTAATTTGTGTTGATGCTTATGACTCCAAAATAATGTGATAACTCAGACACATAATGTTGGTGTTTAATTAAAGCAGACACGGTAGCTGGTTTATTTAATCTCTCTATTTTAGAATTGATTTATTTTGCTATTATATCAATTATTAAGGCTAATCTTATGTGCTGCTTGGATGATTTTAAACTGTAACTTTACATCTTTTACCTCCCTCCATTTCTATTAAAGTCAAGGTGTTGAATTTTAGCAAGTTTCTAACCTTTTGAATAAAATTTAAATAGAAGCCACACTTCAAAGGTGACCTGCAAGAGATTGTTTTTCAAAAACTGAGCTTGTTGCTCATTTTGCAGCTCAAATATTTGTTGCCTTATGATGAATAAAAATGACTTGAAAGGGTTTTAAATTTAGTTCTGCATTTATTAACCTTCAAAATATCAAGAATGTCAACTTTGGTCTTTCTGGATTATGCTGAGGGACCTACTGGATGTCACACATATATATGCTTAGCTTTAGCATCTGAATAGGAGCAGTGGATATGGTGAAACTTTGACAAAGTCTTTCATCCAAAACGTCAGACTCTGAAGTTAAGTAGGTGTCAGTAAAAACAAAAGCAGAGTTTGAGAGAATCTGGGGCCATGGCTACATTACAAAATTTGGTTGATACAAGTTACATCAGTGCACAGCTGCCGAAGTTTGCATATTGCTCATGCATACTTGGCAGCTTGTAATCACTGGGAATGCTTGCGTCAGTGGAAAATTTAGGGCACCACAGGTAGTAGCGCAGTGCGCCATGGTCCAGCGTAATGCCTTTTGGGAAATTTTCAGTGTTGTGGGATAGAAATGACTCACCCAGGGATCTCTGGGAGCTAGGGGTCAGATTGCCAGCATGCGACTTTCTCTATCCCATGCCATTCATATCCCATAATTTTTGCACCTTAAAAAAAAAAAAAAAAAAAAAAAACCACAAACCCACAAGACACTTTTTGGTATCTATCATCTGTGATAGAAGCATAGACCCCGCAGAAATCTGCACTACAAATATGAATGTTGCAAATACAGGACTCACAATTCTCCTGTATTTGCAGACCCGGAGGAAGTACCTCAACAGTGGGGGACACGATAGTTTCTTCAAGGACAGTTTGATCAGGGACATAGTGAAAGCCAATTCAAGGCTGTTGATGACATTTGTGGGGCTCTGGTTAGGGTATTGTAATTCAGCTTTCGGGTAACAAGGAGTGGCTATATAACTTTCGGATGTGAAAGACTGCATTCCTGGAACTTGTCTGAGCACACCCCAGATCTCCAGGCCATTGACAGCAGAGAAGTGAGTGGTGATTGCACTCTGGAAGCTTGCAACACTGGATTGGTATTGGTCAGTGTGAAATCATTTTAGGAGTTGGAAAGTCTACAGTGGGGGCTGTTGTCATGCAAGTGTATAGGGTCATTAATCATCTCCTGCTATGCAGGACTGACTCTTGGCAGTGTGTGGGACATAGTGCACAATTTGTATCCGTGGGGTTCCTGCACTGCGGTGGGGTGATAAAGCATGCATATACCTATTTTGACACTAGCCCACCTTGCCACAGAGCACTTAAATAGAAAGGGCTACTTGTCTGTGGTTATGCACAAGCTGGTGGATCACCGGGGACGCTTTACTGATATCTATGTGGGCTGGTCAGGGAAGGTGCCTGATGCTCACATCTTTAAGAACACAGGTCTGTTCAGATAGCTGCAAGCAGGGACATTCTTTCCCAACTGGTGGATTACCACTGGTGACATTGAAATGCCAATAGCTATTCTGGGGGGGGTCCCAGCCTCTCCCTTTCTCCCCTGCCTCATGGTGCCATATACTGGTCACCACAACAGCACCAAGGAAAGATCCACCTGCCAGCTCAGCAGGTGCAGAATGACTGTTGAATATGCTTTTGGTAGATTAGAAGGATGCTGGTGGTGTTTACTCACTTGATTGGAGCTCAGTGAGAAAAATATCCCAATGGTTATAGCTCCCTGCTGTGTCCTGCATAATACCTGTGAGGGAAAGGGGGAAAAGATGCTGCCAGGATGGAGGGTAGAGGTGGACTGGCCATCTGCTGATTTTGAACAGCCAGAAAGAAGGCCATTACAAGAGCTCATCATGGAGCTATTCATTTTGAGGAGTGCTTTAAAAGAGCACTTTAATGAGTAAGAACAGTAGCATTCTGTGCTGGACTGTTCTTTGGGCCTGGAGCTTTGGGTGCTGCTAGGAATTGGGTAATGCTTGCTGTACCTAGAACTAGGTGTTTTCCTGAAGTTCTGAAGTATGAGGTGCTTGCTGTACATTTACTGGCACTGTGTGCTTTGAGTACCTCTGTGCATTCTGCAATGTGTATTCTGAACTAATAAAGGTCATTTTATTCTCCAAAAATAGAAATGTATCGAGTGGCAAAAATGGTGCAGAAAAGCAGTGTGTAAAAATACACAGGCAATGCAATACAAACTGTTAACATACATTAATGGAGTAGAAGTTTAAAATTGGAAAGGTGGCAATCATTTCAGTCCACAAATATAGTCTGTTGTGGCTGCACATACACCAGCTGTGGTTCTCACAGGTCAGTATATATGAAGCTGTGGTTTTCCTAGCTTTCTGCTGGTGTGGAATGGTAGGGGTAAGGATGTGGCCTGTGATGCTACGTGGTATGTTGGGAGTGGGGTAGGGAGTAGTGACCATGGAGTTCTTAAAGGACCACCAGAGGTGGAGAGTCCAGGATTTTTGGACCTTGGTTCTACAACATTTGAGTTTGCTCTCTGAGAAGACACATTATGTCGTGGTGCATTTCCCTCTCCTTGTCCTGCTGGGACTCCTGCGCCTTTCTTCTATCTGCTCTTTCCTTCTCCGTGCTGTTGGTCATATTAGCCCTCCAGAGCCTATGTTCATGGTCTGATGCAGCACTGGCCTGCAGGATCTCACTGAACATGTCCTCCTTTGTCCTTTTCTTTCTCCTTCTCATCAGAGTCATCTGTTTCGTGGGTGTGGAAGGGGCAACCCTGAAGCCGCAGCAGCTGCTGATAAAAATAGATAGCTGTATCATTGGATTTACAGTCACAATGGAAAGGGAAAAGTTTCAAAAATCCCTTCCCTTATTACCATAAGCACTTTCAATAGGAAATGCTTATTGACATTTATTTGAGTGGTGTCCCTATGGGTGCTCCACTGTAGGTGTGGCAGCGCCCCTATGCCTTGGATTGGAGATTTTCATCAGCAGTGCCCATCTGATTGCACATGCGCACCTCCCGCTCTCCCGCTGCATGCAGGATATATATATATATATATATATATATATATATATATATATATATATATATATATATATAGCTAGCACTGGGCAGTCCAACTGCCCCCAGTTCCTTCTCTACTGCCTTTGGTCTTGGACGGAACTTGCAGCAGACCCCGCTTCTCCTGTCCCCTCAGCAGTTAGTGCCTTACCTGTTAGCTGGTAACGGACAGCCACCCACAGTGCATTCATTGTCTGAGAGCAGGACACGTTCCACAAAAATGTTCCCGCTGCCATGGTCTGATGGCCAGAGCCAGAAAAGACCGGGACAGTCATTTAAAATTTCTCCTCATGGAGAAACCACTGTGGCCTGCATCAGACCCAGTCTCAGACTCTCCCCGTGAGGCTCTCACGTTCTGCCAAGTTGTTTGCTGATCCTCACTCCCCTCATCCCTCGAAGAGAAAGTTGTCCCTTTCTCACTTGGATGAGAAGAAATGGGCTTCATCCTTACACTTTGAGGCACAGCCCACCAGAACACCGTTCCCTGCGAGGTCAGTTGCCTCAACAGCATCTGACAAGGGACATAGCTTCAGGGCCTGCCTGAGTACCTCCTGTACCAGAAAGAAGAAACTTTCTTAAATGGGCAGCCCTCGGCACCATGTCTCATGTCGAGATCAAGATAAGCCAACTGCAGGAGCTATGGCACCAGCAAAAGTGCCGGCACCGGTGTCCATTTTGATACACTCGAAGCCATTGGCACCATCAAAACTGTCAGCACTGGCCAAGTCGTCAGCACCGGCCAAGTCTCTGGCTCCATCTACTGACACCTTAGGGGAATACATCCTTCCTTTGGCGCCGAGTCATACATCGGCACTGATGGTGCTTTTTCCTCCTCCACAAGAGTTTAGATACTCTAATGACCTGCTGGTATCAGACACTTCTGAGTCGCTTCTCCTTCGATGTGACTTCACCCCACTTCCGACCTCATCTCCAGACTCATGACACTCCTCCCTTTCTGCCCCGAGGACAGCACCTCCCTTCCCCAGCGACGAGGAGGAGAAGGAGAAGGAAGGCTCCATTGCTTTCTCGTCTGCCAGACAGATCCCACCTACTCATCCTCAATATGCACAGTCTTGGCATGGACCACCATGGATGCAACCACATGTTCCGCTTCCTCCACATTGGCCATATTGGGACCCTTGGGCCATGTACAGGGCACAATTTGGGAAATCCCCTATGGAGCAAAGCCGGAGACCTATACCTCTCCCTCCTCCATTGATCTCTAGCTCTCCAGAGACGGAAACTCTGCCAGTACCGACTGAGGAAGAAGAGCAGGAGGAGGAAGCTCCTCCAACATTACATTTTTCTTCCTCTTCCCCTGATGAGGCTATTGTGCCTTCACCCCCTACATCTGCCGACAACTTCAGACATTTTCAAGGCTCTTTTCCTGTAATGGCCTGGGACTTCCTTCCACGTAGGTCAGAGTAAATCCGTGTCCTCATACTAAAGGAGGTAGTTTGTGTCTAGTTTTGTGAGTGTTCTTTGTTTATAGTCTGTCTCTGGGCGGGACTTGCGGGGGGAGAGGAGGGGTTGTTTGCTGGGCCTCTGTTTTTTGTTTTAACCTGCATGTTGCTTTTTGATGGTAATTTTGTTCATACTATTTCCCACAAGGTGCTCAGCAGCCTTTGGGATAGTGTGTGTGGATTAATTTATTAATAAATGCAAGTATATTGTATCTTAAATGGGACTAGCAGCAGGCCGCCTGAGTACAGCGAGGCTGTACAGTCACTGGCTCACAAATGGGCTATAATTCTAATAACTATTCCATCTGCAAATGTCTGCACCGTGATTGCTTCAGCCATTACAGTTCGTCTGCTATTTGCCTGTGACAAATTGAACTTCTCCTTTTATCTAGCAGCTAATGGTTACTCAGTAGCCACGGGGCAGCTGTGGGCTATTGGACAGAGTGTGATACCGGAGTTTAGGTTTTTTGGATTTCATTCCCGGTTACCAAGGCTATATGTAGGATATGGTGATCTGGCTTCCAAATTAATAAGGGAGGGAACACCTTCTTATGTGTTCTACCCTGTATCTGCAGACCATACTCCTTTATAAAGAAAAAATAAAACGGTGTGTGCGCCAAGTCCTACCATTTGCTTGCTCTTCTCTATTGCTTGTATCTCTGCCCTCCTCTGCTCCTCCTCTTGACTTTTATTTTCTGCATCTCCTCTCTCTTTCTTCACTTTCGCCTCTCTTCTATTCCTCTTCCTTCAGTTTATTCCCCTTTCTCTGTTCCCTGGCTAGATCTCATTTGCTATCTGCTCCATTCTCTCTGCCCTCCCAGGCTTATTCTTCTCATATTTATTCACTCTGTCCTTTTTCTTTCCTCAGAAATAGGCTCAGATGTCAGTAAAATGTATTCATTAGGCCTCTTCTGTTTAGAGAGACTTTTGCTGCTGTCCGGGAAATGTCAGACAACAATGGCTTCCAGTTGCCCTTACCAGGCATTGGATTAGGGTCACATACGCTTTTAGCCAGTTCAGGTTAGCAGGCTTCTGACACAGATAGGCATGTCTGTGCTGAAATTCTCACTCTGGCTTGTTCAGCCAAGTACTGGTGTTTCAGTTGCAGTTTTGTCACAGGTGTTGCTAGTGACTGAGATAATGTTTGACTTCTGGATGCAGGTCTGCTAGCACTCTTCACTTTGAACCTGGTTGAGGTTTATAGTTAATTGGATGTCAAGCTTCTTTATGGACATAAAATATTATTTCTAGTATTTAACTTGAACTATTCACTTATATAATTTACGTTTTTTTACCGGACTCAGTAAAAATACCTTCTAATTCACCACGTTTGCTCCCAGTGCATATTCAGTCAGTCATATCTGCTCTGTTTCGTGAGACAACCCAGTGTTCACAGGTTTTCCTGGTTTTGCTCATTTCTGCAGAGCATAAGCAGGAGTGAGCTGGATTTGAAGCCTCAGTTAGTCACACCTGTGCAAACCCATTGCTTTCAATGGGTGTCCTTGAGGGCGTGATCTGAAGGACTTGGGCTTGCTCGGATGATCTGAGGGGCTAATTTGGCCCACAGAATCTTTATAACTGATGGAGAAGAGGGAGAGAGCCAGTTTAACTCTAATGGCTGGTCTACATGCAGACTTGTACCCAAATAACACAAGATGATGATTAAAAGTGGCTTCCGTTATTTCGGCGGAAGTTGTGCGTGGATACTGATTTTCAAATAGCTAAAGTTGGGTTATTTAAAGGTTGATTTGTTACATTGTTTTAGCTAAAGTAAATGTTACTATTTGTAATCTGACATGTCTGCACAGAAACTTGCACCCACATAACTGTTTTAATTCATGTTTTTCTTTGCAAGTTTGTGTGTGGATCAGCCCTCGGATCCCAGCCAGAGTTTGCAAGGCTGGCAGTTAGGAGCAGGGGGGAAATCTTTGTTACCTGAGTGCACATGATATGGAAATAATAGTCAATAAACATGGAACTGTCAAATCAACTTTCCAGACTACTCTTTTTAAAGCACAATTGAACATTAATTTCTATAAATATTAGCCTTGATTTTGTTTAGATCTGCATGCTGTTTATGCAATTCAAACTTTACTGGAAGAGGTTGGTACAGTAGTCAAGTTATGTACCGTGTACCTTAACTACACCAAATTCTGGCCTTGGTTAACAGTGTGGTTTAGAGGACAGAGCACCCAACTGGAAGTCAGGAAGTCCTGAGTTCTAATCCTTGCCCTGCTACTAACTTGTTGTGTAGCTTTGGTCAAGTTTCTGCACTGTGCTTTGCCTCAGTTTCACTAGTTGCCAAATGGAGATATTTGATTAGGTGTATATGGGAGAAGTGTTTGAACTGTGTTCTGGATGTATAAAGTGCTATAGAAGTCCTGTGTTTTGCAACAGTATATTTCATTATAATGATTGAAGCTAAGAAAAGATTCTGCCCAGTATAGTTTGTGCACAGAGCAGCATTTCTACACTAATCCTGTGCTACGTTAATCTGCCGATCTCAAAGTGCTATTGCAAGCAGGTAAGTGCTATTATCCTGATTTACAAATGGAGACATTAAGTCACATGCTGTGCTGGGAATAAAATCCATGTTTCCTGAGCTGTTAGTTCAGTGTTCCCACTGGACCACTCTCTTTCCTCTCTTGATTTTGTTTAGTGGACAATACTGATTGGAGCCATGGTAACACATGGGAATTAGAAAGTACAGAGTTCAGTGCTCCTGACTGGGAAGCAGTGTGTTGTAAATATGCTACCAATTGGTAATGGGAATATAATCGTTTAATAATCCTTAGCATTTACATAGTGATCTTAAACACCCATGAGAGGTAGATCAGTAAGCTAGTAAAGATGCAGAATGTTACAGATAAGTGCTGCTTCATGTTTAAGTTTTGCAAACTAAGACATTTTAAAATGCATGGAAAAACTCTCCCTTGGTTTATTTTTCTAAGCTTTCTTTCTCCACTCCTATTCTTTGCTGCCATTTGTGTTCCACCCAGGCAACTGGAGTTATTTCGGATGGCAAGAGCAGCCGAGTATGTAACAGTTTAATTTCTTGCAAGTTCCATGGTTCTGTAGCACTGCAGCATGCTCCAGCATGAGAATATCAGGGATATTCATGCATATAGGAAAACCTTTTCTGTTTTCTTTCCTTCTGTTTTCATTGGAGCTTCATGTTTGTGTGTATTATCATCCTGTTCCATCTTTGATTTTGTATTCGTTGGCTTGCTCTGGCCATGTTCTTGAACAGTCTATTTTTTAAATTAGGATTTAAGAAGTCTAGCAACCAGTAGCAGAATTGGAATATACCTCTGGGTCATATAGAGATGCAACACATTAGCTGCCTGTACACCTTGTCAACCTTCACCCTTAAACAGAAGTCATTGTTTGTGAAACTGGCAAACAGAAGTGATAACACTGTCCGTGGAAACATTACTTTGTGCCTTTGCCTTCATCAGCTACATCCTTTTAAATCAATGTAGAGCAGGGCAGGAAGGCCGTGACCTCCATTAGAAAGTCAGTGTTTGCCAACAAATACCAAAACATTTGCCTTATTCTTAGAAAAGGCAATAACAGCTGCTTTAGGAATAACACTGTGGCAACTGACAAACGTGGACTCTGTATACATTAGAGATTGTCTGTTAATTTGTCTGCTGTAGGATTGCTTGCCTGTGCCTCTTTGGGGGGCTGTACGCTGAACCTAGCGGCCTGCTAGGCAAGGCTGCCTAACAAGGCACTTGTCTGCCATTCTTTGATCCCTAATCTCTTTAGGATCGCTGAACAAGCAGGTGGGGCTAACTCAAGGAGAATGTGTTTAAAAAGCCAGCTCATAGGCAACCAGAGAAGCTAGTGAACAGGAGGAGCCAAACGGGGGTGTTTTGTGAGATGGAGCATGAGAGCCAGATACACCTAATAAACTTGGGCCAATTAACACCTCCCCCCCCCCCGCCAAAAGAAAAACAAAATAAACAACAAAATCAAGTAAAGAACAGACAGGCAAGTGAAAAAACCCTGTGAGAGTAAAAACAAAGCAGGCAGACGTCCAGCAGCAGAGCAGGGGGTATCCAGGTTATTGCACTGAATGCAGCATGTAGGATTACCTTCCTCGTGGGCCGATGGCATGTGTGTGCATTTGTTGCAAGCAGACCAAGTGTGGACTCTTGAGACCAGAGTGGCTGACCTGGAGGAACTAAGGGAGACTGAGAGAAACACAGAAGAAACTTTATGGGATACAGTTGAGTGGTCCCACCCCCGCCCCCACCCACGCTCTGGCAGCCTCTGTGCTGTTGAGGAGGATGAAAGTCTCAGGGAAGGAGAACATCAAACTGGAGTGGAGGGAAATGATCGCATAGTTGGGACCCTCCTTCCAGATGATATCGTGGTATCCTCTAGCACTGAGGATACTCCTCAGAGGGAGGGTACCCCAGTTATTAGAAAGAGACAGGTAATAGTAATGGGGGATTCGATTGTTAGAAGTATAGATAGTTGGGTTTGTGATGGCTAGGAGAACTGCATGATGAAGTGCTGCCAGGTGTGAAGGTTGAGGACTTACTGAGACATCTAGATAGACGAATATGCAGTGCTGGGGAGGTGCCAGTGGTCATGGTACATAATGGTACCAGTGACCTAGGTCTTGGAGGACAAATGTAGGCTTCTAGGAAAGAGATTAAAGTTTAGGGCCTCAATGGTAGCACTCACCGAAATGCTTCTAGTTCCACATGCAGGGCCAGTTAGACAGGCAGAGCTGCAGGGTCTCAATGTGTTGACAAGACAATGGTATTCAGAAAAGTGATTTAGGTTTGGTAGGAACTGTGGAACCTTTTTGGAAACGAGGAGCATGTATAGGAAAGATGAGCTCCACGTAAACCAAAATGGAACCAGATTGCTGGCATGTAAAATTAAAAAGGTCATAGAGGAGTTTTTAAACTAAGAGCTGGGGGAAAGCTGATGTGTGGAGAAGCACATGGTTCAGACAGACACATCCCTTAGAGGAGGCTCTATTAAAGGAGATTCTCTATATCTTAATAAAGAGGAGAGGATAAAAATTGATAAATTGCATGTAGGAGCTGAAGAGAAACAGTCTAATGAAAAAGTCCTGTTCAACTACGTCATGTGAAGGCAGACGACTAAACAGTGACAAATTTTATAAGTGTCTTTTATATAAATGCAAGAAGTCTAAATACTAAAATAGGTGAACTTGAGTGTCTGGTATTAAATGAGGATATAGATAAAATAGGCATCACGGAAACTTGATGGAATGATGATGATGATCAATGGTACATGGTAATACCAGGGTATAAAGTACATAGGAATGACAGAGTAGGTCATGTTGGTGAGGAAGTGGCACTATATGTGAAAGAAGCATAGCATCAAATATAGTGAAAAATTTAAAGGACTCAAACTGTACTATAGAATCTCTATGGAGAGAAATTCCATACTTGAATAATATGAATATAGCAGTAAGAATATACTACTGATCACCTGACCAGGATGGTGATGGTGATTGTGAAATGCTCAGGGAGATTAGAGAAGCTACAGAAACAGAAAACCCAACAATAATGGGGAATTTCAACTATCTCCAGATTGGCTGGGAACGTATCACCTTAGGATGGGAGGCAGAGAGAGAATTTCTAGAAACTACTAATGACTGCTTCTTGGATCAACCAGTCCTGGAACCCGCAGGGGGAGAGGCAATTCTTGATTTAGTTCTAAGTGGCACATGGAATCTGGTCCAAGAGGTGAATACAGCTGAACTGCTCGGCAATACTGACCATAATGTAATTAAATCTAACATGTTCGAAAGGGGGGAAATAGCAGAGACCCCCACCACCGAAGCAGTTAACTTCCAAAAGGGGAACTACCACAAAAATGAGGAGGCTAGTTAAATGGAAATCAAAAGAAACAGTCACAAGAGTGAAATGCCTTCAAGTAGCATGGAAACTTTAATAATAATAATAAAAAAAAAAAGACTATAATACAGCTGAAACTATATGTAGACCCCCAAATGGGGGGTGGGGGGGAGAGGAGAGGAGGAAGAGGACCAAAAATGCCACCATGACTAAACAGGAAAAGGAGCTGTTACAGACAAAAAGACACTTTTAATAATCTATAAAGACATTATAAAATAATGAATGGTGTGGAGAAAGTGAATAAGGAAGTGTTATTTACCCCTTCACATAACACAAGAACCAGGGGTCACCCAATGGAATTAATAGACAGCAGGTTTAAAACAAAGAAAAGGAAGCATTTCTTCATACTACACACATTAAACCTGTGGAACTCATTGCCAAGGGATGTTGTGAAGACCAAAGGTATAGCTGGATTAAAAAAAGAATTAGATAAGTTCCTGGAGGATAGGTCCATCATTGGCTATTAGCCAAGATGGGTAAGGGTGCCACCCCATGCTCTTGGTGTCCCTAAACTTCTGGCTGCCAGAAGCAAGGACTGGCCGACAGGGGATGGATCACTTTCTAATTGCCTGTTCTGTTCATTCCCTCTGAAGCATCTGGCATTGACCACTGTTGGAAGACAGGATACTGGGCTGGATGAACTATTGGTCTGACCCAGAATGGACGTCCTTATGTAGAGGGAAAACTTGTGGAACCTAACATAATGTGCTGTAACGCCCAGCAGACCGATCAAGACACAAATCCATCCCTAGTCAGAGGGAATTCCAACAACCAGGCAACTTGGTCCTCTCCTTTCTGGCCTGTGTGTGTGTGTTAGTGTACATGGGGATCACTATCTGATAGGCATGCTAGATCCGGAAGACATAAGGGTCGGAGGTAAGGGGAGGCTTTCATATCAGATAATAGGTGTTTTTCATCTCTGATTTCTATCACAGTAAATCATCTAATCCAGCCCCCTCTGGCCAAACATTCTCTTCAAGGAGGGTCTGGTCCAGTCTAGTTTTAAATCACTTAAGTAATGGGGCTTCCACTGCTTCCATTGAGAAGACTGTTCCTTTGTCTGTAGCTCTCTTACTGTTAGAAAGTATTTCATATTTGGCTTAAAATTTCTTTTGTTCAGTTTTATCCCAATAGGCTTAGTTATGCTACTTTGGACCAATATAAACAATTCTCTTAGGGTACGTCTACACTACCCGCTGGATCGGCGGGTAGCAATCGATCTATCGGGGATTGATTTATCGCGTGTAGTGTAGACGTGATAAATCGATCCCCGATCGCTCTCCCGTCGACTGCTGAACTCCAGCTCGGCGAGAGGTGGAAGCAAAGTTGACGGGGGAGCGGCGGCTGTCGATCCCATGCCGCGAGGACGCGAAGTAAGTAATTCTAAGTCGATCTAAGATACGTCGACTTCAGCTACGCTATTCTCGCCGAAGACCAGGCCTTAGTGTTTTTCTGTTCAATCTGTCACTGGGGGAAATAATTCAGCTTAGTTTAAGCCATGCCCTCTACCCTGGGAGAGCTAATCTCTTCTATAATGCTGCTGTATGTGAGTGGCAGCAGCAGGGGGGAATTCCCTGTCGAACACAAAGTGATTAGCTTATGACCCAAAGCATGAGGCTTAATTACCCATATTGTTCTTGAGACTTACTTAAGTACAATATTAATGGTCAATTATTTAGTCCCCTTATAATCCTGTCACAGTACTTCTCTGCACGTCCCCTTGTCAATCCGTGGAATTCTGTGACTATACACTAAGTAAAATACTATTTTCTTCAATTTCCCCTAAACTTACTATCCTTTTGCCCATTGTCTGCTGAATCACATACCATGCAGAGTAGAAACCATTTAAAATGTCAGAATTTGCCCAGACCTGAAGAAGAGTTCAGTGTGGCTTGAAAGCTTGTCTCTCACCAACAGAAGTTGGTCCAATAAGAGATATTACCTCATCCACCTTGTCTCTCCGAAATTTGCTGGTGGCAGGGTGCTGTCCCAGAGCATGCCCCCTGGTGGCACAGCAGAACTCTGCAGGGACATCTCTGTTCCCTCTTGCTTCTCCCAACTGACTTGTTTGCAGCCCTAAGTACTTAAAGTAATATTCCCCTTCCTGGAGTCCAATTAAGTCTTTATAAAAATACCGTCTTCTGTGGCCCCTTCAGGTCCATACCTCTACACCTAGGTAAGGAATTCCTTAGCCCACAGTCTTGAGGCTATGCAGTGGTTCAAGCTGGCTTCCCCAGCCCACCTGTAGCCAGGTTTCAGCCTTGCTTCATGTAGCTTCTCTTCTTTCCCCTGAAGTCAGCTGACAGCTGGGTTTTATCCGATTCAGGAGGTAGCTCCTTAATTAAACCTGGTTTCCACTGCCCAGCTTGTCTGCTGCTCCCTTAAAGAGGCCATGTCATGGAACAGGATGGGCTGGCCTTGAGTTCCATGCCCCCTCCTTAAAGGGGATAGACCACCCTGTTACATTGTCACTTGCTTCTCTCTCTCTTTCCTGTGCTTGATGGTCCTGCAGTAGGGTTGTTCTCTCTGGGGAAGGTTGTACGCAAGTCAGACCTGTCAGGTGATATCCAAATGCACTGCACTCTATAGGGTCTGCCAAACATATTGTGTCTCCTTACAGCGATGGGAACATGACCTCCTGTTTCGATGGAGCATTTGAGAATAAAAATGCCCTTTATTTTCTGGAGTTCCTTGCTCCTTTGGCAGCTCCACTTTTACGGTTTGGCACATTTATTACATACTATTTGGTATGAAATCACATTCATATTCATTCAGACCATCCCCAATAAAGAAGGGTTTAAAACTCATACCTATGGTACGCTCTTCTAGCCTTGCACACAATTTCCCAGGTTTCTGAATGGCTAGGGAGATTTACTTTCAATAGGTATGGAGCGTCAATTAAGGAATGATTAGATTTTCCATCTACTTTTAAATGATAAAGATCAAAGATTTTAAAGGAGAACTTCATTTTCATATGCAACTCATGGGAGGGAAAGCTTTAGAAAGTACTCACCTTCCCTTCAGTTAGGGATTAATATTTTTCCTCCTTTCCAGTATATTCTATAAGTTTACTGGAGTCAACATCCACTGAGTACATTCTGTCCACTTGATACATTAATCTGCATACAGTGTGAGTACAAAATGGTGTGCAAATACAATTCATGTCATACACAGTACATTTGAAATGAGTCATTGGAGAAAGGGGGAGTAGGAGGATTTTGCTGTAAGGTAATTGCCTTAATGATATGTATTCTCTTGCGTCTTGCCTAGTTTAGCTGATCATCTGGTAAGATGCTGTTAATGTAATATTATACATGCATTGCTTATGTCTCAAAGTAGGTAAAACTTCATCACTTTAAACCCGTTTGCTACACATTCGGAGAGGAATTGGTATTATTCTCATGCCACTGTGTGAGAGTTTCCCAGTATTGCTGGGTAAGCTACTGTAAAGTGCAGATTGCTCTGTGGAATTTATGTGCCATTTTTTTGGAAATAGGGCCTTTCTCTCTTTCCTGTGCTTTGAACTGGGTGTGCAAGTACACTAGTTCCTGAAAAGTCTTCTCGCCACAAAGTTCCCTTTTATAGGGGAGATGCTGACTGCTAAGCAGAGAACACAAGTACTCAGCTTCTTGGAAGATCCATTGAGTAAGAGATACTTGTTGAAAAAATGTCATCTGTTAGAGTATTAAATTAGAAAACTAACTTAATGGGAAGGCTATGCTAGAAAAGGACAAAAGCCAGGAACCACTGAGCTATTTCTGTCACTTTATACTCAATCCAGATTACAAACCAGGCTGTGATGAGAGGTGTAGACATTCTGCTTTGCTTCTAGATACCTGTGTGCCATACTGTGACTGCCTAGAGGATGTCTTGGCTATTTAACTGTCTAGATTCCATCTGCTTGTTTAGATTTTTTTTAAAGGATCCAGCCAACTTAAATGGGACTTCTCTCTGAAAATATTTTATGTATTGTTCTGGGATGAGGTTTTCAGGAGAGCTCAGTGTTGGCCTGCCCCTACTTCCCTTGAAGTCAGTGGTATTTTAACACTGAATTTGGTAGGGGCAGGCTTAGGCCAACACTGATTGCTTTTAAAATGCCACCCAGAATTAACACCTGGATCATCATAATGGAAAGATTAGAAAAAAGGTAATCTCTGTTTTCATTGTGTTTTGGCAGCCCCTTGTGTATTGTAAGCTTAACTGTTTTCCTTGTATAGTCAGTCAGGTTACTGGTTACTGTGGCTCTTTTAGCAACAGGGATTTTAAAAAAAGGAAAATGTGATTGTAAAATCCCCCAAATTGGAGGCTCAGTGGCAGGTGAAATATCTGAAACTGTTAATTCATTTATTTCAAATTGACTAGATTTCAAGTTTCTGATGTCCCTTTAAGTGCCCAGTGATGTAAAATAGCCTGTATAAACTAATGACCTGGAAAATTGTACTTAAAAGCTAAAAATGAGTTTAACATAAGTGACCACATGCAATCAGTTTTAACTCTCCTTTGAGAAAATATTTTTGCCCAGCTGGATGTTTTTGTAAAAGTGATGTCTCATTCAGCAAGAAGTTATGGCCTCTGTATGCAGGAGGTGAGACTAGATTATAAGTCCCTGTTCATTCATCACACTTTACCCTCCACTTTTCCCCAACAGTCACTTAAAGGTTTAAGGAAGCTGGAATCATTTAAATGGCTCTCCTCTTTGGTGAGGGGGTGTGAGGTCATTGGAGCGGAATTCAAGGCACTCTCCCCCCTCTCCCTTGTCCTAGGACTTGGCACACTGCATTGCTCTCACCACTGCTTGCGATATCCTTAGGAGTGAGATCAAGCTTGGGAACTGGATCCCAACTCTCCAGGGACAGCACAAGAAATTGCCATTAAACCACCAGGCAATTCTAAACCAGTTTAAACTTATTCTGGGAGAAGCCCCTCCTTCACAGTTGGCCCTGGGTTGAGGATTTGTATAGCCAGTTTCACCCTCAAGCAATCTGTAATGGTGGTGCTGTCAACCCCCGCCCAGAAAACAAGATTTTTAAAGAAAAACACTTGCCCAAACATAAACCCGACTCACATGGCTGGGGCAGCAATGAGTGGAAACTATTTCGAGACCAGTATAAAAATAACTAAATGCTCTCTGCCCTGTGGCAGTTGCATCAGAATTACTGTACTGATGAAAATAGGGAATTTGGAATTGGATATGCCAGTTCCCCAAAGTTCACACGTATACTTGCTGTCTCTTGTGTCTTGCTTTTCTTTTCAGGCTCTAGATCCTTACTCTGTCAATCCCTATGTGTGATGTGACTTTGTCCAATGCTTTTCATTCTATATGTTGACTGTATGCATGAATATTCAGTTATTTATCAGAGCAGAGCATGCCTCTTCCCTTTCCCTCAGGTTTATCCCCTTTACACAGTAGGACTGTAGACTGAGAGACTATTTGCATCCCCTGAGAGCTTTTGGTGCATGTGAAGTTACCTAAACCAATTCCTTGAAGTCTTTTTACCAATGTGTAGCATTATATGTTTAGTTACTAACATTGGTTTTCAAAGACTACATGAAAGTATAACCTTCTTAGTGAGATGGCTTAGCGGGAATGGGAAAACTTACAGCATCAGCATCCTCAGGCAGAAGATGCTGTAAGTCATCCCATTCCTGTTTTTTTGTGTGAAGATTATTTTGCTAAAACACAGTAAGTATTAATACCTGGTCCTTTCTATTGAATGGATAGTGTATCTGCAAAGCTGCTTCTGCAAGTTGTTGTCAGTCTCCTCCTCTTCTTAGGATGAATTAAATTCCTTTTAGTAACGAATATTAATGCACTGGTGTCACCACCACTGCATCTTACTAAACACTTCTGCTAAATTAAAACATGCTGCTGCCTGTGTAAGAGACAGATGTTGATATTCTTACTCATACTGACTAGTCCATGGAACTATTCATGGAGCAAGGCACTGAAGTGGGGCTGCTTGTGCAGGAAGGTGCTATTCAACATGGTTAAGTGAACCAGAATCTGGCCATAAATTATTAGTTACTTGCCACCAGTCTTGCTTTCTTGTGGTGTTAACATCCCTAGATGTACTACAGATGCTCAGGGCATTTATCAAAGATACAGTATATGTTTAGTGTAGCCTCATTGTTATCACTGGGTTATGGACTCATAGTCTTTAAAATTGCTATCAGTAAAACATGCTCTAACTTGGCACCCATGAGACTATACATGTTGTGCATTAATGATAACAGAGAGAAATCCTAGTGCCATGTGTTATAAATACTGTATATTCTATCGACTTGGATAATTAATGCATACATTTAATCTACAATTTTACAAATGCTAAATTCCTGCTTTTAGAGAGACAAGGTAGGTGAGGTAATATCTTGTATTGGACCAACTTCTGTTGGGGAGGGAGACAAGCTTTCGAGCTGAAGAAGAGCTCTGTGAGCTAGAAAGCTTGTCTCTCTCTCCAACAGAAGTTGGTCCAATAAAATATATTACCTCACTCACCTTATGTCTCTAATACCTTGGGACTGACATGGCTACAACAACACTAAATTACTGCTGTGATTCTCTCTGGGGGGAGAGCTTCCTTACTGAGACGTAATGTGCATCACCATTGCTACAGAAGAGCAGAATATTTATTGGAACTCTTCAGAGTATTTGTACTGTAAGGTGGATTCTCTACAGTCAATGTAGTGAGCTAATGTCCTTTGAAAGACTGACCATACAAATGCATAATTGCGAGGTGGTTGAGTGGCATTAACTGGAAAGGGTTATGCTGCACTGAGGGATGTGGCACCATTTCTGCATTATTCAATATGCCCTAAATTGAGGGGTTTGCAGAAAAACATTAAGTAGTTGCCAGAGGGAACTCCAAATATTAAGTTAGTATAGAGTGAGACACACACATGCTTCCATAATATAAGTATTGGGTATAGTAACAGTGCCATTGTTTTAGTGTGATGCAAGTCAGCTGTGGTGACACTAACCTTCAAAGTAGCACTGTGTTATCCTTCGGAGGTTGGGGCCCCATTGTGCTAGGTACTGGGCAAACAGATGACAGTCCCTGCCCCAAAGATTTAGGACTTAACTTGTCAGGGGTGCTCAGCACCATTGCACATCAGGTCATTAATTTTTACACAGTAGTTGTTTTTGAGGAGAGAGCAGTTTTAAAATCCTTTTCTAAGTTGATAAGGTTTCCAAGACTGAGTGTCGTAAGGGGGAAATTGTTGATATTTTTGTTTTTGCTGCATGGTTACTCTGTTACTGTATTTTATGGGGTTCCAGTTTTTCTTTTCCAACTAGAGTGCAAGATTGGCACCTCTTTGTTTTTAATGAATCCACATAATTCAACGTAATAGCAATTCATTTTTGTTTAATGTATGGAGACTGACAAGAACTGCATAACGTTAGTCTATTAAGAAGCAGAAGACTATACGCATGTTAATTGAAGACAATCAAATTGACTAGATTTGATTTATGAATAGAAAGCCTGTTTGAAGGAGATTTCTCCAGTGGAGGTGGTTTTTGTTTTCTTCCGTCTCAGGATATATTAAGGGAAACAGATTGTTTCAGTAATAGTAAACCTTAAATTATATGAAACAATAGAAACTGTTAAGTCAAAAGAAATGAAAGCTTCAATGGAAAACATGTATCCATCTACTGTGGATAATTTCAGTCTGGAATTTCCAGAATTAAACTTCCATTGGTTTGTAAAAGAAATGGGGAAAGCAAACGAAGAAACCAACCTGTACTTTTATTTCCTTGCTCAGTCCCAATCAGTCTGTTATGATGCTGGCTGATTGAGGCATGCATGAAGTACGGAATCAACTTCTCCGACAGCGCTTTGATTTGATTGTCCTTTCTATTCAGGCTTTGGTGCTAGTGGTGGTCATGAGGAGTAATGGCTGATGGTTGTGATTTTTCTTTATTTCAAGCATGTTAGCAATGCACTTCGCCTGCTTTATCACTGTTATCTATTTATTGACTGGAAACTTGCAAAGATAAAGTTGCCATACTGCACGGCCTAGTAGGAGCTTTATTTTTTAGGCCATGAACAGATGTAAGGGGAAGGTGTCAGACTAGAACTTTCATTTTTCTTCTCTTTTGGAAGCGTTATTAAGTTGCGATGCCTTTCAAGGGAGAGGTGCAATATGTAGAGGGAGCTTTTTTGTTGCGATGGTATTTACACTACAGTCATTTGTGTTGAGTTCTTAAAGTTTCTAAATGTGACCATTAACTGTAGCTACAGGAATTTGTAATTGCTACATTTAACACTAAGAAGAAATAACTTGTATACTGCAGAGTTACTCTGCTAGTTGATTTTTGACTTTCCTCTTGACTGACAAGCATATGATACCCTTTCAATAATCTCTGTCCCTGAGAGAAATGAAACATTTTTGATACCCGTAAAGTATGTTGAAAGGAGTGATACAGTGATTGTAAACATGTAAAGGGGAAGCAAGTTAGAAGCTTTCATTAATTTCCTTTTCTGCTTCTCTGGTTTGATTGGGTTTTTAAAATCAGTCACTAGATGAGAGAGAGTAAAATAAAATCCTCAGGGCAGACTCAACTTCGCACAGGGGAATGTACTTCTCTGACAACTGAATTGTTTTTATTAGGGTTTTTGCAACTGTAGTAAAGGAATCCAAGAAAGTTTCCTAAATTAAAAGCATCTTACACTGCTATTTGTCAGCAGTGGTTGAAGGGAAAACAAAAAAAGTAAATGTTCGTCTATGAGGAGCTGGCAAATGAGAGAGAGAGAGAGAAGGAAAGGTAATCTGGGAATTCTTCAGTATAAATTCGGAGAACATGAGATCATATGCTGGATTGCCTTTTTAGGATCCAAGCGTTACAGAAAAGGCCTCTTAAAAGACTTTTTGCTTTGAAGTGTGAAATGGGCTCTGCTATCCCATCTGAGTGGAATTGGTGAGTTGTGCTCTAACTACGTTTGTTTCTTAGCCTTGGAAGACCCCGATAGTGCAGTGGATGATAGAGACAGTGACTACCGCAGTGAGACCAGCAACAGCATTCCTCCTCCTTACCACACCATCTCCCAGCCCAACGCCTCTGTGCACCAGTTCACTGTGCCCTCTCGCCTGCAGCAGCAGGGTGTGTCTCGGGACTCCTGCATGGACTCCATGCAGAGCTATGATCTGGATTACCGGGAACGTATGGCCATCAGGTGGGTGCTGACTTTAAAACCGTAGCTCTTTCTCTGCCCTTGAATGTTTACTGTAGATCCTGAAGGCATTATGCAAACTGATGAGGGACAGCCTAGAGGTTTTGAAAGTACTGTAATATCACCTGCCTTGTGAATAGATGTGCTGTTCTAGTCTAAATCTCCACCTTTGAATAATGCAAGTACCATGGCAGATCCTGCAGCCTAGTTTCATAGAAGAATTTATAAAATGTGCCCAAACTTAGGAGCTTTATTGGTTCTATTTTTCCTTAAATAAATAAATAAATAAAAGGGTACAATGCTTGAAAAATGTCATCTGGCAATTGTGTGGTACCTTGCTTTAGAAACAAATGAAACTCAGTGTGGTAGTGCTGTCCTATGGTAAATTTCCTCTTCACTAGTGACAAATTAATTTTGTTTCACATTAGCTGTTATCCCTCTATCAGCTGCTCTCTCACACACACTATTCAAGGAAGGAGCCTTTGTCTATTCACTTTTTCCTACCTGTTGTCACATAGCACTGTTGTATAACATGGGTTTTGCCTCCGTGTGTGCCTTGCGCTATAAGAAAGTACGGGTTTATTGCCAGAAATTGATATTCCTCCCCAGATTTTTTTCAATTTAAGGCTGTGGTTTTGGAGAAATAGGATATGATGCTTTGATACATACTTCATGTGCTGAAATAATCTGGAAGGGAAGAGTAGTCGCTTCAACATAGATCTACCAAAAAAGTGAGAGGTGCAGAGTTTTGCACTTTCTATATCGAACTGGTCCTATTCCCAAACCCTTGGTATGCCTCCATAACAGAGGGGACGCTTGCATTCTGAAGTCTAGACATCAGTTGTTCTCATGGGTTGTGCTTATGTTTAATGGCATGGTGGCTTTATTATAGTGATCATACTGTTAACTCAGTCAGTTAGTATCTAATTAGAAACACCTTATTTTACCAGTAAAATTCAGCTTTTACTTTGTCACTGCTAATGGGACTTTTTGTGGTGTATTTTTGTATTTTTATCTATAACAGTGTGATGGATTGTTCTCAATGCATTGTAGTCCATTAAACACATAATCCGATTCTTTCTCATGCATCCTGTGCAGTAGATAAGTTGTTACTCATAGGACTTCCTATTCCATTATTTCAAACTCTTATAGTCATCTGTCCTTGCAAGAACGTGTCGGTGTGGCTTTGCTACATAGGCTTATTTTGTGCCCACTTTATCAAAATAGCTTTTTTTAAAAAAAAATTCTAACCTGAGGTGGCTGCTAGTGGGTTTTATGGGGGGAAGGGGATTGTGGGTGGTGGTGGGGATTGCTTGTGCTTGCTGTTTACATTGCGCCCAGCTCCAGCATCTCTTTGTAAATTCACCTCTTGTTCACAAACCAGGACAATTAATTCAGGGATGTCTGATGGCCTGTGTTATGCAGGAGATCAGACAAGATGATCGCAGTGGTGCCTTCTGGTTTTATAATCTGTAAATCTATTAATCTCTTGGTTTCCAAATTTGAGTCCCAATAAAGATCTCCTTCTGCATCATTATTGGTGATATGTCCCCCTGCTGTATGTATTTATGCTTGTAATTCTTTTGCAATGTGAGCTGAGTGATTCACATTTGCAAAATGCTTGCTTTTATTGCATCTTGAACTCTTTACCTAGGGAGATGGTAGAGTCTCCATCATTATCCAGTCTTGACCCAAAAACTGCAATCTTTTTGACAGATATGGTCTAGCTCAAACAGAAATTCTGGGTTTGAGGCAGAAATTATTGGATGAGGTTCTTTAGCCTGTGATATGCAGGAGGTCAGACTACATGATCCCTTCTGGCCTTAAAATCTACAAATGTGTCACCACATCCTTGTGTTGGACACGTTTGTATTTCATTATGATTGCACATTGCAAACAAATCTCTTTGCCACTTTGATTTCATACTGTCTTTTTGCATTGGTATGTATTCTTAATTAGATACCCTTCTGTTCTTTCGCTGCTTGCTAAGAGCTTGATTACATTAGGGGTTTTTGCCCTGGTGTAGCTAGACCAGTGCTGTCCCTCAGCATAGATGCACTGCACTGCTAACAACGAGGCTTGTGCTGGTGCTACTTTACCCCTAGGAGTGATGATAATGCCTAGCTCTTTTCATCAGCAGATCTCAAAGGAGGTCAGTATCATTATCCCCATTTTACAGATGGGGAAACATGCTCGCTGGGGGATTGCCCTCATCAGGCTGCGTCTGTGCAGCTGCATGGCTACAAAATCCCTAATGCAGACGTGCTCGAATGCTTTGATTTGTGAAGAACAATTTCCACGGCCTCCGGAAAGGCCTGCTGTTTTTTTGGAAAGTCAGATGTCCAACGGAGTCTGTTCAGGGCAAACTTGAACTGGTTCAAGAATTCTGTGATGAAAGTATGATTGGTTAGTTCTTTGAGTGGTTGCAGACATGTATTCCACTCAGGTGTGGTAGTGCCAAATGCACCAACCTCAGAGGTTTTTCCTTTAGTAGTACTCGTTAGGGCAGTACACGTACCCTATGTCTCCTTGTGGCTTGTCCTGAGGCTATGTAATGTGGCATCGGTTACTACTTACTGCCAGTGTAGGGTGACCAGATGAGAGATGTGAAATATCGGGACGCGGGGTGTGTGTGTGTGTGTGTGTGCGCATGTGCCAGCAGAGCAAAAAAAAAAAAAAAACACAACCCCACCAGCTCACCTCTGCTCCGCCTCCACCTCCCCTGAGCTGGCTGCCGCATCCTGCTTCTCCCCCCTCCTCCAGTGCTTGCGCCGCCATACAGCTGATTAGCGCAAGCCTGGGAGGGAGGGGTGAGGAGGAGGAATGCAGCGTGCTTGGGGAAGAGGCGGGGCCAGGGCGGGGATTTGGGGAGGGATCCAATGGGGGGCAGTGAGGGGGCGGGGCAAGGGCAGGAATTTGGGAAGGGATCCAATGGGGGAGGGAGAGGGCGGAGTTGGGGCGGGGGGGGGGGCGCGAGCCCCCTCTGCCTGTGCGCCGGAGCGCAAAATATCGGGACAATTTGCGTCCCGACCGAACATCGGTCGGGACGCGGGACAAACAAATATCGGGACAATCCTGATAAAATCGGGACGTCTGGTCACCCTATGCCAGTGGCCTTAGTTGCATCTCCCCATGTGAGGCTTTTTATCATGGTTTTTTCCCTCTGTTTGTCACCAAGTTTTTTTCACTTCGTAAATAGCTTTGATAGTTAGTAGTAGTGGTACCTGTAGTCTAGTTAGCTGCCTTCTGCCTCTGAAGTGGCAGCAGACAGACCCTGGGACCCTGATTTTCCCTCAGAAAGGGAAAAGGGGTCACTCTGCATCTTGGAAACTGCCTCAAAACAGGATCCACAAGATGAATCAGGGATTCATTGGCCATTGCATTCAGTACCTAAGGACACAGTTGTTGCACTGCCATTTTCGGTACCTTTGAGCCCACAGGTCTCTGTGGCGGAGGTGGACTTGCTCTGTTTGTCTGTGCCACCCTCATTGCTACCTCAGGACTCAGTGGGTCTATTGATACCACTTGCAATTCCAGGCCCTTCAACTTCTTCAGCACTGGGGTTAAGGTTGATGCTATCGACTTACGCAGTGCCAGTGATGAAACAGATGGTGTCTTCAGCACAGGTGACTGTGGGTTTGGTATTGGTGCACTCCTCCTCTGTGGCACTGTCTACATCCTCACCTTGGTGCCAGGGGCCTTAGACTCCCCTCTGAGCCTGCACAGACTCAGTCATGCTCTTCACCACCGACAGGCAGCGATTTTCTGGACTTTTTGGCAATATGTCCGGTACCAACAACCCTCCCATCCTAAGGACTGACTTTGCACTTTTCTTGTTGGTTTATGGGTAAGTCAGGATATCCTGTGACCCCACCTCGGTGGCTTACGCCCATGCTCACAGACTATCCAGAGAGCTCTTTAGTTTCCAATGTGGCATCTTTCCACATCTCGTCTCCTCCACAGTGGAAGAAATCTTGCAGGTCCTCTAAGCTCCCTGCAGAGGGAAGACGTTGGTACCAAGAGGGTTCCCATTCTTATAGCAATTACAAACTATATTGGCCTCCTACGCCCTGTTCCTTCTTGCAGTGTTCCTCTTGTGACTTGTGGAGAACTTTCTACTCACACAGAGCTAGGACTCCACCCCAGTCTGCAAGTAGACCTGCCTACCCTCAGAGGGATCAGGTTCTAGAGTAGCCCCCGCAGGGCTGTAGGAGAGTGTCCATCTTCTCGAGCCACAGCTCCTGGAGGAGACTTTGCCAGAGCAACAACCACTCTCTCATGAGACCACCTTGGCTATACCAGCGCCCTCCCCGCCACCTCAGGCAGATCCAGGAGTCCCAGATTCCTCGTCTCCCCTCTTAGCGGATTTTAAATCTTACCAGGATCTTCTCCAAAGGATCGCTTCAGCTCTGGTTATATAGGGAGAGCTGCGCTGGCGAGCTGTGGCAAACCTTCCACCTGCCCTGGTGTGGGACCCAAGCAGCCCCCCGCCCAGGCCAGGCGGATGGACCCAGTCTCCTCACAACTGCCAGTGCGGCTCTCCCCAACCTGGCTCCGGCCAGCGGGGCAGCTCGGAGCTGCAGCCCAGCCGCAATAAGAGCTGGGCGGGCAGCTGTGTGGAGCTGCGGTGGACCCTCTACTTGCCCTTGGCGTGGGGCCTGAGCAGCCCCCCACCTAGTGTCCCTGCCCCCTAGGCTTCCTGCCCAGGGCAGGTGGAGGATCCGTGCCATGGTTCCTCACAGCTGCCCTCCTGGCTCTTACTGTCAGAGCCGTGTGCCGATACAAAATTGTATCCGCATCCACCCTGCTATTCGCAGAAATGGTCCAAGGATCTCCGCTTCCACAGATGCAGATATAAAGCAGATACCCGCGGATTTGCAGGGCTCTATGCATCAGAGATCAGGCAGTATCCGCACAAACAGTATCTCTGTGGATCGCTTCTTGCTTCCATTCAGCATATGTCGTAGCTAGTATTCCTCCTCCACAGATGTGCTTGGCTAATTCAACAAGGGCCCAAGCCACATCTGTGGCTTTCCTCAGGGATGTTCCCATACTGGACATTTTATAGGGCTGCTACTTGGTCCTCTGTGCATACGTTTACTTGGCGCTGTGCAGTCACAGCGGCCTCTGATGGAAACAGTAATCGTCGTTCAAGTAAACTCCAATCCCATCTCCAAAATGTACTGCTTGGGAGTCACCTGAGTGGGATACATGTCTGCAACCACTTGACGAAAAAACAGTGACCTGTTCTGTAACTGAGGTGGGTACGGGCAGATATTCCACAACCCACCCTCATCCCCTCTCCATCAGTCTTAAATCAGCTTTTCCAGTGTGAAGGAACTGAGGGATGTCAGGGCGGTGCTACTTTTATATAGCCTCAGGAGGGGTCATGAGGAGGCATAGGGCATGCGCACAGCCCCGACGGGTACTGCTAGGGGAAAAATCTCTGGCACCGGTGCATTTGGCATGAACCCACCAGAGTGCAATACACTTCGGCACCCACATCTTGAAGAACAACAGTTACAGAACAGGTAAGTCACTGTTTTTTCAATTGTTAAATTTCATAAGTATATCGGACTGCGTGTAGGAAAACCTTGAAGACAAGACAAATCGGTTAAAAGGACTTTAGCAGCCTGTTTAGGTCCAAAACTACCTTCATTAAAGGTGAGCTGAATCTCATTCAGCATCCTATTCAATCCATCTAACCACTCGTTTTGTGCCATGCAGGTCCCCATATTATCTAAGTGCCCTTGAGGATTTAATTCTAGATATCTATTTTTAAAACTTAAAACATCTCTAGAAATGCTGCATGGGCTAGCTTTCCTTTTCATGACGGTAATTTGGATACCCAGTCAGGGTAATCACGTTCCTTTAAGATAAGGACATGGATTTTTATTTCCCTCTGCCCATACCTGCCTAATATCTTTGTTTTGCTCTTTTTTAGACTAGCCCATGTTTTAGTCCCCATAGCCGATGTGACTCTGGAGTACCAGACTTCCTATCTGTGGGTTTTTTAGTTGGAATTTTATTTGCAATATTAAGTTTGGAATCAATATGTAACTATCTGTCTCCCTGCTCTTACTCTATTTACTTTCAAGGCGATATGATAGCATAGATTCCACTGTGAGTGGCCGATCTGACCTAGAATCTGCATCTGAGTCTAGTCAAATGACAAGCCGCCAGTACTCGCTAGAAAGCAGGCAGTCTCTAGATTTGTCCGATAGGTGGGTTAACCTCTTTACAGCTAGATGTTTGTCTAATCTCCTTGATGTTGCTGTTGTGATGTCATCTTGTGATATACTTCAGCTGTTTGCATGCCTTCACTGTATTTCCGAGCTGTGGTAGATTAATGGTGGGCTGATGTCATTGCTTGTTTCCATTCCAGGTGTTGTACTTAAGTTTGTTTCTTTTTAGTGAAATGTAACATTTTATAAAGTAGGGGGAAAACTCTTAATTGAATACATTTCTCACATCAGAACAGGTCTATTCCTTTGATGCCTAACTGTTCTGATTACTGTAGTCTCTACAGTCTTTCTTCACACATTCACATGGCTCCCATTGCATTCAATTGTGACTTGTGTGCACTGGATCCAAGGGCTGGGTCTGGCCCTAGGAGGCATCCTAATTTGATGGTAGCTTTGTAAAATGACTTATCCTCATTACTGGCTTTAAATGTCAGTTATAAAAAATTACAGTAGCTATTTTCACAAAACAGGATTCATTTTAAAGTAATGAGCACCTTTCAGGTTAACATAAACTTGCCTAATATTAACAAAATAGGCAGTCCTTGATATTAGAGTGAAAATGCAATTAACTGTTCTAGCATTCCTTAAATTATAACACCATAATCTCAAAACACCAAAATTTATCTGAAGTTGCATTATTATAATCTTTCACCGATAACTGTTCTACTTCAAACAGCCATTCCTTAATTTTTGTAGAAGATCTGTATCATGATTGTTATGGAAGTTTTTGACCCTGCAGACTATTATGGTAATGTTTGATCCCTTGATTTAAGAAATGTTATGTGTTCTCTTAGTAGATGATCATCTTTCCATATCTACCGCATTTGAATGTGTTCCATGTTTATATTTATTTTGTTAATGCATTTAATTCACTATTCTTCTGGTCTTATAATTTAAACTGTCCTTTGAAAAAATGTTTTTTTTAACTTTCTTTCCTCCCCTTCACTCCTTCCTCCTTTTTTTTTTTTTTTGCCTCCTTTCCCTTTTTATTTTTGTCTTTCGTCTATCAGACAAGGATCTCTAGTTAGAAGTGAAAAGGTCAGGATCATTCCATTTGATTCTGAAGTTGAAGAAGAAGAGTGGGAGAGTAACTATGAGGAGCTAGGAAAACTGCTAATAGAGGAATTCCTAGAAAAAAGTAATAGAAATAGAAATTGTCAGGAAACAAATGTAAAGAAAACCCAAACGCTCTCAAAAAAGGAGACTTTCAACCACCATGAAAGATCAAGATATTGCCAGAATGTGTGTGTGGAGTCAGGAACTTTAGATATTCCTAGATATCCTCAGGAATATGATACAATAGATAGGAGAAGGAAAAAGAAACTAAGATACAAAAATTTTGAAGAGAGTGAACAAATAAGCTTACATTATAATGGAAGTCTACAGTTTCCTGTGGAGAAAACAGTCTCTTTCAATGGTATAGCAACTAGGTCTGAACCTAGCAGTGTTTTCCCAGTATATGAAGGAACTGAAAAATATAACAGCTGCAGCATCGAAAATAAAGAGCAGCTACCTGATTATCCAATTTTGCGTCCGTACAAAAATGGCCTAATGGTTAAAAGTGGCAAGTGGACCAACAAGCAGCTGGCAAACCATGACTGTGATGGCTCAGTTCACTTTGGCAGTGAAGAAGTAACAAATGCGGAACAACCAGTCAATACTTTTGTGCCCTTAGATGACCTGGAAGAATTTGACAGCAGTGCTTCTGAGGAGCTTCGGTATTCACCTGTTTCAGATGATGAAATGGAAGAATTAGCTATACTTTCGCAAACATGGTGCAAGTCAAATGTTTGTCATCTTGACCGCTTCACAGATAATTTTGCTGCAAATTCAGTATCTCAGTTGCAAAAGGCTAACTCTGACAAAAAACATAGGACCAGAGGAGGCAAGTATGGTTATCCAGTGCAAGACTTGACTCTTTCTCCAGTTGAGGAGCCAAGTGAGGAATATGTTGATGCGATGGATGAACTGCAGTGTCTGGTAGAAACTGTATCTGAATACTTGGCTGAAAAGGAGGAAGAGATTAGCAAATTTGGTACTCTCCCAAAAGCGAAAAAAAATTCTGAGTGTCTCTCTCTCACGCAGGATAATGCTGACAATTTAACGGAGAAATATGTACACCCTGATCAGGCAAAACCTACTATGATGGAGAACAAAGAGAACAGCAAAGGCAAATCTGAATCTCTCCCAGACTTGTCAGGTGTAAAGAACACTGTCAATTCCTTGTTTAGTTCTTTCACTGAGAAGGTAGGCTCAAGTACAAAGCACCTCACAACCTCTGTTGAAAAGCTAGTGTCTTCAGCACCAGAGAAATCAGAAACTCTAAGCCAATCTGAGGGTGGAATCTCAAAGATATCCTCTAGCAAACCTAAATCTGAGCATTTAGCCCCAGAAGTGAAAGTGGAAAGTAAGGCTGATATAAAAGTTTCCATACATTCATTATTACCATCCCGGACAAGCAGTGACAAAGGGATGCATGATGCAAACTTCAGTAACACAGAAGCCACTAAGAGAGACAATATAGCTTCTACAGCTCCTTGTCTTCAGGAGTCATCAGAAAATACCACTACGAGCCAGCAGCCTTCACCTCAGAATCAAAATTCAGTTATGAATTCAGTTTTAGGAATGTTTAATCCTTTAAAAATCTTCACTGAAAAAGAAGTACCAAAAAAAGTAAACCTAAAAGAGGAGCAAACCAAGGAAGAAAGGCATCTCATAAGTGCTTGTGAGACAAACAAAAGCGAGAAATCCTCTGAAGAGAACATAATCAACAGTGTTGTTTCTGAAACTAACCAAAATGAAACTAAAAGTGAGGCAGAAGATAACACAAGCAGCAATTCTGTGTCCTCAATCTTTGGTAAACTTACAAACTCAGTCAGTTCCTTTAGCTTGAAAACCAATTTTGAGGGTCTAGTAGTACCCAAGCAGCAGGGTGGGCCACAGAAGTCCTCAGATTTTCATCACGTGGCACATCAGCCAGACATAATTGTAGAAGAGTGCATAAACATTTCAGGAAATCATTGTCCTACAGGTAATGAATTGGAAAACAGGAAAAGTGGAAGTAAAGTGGAGGTTCATTCACAACCTCCAGAGCACAGTATAACACCTGATAACTTTTTCAGTCCACTCAAAAAATCCTTCAGCCAGTTATTGCTTCCTTCTGCTGAATCTGTGCAAAAAGAAACATCATCTGGACTCTCAAAAGGCCACAGATCTGAAGAAAATATAAGACAAAACAGTTCCACAAATGAACGTTCCTTCCCATTTACTGGTAAACTACAGATTCCTTTTTTTAGTGGTTTTGGTTTTTCAGATAAGCAGCAGAATACAAAAGAGAAAGGAAGCATCTTTCCTTCTTTGTTTAAATTTGCTTCTGCAGAAAACCTGGTAGCCTCAAAAAATCAAACCAGTCAGAGTTTTAGTGACATAACTTCAGCGGTTAAAGATGAACACAAAAGCAGTTATTCAGGAAATGCCAAATTTTGCTCATTAAAGTCTACTTCAGTTCCAAATATTCCAAATCATAAAGAGGAACCTATAAGAATGAAAAACACTCACAAGGAAAACAATACATGTGCACAAGAAAATAGAAATCAAGGAAGTTCCTCAGCCACCTTTAAAGTTACACATACACAGTGTGGATCTGTGAATCGTCATGAAGAAAGTAGAAATATAAAACAGGATATGATGACAGCAGGACTAAACACAGCAGACGTAAAATCCATGTCTTCTGGTGGAGTGAGAGACCTTACAAGTATGGATGATACAAAGAAGAAAAACACACAACAAGGTTTGCTTTCGGGGCGTTTTTGGTTTTCTTCTGAAAACGCTCCCAATAGGCAAGAGTTGAATGTTAAAAATGAAAGTGAGAACCAGAGAAACAATTCACCTGGGTTATTTTCTGGGATATTTAAATTTGCTTCAAGTGAAGAAATGTCTGACTGTAAGCAAGATGAGATGAAATCAAATTCACTAGGCCTCATGAAGTTTTTTGATAGAAATGAGGAGTCTAACTTAAAAAAAAAATCCAGTAGCTCAGACATAACTTCTGATGCTCAAGGAAGCCCTATGGAAAAACAAGAAACTTCCAGCTTTTTAAAAAGTTTCATATTCAAACCAAAAGAGAAACTGCATGATATGAAAGTGACTGAATCTTCCAAAACCAGTGATCATTTACCCAACATAATAGTAAACAAAACAGAGGAACACCATATTCCCTACTATGGGCGCTCTGCATCTCAGAATGAGCTGTGTTCTCAACAGACAGTACAAGATTTATCTGGGAAATCTGTAACTGGCAGGCAAGTCCCTAACCAAGATATAGAATTTAAAATGTATCAGACTTTCTTAAATGAAGGTTCCAATGAATTTCTTAACGTTTCTTTGTTGGATGGTAAAGCCCATAACATATCGGAGCAGTATCCAACTTTTGAAGAAACAAGAAGTCATTCTAGCTTTGAATGGGAGTATGACACGGGAGAATTTCCTGCAGACACTCGGGAAGTAGCATTGCCAGTTTATTATGTCTTAAACCAGAACTTTGATGTACCTACTGAGTTTTTGGACTGGCCTGTATCAAATGACACAGTAATGAATCTATGTAAAAAGGATGGAAATGCAAATGTTATCGACTGGAGAATAAATGCAAATTGGGACAGACAGAGTATAGATTTAAGTCTGTCATATGAATCCTTTGATCAGTTAGTGTTTCAAGAAGTCTGTTCAGAAGAAAATGATATGCGGGCAACTAGTTCTCTCAATGGAAATGTCAGTAATCTTCCACATTTTGAAACAGACTGCAACTGCTCATTAGAAGAGTTGCCTATGGACTTAAGCTACTCATCTGGTTGTGATGGAACTATGTGGACTTTAATTGACCAAGAGTCTCTAAGTATGGATGAAAGTTTTGTGTATTCAACATACAGTCAGGAGTACGAGCACTGGCTGACGCTGCTTGAGCATGGTGTATGGTGGCCATCAGAAGATGGTGATTGTGGATACTACATGTATAGTGATGGTCAGTATGTCTATTCACTGCTCACTGATCCTACGGGACAGTATGTCTATGTATGTGCACCTGAAATGTACTCGCATCAAGAATATTGGAACTATAACTTTCAGATGGATTCAATTCCAAGGGCAGTGTTGGAAGATAACATGATTGCTGTTTGTGGTTTCAAAGTCCCTCTTGGCAGTGAAGATGAACTATTGTGGTTTGCTGAAGAGGAGCAGCTAGATAATTACCTTATAAATAAGCCTCTTGATTTGTCTGTAGCTTTGCAAAGAAGTGATCAGCTAATGAACATGAATTTGGAGACATTTTCACAAATGTTTGATGAGTCTATTTATTACCAAAGAGAGCAGCCATTAGATTTTTCAGGTTATAAACTTCAAAAACTCAAAGTAGATTTTAGGCCTGAAAAGGAAAGTGGGTATTATTCAGAAGAACCTCCACCAACCCTTGATCTTAGAACACATTCCAAAGTGACTTCTAGTTGGATGTTAAATAAAGAGTTTGACATCAAGCAAACAGACAAAACCATTCCTATAACAACGTCGGAGAGTGGATCATTAGGATTTTTTGGCTTCAATCTGTTTCAGTCCTCTCATAAAACGGATGCATCTTCTGCGTCTGCTGAAAGTTGGACAGAAGTCAAAAAAAGTGCAGAAGCTAAAAAAACACCAGTGAACAAAGTCACATCTTTATTTTCTGCTTTGGGTGGTCTAATTGGAAAGGGTTCGGGTTCTGACATTAATGAGTCTTTGGAGGATTCTACCATGAAGACAACAGGTACACAGTCAAAATTATCTGGACATAAACATGATGTTCTGTCATTAACATCAAAATTAGGGGATGATACACAAACTGGGCAAAAGACTCCCACTGAGCCTGAATTAGGGAGAAATGGTGCAACAGAATTTCATAAATTAGAATCTATTAGACATGAAAAGCATAAATTTAATCAGACTAAAAACATCCATATGAAAAAACAAGGATTAACAAAATCCCCTTCTCAACTAAGCCAAACTACTCCTGATAGCAAGGCAAATAGAGCAGATAAAACCATTAAGACAAGTCCAGTTTCAAGTCATCTTGGAACCCAAGTAAGCAGTGAGGAGCACAAGAAACCTCAGCCAAATCAGAACCAGTCATCCATGGAGCCAGAGGAAACTTTATTTAAAAGTGCTTTGAAACTCTTTAGTTTAGGAGAAGATTCTTCTGCAAATTCAACAACTGAAAAAAATCAGGCTTCTGGATTTTTTGATTTTTTTAAAACACAGGTAAACAAAGGGCCATCATCAAATCTGGAAAAAAATGAAAACGATAATAAAACACCTCAGGAGAGAAAGGAGATTTCAGGTATTTCATCATTGTTTGGTTCCCTGGGGGATATCTTCAAAGGAGATGCAGTCTCTTCTCAACAATTGGCAAATGCCACTGTTTTACCAAAAAACGATAGCAGTGTTTCAGTTGAGTTCAGAGAAAAATTGGAAAAGTCAGGCAGCCAGCATAGTAATATGCAATCCCTTTCTTCTGCCATTGTCGGAGAGATTAGAACAGAGGCTCTGAACAAGCAGACCTCGCCTGGTCATAGTATACAAATGGAGCAACCAAATAGAAAGGTAGAAGAGGAGAACAACGATAGCAAAATGTGTTCTGGAAATGCATTATACAAGCCAGTACACACAGGTCCCAGAATCGGTCAACTGAGAGAGCCCCTAGTGCAACACAGTAGTGCATCAGTGGTTATGCCAAAGCAACAAGGAGATAATCTTACAGGTGTCGGACCTGATAAAATGAAACCAAGTAAGCCAGATCAGACATCTAGAGAGTCAGGGTTTAGTTTGCCTTTCAGTTTTCCAAATGCCACTGCTTCAAAACCACAGCCAGCACAACCACTCAACAGGAGTATATTCTCATTCTTTAGTGGATCAGAGACCCCTACATCTTCAGCATCTGCTGCTAATCTTCCTAATGCTGAGCAGCTAGAAACAGAAGGGCTATTTAAGCTTCCCTCCTTCTTTTCGACTGGTCCGACTGTCAAGAAAAGCGTGCCTCAAAGTAGTTCCAGCTTTAGTTTCTTCAATCTGACATCTTTTTTGGATGAAAAACCACAAACTCCTCCAGAGAAGGAAAACATTGCCAAACATGCTCAGCAAGCAAACTCTAAGCCATTTATGAAGCAAAGCATTTCTGTTGACTCTAGTATCAGAGTTACCGGACAATCAGGCTTGGACAGTAAAAAAGAGGCTCCTGGTATTGTGGAACCAGCGGTTGGCAAACAAGAGACATGGAACAACTTCCCCAGCAATGCAAATGAATTCAACATTCCTGTAGAAAAGCATTCAGTAGAAAGTGTTGCTGAAGTAAGCAAAGAGAATGGTGTAGAAAAGCCTTCACAGATTGATAGGAATGCCACAACAGAGCCAGTTTCTTCTGATCCTTGCCTTGAAGTTTCTAAGTTACAAGAGGACAGTGAGTCCTTTTTTCCAGAGTTTCAGGAGCCAAAAGAACATCTCCCAGACAGAACAGGAAAGGAAGAGTGTATTACACCTTCCTCAGCTAAGGAAGAGTATTCATGTTCAAAAGGACAAATGTCTGGAAACAGGGGTGGCAGTTCAGTTTCAGATGAAAAAAACAATTTCACAAATTTAAATGACTTAAATGTTACCAACAGTGTATCAAAGGAGGTCATCTCAGAAGAAAATTTGAATGTGCCCAAGCATAAATTATCTGGGCACAAATTACCCGAGCCTACCTCTGGTTTTAGATTAAAGCAGACACAAGAGTCAAAGTCTTTCTCAAAGATGCCAGAAACACCTAATTTGCAAAACAAACCCAAGGAACCTGAGAATGACAAATCAGTACTGGATTCTTCAGTGGAAATATTTTCAAGCTTCATGACAAAAGTGAAATCTCCTCGAACTTTATCTGGCTTGTTCTCCCAATCTCAAACTCCAGCTGCTCCTAGTGCTCAAAAGAAAAGCCCCTCCTTTTTTGGTCTCTCTTCTCTCCCAAGTGGACCAGCTCCAACTTTCACAAATGATCTTTTTGGCATTTTTAAAGGTGCAAAGGAAACATCAAAAGAAGAGGTTTGTCTGAAACCCACTGCCAAACCTCAAGAAAGCAATAGGGCAAAAGACACCATCGGGTCAATTCCTATAAAAGATTCCAAAAAGCTAGAAGAAATATCCACAGCCGAAGTGTCTGAAATAAAGACCAGCAATTCTCTGAAGGAAACTTACACATCAGACTCAGAAGAGATCTCCACAAAAGATTCTAGTGTGCAAATAGAAATTGGAGAAAATCAAAGACTCGAAACCAGCCAAAAGAAGTCTCAGCTAAATGCTTCAGAAATGTTGGTTTCAGGTGAAGATCAAGTGCCTGAAGTACTTCAACTGAATGCTAATTTACAGCCCTCTGTAGAGTTGGGGAATGATGACCTGTGCCATTCAGACTTGGACAGTGCAGTTGGTACAGAACAGACAATGACAACTGACCAGACAGATCTCAATTTGTGTCACTTAGATGTGGGCACTACTCATGTAACAGAAGAGCCACCAGCTCTTACTGAGGCAGATGTTAACTTCCCCCAGGCTGACCTTAATAGTGTACTTGAACCCAGAGCTCTAATTGATGAGGCAGATCTATGTACTACCCTTGAATCAGGACTAGTCATTCCAGGGGATCAGGCAGATATTAATGCTTATCAGTCAGATGTGAATAGGACCCTTGAAATAGAACCCAAAGCTCCAGCTGATGAGACCAATGTTAATTTGTACCAGCCAGATATGAATAGGATTCTTGAAACGGAACCAAACATTCCTGCAGAGCTGACAGAGCATTTAACAATGAATGAAACGACTACAGGAGGAACTAGCCCCAAATGTGATTTGAATAAACAGTGTAAACCAACTAATGTTCCCCTAGATGTAAGTAGTAGTAAACCTGTATTTGAAATGCCAAGTATGCCTACTTTGGCAAAATTCAGTTTCATGTCATCTTCTACGGAGGGTGGAAAGCCATTTGGGTCCTTCTTCTCACAACAGCCACCTTCTGCAAATAAAACTGCAGCAGAGCCAGGCCTCATGTCCAGTTTTAAGAAGTTTTCTTCAACTCTGTTTGAAGGAGGTAATGAAGAAAAAGTGAGTAAGACAGACAGTGTCCAAGGGGCAGTGTTTGGCAAGAAGCTAGATTTTTCATTTCCTTGGCAAAAAGACAACAAGGAGACCTCTGTCAAAAGAGAACCGGATGTGCTGCCGCAGCTTTTATCAAAATCAGATGTAAAGGTGCTGGAAACAGTCAGTGCAGATGAGAATTCAAAATCCGCTGTGTCTAATCAACTAGATGATCCAAATACTGAATCAAGTTTTTCTGCTGAGCAGCCTGACACGGTGAATGCTGAACTTTTTGAAGAAGCGTCTGGAACCAGCACTGTTGATGTGTCCAGCAAAAAGTTAAAAGACAGAGTTGCTGAAGAATCTGAAGATCAACAAAGCACAGTTTCCAATAAACTGTCTCATCCTTCTTCTGTGGAAGAACCACCAGGAGAGTTACCACATCAGCAGGTTGAGTCTGAACAGGAGGATCTTGTTTCTTGTCCTGACACAGTAGCACTTCATCCTGAATCACAAGCAGCAGATCTGAATAGCATGGAACCATCAAATAAGAAAAGGCCAGTTACAAAAGCAGCATAATAAATGGTGTCAAGCAATTGACCATTTATAATGCAAGTGCTCTCTAGCAGTAGATATCAAACTTTGTGTTACCGTGCATAGTTCAGTCTCATCTCTATTTATGATCAATTGTTTGTAGCATTACTTGTAGTTGACATTAGAGAATACTGTTGTGTAGTCACTAGATTAAACACTAAGTCCTTGTATCATTTTTCTCAACTTCCTCTGCTCTCTTTTGTGTTTTGTAATTAGCTTGCTTATGTGCTCCTTTTGTGTTCTGTCTCAGTGAATGAGTTGTTTTGAGTGTTACTTTCATTAGCCTTTCACAACTTAATTCTTTCCGTGATAAAAGTCGGGTATGTGCAGAATGGTTTTGCTTACTTGTTTAGTGATTATATTCACTGAAAAAACATTTGTAACACTAGATAATACACCTCTACCCCGATATAACGTGACCCGACATAACACGAATTTGGATATAACGCGGTAAAGCAGCGCTCCGGGGGGGCGGGGCTGCGCACTCTGGCGGATCAAAGCAAGTTCAATATAACGCGGTTTCACCTATAACACAGTAAGATTTTTTTTTTTGGCTCCCGAGGACAGTGTTATATCGGGGTAGAGGTGTACTGTGCTGTGCCCAGAAAATGAGGTTATTTATAAAATAGATATTCAGCCTTTAAATTGTTGAAGCTTAATTTGCCATTGTAATAATTACAGAAATATTTAGAATGCTTTTCAATTTTTCAGGCTTTTTAACATTTCCAAAGGTGGCAATGAAGGTATTACAGGTTAAACTGTAAGGTTGTGATTCATTAAAATCTCTACAAAATCTGCATACTTCAAGCAATGTAGGATGCTACTGAGTAAGGTTTGCAGTAGTTCACAAACCCCTATTTTGTCCTGTGTATATTCCAAATTATAATTGCCTCAGTCTCACACATGGTGGAGATTTGCTGAACTCCCATTGGTGGGCAGTGAAAGGGAAGCTTGCTCTCCCATATGTCCCTATTGTTAACTATACAGTACTATGAACAGAGGAAATCAGACTCCAGGGCTGTCAATCCAGCACCAAATGCAATTACAAAATGTAGCATATGTGAGAAGCACACACAGTGCATTAATTCCAATTGACTCTCATTCATGAATCAAAATCTATTCCCAAAGTGCCTGTAACTGATGCATTGCTCGTGCGCATTAAGGTCAAAACATTATCCATCCATATTTAGGTGATTGAAAGTATTATACATATACACAAGTAAAATGTTTTAGAAATGGTTTCTGAGGGAAATCTTAATATGGAATTTCCTGACTCTGCATGTGAAATTTCCATTCCAAAACGTCCTCATTTTTATGTGAGGTTTTTATATGGAATCATTGCTTTCCAAAGAGTTCAGTAGGATTAAGATGTATGTGCGCCTTTTGCTAAGAAATATCCATCTTTCTGGTCACAGATTCTGGCAGCAGTACAATTAATGAGGTGGAAGTAAAGAGCATCTAAAATAGTGGAAGATGAGCTATCTTCCTTTCTGATTCCCATGTGCACATTTCTACTCTTCTGTGTTGATTAGAATACCTTCATTGTCAACCCTGGCTGAATTTCTTTAGACTAGGGGAATAGTATAGTGCTGGTATGAGTACTGTTACAAATTTGGTTAGTATACCAATAGGCACTGCATTTCTGTCTCTTGCTATAGTACCTACAGTAGGTTTATGCCCAATTTCTGATGTAATTTAGATTAGTTCAGGGATTACAATGGTTAGATGCCATGAATTGCTAATACACTTCTAGCAAGCCAGAATATAGCCAAGCTTCGCACTAAATTTATAGTCTTATAGTTTCCGTGCAGATAGTTAGTCCCTAAACTTGTTGTTTGTTGCATGTTTCCTCCCTGCCACTGCCTTTTGACTTATTTATCTCTTCCTCCCTCCCAGTCCTGCTGGAAGTAGCAGGTATGGCTCCTCATGTAATGTCAGTCAGGGAAGCTCTCAGTTGAGTGAGCTGGACCATTACCATGAAAGCACCCATGGGTCTGAGCAAGAGGATGAACACCGGGAAGGGGAATCCAATCATTCCTGTCACAGCTCTGGCAGCTATCAGAAGGATGGCCAGGAGTGGCGCAGTGAGCCGGAGGAACACCCTGAGCATCACAGCGGAACAACAGAGAAGGAAAAGGTCTGTGTGAGAGAGGAGACAGCTCAAGATCATTCTGCATCCAAATTAACCCCACAACTTGAGAAGCCCAACGATATCCCTGCAGGGCGGCCAGAGAGGTAAGTGAAGTGTACAGTATGTCAGTGTAAAGTAATGGAGATGTTGTAACTTAGTGAAATCATACAGGCCGGCATTCCACTTTCCCTGGGGGTGCTTGACCCATGCTCTTCTCCAGGCCCTGCCCCCATTCCGCCCCTTCCCCCAAGGCCATGCCCCCTACCTCTTCCCGCCCCTGCCCCTCCCCGAGCGCGCCCCTACCTCACTCCTCCTGCATGCTGCTAAACAGCTGATTCACGGCGGGTGGGAAGTGCTGGGAGAGAGGAGACACTGATGAGCGGGGCTGCGGGGGGGTGGGGGGAGGGAGGGCTGCCAGTGGGTGCTGAGCACCCACTAATTTTTTCCCCTGGGTACTCCAGCCCTGGAGCATCCACGGAGTCAGTGCCTATGAGTGAAATGCTCATTTTACTGTTGACATTGATATCATCTGGTTAACCCCGAAGTTGGAAGCGAGTCTGCGATGTCCCCATCTTAAACTCCTCCCAAACAAATCGGTTGATCATATTAACATGCTGTATTCTGATAAATATCTTTACACTCAGTGACAGATGTTTGGGAAACTTAAACTATATTTACTGGATAGCTGAGCTGCAGGCACCCTCCTTCAGTGACCTAGCAACTCACTTGCAATATTTTTTTCCTCCATTCTTGATGAGGGATATATGAGGCAGGCCTGGAGTAGCTGGACTGCTCATGATTGGAAAAGCTGTGCGCTTATCTCCATATTAGCAAACCAAACCTGTTTAGTGGCAGTGAACTTTGTGGCAGGACACACGTCATCCATCCAAACCTGAAAGGAATGGAAATAAGAAGTTAAGACATTTTTTCCCACCTTCATATTTCATTCAACACTACCAATATCGCGCTCCCTAAAACTTTCACTCCCATCTCCAACAGATACCAAAAAGCAATATATCAGCTTCATCAAACTTGCACTCTAACACAGAACCGTAACAGTGACCTCAGGGTTTTATACCAGTTGTTCATCACATCTGACTGTTAGATATTCCATGCATTTGGGAAGCTAAACCACCTTAACACTGCTGATGACAATTTGCAGTCCAGCACAGCTGTGAACAAGTGTCTTGTCCTACTGGAAAGCCAAAGAACAGCTGATTTGATCATTTATGCCATTCTAAATTGATTATTATTGATAGTCTTGACTACTCAGAGGGAAGAAATGTACAGTTTATCATCTATAAAAATTCCTACACTTTGGAACATTATTTGCATAATCACTGTTAGTTTTCAGGAACTGTATAATTGCAATTGCCCTGTACTCTATCTGACTGCCATTATTAGCCTGTCAGAGTACAATGATTTGCATTATTATTGTAGATTATTTCTCAGTATTCATCATATGAATAAGCAAATTTCTCACCTCTGATTCACTGCTATAATTCCTCTGCTATTGGTCCTGTACTGTAATGTTCCAACCTTTTTGCCAATGGTGAAGACAGCCCTTCGTTATTTGTCTCACTTCAGCTGAAGCAGAAATACTCCTAGGCTTAGGACTGGTCTACACACAGGTTTTGTACCAACTTAACTATTTGCTTAGGTGGCTGACTTCCTACCAAAATAGTTAAACTGGTCCAAGACCCTAGAGGGGATGCAGTTATGTTGGTATAAAGGTGCTTTATTCCGGTGTAATTATTCCCTTGAATGTAGAGAAGGTTAAGGGGTGACTTGATTGCAGTCTATAAGTACCTAAGTGGGGAACAAATACCTAATAATGGGCTCTGCAATCTAGCAGAGAAAGGTATAACGTGATGCAGATGCTGGAAGTTCAATCTAGACAAATTCATTCTGGAAATAAGATGTAAATTTTTAATGGTGAGAGTAATTAACCATTGGAACAACTTACCAAGGATTGTGGTGGATCTACCATCACTGGGAATTTTTAAATCAAAATGGAATGTTTTTCTAAAAGCTCTGCTCTAGGAATTATTTTGAGGAAGTTCTCTGACCTGTGTTATATAGGAGATCAGATTAGATGGAACCTGTGAATCTATGAATAAGAATGAACTATACAGGTATAAGCACCTTTTTACTAACATAGGTAAATAGGTGCAATTTTTATGTAGACAAAAATTGTCAGAGACCTAAAAAGATGACATCACTACCAACAAAAAAGACTGGTGAAAAAGAGAGCGCTAAACTTTTCTAAAAGTCTTGTGGTTACTTCATTCACCTCCTTCAGACTTGATCCTGCCTTCCTCTTACAAATCAGCAACGTTCTTTCCGCAGAAATAACTATTTCCTGTTTGTTTACATTATCATCAGTTGTCGTGTGTGTCTGGCACTACACAGAGAGGTAAAGACCAGGTGCCTTCCCCTTAATGCTCACCATGTAAATGGGAAATGTACAAGGAATGGACTAGTGCTATGTGTGGTAAGGGAGAATGTGTAGACAAGTACATGTTGGGTTGTTGTGGTTTAAAAGTATGATCAACCGGAGTGTTTGAAGGACAGATATGCACACGCCCCACCGGTCGGGGTGGTAGCGGCAGCAATTTGATAAACTGCATTTATCATGGACCTGTGACCACAAACATACCCCTCCTACTCCCTTTCTGCTGGGACTGCTTTTAACATTGCAAATCTCTAAGCAACTTGAGGCTGTTATTTTTTAAAGCTACAAAAATATTTCTTTCCCTCACATGTGGAATTTCTCCCCTGAAAAGACCAGGAACGAGTTTGTCTCATTATCTAAGTCATCAAGTGTCAGAATAGTAGTTTTATACTGTTAGAAAGCTAGGAATTTCTCTTTCCCATAGTTGCTATTTCAGTCCACTGCCTCTTATTCCTAACTGCCCTAGATTGGCATCTCCTTTACAGGAGTATCTTTGGGGTTGTATGTGGCTTTCTGATGTGCTAGATATTCATGTGCCTCTTGAGCTGTAATTGCATTTGCACTCCAGTTCCTTAACAATAATGCCACATTTTGAATGAGTGTATTTCACTTTGTGGTTTTTCTATTTCTAAAATTGTTCTCATGTCTTTGTTTTAAGTTACCTTGATGAAAATGAACCCCCAGCATTTTCTCCCGCAAGAGCTCGCTGGCTCCGAGCCATTAACAAAATACGACTACGGCTTCAGGAGGTAAGGTTACATGTTACTTCACTTTTTCCTCCTTTTCTATGCTTGCTAATTTTTTAGATTTGTGGCTGGAGACTCTTTGTGGGACACCTCATAGTTTTAGTTTCTACTAGCAAAATTTCAGTAAACACACCATACCAAGCTGGAATCTGTGTATTGTACTGAGGCCCGTGGTGTTAGAGCCACTTAGAAACAAATGCTGTGGTAGAATTGATAGTTCAGTAGCTGGACATTTCAGAAGGGATTTTAACAGACCTGGAGCTGAATATTCAGAAAAAAGATGCAGAATCTGTGAAAGTGCTTTCTAATTTGTATAAAATGTATTTGAAACCAACAGACACGGCTGCTTGATAATTTGGGACTGAATTGTTGATTATTTACTTTGACCAGTTCAAAATTCAGAGAATGTGTTTTTCAAACTATTATCAGAATCTCTTGTTAGCTCAGTAGGATTGTTTCTCTTATAGTGCAGAATTGTTTCTTGAGAAGCTTTACATCAAACACTTCATAAATCTTTAATCAATATTAATGGGTGTATATCCTGACATCTCTGAAAATGTAAGGGGTTTGTTAACCTTGTTATTTAGAAGTTTAAAAGGAACAGATTGGGAGGTCTTCTTCTGCATTTGGAATATTCTGATCTGAAAAGCATAAAAACAGTTTTCAGTATGACTTTTACACTGAGTTTTTATCCTGTGTTCAGTCACGGAGAATATATGGTGTGTTCAGTTTCTACAGATGGTAAGCTGTTGCCTGCTAGCAGAAGCACACACTTCATGTCTTCCTTTTATATGTGGTCTTTTCCTTTGTCTGCTTTTTAGTGGTATGGGTGTTACAATATCATCTGTCTGCTTGAAGGCTTTGATAACGTCCTGCATGGGATACAGTTGAGTACCACTAGCAGAATTTGTTTCTATTTCCTGCCTTTCTTTTGGATCTGTTTCAAGTATGTGTCTTGGGAGACAAAAGAGCTGTTTGTCTTGTTCTTAACAGTTCCATTTTTGGCTCACCTTAGTCATAATCCAGACCCCGTTTCCACCTAATTCTTGAGATCTATGATGCATCAAATGATGGTGCTTTGACTATTTTAAGGTCAATGAAGTAAGTTCACATTTTGGATTGGACAAACTGGGTTTTTAAGAAGAATATGTATCAAACGTTAGGGACAAAACTGGCAGGGCTTGTTGGGCACTGGTGTTGAGAAGAAAGGAAGCTTTTGTTTAACTGATGTCATATGGTATATACTTCCTGCATGCAAAATAAAACAGAATTTAGTTCTGCCGTAGAGTATGGAGAATATGACAAAATTATCCCTGCTGAAGAAAATGAAATGGATTGTAGCACCTATACCTAGTACCACAGAGATTACTCTACATCACCATGTGCCAGTGGATCTCTGTCCTGATGTGGAAGGACCACTTACAGATGTGAGAGGCAAATTCAGTATCCATATGAATTCAAAGCTTTGACTTTCTGCTAATGTGCTCGGTAAACAAGCCAATGACTGATGATTACAATTCTGGTTTTGGTAAAGTAGCCACATGTCCATTACCCATTGACCTGAGCTGGCAAACTCCTCTTACAGATACTGAAACTGGTTGTAGTAACTTTGGTTTGCTAATCATCTGGGTAGGAATTTGAACCACTAATCCAGAGATAGAAAGCGCCATATGTGGTTATCAATCCAGCCTCCCACCTAGGAAGAGATTAGCCCTCATGTGAGTGTTATGCATACATCCTACAGCATCATGAGTCAGCGAGTTAAGATTTTAATGTAAGATTTGATAGATATAAAGAGGTACAGTAAGTTGTGAATATGCAAATTACTAAAAATTTCTTCTTCCAGTGTATATTGAGTTTGTCTCGGTGTTTGCTGGTTTGTTGAATTCCTTTGAATGGAGACTTACAGATGAGTCAAAATGTGACTTTCCCATTTCTTAGCTGGTTTGTCCCTGGATTACTGCAGTCATCTAAAAAGAATTAACTTTAATCATTCCAGAATAAAACCATGGTTTCTAGCCCAGCAAGGGCTCTGACTGAATCCTCATACTCTCACACAACAGCAGGGCCGGCTCCAGGCACCAGCCGAGCAAGCTGGTGCTTGGGGCGGCAGCTTGTAGGAGGCGGCATTCCGCCCAATCCTAGGGCGGCACGGCTGCTTTTTTTTGTGTGTGTTGTTACGCTCCGGCCGCCCTGTAGGGGGCGGCGGCGCGGAGGCCGGGAGTGCCCTGCAGCAAGCCCGGCAGGGCAGCCCGCGTCCTTCCCTCCCCGCCGACCAGAGCGGCGCAGAGCCCTCCCAGCAGGCGGCGGGGCGGGAGGGGCCGCGTGACAGCGCCCTGCTGAAGCCCTGGCCTGCCCCCTTTCTCTCTCTCCCTCCCGCTCCCTCCCCCCTGCACCCTGGCTCCGGCCGTGCCGCAGGTTTTTTTTTTTTTTTTTTTTTGCTTGGGGTGGCCAAAAAGCCAGAGCCGGCCCTGCACAACAGGCTTGTCCATACAGGGAAATTAATAAGAATAGCTATTGTGGTTAATTTTTCCATGTAGGCAATCTTATTCTGGAACAAGAGTGTCTGCATAGGGAGCTATTCTGGAAAACTGTTGTGCTTTAAATTCACTCCCTGCCTTAATCCAAAATAATTGTCAAATGTAGATGAGCCCAAGAAAGTTTTGAGTTAAGGCAAATTTGAATCTGATTTTTCCCTTAAGAACATAAGAATGGCTGTACTGGGTCAGACCAAAGGTCCATCTAGCCCAGTATCCTGTCTACCGACAGTGGCCAATGCCAGGTGCCCCAGAGGGAGTGGACCAACAGGCAATGATCAAGTGATCTCTCTCCTGCCATCCATCTCCACCCTCTGACAAACAGAGGGTAGGGACACCATTCCTTACCCATCCTGGCTAATATCCATTAATGGACTTCACCACCATGAATTTATCCTTGTGTTAGTCTGCAAATTTAACAAAGGTATAAGAGTATTTCTATTTGTTTTTGATAAAGAAAAACATTTAAAGACCCTATAGACATACTCCTGAGTATTGAAAGTACTGTAATGAGTACTGTAAACATTGCTATCCAGAAGCCATTTGTCCATATTTTTTTTTTTTAAAGACAATTACTGCTTTGATATAGGGAAGGTGGTGTGAAATTTCTTCCCGTACTTTAGGTAAAAGGTTAAATACATTGATTCATTCACTTTTGTGCTCTACTTTAGGCATTTAGGCCATGTTTTCCCTTGAATTTTTTTCTCATAGATGCAGTTCTCTCCAAAATGGTTTTGATTTGAAATCTTCATCTTTACCAATTAAATATCCCCAATTCTGTTCTCTTTAATAGTCATGTAACTCCATGGTCTGTCTAGATAATTGCTTCTATCGCAGATACCCTCCCCCCAGGATAAGTGACTGTTCTCCTGTACCTCCTTGTTGATCTGATACGGATCAGTCTCGTTCAGTCTCTCTTGCTGGGTATTCAGCAGTTCTGAAAATTGAGCCACTTTTCTAGGCACCTCAATAAGTATTAGGAGCCCAGCTTTAGGCACTCATTTTTGAAAATTGTTTCATAATAAATTTTAGAGTCTATGTAATGTGTTAATTAAGCAGAAGGCATTCTCTAAATGGTTCTTAGTTTCCCAATATAGTCCTGCATGTCAGCCAAAGATTTTGTTGCCAGGATTTCCTCAGGGGTGCGATGCAAATTAATGATCAAATACCGGCTGCCTGCTGTGGGCTGTGGTTTCGTTTTTGGCAGAAGTTGCATTCCTGTGCTGTTTGCCCCATTTTTAGTGCCTACTAGTAAAGAAGAAATTTTCAATATTAACCTATTTAAGTTAATGCAGTGTTTGTGAAAGGCACTGGATTGATAGTCTTAGCAAATGAAGTTGTATTTGTCCAGTGGACAAATGAAGTGCAGTGTCAGTGAAAGCCCTTCCCACTCTGTCCTGTACTGTTCACCTGTACTGGAATGGAAGGACACATTCTAGGATTGTGTAGGAAGTTCAGTCTCTTTGGCACTTCCCATCATTGGTGAAAACTGGTAGGCAGGGTACTAATTAGTGCCAGTTGTGATTGTATGTGTTGTGAGTTGAGTACTTGTCCACTTGGAACTGGACTGAGACCCACAGGTCAACAACACACTTTGAATGCCAACTACTTGCCATTATTAGCCATCTGGGTTGGATTTGAATTGGTGACCCAGAGGTGAAACTCTCCATATCCAATTCCCAAGCTTCTGGACTATTCATAGCGTACTGACTGCTAATCGTTTTGGTGGAATTTGGTATATTTTTACTATTTTACTCCCGCTTGATCATTTAAAAAATATCTTTGCAAATGTCTTTGGCCAGTACTCCAAAGATGATTAAGCTGTGCATTTCCAAAGCATCCCACGCAGTAACAGAGAAGTGAGTTGAAGCTCTGTATATTTCAGTTCTGAAAATATACTTTTCCTAAGGGTTGCCATAGATTTGTTATCACATGGAGAATGTCATCTCCATCTGCAAGACTTTTATGTTCTTTGCCAGATATTGTATCTGGCAGGGTTTCCTCCAGTTCTGAGAAATATCACAGATCAAATGATGCAATGCTGGGGAAAAAAATCTGTAGAGAGTTTCTCTGCTTTAACTTCCTGCCTTCCTCAAAGATCCCATTGGTACAATGGAGAGAACAGTTAGGATAGGGATTATTTTTGACCTTATTACAGACCTCAGGCACTTAAGCAACATTTCATTTCTGTGTACTTCAGATCCTCATATGTCAAATGGGAATGCTATCCCATACTTCATAGGAGTGTTGTGAGGATAAATCAGTAAATACGTGGGAAGCACTCGGATACTGAAGCGATGGAGGGTACATAAGTATGTATGTAGACTATGACCACACTCTACCAGACTGTTCTCTAGCTAATGGACAGACCAGTCTTGTGCAATAGCAGAAGAAATCTGCCAAGCAGAAACTTATCCCACCATATGCCTTCACAGAGCCCCACCTTGCTTCATCACTGTCTCTGCTGACACAGTCTTTAGCAAAAGGTTTCTCTACTGTGGTACTTAAGTAATCTGCATTGATTAATTCTTATTTCCATCTCACTGTTGGTCATTCTACAATGAGTAGAGAATCAGCAGATTTACTCTGCTCGAAGGAGAGATAAATTTCATCTCCCCTGTCAGCACCTCAAAGGGGTGGCATATCCACCGATTCAAATATCTACTCACACACTTCTTATGTGGAAATAACATTTGTATTTATTAAGTTTGCTCATCCTTATTAAGATTCTCTTAGAGACTTACCACCAATTTTTAACCTGATTTACATTGAACATTCACGGAATTACAGCTCTAGTAAAGGGATAATTTCCCATGTGTATACAGTGGTAATAGTTCTACATATTCATTAATATATTATGAGTTTAGATGGACTAATCCCTGGTAGGAAAAATCAGCAGTCATGCCCTTTTTGGAAAAGAGAAATTGAAAAGTAAGAGAAAATTTCACTGTCAGAAGACAGGATACTGAGCTAGCTGGACCTTTGGTCTGGCCCAGTATGACCATTCTTATGTAAGTCTTTCTTGGGGTGTAGCTTTCTGGCTAGAAAGCTTTTCCCAAGGACCAGTACAACTAGAAACCTTAATTACTAACATGATTTCCTGTATGCTTCTCTAAACATTGTAGTACAATAACAGTCCATTTTGATTTCTTTTCACTGCCTACTAAAGAAAATACCAACATTGAAATTATGGAGCTGGACACTTCTGTCCCATACCATGATATCATCTGGGTTGCACAGGTGTGACAAGAGAGCTAAACTTGACCCTAAATTAGTAATTACTCGTTAGAACTGAACTAGTGTAAAGTATTGATGAAATCTTATAGGAAATATTTGGGGTTTTTTTTTGTGAAAATCTTGCAGATAACTATTTTTTTGAGAAATGTTAGAACTCACATATTGGGTAGATGACTTTCCCGTTAAGTTGTTCCACCTATAAAACTGCAGGACCCAGATAATCTTGTATAAAATGGTGGGAAATCCTTCTGAGTTTCCTTTCTCAAGTTTGTGGAATTCTTCAGGATCACAATGTCACTCCCACCCCAATTTCACATATGTATGGGACGCTATATATCGGTTGAGCCAAATTATATTGCCATTAAATGTTCTTACAAGAATTCTAATGATGCAACCAGTGTATCTTTTACGTTCTTAAAAATACATTTATGCATAGCTGAGATGAGTGGTTCTCAACCTTTCCCATATTGTGACCCCATATTATAACACAGGCTTAAAAAATGCCTAACTATAAAGCAATGTAGGGTGGTTATGACCCAGCCTCCAGGTTGTGAATCCCCAGGTTAGATCACAAGCACAATATGTTCCATGATCTCTGGGCAGGTCTGTTACTCCTCCCCAATGCATTAGATAGTAAAGTAGAAGAAACAAATTCAAGTTGAGAATTAGGTTTCTACCCCAGAGCACATAAGATTATACTGACATCCACACACAACTCTGCCAATGCATCTCACTCCTGATCTGCGCTACTCCCTGCTATTTCAGTCTTTCGCTTCTGAACAGAGTGAGAATTTGTGTCAAATAGATGGCTTTCTGATATGGACTAGACACTTTGTCTCATTACTGTCTCTGGATTCCCAGTTATACACTGTCTCCAAAAGTGCTTTCTTTCAACTCAGGCTTGCAGCAAGAATTCTCCACTCCTCCCGAGCAACCTGGTCACGGTAGTTCATGCATTGTCCACCTCCAGAAGTGGCATATGTAACTCAGTTTGCCTTGGTCTGGATAAATTCATGAAGAAACTGCAACAGGTGCATAATGCATTTCCCAAAAAAGGGTGAGCTGCAGCGAGCATATTCTGCTGCTGCTCCTCAACCTGCGTTGGCTGCCCAGTTATGACGGTACTTAATTCACTTCAGGGTTCCAGCAGTGGTATAGAAAGCCTTTATTGGGGAGATATCAAGGACTTGCCTCTTTCTAGGGCCCACTACAGCAGTTGTATGTTACATTAAGACTAATGGAGCCCACGTCTAATAATGGGAATAAGTCCTCTTTACAGCAGCCCCCAGGCTGTGGAAAACCCCTATAATATTGGATAAGGCAACCATTGCCAACTTCAGGTCTAAGAATCTCCTCTTTTCCATTAATTCCCCTCCCCACTCCCACTCAAAAAAAGAAAAAAAGGGGGGGGGGCAGCAGAAGAAAATAGTGGCACACTCCATAGGTAGAGACCCACAATTAAATGAGGAGTAGAACAGAGGAGTGACTGTACTTTTAGGTAGTCCACAGTGTGTATGTATCACCTGTGCATAGTGCACGTGGTGGTGTTCTTTAGGAATGCTGATAGACCCATCCAGTAGTGGAATAGATTAGTTACTCTACATCAGAGCTGGGGGTGGAGTGGGAGACACGGGTTGTGATTAGGAATCCTCACGTAACCAGCTTTTAAAAATAGGGTTGGCTTTCAGGAAAGCCAGACTTAACACTTTTTTTAAAGATTTAGTGTGGGAGTAGGGGGTTCTGTTTCCCAGTTTTGTAAATCGATGAAACAATCTGTACAAGAAAAGCTGCACTACACTGATAGCAATGGGTCCTGACTTACAAAGTATGGGGCTTTAAAAACAACCTCCCACCCCAAGTCTAACTTGAGCACTTGAGAGATCACAGAAGGAGCATTCGCTATTAATATTGCATGAACAGACCCTTAATGTCATTCTTAGAGTTTCAAAAACAAACCGTAGCTAAGGCAGAAAACTGTTCTGGCATATGCTGTCTTTTTATCACTCAGTGCTGTTTGTCTCCATTTTTCCTGTTTTTCATATGTATATATGGATTTTGTCACACAGCATATTTTATTGTGTAGGGGGAGATGCCATGCATATTTCTGTGGAAACCTGTGTAACTGCGTAAGATTGTCATTTAATCAGGAGCTAATTGGAGCCTTTCAGTACTGTGTATCTGGATTTAAATAGTCAAGAGAAGTATTTTTCTGGTTTCTTTGCATGTTACTTATTGCAAAATCTGCACCTGGAGAGCAGGCTATTAATAATCATGTTTACCACAGTAGTAGTGCCTAAGGACCAGCCAAGGTCAGGGTCACACTGTGCTAGGCCCTTTACAAACAGAGTAGTAGTAGTCCCTGCCCTGAAGAGCTTACAGTCTAAATAGACAAGACAAAGGTGTAGGAGAAAGGGATATAACATACAAGCCGAGCAATCAATGTGATGGTGGCACATGTCATGTTAGTTTTGTTGTTTCTGGGGCGTTGGGTTTAGTTCAGAGGAAATTACCTGAACGGAAAGACCAGGTGAGGGAGAGAGGGTGAGGAGGACAGAACAGGTGAGAAGAAGAAGGTATAAGGGACAGGTGTAGAGTGAGGTTAAGGTGAAGTAACTGGGAGATAGGCATTGAAGTAAACAGGCAATCAGGACATAAGAACTGCCATACTGGGTTAGACCAAAGGTCCACCTAGCCCATTATACTGTCTTCCAACTGTGGCTAATTCCAGGTGCTTCAGAAGGAATCATCAAGTGATCCATCCCATGTCGTCCATTCCCAGCTTCTGGCAAACAGAGGCTAGGGACACCATCCCTTCCCATCCTGGCTAATAGCCATTGATGGACCGATCCTCCATTAATTTTTCTAGTTCCTTTTTGAACCGTTATAGTCTTTTTGCAACATCATTTGGCAAGGAGTTCCACAGGTTGACTGTGTATTGAGTGAAGAAATATTTTTCATTTGTTTCAAGCCTGCTGCCTATTAATTTCATTTGGTGAGCCCTAGTTCTTATCTTATGAGAAGGAGTATATAACACTTCCTTATTCACTTCCTCCACACCGGTCATGATTTTATAGAACTCTATCATATCCCCCCTTCGCTGTCTCTTTTTCAAGCTGGAAAGTCCCAGTCTTATTAATCTCTCCTCATATGGCAGCCGCTCCATACCCCTAATAATTTTTGTTGCCCTTTTCTGAACCTTTTCCAATTCCAATATATCTTTTTCGAGATGGGGTGACCACATCTTCACGCAGTATTTAAGATGTGGGCGTACCATGGATTTATATAGAGGCAATATGATATTTTTTGTCTTATTATCTCTCCCTTTCCTAATGATTCCAAACATTCTGTTTGCTTTTTTGACTGCCGTTGCACATTGACTGGATGTTTTCAGAGAACTATCCACCGTGACTCCAAGAGCTTTCTTGAGTGGTAGCAGCTAATTTAAACCCCATCATTTAAAATATATAGTTGGGATTATGTTTTCCAATGTGCATTACTTTGCATTTATCAACATTGAATTTCATCTGCCATTTTGTTGCCCCGTCCCCCAGTTTTGTGAGATCCTTTTGTAGCTCTTCGCAGTCTGCTTTGGACTTAACTATCTTGAGTAGTTTTGTATCATCTGCAGATTTTGCCACTTCACCGTTTACTCCTTTTTCCAGATCATTTATGAATACGTTGAACAGCACTGGTCCCAGTACAGACCCCTGGGGGACACCACTATTTACCTCTCTCCATTTTGAAAACTGACCATTTATTTCTACCCTTTGTTTCCTATCTTTTAACCAGTTTCTGATCCAGGAGAGGACCTTCCCTCTTATCCCATGACAGCTTACTTTGCTTAAGAGCCTTTGGTGAGGGATCTTGTCAAAGACTTTCTGAAAATCTAAGTACAGTATATCCACTGGATAACCCTTGTCCACATGCTTGTTGACCCCTCAAAGAATTCTAGTAGTTTGGTGAGGATGATTTCTCTTTACAAAAACCATGTTGACTCTTCCACAGCAAATTATGTTCATCTATGTGTCTGATAATTTTGTTCTTTACTATAGTTTCAATCAATGTGCCCGGTACCGAAGTTAGGCTTGCCGGCCTGTAATTGCCAGGATCGACTCTGGAGCCTTTTTAAAAAATGGGGCATCACATTAGTTATCCACAGTCAACCTGTGGAACTCCTTGCCAGAGGATATTGTGAAGGCCAGGACCATAACAGGATTCAAAAAAGCACTAGATAAATTCATGGAGGATAGGTTCATCAATGGCTGTTAGCCATGATAGGTAGAAATGGTGTCCCTAGCCTCTGTTTGCCAGAAGCTTGAAATGAACTACAGGGCATGGATCACTTGATGATTACCTGTTCTGTTTATTCCCTCTGGGGCACCTGGCACTGGCCACTGTCGGAAGACAGGATACTGGGCTAGATGGACCTTTGGTCTGACCGAGTAGAGCCATTCTTATGTTCTTAATAATCAGTAGGAGCAGATGAACCCCTTATAGAAATAAAAGATCCTCATTTCTGGCAAATGACCCTCCAGGTAGGGATCTCAGAAAATAAAAATGTGGGTGTTGCATGTGAATAGGCTTGTTGGGATAACTTCCAATGTTTCCCGGGGTATTTCAGGAGCCTGTTCAGGGAAAGAATTGCAACTGAACCCACCCAAATGAAGCTTCTGATTTTAGTTTTTGGAAGGGTGTTTTTTTTTTTTTTTTTTTAATATAAAGAGAGTTTGAAAAGAGCCAGCAAAAAAAATGTCAGGCCAGCAGGAGACTTGTAATTTCTTTTGATGTGGTGGTAACAAACCTGTCAAAGTGGAGGGGAATTCAGTGACTGATTCAGCTGTGAACTGGTTTATCAATTGAATCTCAGTCTCCACTATTTTTTTAACTTAGTTTGTTTTTAACATGCTTCTATATCACATAACAAAATACCGATTACATTACATAAATAACATTTATTTCTCTAAAAAAAGATGAAGTAGGCTGTAGCCAACGAAAGCTTATGCTCAAATAAATTTGTTAGTCTCTAAGGTGCCACAAGTACTCCTGTTCTTTTTGCGGATATAGACTAACATGGCTGCTACTCTGAAACCATTTATTTCTCTATAATCTGTCACCATACTTTTAAACTTTTCTGAGTTTTAAAACCAAATTTACTTTCTTTCCACATAAAGCAATCAATATCTATCTCTGCCATGTTAGCTTATTTACGTAATTTCTTATGAATTAATACTTTTTTATAGAAAATGGGATAACATTTAGCTTTTTTTTTTTAAAAAACTTCCTGTTTTTTCTTCATCTCTCCTTGTTTAGGTCATGGCAAATTGAAATACATACATGTTTTTAGGGACGTGTATTTAAAGGGTACTCACAGGATTCAAAGGTGGCCACTTAGAAGTGTCTGTAGGCCAGCCAGCATATTGTGTCTGAATTTTGTTATGGCTAGTTCAGGCCATAAGCCTTTTAAAACAAGCACCACTCTCGACATATTTACTCCTGGGGGAATTCTGCACTGAAAAATTATATAATCACACCAATTTCAATTATTTTTGGTCATTTATTTCAAAATACCTGTCAGCAAGTATGTCTGTAACAACACAGACAACAAAAAACATTCAGGAAATGTTTTTTTGACAAATAGATTCCTTACTAGGTATATTAATACAGAACTCTGAGTAATAATTCTGCACCGCCTCCGCCATCACAATGTGGCCCTGCACCTCCTTTCCCCCCGTGGCCCTGTGCCTCCACTCCCCCACTGTCCCAGTCTGTCCTCCCCCACTAGCCCTTATGAGCCCCTCTCTGGTCCCCCAGCAGGCCAACACTGTCTCTCCATAGCCCCTGTCTCCTGACCAGGCCTGACAGGCGCTGCAAAGAAGGCAGGCTCTTTCTCTTCCCTAGCTGGCTGCTGCTGTGTTCTATTGCTACAGCACCCTCTGGTGGGCAAAAGTCGGAACTGCAGCAATATTTTGTCAGAAGCTTTTTTCTGTGCAAAAAATTATGTGCACACGCAGTAGTGCAGAATTCCCCCAGGAGTAACATATTGTACAGCACTAAGCACACTGGTACTTAACCCATAATCATAGTTGAAATCCCAACTTGGCTCACAATTGTAATAACTAGTGAATACATAAGTACCAGGAAGCATGACTTTCTCATTCTAACATTAAACTCATCTTCCATCTTTATTTGAAAGGAAGGGTAGGCAGATTCAATGACTTGATAGCTCATGACCAGAATTGACATACTGAGGAGGGAGTGGGAGAAGTATGTTTCAGAATTTGCTTTCTAATTTGTGTCCACTTTGGGTACAGCATGTTCTTCCCTTCCTGAGGCACTAATCTGCCTCTCTAACTCATTCAATGTAGTTCATCTTTTAATCAACCACAGGTACAGTAAATTGCTGTGCATTCCCTGTGGGGTTTAGGTGACTATTTTTATGGTGGGGTTTGTATCCTTTTATAGAGGTTTACTGCAAGTCATTTGTATTTTTCATTAGCTTTCTTGCTGATCTGGGAAGATGTCCGACTAGGTTGTGAGATTAATATTCATCACCAGTGTGGGATTCAGACCTATTTTGTGGAGCTTGTCAAATCTCTTTACTGAAAGTGCAAAAGCTGTGTCTGGCTTCATTATTATTGGTGCGATAGTGGGACTTGGTGCTGTCAGTTATAATGTGACGCAGTACCTCATCTCTGTGTGGCGCACATGTTAAGATCTGCAGAGAAAGTGATGAAGAGAAATGTGCATGTGTGTACTTCACATATGAATCTCTAGAGGTTATTCGATTATCTTTATCCAACTGGTGTCTGTCTTCTTGGATGGAATAATTTTATGGAGAGTATAGTTCTACAGAAAGGAAGATTACCATGTCTCAGCCCAAAGCTATAGTAGTCTCAAGATGTGCTCTCTAGATCACCACGTGGAGCTGTATGGGAATGTGGGGTAATTCCTAGTGGGATTTGGGGAATCAGACACCAGATTTAGGGGTTAGGATGGCTGGAAGGGCGCCAAACAAGAGGTCTGAGCCTAGGAGTGTGCCCTAGTATTCCAGAGCTGAAAAGAGTGGCTAAAAGCAACCTGCTCATAACTGAGATTGAGAATGGGTTTTTTCCTCTTGCACCCCTCTTGTGGCTGCTGCTGGGATTGGTGATCTCATCGGATGGACATGGAACCTGGCTGTAACAAGGGCATCTGCCAATAATGGTTTCACAGGTGGGCAACCCCCTGGTTGGTAACCAGTGTAACCCAGCGGTTGTGTCCATTTGCAGTGGACTAGTGACTGCCAGGCAGTTTCTGGGCTGATTTGTAATAATCCTCACAGCCAAAACTTTGAACCTTGCCTTGGTCATCTCTGTACCTTGCCTCCTCTGTGGTCTCCCGACTTTCATTTTATGTTGCCTGTTGTCCAGCATCAGGACCAGATTAAGACAATTTGGGAGCTTTAGGCACATCCTGATTGAGCACCCCCATTATTATTATTATTTATTTGTATGGCCATAGCTCCTTTGAGCCCCACGCACAGCTGAGGACCTCATGGTGCTAGGCGCTGTACAGACACCCAACAAAAAAACAGTCCCTGCCCCAAGGAGTATAAGGTAAGACAGTAGATGGATACAGACAGATGGGGGAGTACAAGGAAACAAACAAATGGTTGGGGGGAGGCAGCATGACAGGCTGTGGTCTCAGCATACCAGCAGGCTAACCGTTGTCAAGGTTTTTGTAGGCCTCATGGCAAAGGAGAGTTTTTAGGGGGTTTCTGAAGGAAGATAAAAGTAGCTTTATGGCTGTTTACTGGGAGTGCCTCCCGGGCACGAAGGGTAGCATGGGAGAACGCTCCAAGGGGCGTGTGTGAAAATATTACCAGTAAGCAATAGAGGTGGTGGCATGGATTGATGCGTGGCAGGAGCTGACTGTCAATACTGAATGAGAAAGAGAAGGGCCTTAAAAAGTGAATACAGGCAGGTTATGTCTGATATGATAGAGAAGAGGGGAGCCAGTGAAGGGATTCAGAAAGAGGAGGGGATGGTCAAAATGATGTGCTCGGAAAATTATCTTTGCCGTAGTACTCTAAATGGAGATAAGCTGGGCAAGACGGCATATATCAAGGCCAGAAAAAAAGGATGTTACAGTAATTGAGACATGAGCCAATAGGAGCCCGGAGGAGAGTTTTAGCTGTGTGGCTGGATAGAAAAGGCTGTATCTCTGAGAGATTATTCAGAAAGAATCTTGGCGACGTAGACAGATCCTGGATGTGAGGACTCGGAGAGAGGTCTGAGTCAGAAACACAGGTTGTAGACCTGAGAGGTAGAATGGTGGTGGTGTACACCATGATCGAGGGGGAAGAGCTGAGGGGGGAGATTAGGAGCTCTGCTTTAGCCGTGTTGAGCTTGAGCTGATAGCTAGACTTCCACGAGGAGATGTCAGAGAGACAGGCTGGCATCCAGCATCAGAACCAGATTAAAGCAATTTGGGAGCCTTAGGCACATCTTAACATGGGGCCCCATGACTGCGTTTCTGTGCCATGGCCATGCCCCTCACTAGGAGAGGTGGTAATGGCATGGGCTTCCCTACCCTGAGAGCAGCAGAGATAATATTAGGACCCCCCAGCGTTCACCCCAGCAGCTGCACTTTTCTCATTGAGTGGTGTTGGAAGGGCCCCCAAAGAACACCCACTGTAATGCTTGGGGCAGTTCATCCATCTCAGAGCTATTGTCTCAGGCTCTCTACAGACTCAGGCAGAGATGACTCTGGTCACCTTTCCAAGCTTTTCTTCACAACCACATAAACTAGAAACCTACTTAGATTATGATGTGATCTTGTGACACTAGCAACTGGGACTGCAGGCATGGATTCATAGTGCCTAAGACTCAATCATAGTGCCTAAGACTCTGTCCAACTCCTCTGTCCAGTTCATCTATCTTAGTCCTCTTGGGTGAGAGCTTTGTTTTCCTCTATGTGCACTCCTGGCATTTCTTTGCTGAGTGCTCTGCTGAAGGAGCGAGTCTTGTAGTGGGACCTGAAGATGGTGGGTGTTTGAAAGCTTTGGCACTGCTGTTGAGGCGGCCTGGCTCTGACTCCTAATTTGTACCTGGACTCAGTTAGCTGGTGGTGTACTGGATGATTGTAGCTGTTATGTCTCATCGTAGATGGAAGGGGATTGTGCATTTATCTCATTCAGGCTTTGTATATGAATTCCAGAGCTTTAGTTTGGATCTAGACTTTGCCTGCTGCTCTGGCCAGGTCACATACTTCCTATAATCCCTTCACTGGCAAAAACCTTCAAGTCTTTGGGCTGGTCTACACTGGGGTGGGGATCGATCTAAGATACGCAACTTCAGCTACGCGAATAGTGTAGCTGAAGTCGAAGTATCTTAGATCGAATTGCCTGGGGTCCACACGGCGCGGGATCGACGGCCCCGGCTCCTCCGTCGACTGCGCTACCGCCGCTCGCTCTGGTGTAGTTCCAGAGTCGACGGGGAGCACATTCGGGGATCGATATATCGCGTCTTAACGAGACGCGATATATCGATCCCCGCTAGATCAATTATTACCCGCCGATCCGGCGGGTAGTGAAGACGTACCCTTTGCAAAACTATGCTATACCCTGTATTTCTGCTCTTTTTGTCTTCTACCTCTTCCTGGCTTCTTCACTCTATCCACGATTTCGCTTAATAATCAAGCCTGGATCTTCCTTTATGTTCCGGACAGCGCCTAGCGCCTTATTTCTGCTATTTTTGCTGCTGCCTATGAGCGGAATAAGCATTTATGTTACATGCTGAATTTTTCTTGACACCCTGGCTTTTGACAAAATGCCTGAAAATGAAGTTTTTATATGGTACCATGACGACTTGTGGGTACTTAAAAACCAGAATATTTTTGTAATTCAGGAAGACAGCCTCCCACTACACACACAGCTACTTTCTCATATTTGTATAGTCTCCCAGCCTACAATCTTAACAAGTTCAAAATATTTATTTCTAAATTACTATTGGAACTAAAAAATGAAAAAGTGAGGTATTTAACAAAAATCTCAAAAGAAAAACTTCCAGTCATTACTTGGTTTTGCTCCAGTTAATATAGAGTTCATGGGTTGTAGTACATCAGACAATATATGCCCGCTTTCAAGAAAACATTTTAAACTTCCTTAATGTCAGGGTGCCAGAGTTTAGGTGAATCTAGTGGTCATGCTTTAAAAAGTCAGCATGTTGTTGCAGTACAGTTTAAGTATTGGACACTGATGATTATTAAGTCAAATAAGAGAGAGGTTCAGTGTAATAACTGTTGACTTGAAGGATGATCACTGTGTTATGGGGGAACAGCAGCAGTAACACTAATTAAGGTTGCAGCAGTTTCTCTTCAGATCTGATTTTTCTAAGTGCTGTAAGATCCATGTGCCTGGGCAGAATGCTTTGAAACTTGCTGTGCCATATTAGGGGCAGAACTGGAGGGCATGTCATAGTAACCTGGATGGTACAACTAAGGGGACCCCAAGGAGGACCCAAAACCAGAAGCTGTCTCATGGACAGACTGTCTGGCTGCAAAGCTCAGAAGGGAAATAGGAGATAAGCATTTCCTGTGACTAATCTTAAATCATATCTATCTAGCCTAGCTTTTGCAGAGTGCCAGACTAAGTACGATGTGGAGACAGTTTTTTGTTTTAATCTGATTTTCTCTCTCTCCCATCTAAACTTCAATTTTAATTGGACTGTTTGTGTCTCGCGCTGTTAAGGAGCTTGACACAGACTATCCCTGAGGCCTGATCTATGCTTAAAATTTAAGTTGACATAGCTACAGCGCTCAGGGGTGTGAAACAGTGATGGGTGCAGACACAGCTAGGTCGCTGGAAGAATGCTTCCATTGACCCAGCTATTGTTGCTTGAGTTCCTACAGTGGCACAAAAACCCCTTCCATCACTGTAAGCTGTCTGCACTATAGGTTATGCCAGCCTAGCTAGAGTGCATTAGGTATGCCGCTGTAGACCCTGTAGTGTACACATGGCCTGAGAGGTGAAACAACCATCAGCCTTTGAGACCAGAAAAATTGGGGGACCCTTGGGTTGATTGCCACTAGCTAACTTGTTGTTAAACACAACTGTGTCCACATTGTGTGAAGTAGTGTTTAAAAATACATTGTACACATTGGCTAACGGTTGCTAAATACAGTTCAGTTTTCTAAAATGCTCTAAAATGAGTTATGCAGTGTTATTGTAGCCACGTTGGTCCCAGGATATATGGCACGAGGTGGGTGAAGTAATATCTGTTGTTGACCAACTTCTGTTGGTGAAAGAGACAAGCTTTCGAGTGCAGAGAGCTCTGTGTAAGTTCAAAAGCTTGGCTCTGTTGAGATGAGTTCCTGTCTGCATCCTGTAAAACTTGCCCATACCGGTATTGTCCTGGCCTCTTCTTTTGTCATTCAGTGTTGCACGCATTCTAAAACAATATGCATTTTCTCACCTATTGGGGGCGTAGCCAGACTTTGAGGCACCTGCTCCCCTACTTGGTGTAAACTTTGCTTGTGCCAATCAGAAACGAACACAAACAGGTTTTGGGCCCCATCCCCTATGACACTTCTATGATGTCATAGTTGGTACTTTATGGGCCTGCCTGCCATGTGCAGGCAGGGAGAGGAGAAAGAAAAACGAATCCTGTGTATCCTGTGTACACCCGTAACCGAGCCTGATCACCTCGAAGCCTCTCTCTCAGCTCACGTGTTTCAAACAGAGTTTCTACGTTTGCCGGTCGTTATGCGTTGGTTTGTATTTGTAAGTATCAGTTATTACTAATTGCTGCATCTTTGTTTATAAATATTGTTAGTAGATATTTTAGTCATTGTGTGTTTTAAGTTTCATTAACTCTATTAGCTAATCAAACGCTGCTCCCTTACCCCTTGTCATTATCCCCAATAAAACTTTAAATTGATTAATTTTAGGTGTGTGTGTGTCTGCAGTTTGCATCGTGACCCATACTCTCCTTGCATCCCTTACCAATATAGTCTATTGCTACGTGCAGCCTGGTAAATAACAGGTCTGCATTTTCTTTCGCCCCTGCGTGCCCGTGGCAATCCACATGGTGTCACGAACAGGATGCAAGGGAGTTGGGCCATGCCCGTGGCACGCTGCAGACCGCGCAGATGATGAAACTGAACAGTTCCAACATTTGCAGTTTCACCTTTTTACTAGCCAAAATTCGACTGATCCCAAAATAGAATGGATCTGTTCCCTTGGCCCGGGTAAAACTCTAAAAGGCTATACTGTACCATTAACCCTGGCAGATACGGGATGCCTCCTTCGGTGCCACCCGAGCTTTAGGTGTCAGCCAGCCGATTGTTCCCTACAGTCTCAGTGCACGGAGACTGTGGAGAACCTCGGTGCTGCAGATCCCTCTCAGCTTTGGAGAGAGTGTAGCCGCATTGTTAGAAAATCCGGAGGTACCGTTTCCATATTGATTCCCCCACCTCGGGTAATACCTGCTCAGTTAAAATATCTAAACACCAAAAGAAGTTGGTCCAATAAAAGCTGTTCACCCTGGCCCACCTGGTCTCTCTAAAATGAGGTAGGTAAGGAAGGATATCTGGAGCTTACTATGTCCACATTTCTTGGTCCTAAGGACATGGCCCTGGTCAGGGGAATATACAAGATGTCTTATTTGCTTAATTTTGTTCCGTGATTCCTCCTATTCACTATTTTTTAGTTAAAGCATGTAAAACTTGCAAATTTTCTGAATTCACCCAAAGCTTTTACAGGCCTCTCTGCACTCACTACTTCAAATGGGAGTATAATTCCATTTCTTCCTCCCACTCATCTCTGCATATTTACTCATCTCTGCATATTTACATATTTTGCTTCAGTCAGCGAAGTTGATTATATAATTAGGTGTGTAGTTAAAATGTTGATCTCATGAAGTATCAAGACTACATATTAGATGTCACTAAAAAGAGAGAGAGAGATGTAATTTGAAAGGGAGCAGCAGAGGGAGAGTTCTCCTTGCATTAACTGCTCTCTTGCTGTCTGTGTGCCTAAACATACTCAATTTGAACATGGGCCAGTAGTGTGATGCAGTTGTGAAAGGTGTAAATATCATTCTGGGGTATATTAACAGGAGTGTTGTATGTAAGACGTGGGAGGTAATTCTCCCACTCTATTAGGCACCAATGAGTGGAGTATTGTGTCCAGTTCTGGGCATCACACTTCAGGAAAGATATATGGAGATATACTTATCTCCTAGAACTGGAAGGGACCCCGAAAGGTCATCGAGTCCAGCCCCCTGCCTTCACTAGCAGGACCAAGTACTGATTTTGCCCCAGATCCCTAAGTGGCCCCCTCAAGGACTGAACTCACAACCCTGGGTTTAGCAGGCCAATGCTCAAACCACTGAGCTATCCCTACCCCCGTATGTGGACAGGTTGGAGAGAGTCTAGAGGAGAGCAACAAAAATGATAAAAGGTTGAGAAAACCTGACCTGTGAGGAAAGGTAGGAAAAACTGGGCCTCTTTAGTCTTGAGAAGAGACTGAGGGGAACCTGATAAGTCTTTCAATAGGTTAAGGGCTGTTATAAAGAGGACAGTGATCAATTGTTCTCCGTGTCCACTGAAGGTAGGACAGGAAGTGATGAGCTTAATCTGCAGCAAGGGAGATTTTGGTTAGATAGTAGGAAAAACTTTGATTCTCAGGGTAGTTAAGCTCTGGAACAGGCTTCCAAGGGAGGCTGGGGAATCCCCGTCACAGAAGGGCTTTAAGGACAGGTTGGACAAACACCTGTCAGGGATGGTCTAGATTTACTTGGTCCTGCCTCAGCGCAGGGGGCTGGACTAGACAACCTCTCGAGCTCTGACATTTCTATGATTCTATAAACCAAGTAAACTGATTGTAATTTAAGCAGCAATTTTATAACTGCTACTGCACTGCAAGCACCCCAGCAGGCAAAAGTATTGCAATTAAATGGCTGAATGCTAGCAGGTCATCAGAGGGCAGTGTGATGAATCTGCTAAGGGTCCGTGTGTTGACTGGACAGTGACAGGCCAGCCAAGAGGGGAGGGTTCTGGGGCCATTGGCAGGATGACTGGAGTCCCAGGGGAAGAGCAATAGAGATGGCCGCCTGTTCCTGCTGGTGGCTCAGGGAAACTGGGCTGTGGTTTTCAGAGTTTTCTGTGTGCTGGAGGGTTTTCTTTGTCTAAGATAACTGGACTTATGATTGTAGTGCAAATAAACACATTGCACTTTACCAGTGTTGTTGCCTAATATCTCTATGATTGAAGTGTAATTTTCACTGACCAGCAGATGGAAGGGCTGGGTGTGGTCAGATAAGGTGGAGAATGACAAGGCATCACCTCAATGGGATGTCTGAGAAGGCACGGAACGTGCTCGGAAATCAGGCTAGCTTGACGTTTTCTCGGCAGCCACTCGCATCCACAGAGGACAAAATAAAATGGGCTCTTCAATGAAGTGCAGCAATTAAATATTCCTCTTTTTACTTTTGGTGAATGGAAGAGGCTAAACCTTTGTTTCCATATAGGAAGAGGCATAGAGTGGCTAGGTCAGATTACAATACGGCAAATAGGTTATTTTAAAGGAGCACTGTCCACTTCAGAATCCTATTTCTGTCAGAAAATGTTCTACTGTTACTAGTAAGTGACAGATTAGAGAAGATTGGAAGTATTTTAATTTTAGTTTGTGTTTAGCAGTACTTAATGTATAGTCAGATTCACTTTTCCCCTTTAAGACATAGGAACATAAAAATTGCCTACTAGACCAGATCTGTGATCTGTCTAGTCCAGTAACCTTTCTTCAATATTGGGCAGCATTAGATGCATCAGAGGAAGGTATAGGAAACCCCACAGAAGGCAGATGTGGGGTAAACACATAATGCCTACTAGTTAGAGATTGGCCTAAACCTCTTTATAACAGCCCATAATATGTTTGAAGACTATTATCTGTTGTCTTTTCTCAAGATTAACCATGTCCAGTTTTTTTAATTTTTCCTCATAGGTCAGGTATTCCGAACCTTTTATCATTTTTGTTGCTCTCCTCTGGACTTTCTCCAGTTTGTCAGTATCTTAATTCAAATGTGTCCAGTTTTGGGTGCTACAGTACTTCAGCTGAGGTATTACCAGTGCTGATAGTGGAACAACTACCTCGCATGTCTTACATACAATACTCCTGCTGATACACCCCACAATATTTGCAATTGCATCACACCGTTGACTTGTATTTAATTTGTGATCCACTGTAACTCTCTCATCCTTTTCTGCCCTACTATCACTGCTGTTCCCCAGTTTGTTATTGAGCATTTGATTTTTCCTTCCTAAGCGAAATACTTTTCACGTGTCTTTATTGAATTTCATCTTGTTGATTTCAGACCAATTCTCCAATTTATCTTTACATACTTTTATCATGTACCCTCCCATTCATGTCCTTTCTAAGGTATACAGTCCCAGTTTTTTCAGTTTCATCATGTGAGAATTTTTCCGTGTTCCTGAGTAGTTTCATTGCCCTTCCCTGCACCCTATCTTTAGCCATTTACTCAGATTCCCCAGTAAAATTGAACATCTGAGACTTTGAGAATCTTGTGGAAGGTTACAGCCTACTTTACTGATCAACTAGAGCAGTGGTTCTCAAACTTTTGTACTGGTGACCCCTTTCACACAGCAAGCCTCTGAGTGTGACACCCCCCCTCCCCCCCATAAATTAAAAACACTTTTTAAAAAATGTTTAACACGATTATAAATGCTGGAGCTAAAGTGGAGTTTGGGGTGGAGGCTGACAGCTCACGACCCTCCATGTAATAACCTCCCAACCCCCTAACGGGTCTGTGACAATGCGGTTCTGGCGGAACCCAACTGAGAGTGCCAACTCAGGACAAATTGCTCAAAAGGGGCAGTTACAGCCCAAGGCTGGGGTTTTTTCCACCTCTAAGGCAAACCAAACCAGCTAGACTAAGAGGACTTCGGTCTCACCAGCAATCTCCTTAGACACTCCAGTTTCCCAGTATCACCACCAGTGCCACTCGTTATGGGGACAAATGGTTATGAAAACCAAGACCCCAGTAAAAGAAAAAGGTTCTCCTGATCCCAAAGGACCAAGCCCCAGACCCAGGTCAATATACAAATCAGATCTTACCCACAAATCACGCTGTTGCCAATCCTTTAGAATCTAAAATCTAAAGGTTTATTCATAAAAGGAAAAAGATAGGGATGGGAGTTAGAATTGGTTAAATGGAATCAATTACATACAGTAATGGCAAAGTTCTTGGTTCAGGCTTGCAGCAGCGATAGAATAAACTGCAGGTTCCAATCAAGTCTCCGGAATACATCCCCCGCTGGGATGGGTCCTCAGTCCTTTGTTCAAAGCTTCAGCTTGTAGCAAAGTTCCTCCAGAGGTGTGAAGCAGGATTGAAGACCAAATGGAGATGAGGCATCAGCCTTATATAGTCTTTTCCAGGTGTAAGAACACCCCTTTGTTCTCACTGTGGAAAATTACAGCAAAATGGAGTCTGGAATCACATGGGCCAGTCCCTGCATACTTTGCTGAGTCTCAAGGCATATTTGCCTTTTCTCAATGAGTCCATTGTATAGCTGATGGTTCTTAATGGGCCATCAAGCAGGCTAGGCAGAGCTAACACCAGCTTGTCTGGGATGTCACCCAGAAGCATAGCATAAGTTTGCAACACAGACAGTATAGAGCCAATATTCATAACTTCAACTATAACATTGATACATACATATAGACAGCATAATTATAACCAGTAATCCATAACCTTGTCTTAGACACCCCATTTGACCCCCTTTATACAAGATTTGGGTGCCACTACAGGACCTTGGTTGCAACAATGATCTATATGGTCCCAGATTATATCAATAACGTCACAGGGTCACAACCCCCAGTTTGAGAACCGCTGAACTAAAGCTTCAAAGTCAAATTGTGGCCAGTGTGTCTGTTTCCTATATGTGCAATACATATGGTATGTACGTATACCTTATTCCTCTTTCTGATGCTGCATCCATCCTTGTCTTGTTTCCTGGATGAATGAAAAAAGGAATTGATGCTTCGTATGGTGCTTGAAGGGGAGGCTTATTCTTTCATTTGAAGATGATATCCCTGAGGTGCCTCCAGCAATAGGTTATTGTGGTGCTATTGAGTGGTTGTAATGGGAAATGGGGAGCACTGATGACTTATTTCAAATCAATTGCGAGAAGAAAGAATGCGTTCTAGTTCTGCAGCTCACAAAAGCAGAGTCTGCAGCCATGTCACCTTGGCTGTGATCATGCAAATGACTGCAACCCTCTGTAGTCATCCTCCCTTTTCTTGTGCAGTCACTGTGGAGGTAATAACCAAGCTCTGAAAATTCAAGCCCTTTTTGGTCAAGCTTCAGACTAGGTTGTGGCCCTGGTGCCACTGATAGATGGTCTCCTTGTGGCTGTGGAGAATAGGATAAACCTGAATGCTTGTACTGCTGGATCATCTACAACCTTTGCTGCAGTATGTTAACTTTTAACCCTTCCCCTCAGCTGCTTTACCTAGAATTCTCTTCCTCCAGAGGGGTGCAGTAGGCAGGCTCCAGCTCTGTGAGAGAGCTTTCAATGTCAAAGTAAACACTTACTGATTTTTTTCACCCAGATTTCACCATGGTAGATTAAATTTCCTTCAAGTGAATTAAAATAATCTGTTTTATGGAGCTGTCGGGTCGGAGATTGCTGAGGCGTCTTCTCTCCCCTCCTACTCCTTGCAGAATACATTGCGGGGTGTTGGTGGTGAAAAAGGGATGAGCTGAATAAAGGAATGCCCCATGTGCTCTTCTGTTCTGCAGCCCTTTTAGTGGGGCTATATCACAGATTCATGGGGTCTCTGGTACCCCAGCCTTTATGCAGCCACTTGGGAGGGACCCCCTCTTTCTTTGCCAGGCTCGAATCTTAGGTTTGCACAAAGGTAACCTCCACAGCTCTCCGACTCTTAGACTCGGCCTTCTGGCTTCAGCACCCCTGTTTCTCTCTGGGTGCACTAAACCGCTAATTCAACTGAGTTCAGACTCCAGTTTAGGGGTTTTTACCCCTTGAGGGAGCAATGCAGCCAGCAAGTATCTGCAGCAGCACAGCCTTTTCAGAACAAGATAGCACTCATTAGTCAACTGGAATATAGCATCTGAGAGTCCCTTGGTCAGCATGGCAAAGCCAAGCTGAAGATAAAGTCCTTATTGGCAGAAGCAATTGCCCCAGTGTCCCAGGCTCTCCTGACATCCATCTGGGCTCGCTCTTTCTGTCCCTGTGAGTCTGCAGCAGCACAATTAAACAGTCTCCTCACACCATATGTCTTTATTCCAAGTTGCAGCCCCACAGTTTCCATGTCTCAGCCTTTCTTGGCGGCGAGGTGTTAGAGCTGATGTTCCAGTCATTGGGTTTTCCATTCATATGTTGATTCCATTCAGTTCTTGATGGCGCATTCATATCAACTCAGACAGGCTACATGACTCTCACACCCCATCTCTTCCCCCTGTTCCAGGAGAAGCAGTTTACCCCAGCAGGTAGCAATACAAAGTCAGTGGGTACACGGAGTCACACCTATTAATCATAAACATATTACAAAAATTGCCTTGCTCTCCACAGGCTGCATCTGTCTCTTTGGTCAGGCTCCCCCTAGCAGGCTGAGGAGAAAGAACCCCGGTGTGCAGCGAGAAGCTTAGGATCTGCCCACATCAACCAGGGTGAAGATCTCCTGCCTCTCAGCTGTGTAGAGCTGGCTGAGTACCACCCACTAATGAGCGGTGTGTCGTTGTTGAAGCTACACTTGAGGCAAGTTCAGGCTGGACCGGCTCCTGCATGAGAGGGATAGGGTCTCAACTGCTGATCAGATACTTTCTGCCTGCCATCAGCTCGATCCCTCTTTCCTTCTTCCTTTGTCCCAGCTCTCTTCCTCTCTCTCTAAACTCTTGTCCCTTCCTGTACTTATCCTCTCAATTTCTCCATCCCATCCACTTGGGCCTGTCAGGGCTAGACATGTGTCTGCATCCCTTCCCCCAGAAAAGGGGAGGGGAGAGGTGGGAGGGGGGAATAGCCCTGCTCTGCTGTAGGCTCACTTGTCTTCCCTTGGTTAATCAACCCATGGAGGAATTGCTTACTTTACAATTTTATCAGTAATTCGGTGCTTTACAGGAAGCTGGAATGACATGGAAAGATAAGAATTTTTTTAAAAATAGAATAATATACACTGAATAGATATCAAAGCATTTGGCCTCTATTTCTCAATTCAGTTTTATCAGTTTTAATAATTCCCTACCGGCTCAGGTTTTAATTTTAGCCCAGCAGTGAATTAAAAAAAAAAAAGGGTATTTAAAGTAAGTAGAAATTTAATTTTCCTGCAGGAAGGCAAATAACAGAATGCAGTGAACCCTGATAACTGAATGCAGTACCCCGGATATAAAGTCCATGCTGTCTCCCGGGCTGTTTAGTCAGATCTGAGTTGCAGCTGTCTGGCCTTTTGTGGAAAGTATTTGTGTCAATGCCATCCTCCAACAAATAAAAAAACCCAACCAGGCTTTAGGCAGAGAAATTCCCCAGGTTCTCAAGGAGGAATAGTTTCTTCTGTGGCTTGGTTAACATCTTTTCCTTTATTTCATAGCCATGTTTCAAGATTTTGGTCTGCAGTTCTGAGGTTCACGTCTGTCTCTGTTCCCTGGAACTCTCATTAGAGTCTCAGTATTTGCTGTCATTTCGTTCCTCAGCACCCTGCAGTCACTGAAGGACTCTCTTGTCCTCTAATGTTAACTGGTGGCAGCTGCCCACTGTCCATTAGCTAGTCCTAGCCATGTAACATCATTGAAATTCTATTTCATATGCTAATCTTTGAAAGCTCAGGTTGCAGAGACCATCATTCTAGTTATCCCACTCCCTTCAGAGCTCTCAAACCCTGACCAAAAGGACGTTGTTGTCTCCCATGATGCTTCTCTCATATTGCCTCTTGAGTGCTGACAGCTCCTGGCAACTAGGGGACGAAGACTGAATCAGAGCTAAACCTGGGTTGATTTAAGTGGCAATACAATACTAGCACCGGGTCCCCTATGCTGGAGTCTTAAGAAATAAGAAATGACATGAATGCTGAAAGGCTCCGTCTTACAAATGTTTGCCAGGAGCTGGACAGATTTGCTAATACTCAATGAGAAAATTATGCTCAATTGTGATACTTTCAGGTTAGTTGTAGTCTTGTTCCCCTGGGGAAACGTTTTCATCCTGTCCAGGATTTGTGTGCCGAGCTTTGAAGATGGTTAATGCTATAGAAATCTTAGATTGTATTTCATTTTATTTACTCATCTAGGTAGTTTTCACCATGGGTAAATGGACTTGGAGCTCCATTTGAAAGCCACAGCACAGTAATCGGAGCATTTAGTATTAATCATTTCTATTACAGTGTAACTCAGTGGCCTCAAGCAGATCAGGGCCTTATTAGCAAGACCCTACATAGCAAGCATCACGGTTCCTGCCTCAAAATTCCCACCTACAAAATGCAGCAGGTGAGAACAAACAGAGGGAATGGGAGAGGAAGGGTATGGGTAACAGCGATAGGAACAGGTGGCTACTTAGAGCAGCTATGTGCAAAATTTGCAGTATCTCATGAAACAGATGTCTGGAATCCCTTCTGTCCAGCTGCCCAGCCATGATCAGCTGACACTTTGCTGTAGGCAATGAGGTAAGGTGTAGGTGTTGGGCCTGGTCCACACTACCCCCCCACTTCGGACTAAGGTACGCAAATTCAGCTACGTTAATAACGTAGCTGAATTCGAAGTCCCTTAGTCCGAACTTACCGCGGGTCCAGACGCTGCAGGCAGGCTCCCCCGTCGATGCCGCGTACTCCTCTCGCCGAGCTGGAGTACCGGCGTCGACGGCGAGCACTTCCGGGATCGATCCGGGATCGATTTATTGCGTCTAGACAAGACGCGATAAATCGATCCCAGAACATCGATTGCCTGCCGTCGGACCCGGAGGTAAGTGTAGACGTACCCTTGGGCTTGGAAGAAGGCAGGGCAGGGCTTTATGGCTTAGTCTGGGTAATTATTCTATGCAATGAGGGGCACAATGGAAGAAAGCACACAGGTTCTTGTGGAAGAAGTGGTGAAGTAAATGCTCAAGGCTGGAATAGCTAAAAGAATTAGGTGCATGGGTGAATATACAAAAAGGTTCAAGACCAAGTAAATAGACAGAAGATGAGCAGACAGGAGGGGCTAAGGTTGAGATTTTCCAATGCTCCTAAGTCACTTTGAAAACTTCACCATTTAGAGTATGAAGAACTTTAACTTTACAGATGCGGCATAGGTGAGTTGTTCCCCCTTCAGAACTGAAGTGCGTGGGGAAACCTGCACAGCTCCTGCTCCATACACCAAGCTCTGAAGAGCGCTGCTCACTCAATGGAGAACCAGAACCAAGAGAGGGAGGGACTAATGTAAAGTACCTAAAAGTATAAACATGAGCTTGCAGTGGATGTGGTGGAGAAGGGAGATCCAGTGGAAGAATTGGAAGAGTGGGATTAATGGCTAGGAACAGTAGGCTGGAAAGGTTATTTTAACAGCAGTGTTTTGAATAGACCGGAGGGGAGCAAAGTCGGTGTCTGAGGAACACCTTTTAAATGAAGTACTTCACTTCTCACAAAGTTAGGGTTTGTTATTCTATAGTGGGGAATGAATAGAAGAGAAGTCTTGGTGTTTCAAAATAAATTAATAAAATCATAGTTGTATATATTACATCCCCATGTCCTTTCTATTGTGTGCATGTGTGTGTTGTAACAAAGTGATTTTTAGTTTTGGAAGCAGGAGATCAACATGCATGTGTTTTTGAGTCCTGAATTCCCCAGACTTTTAACAGAATTGATAGTCTTCTGCTGTAGTCTTAAAATGATTTTTTATGGCTGAGCTGCCTTCCAAGGGTGACAATCTCCTCTTGCAGCTAAATTAGGGTGGGTGGACAGTAGATGCTGCTGCTAATAATAATAATAAAAAGAATGTGGGGGAAAGAATTTTCTTGCAATTAGGTAATTCAGTTATCCCCAGCCCCCATATCTCCCTCCACACAGAGTTTTACAGAGCTCCCATGGACTCGCCCTGAGAGCTTTTCCAGTATGTGTCAGCCCGTTGTGCTGTGCTGTCTGCTCTCGTGATTCCAAAAGAGTGTATTTGGGTTATTGCCAGATTGGTTCCATCAATTTCCATTTCCTTCTGAATGGATACTAGCGTGAAGAATCATGTCAAGCCCAGGAGTGTTGGTGTGTGAGCGAGAGAGCGAGGGAGGGGAGGGGAGGGGTGTGCGTGAGGCTTTAGGCAGGAAGCAGCTGAAGAGGAGGAGTAGAAGTAGCAGTCGCTGCACAGCTTTCTCTCTGCCTCTTTTAAGTACAATATTTTCTGTTGAGTCACAACTGAAGATACGGTTGAAGTTTGACTGCACCTGGTGCTGGCTGGAAAAGGGGAAAATGAATTATGTTGCTGAACGAAGACATTTCTGTTGAGGAATCCTCCTTGAAACTGACCGGATTCTCTGGATTTGTGGCTTTACATTTGTTGCCTTCTGTTGTTTTTCACTTTGGATATTTAGCAGCTGTCTGCATTTTTTAAATGTCTTCAACTTGACACGATTCCATATCCCAGGGTTGAGGTGGAACAGGATACTTGAGATGCCTTTGACAAAAGCATCTCCTTCCCAGCATCCTGTGACGGGACACCAAGAATGTGTTTATAATCTACATTGTGAAAGTTCATTGTCTGGCTAACCTGTAACAAGATTACAAATCCTTCCAGATTTGTTTCTTCTGTGAGAGCATGCTGTTGTGTTTTCTAGTTTTCTATTAATTCAGTGAATTTCCTTTTAATTTAACCTTTTGTTTTTGTTTGAAGCAGTAAGGTAAGTGATTGGAACAAGTGAATTTGCTAAATGTCAACTGCAAATTACCAGCAAGTACTAAAGTTTATTGGGTCCAAGGAAAATTGCTATGTATTTTAAATTGATTAACTGTATATATATATATTCATTATTTATGTAATAGAATTTGGTGATATTCCCCTGTTGATACAGTAGAACCAACAGAAGCTTACAGGAGTTAAACACACGTGCATTGAGAGGAGAACCTACTCCATAATGTGTGTATTCATACGCTTTATGTTTTTACTATCTATACTCATTTATTGAAGAAGTCTTTAGCATTGGTATAGTTGAGGGTTGTCAGTGTTTATTCTGAATATCTTTGAATTAGGAGGCTTTATGTCTCTGCTTGAACTTGGCATCAAAGATCTTTACTAAGGGAATAGTTGAGGGGAAAGCTTTTTTTTTTTTTTTTTTTTTTAAATTAGGAAATAATTTACATTTGATCACTTGAAAAGTAACTGGTTTGAGTAACTCAGTTAATGGTTTCAGATTTTTCTATGAATGCCAGTAACAGAAAAGGGCTCCCTTTTTTAAAACTGAAAATGTTTGCCATTGGCCTGATTTAATGGGTTGACTAGCTTGTGAGCTGGCAAGGTGAAATGATGACTGGCATGAAGCAAGCAACAGGGATGCTGTACAGGCTTGTGAATCAGAGCAGATGGTGTGACAATTTCAGATATCTTGTCACCTTCTATTTCTGCCCCTTTTTATGGGCGACTCACTATTGCTAATGTAGAAAGCCTTTTTGAGATGAACTTCCAGACTTAAAGAAGACTGGCAATGCTATTTATCTTTACATACAAAGGAAGAAACCTTGAGAAATAAATCTTGTTCGGTTTGAGCACTCTTGGACTAAAACCCTTCTTGGCTGAGGCTTAGTAGGATGAGCTAAAAAGCAAGCATGTTCCATCAGCTTTATATGTTATCTTTCATAATTCATCTAAATGGGAATGGCTGCTGTTTGTCCCCTTAAATTGATCTAGACAGTCTTAAGTGGGCTTAATGATTTATCAACCCCCACCCCCTCATTGTAATGAAGTGTTCATTCCAATTCCCTTGCAAAGGAACAAATCCCTCCACCCATTTTGAGGGTGGGAGGAATCCCAGGGAGAATTACTGAGCAGGTCAGAGCTTGGCCAGGGATATGAGCTAGTGCCGGTCGTTACCTCCAGCTGTGATAAGCACTGCTTGACACAGGAGTTTGCATCTCCTAATTGCATCATTTGGACTACCCAGCATTACCTACCATCTCCAACTGTGATTGACCTTGTAACCCACACAGTTCTCCACATGGATTTACAGAAAGCTGGGAAATCCGTTCCAAGCCCTTTCAATGAGCGATTCCAGTTCTGAGAAAAATCTTACTTCTCCTCTTCCATTCTGGTGGCTATTGTCAGAAACACAGGGGCTGCCTGGGAACTCAAACTATTCCCTCTGCTCCCTTTATGGAAGCCAGTCTGTCATGTAGACTGTAAATGGGAGAAAGATACAGCCTGCAGCACTTCTTACTTGAGACAGAACACTTAGCTTCCTTTAACCCTTTCATGACTGTGCCTCTCTCTCTCATTGAAAGATATATCTAGGTTATTTGGAAGCACTGCATGTGCATTCTACCTTGGATGTAACTGGAATGTTCAGAAATAATTTCAATGACCCAGTAAGTAGCTTCCTAAATTCTGGGATCCCAGGTGACTAGTCAGGAAGACCTGATACTTGTGTTTCAGTTGGCCATGTCATTTCCTTTCAACAGAAAAGTTGGTTCTTGCTTCTGGCTTGTCAGTTGTAGTGCTTGGTCACTAGGATTCTGATTTAGGTCCATCTGCTTTAAAGAAAACTTTCATCTCTGATCAGATTACAACGGTCCTAGGTTGTCATTTTTACCTAAGCTCTGTTTGAAGCTCTGTCTGATTTATCCAGTCTCGTGAAAAATTCAATATACTTTAACATGAAGATTATGAAAATAAGAAAACTGCTGAAATTAATTCCACTTAATCTGCTGTTTGTATTCAAACACTTGACTGCCCCACTTGCTACTGTATATCAGAAGAAGTAATTTTGTATGAGAATATGAATAAACAACCCAGGTTTTCCTCTTGTTTCTCAGGACAGCCTTCTCATCTTCTTGCCTTTCCAAGACACAGCACAGGGTATTCTCAGGTCTGAGAGCATACTTCAGGTTTTGTTACTTACTTGGGGTCAGGCATGAGTTGCAGTGGTAAAACTCAAATCTGTCACTTTCATAGTAAGTAGCATTCAGCCCATTCCCATCTTTTAACTCCATGACAGCTCCGTTCCTTTGACTCTTGTCTACAGGTACCTCATTTTTGGTCACTAACTAGTGACATCCTTAGCCTCTTAATACATGTAGTGCTTTACCACTCCCATCGTTGTTCCCTCTAGTCTTAAATATAATCTCACACAAACAGCAATGTTGAAAGAATATTAAAGTTGCAAAGTTAAGCTCCCCAAAGTGAGGACATGCGAGAGATGGGGAGGATGTCCGGTGGGCATGCCACTAGGTGGTTGGGGGTAGGAGACCAGGTTCAATTCCTTACTTCCCCGCAGACTTCCTGTGTGACCTAGAGCAAGTCAGGTAAGGTTTGTCTACACAGCACGTTACTGCAGGGTGTGAAGCTACAGCACACCAGCCTGCTGCACGCTAAGGTCCTATGTGGACACTGCTGTAGTGCACCAAAAGTCCTGGACTGCAGCTTGGTTGACTTGTCCTTGTGCACAAAAATGTCCTGAACTATTTTTTTTTTTTTTTTTAACTTTTCTAAACAAATCCTTTCTTGGGCAGACCCCAAACCTGGGAAACGTCTTCCCGAACTCTGAGCGTTTCAGAAAGTGCTGAGGAACTGCAGATGGTGATTAGAACAGAAACAGTGGTGGAACTGTAACAGTCACTGCAGTTCTTGCTCTCATACAGTAACAAACACTATTATTATTAAAAAAGGAACTAACATGCATAATAAAACCGTCTCTCACAATCCCTTACTTAGAACATTGCTCTTTCCCATACTTTGTGCAGCATCCATCATGCTTTCTCTTTGATTATAAACGCTATGGGCATGTTCCCTTTTTAATTCATCTGTAGAGTGCCGTGCACATCATCTCTGTCACTTCAGTAGCAGTAATGTCCTCCAGGTGAATGAGCATTCCGATTACATTCTCTCCTTCAGCAGCGTTTAGTGCTGCTGCCACGCATCCAGACTCACTGAGTGGTGTCATTCATATTATCACTCTAAATCAAGTGGCAATTTCTATTACTGATTGGAAAATCAAGTTTTGGAAGAGACGAGGTGTTAGAAAAAAGCAAAGAAATATGAAGTTGCCTCCCTCAAGTGCTGTCTAATCAAAACCTAAGCCTTTTCTTGTCGATTAAAACGTAGCCTGCCAGTCTCCAGAGATGGTACTGCCAGCAACGCTGCCTGTAGCTTTTCCACACCGCTCAGTCAAACCCGGTTGTTTGGGTCCTGATTGAAATCCTTTCAGCAATTAGTATATTTAAGATTCTATAAAAATTCTCAGGAGGAAACAATGTTACAGCAAGTAGAAGAGAGCTAGGGAGAGGTTGCTATGGCAGCCTTAACCATAAGATTCCTTTCTCTTGTTCATGTCAAAACCTTGCAGTTCCAAAGTGTCCTGCATTTCAGATGGTATTTCTTTACATTTACTAACGAGGTAACTTATCAATTATTTCACTTCATTGCTTTTCTTATTTAATTGTTAGTACAGGTAATACAGAACTTTAAGCATTTTCAAATACGTTTCATGTGAAGTCAGACACCATGGCTCAGGGTGCATTCTGTGGGAGCCCTGGTAGACGAAAGACTGTTCCAAAATACTTCTCCTCTGCTGGAATTTGTTGCCCTCTTTAGAGCCACTTCACCACTCTAGTATTGCCTTGATCATCTTTCATCACATTCAGATAAGTCTTTTAACTGTATTGGGGGACTGGGGAGGGAGATAAGTCTTAAAGTACCAGGCTTCTGAAAGCGTCTTCGTCAGACGAAGTGGGGTCTGAGGGGGCATCCTGGCCCATACTAGTAATGGCTTAGCAGCGGCAAAGAATAGGCCCCATTCACTAGGACTTCTCTTTCCTGGAGCCACTCAGTGCTGCTGGAGAAGGATGCTGTAAAGCTGCTCCCCACCCTCTGCACTGTATCCGTGCGATGGCTGACAGAGGAACTGAGCTGGGGTGAAGTTAAAGCCACAGCTCAGCACAAGTTGCTGCGAGGTCTTTTCCCTTTGGGGAGAGCCAGGATCCTCAGAACTGCGCTGTGAATGTCCCTGAATGTCAAGCATGAGTCTAATCATTGCATCTATTCCTTTTCTTCTCTGGACCTTTTACACTCTTGTTTACCACCCCAGTGTGCTCACTGCTTGCATCCCTCTGATTTTCACTCCTGCTTGTTCTGCTGTCATTGTAAATCTATAGAGCCAGAAGAACATTCATTTGTGGCATTCATACATTATGGGGAGACATTCAAAGGCTGAAATGGGAGCTAGGTACACAACTCCCATTGGCTTTCGCGAGTGTTACTTTGCCTCATTCCTCAAGGTTTTCGCTTTTAAAAAAGTTTGTCTTCATCCCTGTGGAGCTCAAAAAAATTGGAGAGATTTTGCTCAGACTTTGGGCAGAGGTGAATTTTTTGGCAAGTTTGAGTGAGTGACTTCCACCATATGGCACACGAAGCAAAGTATCCATCTAACAAGGGTCCCTGCTGTATCTAGAAAAAGGTCAGGGTGCAAATATTTTCTCTCTTTAGAGACTAGGTCTCCTGTTAGTTGCCCTGGTGTTGGGTCAGACAGTAGAGGTTTCAGCTGTGTCCTTCAGTTCAGTTCTTCATGATTTGGTCTTTGGTCTTATCATCCAGGTCTAGATTGGGTTTCCAGGAATTCCAAGTTCTTTCTGATCTCTCATTTGCAGAGGCATAGGCTCACTCTTGGATGCATTAGTTGCTGGCAAGAAATGGTCTTCTCATTTATAGTTCTTAAACCCCTTTGGGTGTATTTAGTCTGGAGTTTTGCCTGAGCTTGTGAGCTACACTCAACTCGATGGCATCTGTCTCTGGTACGGTGGAGCGCACAGACCCTAGCATGGTGGAGGGGAATTGGGGGACAGTGGCAGAGTGGGAGATGGACATGGGGACACAGAGCCCACGTTCTGGTAAGATGGGGTGAATGGGGAGTCTGAGGGGGGCCCACAAATCCCTTGTTAATGGGAGATAAATGGTTTGGGGGGAGGGAGGAAAGGGGGATACACAGAAGCACCTGGCATGAGGGAGGTGGTGGGAGGGTTGGAGAGAGTCCCTGAAAGAGGAGATGAGAGGGTGATGCACAGGGAGCATGTGGGGGAGAATGGAGGGATGCAAGGAGCCCCTGGTGAGTGCAATGAGCTTGGCCCGTAGAAGAAACAGAATGTATGACCTGCTAGTATCTCACCCCTTTCAGGCTTTCTTCCCAGTGGTAACCTTTCCTTGAATCCTCTGTTTGCCTCTGGATGAAACTAAAAGTCTTTATTTTCTGTGTTTCAGTAGGATGAAGTGGTATATGAATTGTCTCTGAAACGCATGAATGGAGTTGTCCCTCAGCTTGAGCAGACTTTCCTGTGTTCTGCTCTGGACACTTCATAGTAGTCTTTTGGGAAATACCTCTCACACATTTGTTCCTCCTGGGAAAAGCTGGCTAATCATTACTGGTTCCCAAAGTCAAGTTAATTCCTTTCTTCCTTGCTTTGACAAATTGCCTTTCCATAATGAGAATCCTTCGGAACATCTGTAATTATACAGTTCTGTCGTGTTTGCACTGGACTGGCATCTTTGGAGCTGTTGCAATCTCTTGAGTAAGGGTTTGTCACAGGGCCCAATCACTGCAGTTGGCGCCTGCTTCTGGTTGCTGTAGGGATCAGGTCTTTCCAGGTCCAGTGCCCCCCCTTCTGCTGCTTGCTGCACGCTGTGTGACTCAGGATGCTCTGTCTTCGTGTCTTGGCCTTCCAGCAGGTCACTATCGTCTTCCCCTTCCGGGGTATCAAAGTCTTTCCATACCAACAGTTTGAGGCAGTCTCCTCATGCACTGCCCTGAGGATACCTCTTCCTTAGTGGCTGGTAGGGGAACCTGGGCCCACCTGCTACTCCAGGTTCCATTCCAGTGACTCTATACCTGCATCGGTGGCCTGCAACAGTGTTTCAGCCACAGACAAATGAACTGAAAGCAAATTCCAGCTTGCGTTGTTTTTTGGTATACCTCTACTTCGATATAACGCTGTCCTCGGGAGCCAAAAAATCTTACTGCGTTATAGGTGAAACCGCGTTATATCGAACTTGCTTTGATCCGCCAGAGTGCACAGCCCCCCCCCCCCCCCCCGGAGCACTGCTTTACCGCGTTATATTCGAATTCGTGTTATATCGGGGTAGAGGTGTATCTAGAGGAACAATCATTAAACCACTGGCAGTGTTGTAGCTGTATGCAAAGGAACACAATGTGGTGACCACCAAGCATAGTAAGGGAGTCCTTGCAACACAAAAATCCTTCTCCCCATCATTAAAGAGAAATAGTTTTACACAGCAGAAAATATATGGAATTAACATCACTATCTGAGTATGATACTTGGCTCATGTACGTAAGAAGCCACAACTTTTGATCTTTACTTTCTTCTGCCCCGCAGAGAGACTGATATTCTACATTGTAAATCTCTGTAACTGTGTGCCTTAGTAATTTAAAAATTGTTAGTGTTTAAACAGATTATTCTTTTCTTCAGTGACCTGAAGAGGTAACTACGTAATTGATGGAGAAATATAGCCTGAACAAATGCTATTTCCTAGGTCACTGCAGCTCCCTGAGGGAGTAGTTAAATAGTAAAAAGAAAAACGCTACTTTTTTTTATGGACTAAGGCCTGAACCCTTTCATTTTATTAAATCAAAACATTTTTTCCTAAGAAGGGTGCAAAAATATTCGGAAATGGGAGAACTTTAATCTTTGTCTGAATATCTAGCCTCTTTGGAGGTACATGTTACATTTTGGAATGAAAACTACATTGGGATGCTAAATTCCACCTATGGAATAATGGGATTTGTAAACTGAAGAAGTGCTGATACAACCTTAATTATGGCAAAGTGAATGGATCTAATTAATACAAAGGTGAGTGTTGGCAAGCACTGCTTTGTCCAGATGCAAGGAATCCTCCCTCCTGAAGAAAAGCAGAAGGGTAAAACCAAAACATATTCATTGAAAATATTAGAAAATGGTTAATAAAAATGAGAACGTTATATGAAAAAGTAGACCAAATATAGTTGTGGGGTGTAGTTAGAGGGGGATGTATTATGGGAACGAGTTTCAGTAGCCCGGCTTCGCTGTAGACATATAGAGCTCTGGATAGGTACTCTGTAAATTGAAATAAGTAAATACTTTTTTTGATTTTTTTAAAAGATACAGCTATCTAATGCGTCAATGAACTTTGGGTTTGCCCCTCAAAGTCTATGAAAGGGCTCCCACTGACTTCAGTGGACCTTGGGTCAGGCCCTAATATAGGCCGTAATCTCAGTGCAAATAAAACTCAAGCATTTTGGTACTCCTGTGGTTAGTACACTGTATAGCCACATAATGTGAAATATGTGGGATCAGTTACTGGGCCCGCTCTCTTGGCTAGGAGTACTGCAGAGCTAGTACATGCTACTCTCCTAAGGAGACTGGGTGTAGTGTGTTTGCAAAGACCCCCTGGGGAAAGCTCAGATTGTGATTCGCTATGCAAGCAGTTGCACCTGGTGCTGCTCAGCCAAATAGCGTCAAAATGAAGCAAGGGGAGATTGGCGTCCCCTGTTGTGGATTGAATCATGTATGAGACTCATAACCGTTATGCCAAGGACCAGGTTAGCTTTGTGTTGAGCTTTCAGGATGGAGATTTAGTGCTTGTGTAAAGTGTAGGAGAGGCTTGAGTTTACTCTGTTGGTAATTCTGAAGAAGAGGAGAAGCTCCCTTTAACTCTCCCTTCCCCTGCTTTTACAGACGAATTCTAGACTTTCCACTCAGAAGTAATGACATTACTGTAAGCCTTCATTCTCAGAAACAGGTGTACATCATAAAACTGCACCCTGAAGGCTTTATTTGTCGGTAAAAATGTTAATACTTAGGCAGTAGTTGGGACTTCCAGAAGCTGGGATTGGACGACAGAGGATTGATCTCTCAATAAATTGCGCTGTTCTGTTCAGTCACTCTGAAGCATCTGGCACCAGCCACTGTTGGAGACTGGATACTGGGCTAGGAGGACCATTGGTCTGACCCAGTGTGGTCATTTTTATGTTGTGTTCAGTAATTCATTATGTGCTGTTTGTCCCAGTGCACTGTGAAATTATTTTTGTTTAAAATAATTGATTGTTCTAGGGCTGAACATTTATTACATTTATTACAAACTGAGAGGCGTTTAGTATAGCTCCTACTCTGACCAACTGTGCCACGTGCTGTCCTGATTAGAGCACATGTCTAGGAGAGGAGGGATAGGACAGTGGTTAAGGCACTAGCCTGAAGATCAGGAGACCTAGATTCAATTCCCTATTCGACCACATACTTTGTGTGACCGTGGGCGTGTCTCTCACTGCCTCGGTTCCCCACCTATAAAATGGGGATGCTGAGGCTACACTAAGGCTTGTCTACATGGCAGGTCACTGTGCGGCATGTCAGGGTGTGAATCTACAGTACGCTAATGCACTCCGGGACTCTCGGCATGTTCATAAGCTGTATGTGGCATATATTATATGTAGGTTAACTTGGGAGCTTGTAAGTTTTGAGTGTTTCTTTAGTGTTACTTTCTTATTTTAACATTTATTACTAAAATAATGAAAAAGTTTTATAGTCTCAAAGCTATCATCCAGTCTCTGCTGCTGCATTATGTCAATCTCAGTGATTCCTTTGGGATTGCTGATACCGAGCAAATTTAAACTTGATCTTTCTTCACCTTTGAAAGGGTGAAGATGGTGGGCCTAGGGAGAAGGGACACCTGCAGAGAGAGAATCCTTAGTATTTTGTGACAGAATTTTGTATTCAGAAGAGGTAACTACATAGAAGGGGTAGCTACTTTTGTGGGATTTGCAGTTATAGCCGTAAAAAAGGCATGGTCACACGTTGACTGGTCAGAGGGCTTTGGGTTCTTTGGTATTTTTTTACCTCCTTGTGAAAAGGGAGGTAGAGGGGGAGATATTGTTGCTTAAAGAAAACCAGTTCTACGTGAGGTAATCAGTTCAGCAGCTGAAATAAGTGCATGATGGTAGGAAAATTTGAAAGAGTCGATCCTCTTTCTGACTGGCTTTATGTGGATGCTACTACTTTTTATTATATGCTGAAAATTGCCTTGTATTTTCTGACCGGAATGCAATATCTTCCCCTCTTTTGGTAGCTGCTTCATGAAAGAATAAACCCTGGATGGGAGAGTGCGCGTCGGGCAGGGATTGATGTATGCTTGTACTGCTGTATTGCACTACGGAGAAACACAGGGGCAGCTGCTGCTGCTGCTGTTTGCTAGCAGTAGATTGAAAAGGCCAGAACATGAGATTCCTCTTCTGCACAGAAAATCTATTGTAAAAACGCTTGGCCGGGAGGCAATTCAAGAAGCAAAGATTCTGTTTGTATCTGAGGGAGAAAATGAAGAGACTTCTGCAAGGCCAAGTAAATGAGATCTCAGTGAGTCAGAGTCACCAGCTTTCCCCAGTAGAAATTGAAACAGACGTGTTTGTTTGTGGGATAAAGAGGAAATCCACAAGCACTGAATTTTCTACTATTGGAGTGGGCTTTGCTCAGGACAGGAGAAATGGTTCTGGGGAGGTGAGTGACATCTGTGTCGGTGAGGTGGAACTTAACTGGGATGGCTGTGTAAAAATACCATGCTCAGTTCAACGGAATCAGCAAGACTTAGAGGGAATATCATCTGAGGGTACTATGCAGCCTATTTGCCAGAGCAAGGGTGTAATATCTGAGGGGCAGGACCTTTCTACCCTTAGTATTACCATGAGCTGGAGAGAGAGCACTGAGAATGAAAATAAGCTTCCAGCATACAACAGTAACAGCCTTCCCTCGAGAGATCATTCTGCAGATGTGATTGAGTACATTGTTAAAGAGCTACAGGGGATAAGTCGCATCCAGACAGAGATTGCAGAACTCCGGCAACACCTCACCTTGATAAAAGGCTCAGTGGATGAAGTGTCCAGCTGTGTAGACACGGTCTTGAGTGAGATAGAAGGCTTACAGAGTGGTTCCACTGCCAAAACTTCTCATGTCGCACACACCAGGGAGTCATACAGAGCTGTACGCAAGGAAGAACCAGTGTTATACTTTTATGGTATCCCAGAACAAGATGGTGAAAACACTATGGAGCTCATTTGCAGCTTCTTGTCTGAGTACTACTGCTTCAATGGTATCCAATGTAGTAAGTACATAAAAGATGCTTATAGGTCAAATGCAACTCCAGGCAAACAATTAGTACCAAGACCAGCAATTGTGAAACTTGCAAACCCTGAACAAAGAGATTTCATTTTACAGAAGTCTATTCTCATGCAAAGCACGGGGGTCAGGATTGTTGCTAGCGAAGAGCAAAACCAACAGACTGGCCAAAGGGACTGCCAAGCAGATCCACTCTCATTACTGCAGCCTGGCCTCAAGAAAAATCACTGGAGCTCTCCGAACTGTGATGAAGAGGCCCAAAGAACTGGTGACGATGGGCACCTTCAAACTGAATCTTACCAGGTTAGGTACAAAAACACAAGTAGAAAAACACAGTGTCTAGGGGAGAGAGTTGGTTTTACACAAAAGTCAACCTTAGCTAAGAAAAGTAACTTGATCTCTGAACTCGAGGTGAAAATGGGGCAAGTATCGCAAATTATAAACTGTAGTGAGCAAACTTCGCAAAAGAGTGACTCTCCTCTGCCTGTCCTCCATGTTTCCCACACACCTCAGCAAACTCTTCAGATGACTCGTTTGCCCAAAGCAGATGAAGGACATTCCTGCCACTCCCCAGAGACCTCAGATCATGCTGGCCATATACATGCTTTATGTGGTGGAGGAAGACTTGGGCTTGACACTGAAAATGTGACTAAGAACTGCTCTTCCCCTTTAGAGGAGGATGAAGCTGAGGGAATAACTACAGGAGAAAATGAAATGGACTGTAACACCATGCTTCAGTTCCTCAGTACAGAGCAAATAAATCTTCTCTTGGAAGATCAGTCTACGGGTGCTACAACTGTAAGCAGTGTTCACACAGCAGATAAACTAGCTGATAGCAGTGATACTCTGAAAGATATGGTCCAAATAGATCTGAATGACCAAGATCAAACTGACCAGGTCTTTAGGGATGTGTTAGAAAATTCCCAGTATTTTCTTGACCATTCCCAGGATAACATTGATCTTGTGGACATGAAGTTTTATACTAACAAACTTGGGAAAGCTATTCATCATTTTAGATCTGCACTACAGGTGGTGTTTCACAAGCTGGAGACCAGTGACTCTGAAGTTCTCCTGGAAAATGATACCAGCTTCCAAATGGAACATGATGGCAGACTTGCGCTGAGTGGTGCAGGTGTCTGTGGTAGCTCTGATAACTTTACAGAAAGCCCCCCCAGTCAGTCTTCCGAGAGCCAGGCCAACACATCTGCAAACAGTGAAGCAGTTCAAATGCAATTTGTTCCTTCCAGGCTTCCACCTGCCCCTCATGAGTCTCCTGTCCCTAGTTTGGTGTTGAGTTCTGACTCAGAGATTTATGCTGGACAGTCCCTACCTTCTGGTGAGATGGTGACAGATGCTAGTTCTCTACCTGAGCAAACAAAGGAGTACAGACCCATGAGCCTTGAAAAGGTGTGTGCAGAGACTATCTACCTGAACAAGTGCATCAATAACTTCAAAAATGTGCTGAGGGAAAAAAGACAAGTGCGTAGGAGACTTTTAAAGGACCTAGCGCAGGAAGCAAGCTTGGTTTCGACTGATGAAATGAATTCAGGTATATTAAAAAGTTTTTAATTTTTCTAAAGTCTACTATTACTATAGCTGGATATGCAATATTTAATTCAGTGGTTGAACAACTTATTAAAATGCTTTATAGGTGATTTGTAAATGGTTAGATACAAAGTACATATGATGTAACAATACTGAGTCAATTAAAAAAACAAAAAAATCCCCCCAAAACAATCTATACCATATGCTAAAATTTAAACTATGTAATAATGCATTACTGGAACGGCTGTAAAATGGAATACAAATGATCAGGCTTCATATTATTTTTGAGGACCTAGTCATGTAGCTCCAAAATAGCAGGTGTTTGGTTTTTTGTTTTTGTTTTTTGTGTCGTCTTCTGTGACCAGGTTCTTTCCCAAGTTACAGTACTTACAAAATCCAATAGGAAAGTGTTTCTCAGCTATCAGTAATTAGACTTGCCAGGTTCAGGAGTGGAACCGTTTAGTAATGAATTGGTCCACGCTTCTCCAGGTGGCTCCATCAGTGATTAGTAGAATAGTAAATGTTAAACTAGCCCCTGTGTGAAATGTGCCTGGGTAGTATGATTTCACGTTTCTGTAACTTTTCTGAAAGATCTGTCCGTGAGGTGAGATCCCAGGGAAATATTCCACTGTTGCTAATAGGGATTTGGGATCCCTAATGTAGACAGGTCACTGACTGTTGCAAATGCATTAAACATTCTTTTGGTTTGATCTCCTCTGGTGCAGCGTTAACGCCAACTGTGGTAGCCAGATACAGGAGCCTTTGCCTAGATAAGTATTGTTGGGGGAGCTGAACAGGTGGTAGCAGTGGTAGGGATTAAAAATAAAATACCTTAACATAGACAATGGCCATGGCTTTGAGATTAAGATTGTAAATGTAACCAGTACCAGAGATCGAAAGTAAATAGAGGATAGTGTTCACTAATGGTGCCCCTGCACTCCGTGTATTGAATAAGTAAACAGTAATGTCTGTGTAAATCACTATAATGCACTCAATGTCCTCACCCCTTGGTTCTCATGTGAGACTGCATTATGTTATTTGGGAGTGTAGGTAATGAACGTACAGAGCCAGATCCTTGGTGAAAACTGGTGTAGTTGTGTTGACTTCAGTGGATCTGTGCTGATCTACCCCTGCCGAGAATCTGGCCCATAGAGCTGACCTATTTTTGACAATGATCTGGTAAAACGAAGCCTTGCAATCCTCACTGTGTTCAGACCTCTAACCTAGTCTAGTTAGAAGTCGGGATAAACTTTCTTAACCTCAAATCACTATAAAGCCAGAGAAATGTTGGTAAGTTGTTGGGTGGAGGGGCTTTTATATTCCAGAGACTGATGGAGGCAGCATGTGTCTGAACCCTGTTTTGAAATGCCTATTGATTTCCTTTTTTTAAGTCATTGTGATTTATCTACAATAGCTTTTTTAATTTTTCCTTTTGTAATAAGTCATAAAAAACTGTTCAGAATAATCCGTACATAAGGAAATTAATGCCCGTCCCCTTCAAGTCTTAATTTGCCTATAGCCTTGAACCATGTTTTTCCTCTATCTAAGCAGTTATCAATCAATATTTGACTTCAGTAGTAGGTAGTCTTCTCAAATGATGTAAATTACGCTGTTTTAAATTAATAGTTCGCTTTTTTGTTTCATGTGTATTCTTTATTGGAGAATTTATTAAAACAGAATGTTGGGATATTTATTGCCTCAAGCATTAAAAATCCTTCTAAGAATTTGTGCTTAGCACTTACCAGTACATTTTTCAAGGGAACACTCAAAATACTTTCAGGAGGACAGAGGGGAATATCTCTTTGAAAGGTGTTTTCTAAAACTGTTAATATTATTTCATACAAAAATAAATATCCATACTCTTCTTTGTTTTCACCTTTTTGGATTTCAAGATGCTAATGTATACAGCATCTTCAGATCCAGAAAGTATGGGGAAGCGGGAGTGCTTTACAAATACAATTTATTTTATTATGTCTAAATTTAGGATATAACCAAAACATACAATCTTTAGTTCTGCTGGTTTTATTATATGCAGTTGTGCAACTAAAGTTTAAGCAATTTATGAAGCCCACATAAGTATAGTATAGTATAGACTAGGGCTGTCAAGTGATTAAAAAAATTAATCGAGATTAAAAAGATTAATCTCACGATTAAAAAATAGAATACCATTTATTTAAATATTTTGGATGTTTTCTACATTTTCAAATATATTGATTTCAATTACAACACAGAATACAAAGTGTACAGTGCTCACTTTATATTTATTTTTGATTACAAATATTTGCACCGTAAAAAAACAAATTAAATAGTATTTTTCAATTCACCTCATACAAGTACTGTAGTGCAATCTTTGTCATGAAAATTAAACTTACAAATGTAGAATTATGTATAAAAAACTGCATTCAAAAATAAAACAATGTAAAATTTTAGAGCCTGCAAGTCCACTCAGTCCTTGTCAGCCAATCACTCAGACAAGTTTGTTTACATTTGCAGTAGATAATACTGCCTGTCTCTTGTTTACAATGTCACCTGAAAGCAAGAACATGCATTCTCATGGCACTGTTGTAGCCAGTGTCGCAAGATATTTACATGCCAGATGTGCTAAAGATTCATATGTCCCTTCATGCTTCAACCACTATTCCAGGGGACATGCGTCCATGCTGATGACGGGTTCTGCTTGATAACGATCCAAAGCAGTGTGGACCAACACGTGTTCATTTTCATTATCTGCGTCAGATGCCACCAGCAGAAGGTTGACTTTCTTTTCTGGTGGTTCAGGTTCTGTAGTTTCCGCATCAGAGTGTTGCTCTTTTAAGACTTCTGAAAGCATGCTCCACACCTCGTCCCTCTCAGATTTTGGAAGGCACTTCAGATTCTTAAACCTTGGGTCGAGTGCTGTAGTTATCTTTAGAAATCTCACATTGGTACCTTCTTTGTGTTTTGTCAAATCTGCAGTGAAAGTGTTCTTAAAATGAACAACATGTGCTGGGTCATCATCCGAGACTGCTATAACATGAAATATATGGCAGAATGCGGGTAAAACAGAGCAGTGGACATACAATTCTCCCACAAGGAGTTCAGTCATAAATTTAATTAACACGTTATTTTTTTAATGAGCGTCATCAGCATGGAAGCATGTCCTCTGGAATGGTGGCCAAAGCATGAAGGGGCTAATGTTTAGCATATCTGGCACGTAAATACCTTGCAGTGTTGGCTACAAAAGTGCCATGTGAATGCCTGTTCTCATTTTCTGGTGACATTGTAAATAAGAAGAGGGCAGCATTATTTCCCGTAAATGTAAGCAAACTTGTTTGTGTTAGCGATTAGCTGAACAAGAAGTAGGACTGAGTGGACTTGTAGGCTCTGAAGTTTTACATTGTTTTGTTTTTGAGTGCAGTTATGTAACAAAAAAACCCTACATTTGTAGGTTGCACTTTCATAACAAAGAGATTGCATTATGGTACTTGTATGAGGTGAACTGAAAAATAAACAAAATAAATAGTATCATTTTTACAGTGTAAATATTTGTAATAAATAATATACACTTTGATTTTAATTACAACAAAGAATACAAAATATATGAAAATGTAGAAAAATATCCGAAGTGTTTAAATTTCAATTGGTAGTCTATTGTTTAACAGTGCAATTAAAACTGTGATTAGTCGCAGTTAATTTTTTAATCACGATTAATTTTTTGAGTTAATCGCGAGTTAACTGTGATTAATTGACAGCCCTAGTAAAGACATATCAAAGTGTTCAAATCCTAATAGTAGGCAGTGTGGTCTGGAGGAAGGAGAGCGTGCTTGAGTGTCAACACTCTTGGGCTCTAGTCTAGACGTGGGCTTCTTGGACAACCTTACATGTCCCTGCAGCTCCCTGCCTACGTTTCCCCATGTGTAAAATGGGGATAATACAGCATAGTGATGATGTAAAGACCAATCAGTGTTTGCACAGTGATTTGCATATGTAAAGGGGCATCAAAGTGGTAAATTATTATTACAGTTGCTCTAGTACATCAGGTGTAGTATGTGTTCTTGGTGCAGGAAGCTGACGTGTTTTAAGGGAGCATGAGCAAAGGAAGTGAAACTGGGAAGAAATCAGAGATATAGGGAGGAGCAGACTTTATTTTGAAAAAAAAAAAAGTCTGGAATATGAGGGCAAAGCTTGAAGTTGATGTGGAAGTGGAGAGGAAGCTAGTGAAGTGAGGGGAGGTAGTCAGAACATGAGGAGAGGGGGAGTTGGGTTTGACCCCAGTGTTTTGGATAGCCTGGAGCCAGTTAAGGATGATGTAAAGAGGCCACGTTGGTTTGCAGTAGGTGAAGCAAGAAGAGATGATGAAGGTTTGGGCCAAGGTCTTAGAGAGAGGGCAGGAGAAAGTTGTTAATAAAATCCGTTCCATTAAAAAGGGATTGATCTGGTGTTCGTTTTCTCAGGAGATGTTATAATAGGGAAGCTGCTTTGAGGTGTTGTGGTGCTCTGTCTCACTACGTGTAGCTTCTTATAGATTTCTGAGTCAAACCCTGTTTTTCAAGGTCACCATACTCAGCATGCAGTGAAATATGCCTTGCCAACTCATGATGCTGGTTGACATCTCAATTGAAAAATAAAATCTTTTTCTGTTTTTACAGCCTTTATAAGTGTCTAGGTCAGCTCCACTGGTGACCTAATCCCTCCTGCCTGCCTTTAAGCAACTCTGACCTTGAATTATAGTTGTTTATATCGAAGGCTACGTTCTCACTACGAGGGGGGGGGGGGGGTCGATTTAAGATACGCAACTTCAGCTACGCAAATAGCGTAGCTGAATTCGACGTATCTGAGCCGACTTACCCTGCTGTGAGGACGGCGGCAAATCGACCTCCGCGGCTCCCCCGTCAACGGCGCTTACTCCTACCTCCGCTGGTGGAGTACAAGCGTCGACTCGGGGATCAATTGTCACGTCCCGACGAGACGCGATAATTCGATCCCCGAGAGATCGATTTCTACCCGCCGATTCAGGCGGATAGTGTAGACGTAGCCTTAGTTTGAAAGTTTAGTTCAAGATATTTAATAGAGACATCTGATAACGATGCAGTGAAGGAACAGAAATAACCTGGAAGGTATTAATAAATCATTGTGTGTTCTGGTGAAGGAATCATTGGTATAAAGGTTTAAATTACTTATAGTTGTACCCAAATGCAAATTACCTGAACAATTTAGAACTTGACAGATGTATCTAAATAGTGACTGTGTTTCAATTGAATTTGAATAAAAAGAAATATCCTCTGACAAATTGAGGAAGCTCAAAATTGAACAAGTCTGTTGGATGGAGTTCTGCGGTAAGGGTTGAATTAAGTATTTATTTTTGGTGATGGCTGGAGGGCAAATAATTCTAGGCAGGGCTGGTAGCATTGCCTTTTATTAAGGGTGTCTGACGCTTCCTATTAAATTACTTTGTTTTCAGTTGCTTATAACTTTGCCGAACATTCAACCAGTTTGACTGATATTTTCCATGCCAGGTGTCTGCCTGAGGCTGATTATTATTTTTTTTTAAGCCAAAACATTCAGCCTTTTCCAAGAACAAGTGGAAAATACATTTTGCCCACATTAAATTCTGGCATTTTTTTCTGCTCCATTGCCACATGTTTTGTAAGTTGTCAGGGGGATGGCTTTTGTTTCTGGGAAGTACCTATTCCCATCCCCGTTTAAAAACAATCCATTAAACAACAACAAAAAACTGTCCAAATTTGGCCAACTTGTAGGCCTTTGAAAAACTTGAGTTCACACATGCTCAGTAGAGCATCGTTATATTTTAGCGGCTAAATTCCCCAGACTCCCTCTGCACTGAGCATGCTCCAGCCCCAGGGCTGAACCGGATTTTCCTTGCCATTGCAGCTCTGGGCTGCTGTGGGCTGTGCCAGGTCCAGGTCTGGGCACCTGAATTAAGAGCAGGGAGCCTCTCTCTACTTGCTCTAAATCAGCGGTTCTCAGCCATGGGTCTGTGGCCCCCTAGGGGTCCGTGAGCCCTTTCGTGGGGCTGCGGAGCCCTGCAGCTGAAACCCGGTTCCCCCAGGTCCCCCCATTCCAGCCAGGAGCGGCGCGGGGGCTGAAGTCAGGAGCCACACTGGGATCCCCCCTGGCCCGTACACAGCCCCTAGCTACCTCCTGCCTGCACCCTGAGCTAGCGCCCTCACTTAACACAGCCCCTAGTTACCTCCTCCCTGCACCCTAGCTATCCCCTGCCCACACACAGCCCCTAGCTACCTCCTCCCTGAGCTATCCCCTGCTCGCACACAGCCCCTAGCTACCCCCTCCTTGCATCCTCACTTAACACAGCCCCTAGTTACCTCCTCCCTGCATCCTAGCTATCCCCTGCCCACACACAGCCCCTAGCTACCTCCTCCCTGAGCTATCCCCTGCCTGCACGCAGCCCCTAGCTACCCCCTCCCTGCATCCTGAGCTACCCCCCTGCCCGCACACAGCCCCTAGCTACCCCCTCCCGGAGCTATCCCCTGCCCGCACACAGCCCCTAGCTACCCCCTCCCTGCATCCTGAGCTACCCCCCTGCCCGCACGCAGCCCCTAGCTACCCCCTCCCTGAGCTATCCCCTGCCCGCACACAGCCCCTAGCTACCCCCTCCCTGCATCCTGAGCTACCCCCCTGCCCGCACGCAGCCCCTAGCTACCCCCTCCCTGAGCTATCCCCTGCCCGCACACAGCCCCTAGCTACCCCCTCCCTGCATCCTGAGCTACCCCCCTGCCCGCACGCAGCCCCTAGCTACCCCCTCCCTGAGCTATCCCATGCCCACACACAGCCCCTAGCTATCCCCACCCTGAGATATCCCCTGCCCGCACGCAGCCCCTAGCTACCCCCTACCTGCATCCTCACTTAACACAGCCCCTAGTTACCTCCTCCCTGCACCCTAGCTATCCCCTGCCCACACACAGCCCCTAGCTACCTCCTCCCTGAGCTATCCCCTGCTCGCACACAGCCCCTAGCTACCCCCTCCTTGCATCCTCACTTAACACAGCCCCTAGTTACCTCCTCCCTGCATCCTAGCTATCCCCTGCCCACACACAGCCCCTAGCTACCTCCTCCCTGAGCTATCCCCTGCCTGCACGCAGCCCCTAGCTACCCCCTCCCTGCATCCTGAGCTACCCCCCTGCCCGCACACAGCCCCTAGCTACCCCCTCCCGGAGCTATCCCCTGCCCGCACACAGCCCCTAGCTACCCCCTCCCTGCATCCTGAGCTACCCCCCTGCCCGCACGCAGCCCCTAGCTACCCCCTCCCTGAGCTATCCCCTGCCCGCACACAGCCCCTAGCTACCCCCTCCCTGCATCCTGAGCTACCCCCCTGCCCGCACGCAGCCCCTAGCTACCCCCTCCCTGAGCTATCCCATGCCCACACACAGCCCCTAGCTATCCCCACCCTGAGATATCCCCTGCCCGCACGCAGCCCCTAGCTACCCCCTACCTGCATCCTCACTTAACACAGCCCCTAGTTACCTCCTCCCTGCACCCTAGCTATCCCCTGCCCACACACAGCCCCTAGCTACCTCCTCCCTGAGCTATCCCCTGCTCGCACACAGCCCCTAGCTACCTCCTCCCTGAGCTATCCCCTGCTCGCACACAGCCCCTAGCTACCTCCTCCCTGCATCCTGAGCTACCCCCCTGCCCGCACACAGCCCCTAGCTACCCCCTCCCTGAGCTATCCCCTGCCCGCACACAGCCCCTAGCTACCCCCTACCTGCATCCTGAGCTACCCCCTGCCCGCACACAGCCCCTAGCTATCCCCTACCTGAGCTATCCCCTGCCCGCACGCAGCCCCTAGCTACCCCCTCCCTGAGCTTACTGTGCATTGCCCGTGAAGATAATCAGATTTACTGTGTCTCAGTATTTTGAGGTGCAGATTCAAGGAGCTGGATAAATTCATATGCTCATACTGGTGTCCATCTTGGTTTCCATATCGTCAACATTAAGATAAAAACACCATTGAATATTATGCTTTTGAAGACTCTAATTATCTTATACACACAGATTTTTTTAGCCAGTCCATCAAGTGTAGTTGTTCAAACATAGCCTAAAACTAAATTAACATTTTATTTGAATTGAAATCTGTATAGAAGTCTGTTCATTAAATTTTTGTTACAATATTTTGATTTTGTAGTCCTACATATTCTGATCCAGAATCTCTGCTAAAAGCGTAAGTTTTAGCTGCATTCTTGCTTGTCATTTGCATAAAATGATTTGACTTTCAGTGATTGAGTTAAAAGTAGCTTGTCTGTTTTAATACTGTCTTAGTGATCGCACATATGTAATTACACCCTATATAGAGTAATTTTACAAATTGTTTTAGCGTTCAACTGATTGGCCCTAGTTGCTATGCGGACTTGACTTAGAGCTTGTTTTCTCTAAAGTCATTTGATTCCTTCAGACAGACACAGAACTAGTGCACTGGAAGGTTTGTGAAATGGCTTTGTATACCTACGAATCACTGTGAACTAGAAGTGCCAGTAACAGCTAAGAGTTTGCGTGAATCCTGCGTAACTTCACTAATGTTGGAATTATTTTTTAAAGTACAGTACTTCTTTATTTTATTTTTGGGAGACTCGTTTTGCTGTAGGAAACGCTCAGATTTTTTTATTCGTTAAGTAAAAATCTTATTAAAAACAGAAATGGTCTTTGCTTAGAAAAAGTCACAAAAAAAGTAAAATGTATACCATGGAGACTGCCATTCTGCTGACAGACAAAAAGAAAGGGTAGGAAGAAAGGAAGACTTTGGTCTTTTCAAATCAAATGTATAAATACACAAAGACACCTAAAGGAGTATACTCTAAGAAATTCCTCTTGAAGCTTCAGCTTTTCTGTTACCAAGAATGTCTCATTCCACAGTTGTTGCCATTTCCTGATTAACAGAAAAATTAGGAAAGGAGGAAGCATGTTTCCTGATTTCAGTATTTATTTCCCCCCATGTATAAAGTGCCTAGCCACTGTCCTAGAAAAGCCAGGGAAAGCAGATGAATCTTGTCGCCTGCCTTGAAAAGGCCACTACTAGGCTGTAGCAGACCCCATTAACCATCCTTAGGCTCTACCTAAACCCTCTGACATAGAATTTGTTCTGTCATTAGGATGAAGAAGCCAGGAAGTGAGGGGAGAGGAATAAGAAATGCACCTCCTTTCTGTGAGAAATGGTGCAAGTTATCTGTGTCCGTGTGAAATTCCTGCTCCCTGTCTGGTAGTAAAGTAATCCAAGTTATGCAGGAAAATGGCAGCACCCTTGCAAAGACGGAGAAAGTGGTAACTGCCGGCTATTCTGGCCCCCATTTTGAAAGGTGTATGTACGTCCTCCAGGATAGAGCTCTAGCCTGCTGTGGCATGGGGAGAGGAGCACTGCACCCAAACATCCTCAACCTTTCATCCCATCTTTACTGGCTTCTACTGCTTCATTGCACTGCCACCCCTCGTGGTTGCGCTCTCTGTAAGATACCAGGTGTACGGTCCTCAGAGATTCCGAGCTTGTAATGCTTCCCGTGCTTGAAAGCACCCCAGAATGTATTGAGCAGTGAGCTGGTGCTTACCCTGCAGAACTCTGAATCGTTGGTGCAAGTCTTGTGTTGGGCGTGCAGATAGGGGATGGGAGCTCTGTTGCTGTTAGCTGTATGAGGTAGGAGGCACTGGCCATGTGAGCTAGTGTTGTTTTCAGGTGAGATGGATAGGATGAAAGAGGGATGGAGAAGATTGGGGGAAAGAGTAGAAAGAAAGATAGGGATATGAAGGAACGTTGGTAAATAACACAGCAGACTGACGGACGCTCTCTCTCACTCCCCCATGTTCACACATACAGATGTATTTGCATATGTTTCATAGCGTAATAACCTCTGCAGTGGTTCATTCAAGAGAGCCAACCTTTGGCAATATGCTAATAGCTGATGGTGCCACCTAACTGAAAATGGTCTTTATGGAAAAGATAAAAGGGCCACTCTAGCGAGATCAATACTGCTTAGGGAAGCTTTACTAGTGCACTTGCAGGCAAAATTCAATAACTTTACATCAGAAAAAAGTCGTTGAAAAATGCAAGCTTGAAAAATGTTCACTACGGTTTTAATAAATGGAACTATTTTACCCCTCTTGATTTTCTTCAGCATTCTGTTGCTTAGGCATTTGATCTAAATACAAGTAATAACAGAAGATAGACTTATCCTAGGAATATGTCCTGTCCAGACTAATCGCCCTGGGACTGTTTAAGAGGGTCTTCCCTCTTTGGCCTTATCCGGCAGGCAAGCATGTAAAGTGTGTGATACATAATTCTGAGAAGAAAATTGGATTATGAAAAAGTTCGTCTTTTTTTAATGAAAAGGGAACTGAAGCCTTTTTGTTTGTTTAAAAACAATTTAATATGCGTAAGAACATGAACCCCGATGTTATAACTCTAATTAAAAATTATCCACATTTTAGCTAAATAGACCTTAGTATGTAAATGTTCCAGACAAGCATGTGAAAACCTTCCCACTGCACGAACAGCTCTTGGACTCTCAGCAAAGGTTTACTCCAGTTTTCAAAACTCTGTCGCAAAGTCCATGGCAGAAATCTACTCTAATAACTTTGTTCTTCTCCTTCCTCTCTTTTTCTTTGCAGAAGGAAGTAGAGGAGAACTTCAGGTTATACATACTGTACATTCTAACCAGTGTCTCTCTTCCTTTTCTGAAGCTCCAATATGTGTGCATGCCCTGTCTAATTGTAACCAGTTGCTTCAGCTGAGGCTTTCAGATTCTTTCTGAGTTTAGCATGTTTTGGTTTTCAGAGGAATCGCTAATAATGTGTGTGAGCAAAGAAGAGTCTGTTCAGTGCGGGTTACCTCTAAGGAAAAAATATTCATACTTTATAGATTGAGAGATTCCTGAATGATACTCTGTGATCTGTGTATGTATACACAGGTGCAACATTAGCAAAGGGGAAGTGGTTCAATGTAAGTGTTTTATCAAGTGTTTTCTAGTGCCCCATTTACCTTCTGCACCTCTTGATAAATTGAGTGGTTCCTGTCCACACACTCCATCACTAGCATCACTTCATTCATCTCTCAATGTTTTCTGTATAATTATTGCATTTAAAAGCTGAAACTACCATTTACCGGTAGTAATAACACTGGGGTCAAGCGATATTACATGAACTGGAATACGGGTTTGCTGTAGATTCCTTAGCTACTGTACTGTATATTTTCCTTGGAATTACGGGTGTCTTGTGTTCCAATATACAGTGTAAAGGATACAACTGTGCCATCAGTACTTAGATGTATTTGCTAATCTGAAACAGTTTGCTCTCCAGTCACAGGACCTATGTTGAGATTTGCATCACTGCTTGCTGCCATTCAAGTACACAGATGGTACTGGGTTTAACTGTGTGATAAATGTTTGTTCCCCTCTTTCTCTCCTCTCCCCACGCCTGGTGCATTTATGGAGTTTTTCGTGGAGTGCTGTGCAATTTCTTAGCTTGTATTCTTAACTTCTAGTGCAGAGGAAATTCTGCCTGTCCTAAAAACCTTTCATTCCTGTTTCAGTTGCCATTTTGGTTTCCTTCCTGTCTCACTGTGGGCTAGGTACTCGTTGCATGAATTGCTTTTCATGCTTCCAGCAGCAGTCTGAACCTCACGTGGCCATTTGGCTCGTATGTGGAACAAATCTCCCGAGGTGCCACATAGTTCCCCGAATTCAGAAGTTTGAGCTTTAAGCTTTAGCTTAGTCACTTGTGCATCAACTGCTTCATATTACCGCACATGACAAATAAAAAACGGAATGTCTCGTATGTAACATTTTCTCTGAGGTTAATCCTCTGTCATCTCCCTCCTTCCATGTAAAAGCATCAGATACCTGCCAGGCTGCTGAGTCTTCCACATGGAGAACTGTAATTGCCTAAATTTGGTTATCCTCCAGCTGCCCCTGGGATGACAACCTTTCCGTCAGTTGCTTAAGCTGATGCCATTGTCACATTACGGTGAAGTTTCTTTGCAGATACAGGGGGCGTGGATGAAATAGTCACCTTTTGGTTTTCTGTAACTTTGAACATCATGTAAAATTGAGTGAGCGATCAAGTCAGGTTAGTTGGAATCTTGGTCCAGCGTTTTAATAACTGTGACCACTTTGCTCAGTCTGAGCTCGCCAATGCCTCTAAAAACACATGCTCAGAGGTTCAGTAGGGGTGCTGACACAGTCACTCCTATCCTAGCGTCTTGGTCCTCCTGATTCTCACAAATCGGGGGAGGGATAGCTCAGTGGTTTGAGCATTGGCCTGCTAAACCCAGGGTTGTGAGTTCAATCCTTGAGGGGGCCACTTAGGGATCTGGGGCAAAAATCAGTATTTGGTCCTGCTAGTGAAGGCAGGGGGCTGGACTCGATGACCTTTCAAGGTCCCTTCCAGTTCTAGGAGATAGGATATCTCCATTAATTTAAATTTAAATTTAAAAGCAAATTTAGACATTGGCATTTTTTTTCAATGTTAATAATTTAACTTACTTATATTCAGGTAAGGACACATTTAAAAAAAAATAATTTTAACCTTGGTGCTTCTTCAACCATTTATGTGCAGTGGTTTTACATATCAATATGGTTTTCACTTACGCTGATAACTTGTTTGATGCAATGTTTAAGAGGAATAGAAGATTAAATGGGTTTTAAAAAGGAGTGTTTTTCCTTTGTTCCTGGAGAGAACTGGCAGCTCGGTACTGGTATTGTTACTTTTAATCCATTCCAGACTTGGTGTGTTTGCCCGCTGGATGCATTTGTTTCTACCATGTGTATATCTCTCTTTTAAAGTACTCCTCTACAAAAGTGCTTAAATGTTCCTTTCCTCTCCATTAAAACACCTGCTTTTTTTGTCTGAAGTAATTTGCACTGTAGAATGCAATGCAATCTAATTATTTCAGAATAATTAGATCAGAGGACTAGTAATCCTAGCTCCTGCTGTATCTGGATAGGCAAAGCTCTCATTACACTCAGTGTAGGCTTCAATGAGAGTTTTGCTTATTTGAGCCTAAATGAGCAGCTCTGTTAGTTTGGCTCATTATTCCAAAATATGAGCTGTGTTTTGGTTTCTCATTAGGGTTATTGGTTGATTGGAGAATTGAGTTACAGTTTAAGTAAACTCTACTGGGTGTAGTGTTCACTACTGTGAGTGGTCCCACGGTTTTACATGCGGTAGTAAGCACTATACCTGGTGGTAAGTGTTTGCTGGACCAGGTTCCAGGTTTGTAAAATTATTGGCTGTCAGTATGAACAAAATGTATAGAACAAAATGAACAGGGATATAATGATTCAAGTTTTATGTACTTGAGTATCTGTTTAATGCTCCATTATTGAAATACATTTTCACACATTCATACACTTTACCAAAATGGATAGTAAAAAATAATGTTCAGCATTAAATGAATAGTTGGGCTGGATTTTGCACTCCTTCGTGTGTTGAGTGGTTCCTATCTTTCAGCAGTCCAAGTTGCTACTTGAGGAGTGAGGGACAACTCAATGAGAGTAAGGATGGCAGAAATGTTGACTTTTTTTTTTTTTTTTTTTTACTAGAAATAGTTCCTGAATGGTGTTGCATGAAGGCTTCGGTTGTGGATACTCTGGGTATTAAAATTGACACGTTTTCTTTGCTTCCCTTTCCTGCTTGGTTCATGAGAAACAATGGCTAAAATGCCAGCCATCCTTTGGAACTGCCTTCTCCTTTGTCACTTAGTTTGTGTCCTGGTCCCACCCTGTTGAGTATTGGACTTCCTGGCTTTGAGATAGATCTGGCTGCCTCAGCTGCAGTCCGTTCTGTGAGCTAACAACTGCTGTCTGCCAAACCCTAAGAGTTTTGTACTGACTCGAACAGTCTTGTAACTAGCAGCCTGACCCAGGCCTGTAGCCGGCTCTGAACCATTTCCCTTTCCTGGGAAAGGTGCGGTGCTACCTTCTGACAACAAACTGCCAGGCTGAAGGGAAAACGCTCATCCGTTCTGGTAATTCCATTCTAACAGCACTGCAATCTGACATCTCTGCCTTCGACAGGCGAATGTAACTCTCTGCAAAATGTCACTAGGTGCTGTAGGGTATATTATGATGTTATGTTACGTTCTCTCTCTGCTGAGGTAGCACCTCCTGAGGTACATCTAACTTCAACTAATCCTAGCTGCAGGAAATGCATCTTCCAGTCCCAGAGTGCACTATGGCCATGTCTGTGTCTGTGCATTCTTCTGGGTAGCTTCCTTTGGTGTCAGTGGAAGCTGGGCACTCCTCCGAGAGCAGAATTTGGCCCTTACTGCCAGGCAGATTTTAGAAATATTAAATATTCTGGACAATATTTATGCTAGTGTTTTAATCTCTTGAAAACTCGCAAATTATATTTAGTACACCTCAGATGAGCTAGTCAAATACTTTTTCTACCACTCTCTGTATCTGAAGTTATTTTCAGCAATAAACCACAGTTAAATGCAAATTAATTACATTTGGTCGTTGATTCCAGTGGAAAAATTGCTTTTTTGCCCCTGCTACCAGAACATTAAATTGCTATCTTCAGCGGGCTTGACAATCCTATTTGATTTAATAACTATATTCTTTATTGCATCTTCTCCTGAAGTTTATAGAAAAAGTGTGGGAATTATTCCTGTACTCTGTTTTTCCTCTTTGAAAGGAAATACCTGTTTATATTGTTCTCTAGATTTCCACGGTCCCCTTGTGTCCCCACTCTGCACTGTCAGATCACCTCAGTGGGACTGTAGCGGTCTGGCTTAGGTGAGGGGGTATTGATGGCGTGGCTTGTACGGGGGCACCCAGGAAGTTGTGAAGCGTTATAACTCCCTTGGAGGAATGCTCCTTCCCTCTGCAGATGCCCCAAGATCTGTGAGGAAACTCCGCTGATCTTCAGATTTCAGTAGGGCTGGCAGCTCATGCCTCTTGCTTGTTCTGCAGGCCTTCACAATCCTGTATCATCAAAGTTGGGATGCATTAAAACTTATATATATTTAAATCAACGGAATGAGCAAGGCATGTGCCGAATTTTGTTTGAACTGTCTGACTTTGTTGCAACATTTACCTCCATCCTGTCTTCATCTGTTTAATCCAAGTTAGAGTGTACACTTTTCAGGATAGGAGTCTTGTTTTCTGTCTAAACAGTGTCATGCACACCAATGAAGCTATAGAAATAATAAATAGTAGTAAGGAAATCGGACTTCTCACCCTGGAGAGGTTGATGATTCAAACTGAGTGGAAACTTGCTATGTTTTCTAAGTACCTCCAGATCTTCCATGGAGGGTTCTTCAGGAGTATGTGATTCTCTCCATAATTTCTGTGTTGTGCCCACAGGAAAGAAAGAGAAGAATCTTCCTTTCTGGTGCTGTTGTCTACTGTTTTCTATCCATTATTTGACTGGAATGTACTTGCTGCCAGATGTCCCTTTACATTGATGGGGATTCTGGAGAGGACACCCACTTTTAGAGAGAGGGTGCCTGTTATACTAACCATCATTGCAGTCTCCGAAGATAATGACTTACACTTACGTTTTTCTTTTCTGTACAAGTGGTGTATATACTGTCAGCAAATTAAGATTCATACTGACCTAAAATAATCACTCTTAAATGTTATGATCTCTTCCCCATACCCCAAATTTACCATTAGAAAGTAGTTATTCAGCTTTGAAGATGAAGTTCTGGAAGGGCATGAGCTAGGGTTACCAACTTTCTAATCTCACAAATCCGAACACCCTTGCCCCACTCCTGCCTCGCCCCTTATCTGAGGCCCCGCCCCCTCATTCCATCCCTCTCACTCCGTCACTCACTCTCCCCCAACCTCACACATTTTCATGGGTCTGGGGCAAGGGGTTGGGGTGCGGGGGGCTGAGGGCTCCGACGGGGGGTGCAGGCTCTGGGGTGGGGCTAGAAATGAGGGGTTTAGGGGGCTCTAGGCTAGGACAGGGGGTTGGGATGCGACGGGGGTGAGGGTTCTGGCTGGGATGTGGGCTCTGGGGTGGGGTCAGGGATGAGGGATTTGGGGTGCAGGAGAGGGCTCCGGGCTGGGGCCAAGGGGTTCGGAGTGCAGGAGGGGGCTCAGGGCTGGAGCACGGGGTTGGGGTGTGGGAGAGGGTGTGGGGTGCGGCTCCGGGAGGGCGTTTGGGTGCGGGAGGGGGCTCAGGGCTGGGGCAGGGGTTTGGGCTCTGGGAGGGAGTTAGGGTACAGGAGGGGGTTCCAACCTGGGGCAGGAGGTTGGGGTGCCGGAGGGGGTTTGGGGTGCAAGCTCTGGCCAGGCGGCGCTTACATCAGGTGGCTCCCGGAAGCGGCCGGCATATCCTGCTCCTAGGCAGAGGGGCCAGGGGTCTCTGCGTGCTGCCCACGCCCACATGTGCCGCCTGCGCCCACAGGTGCCATCCCTTCAGCTCCCATTGGCCATGGTTCCCGGCCAATGGGAGCTGTGGAGCTGGTGCTCAGGGCAGGGGGAGTGCATGGAGCCCCCGTGGCTGCCCCTGCGCCTAGGAGCAGGAGAGACATGTTGGTTGCTTCCAGGAGCTGCGTGGAGCTAGGGCAGGCAGAGAACTTGCCTTAGCCCAGCTGGGCTACAGACCAGTCTTTTAGCGGCCCGGTCAGCGGTGCTGACCGGAGCCGCCTGGTGTTATTAGATGTTTGCCTGCATGTGTGTGTTCTCTGTGTGCCGTCCCAGCTCTGTGCAGATAGTTGGCACAGCAAACCTCAATCGAACTGCCCAATGACCACAGGATCCGTTAAGGTGCGAAGGCGCCCAGCCAGATTTATTGTCGACGAAGCACGGTAATAGCACTTGGCAGACTCTACCAGGATACTAAGACATGTATTCCCGTGACAAGCTTAGTGAATGGTGGGACTTTCCATTCCCCCCTCGGCTGACTCTCCCTCTGAGACTCCATTTTATACATCAGTACAAACAAGTTATGTATTGCCCCTCTGAGGTAGTTAGTTGACACCCTCTGACGTAGCCAGTTACCACCCATCACCTTGTACATCTCTATCCATCACACTGTCATCCTGACCTTATCTTTAGGAAGGGTCAGCGTGTTCCTATTATCTTTGGGGAATGTGCTGGTATTGGGATGTTCTGGTACCTTCTGCAATGTGTTTGCATGAGTGCTCTGTGCTAGCACCTCTTAGGAATGTGCATTTTTGCAATATCAGCCCTGTTCTTGCCAGATTCGGAGAGCAGGGCCTGCCTCTGGCTCACAGCCTGACTTTGCCTTATATCAGCAAAGCTTTGACCACTACTTTATCTCAGGCCTCATACCAGCCTCTGATACAAGGGCTTTTGTTTCAGGCCCCCTTTCTACTACACCAGGGTCCCTTTTCGACCAGGTGGTCCGGTCAAAAACCAGATGCCTGGCAACCTTAGCATGAGCCCCAAGAGTAGGTTAGCAATAGACAATAAAGGTACCCTTTCTTCTCCAGGGATAGTTACAGTAAACAATTTCCCTCTGCACAGCAAATGTTACTGGTCCCTTTAGTTACATAATAAATATTTAAACACTTTTCAATTCTTATGTCATTCCATTGAGGAATTTTTAAAGAAGCAAAGTCAAATGACTATTTGCCCACAAATGTATGTTCCTACACTACTGTAAGAGTATGGCTTGAACTGACACAAGCCAGATGTGATACTGAAAACCTGACCATAGTTTACCCCATTGTGCCTCTGGATTGCAGCTGTCTCAGTTCTCAGCTGGGCACCTCATAAAAAGTGAGTGTCCCTGGATACCCTGTGGAGTACAAAGCTTTTGCACATTAACTTAAAGGTGGAGTTTTAACAGCAAACTGAAGTTTTTGTTTTGTGCCTGAAGAAGGCCTTTATATTTGTGCATGAATAAAATGACAGTAGGTTAAGTTATTCCTTTGCTAAGTAAATCAGGGTCACTTATGTTTGTAACTTCATTCTGTCCCTCATTTGTGCATTTCTTACAGCTTGTTTTTAATTTATAATAAAATATAAATATACTCCTGGTGGTCTAGAGCGATAAGGAATTCTTTGGCTGGGTGGGGAAGGCTGGAGTTGCTCTTCTGAGACTCCTTTTGAAAGGGGAGGTGCACTGAACAGGCTCTTTTGGTCCCTCTTTAGGTGTTTGATGAGATCCCATCAACTGTTTGTGTATCCCCATGACCTGTCCTGCCTTGCTGCAGTCATTTGAGGTGCTTCTGGAAATGGAGTGTTTGTGTGCATTTACCTGCATGAAGTGTGCTCCATTACACCTCTCCCCAAACCTTATCCTGCTGATTTATTTCAGGGTTTCTTCTTTTGGAAGCTAACTTTGTTTCTTTTTCATTATTTAAGGGTCAAGATGATGGAGATCCATCAAAACCACCTTGGTTCAAAGAAGGGTAAGTGGGGTTTTGGACTTTTTAATTTTCCATTTTAATTGTTTCAGTGTTTTCTCTCATTTCACTTAAGCAAAAGTATAAGCAACATGCACTCTGCAAATTGCTTTTAATGATTCTCTTCAAATGGTAACACTTTACGTCATAAAGGTGACCATACTGCCCCCAAGAGCAGAGTGCTGATACGTTTCACAGCCTCCATTTAAATTGAGAGGAAAGTGGCATAGCCGTAGTGTGTATCGTGCAGCTATTCGTGTTGAGACATGGGCTCAAGAATGACGTTGGCACGGCTACACCTTGTTTGTAAAGTGCTATATGCAAACGTGTATGGTGATAAGTATTCATAGTCCTTTCTATCCAAATTGCAGTGGTAAAGTGCTTAAAAACTTAGAGGAGGCTTTGTATGCTATCTTCTTCTCTGAGTCAGCCAGGTAGCTGGCCACATTGGAAAGGAAAAACAGCATCTCGGAATAAATGTTGAGTTCGACTGATGTTCAGATGTCTTGTCCTCACTCCTGAGAAAATGGAACTAAAGAATGGTGTGAAACTATCTTATGAGTGCAGCAATGATGGCAAGTAGAGTAAGCAGATAAAACTGGAGGGACTTGGCAAAACTTTGCAAAATCTCTTTAGTTCAATAATGGTCACAACTATTAATCTATAACTCGTCAGCGTGAGGTGAGTTGCAGTTTCTTCACTGTGTAGTATGCTAGCCACAGCAACTGGAGCTGGCAAATTCTGCTTACACGTTAAGTCAGCGTGATACTTTGCATATTGGGTGTCACCATTGTAGTTTTTTCATAATGAATTCGAGTTTCTTTAGGACAAAGACGTGGACACATTACATGCTGCTTGATTTTTGGTGTGTGTTCTATTTGGATAGAAATATATGGCTTTGCTTTGTTTTTTCGTTCTCTCTCGTTGCTTGTGTACAGTACACAGTACCATTGATGTGCAGAGGCAGTTTTGTCCTGAAATCTCCGCACAATATTGGTTCTCCCTGTGTGTAAACTAGATTTCATACCATTGAAATAGGCTTTCTTAACCAAACGTGAAGTTAAATGGAATAAGGCTCCATTTTACAGCTCTTTACGTTTTAGTAAGTGTTTTGCAATGTTGGCTCTGTCACAGAGAGCTTCTTGCCACACCTGCAGAAGCCTAGTGCTGCCTAGCAACCTTCTGCTTTCCAAAGGAGCCCAAGTTTCTGCTGAAGAGGTTGGTGGAGAACTGGCAATTAGCGGTAGCAGAAGATAGTGATTTATTCTAACTATAAACAACACCTTCTACTCCCTTTTTAACAAGGAGTTTGTATAATAAATATACCAGTTCACACACTTAAAATGATTTGCTGGCCTGAAGAGTAGAAATTATACTTTTTGAAATAATTACTGATTTAAAATGATTTTTGTATTAAACAAGACTTGTACTATTCTACAAAATTTAAATTTGCGTCAGACAAATAATTCATTTAACGTTTCTTCATTACCCCCAGAAGTGTGATGTTTAGCCAAACTGCAATTTATATACTGTATTCTGCCACACAAAGAACTTCATTAAAAGATAACTCAGGTTGAAAGGGTGTTAATGCCTAATACAGCTAGCACCAAACCAAATGCATTGGTTCTGGGAATGGGCAACGGGATGGATCACTTGATGATTACCTGTTCTGTTCATTCCCTCTGAAGCGCTTGGCATTGGCCACTGTCGGTAGACAGGATACTGGGCTAGATGGACCTTTGGTCTGACCCAGTATGGCCGTTCTTATGTTCTTATACGATGGGAGGTCTAATAAGAACATATTTAAAAATTCAGTCTTGGTTTCTAGGGTTTTGAATTCTTGAACAGGAAAGCAATTCTCCCTACAGAATCTGGATGGGAAGGTAATGAATATGGTGATTGTGGTGGTGAGCCATCATGCCCCTAAAATCATAGTGAAATGTGAGGAAATAATAAGGTTAAACCTTAGGACTTTGTGGTGCTCCCCTGTCACCACTTCCATCAGTGCAGTCTCCTGTGTAACAAGCCCGATGTCAGTGGAGACCCATCTATTGTTTCTACCAAGTCCGGTGTAACCTTGGGTTGTAGTGGGAGACGGAGGATTTTGTAGAAGTGGAGGTGGATGAGGAACTCCTAGTTTAGCATAATCTCAGGGTTTCTCCCTGGTGGTACCCAGGCTTGGGTTCCTGACTGGGGTGTGAAGTTAGTCTCTTCCCTGTCATCAGGTTAGCACGTTTTTTGACAGGACACTTGGCTACTGTATGCCCTACTCCTCCCCAATAGAGGCAGAGGTTCTCCTGTCTTCTGCGCTCTTGTTCACCCAACGATAGGCGGGGCCATCCCATGTCAGTTGGCAAGGACTTGACCAAGGCCAAGCTCACTTGGTCCTGAGGGCTGAGCCTTAGGTAAGTGCGGGAGGTCGGAGGGCTCCTCCCACGTTCCAGTTGCTATTCGTGCAGTCTGAATGTCTATCCGGATGCACAGGCCCATGAAAGCCTCTAACCTGGTGGAGAAGGGGGTCCGCCTGTGCCAGCTTGTCTTTTAGTTCTTCACAAAGGCCAAGCTGGAATGGATGGAGGATAGCGGCATCGTTCCAGGTGGCATCTACAGCCAAACATCTGTACTGGGCAACATAGGAAGGGGCTGACCTCAGGGGTTTTTTTTTTTTGGAAACTTTCGTAAGGCAGTCTCTGCCGTGTGGGCTTTGTGAGGGTCATTGAAAATACTGGCAAATGCTTGTAAGAATGACTCCCCGTTGGTCAGTACTGAGTGATTCTGCTCTAAAAGAGAAGAGGCCCCGGCCAGGGCCAGGCCTCACTCTATATTAGCCCCCACTTTAACTTGATCTGTTGACACATTTTTGGACTGGAGCATAAACAGGAGTCTGCATTGGGTAATGAACCTGCAAAACTTACTGCAGGTCCCATCATGCCTCTCCAACAGAGGCACTCTGGGGCTGGTTATCCGAGCCGGTGTTGTAAGAGAAGCCGAGTGGGTACCTACAGCTGCTCCGAGTACTGTAGCTTGCTGCTGCTAGGAATGATTTCTCATCTGCAGATGTCATACTTGGTCCTGCAGTTTCTAGTTTTCTGCCTAGAGGGCAGTGATCTGCTGCTGCCGATTCACAGGCCCCTGGGGTGACGATGGGGCAGGAGCCCTGGTGGTGTCCATACTCACACCAGGGGTTCAACAACGAGTTCTGGAGGAGACTGAGGTTGATCTGAGCAAGCTGTCACGGCCCATAAGATGCACAGTCTGATCCAGTGGTTGGAGCCTTGAGTAGTGTCGGGGTCGTGGTCACACAAAGGGTACGTCTACACTTACCGGAGGGTCCGGCGGCAGGCAATCGATGTTCTGGGATCGATTTATCGCGTCTGGTTTAGATGCGATAAATCGATCCCGGATCGATCCCGGAAGTGCTCGCCGTCGACGCCGGTACTCCAGCTCGGCGAGAGGAGTACGCGGCATCGACGGGGGAGCCTGCCTGCCGCGTCTGGACCCGCGGTAAGTTCGGACTAAGGTACTTCGAATTCAGCTACGTTATTAACGTAGCTGAATTTGCGTACCTTAGTCCGAAGTGGGGGCTTAGTGGGGACCAGGCCCAAGAAGCAAAGTCTGAGTCAGAGGTCATACCAAGGGTCAAAGCTGGAGTCAGCAACTGGGATCAGGGCAAAGAAGCAGGAACCAGGAACAAGGTGTAGGCAACTGGAACAGGGACAAGGTGTGGTAGCGGGAACAAGGCAAGATAGCAGGAGGCAGGGATTTGGTCTCAGAGGTCTGGGCAGCAAGTGGCCTAGTGACTATTTGCTCAAACAAGGGATAGTACTGGAAGAGGAAGCTTTATACCCAGTGGTGTCCAGTCATCAGTTTGCTGCTAGTCACCTGACCCTGCTGAGTCAGTGAGCGTAGCCTCTGGTATTGGCAGCAGTTCACATGTCAGCCCTTGTAGCTCTGGGCCTGGGATTGAGACATGTGCTTGCTGTCTGGCACCACCATAGTTCACTTAAACGACCAAACAAGCTGACAAAGTTAAGATTGTCATAGAAATATCTGTCCGTTCCAGCTGAGGAATAAGGAGAGATGGACACAGCTAATCAAGCAAGGAGCCCCGGGAGGGGCGATCCGTTTATTTCAATTGCAATTGGGTTCGAGCTCATAAGTCAGCAAGAACAAAGAAAACACTTACACCAAAGCATTATATGCAGTTGCTTATGATAATCTATCGCTCTATGAGTGGCCAAAATTTGCCATCATTACCATACATAATTAGCAAGCTACATGTATCTGCCCCTCTTATGACCCCTTATTGTTCATCTATTTGCCCCCTCCTCCTTGCTTATTTTGCAAACTAAGCGGTTAGCTATCTACAGGCCGCAGGCACAGAAAGGTCCATTGTCTCCAGGTTTGGAGTTTGGCTACATTTCCTCTTGAAGGAACTTCCTGACTACCTATAGCTGACCCTGCATTTTGTCCTCCTTCTTTCTCCCACGTGTACGTGACAAATTTGCCCCCTGGCAGTTAAGTAGAATCATTTTATATCAAGATTGTGTGAGAGAGGTGAACTTTGGTTAGCTGTAAATCATCAAAACCAGTGGTTCTTAAACAAGGAATACATATATCCCTGGGGGTATGCAGAGGTCTTCCAGGAGGTACATCAACTCATCTCGTTTGCTGTAATGTCATTTTGATCAGTGTGTCTCAACCTTTCCAGACTACTGTACCCGTTTCAGGGGTCTGTAGAACTTCCCTTTATTCCTGTTTGAACTAGAGCAGATCTTTTTAGAAAAACTTGTAATCTTGATTTAAAGATTTCCAGTGATGGAGAATCCAGCACAACTCTTGGTGAATTGTTCCAATGGCTAATTAACCTCACTTAAAAAAAAATTAACCTTCTTTCCAGTCTGAATTTGTCTAGCTTCAACTTCGAGTTATTGAATCTTGTTATGCCTTTCTCTGCTAGATCGAAAAGCCCTCTGTTATCAAATTTCTATTCCCTGAGTATTTAGTTACTGGTAGTGATCGTCACCTCTGTCTTCTTTTTGATAAGCTAAATAAGTAGAGCTCCTTCAGTCTCTCACGGAAAGGCATTTCTCCAGCCCTCTAACAATTTTCATGGCTCTTTTCTGTGCCCTCTCCAACTTTTCAACGTCCTTTTCAAAATTTGGACACTGGAAATGTACACAGTATTCTAGTATTGGTCTCACCAATGCAGTACACAGAGGTAAAATAACATCCTTTCAATGTCTCTGGTTTCCAGGATACAGTCCTCCATTCTGTAAGTATGGCCTACATTTCTTGTTGTATAACTTTTTGCATTTGGCTGTGTTAAGACACCTTTTGTTTGAATGAGCCTAGTTTACCAAGCAAGCCCAATCACTCTGCATGACTGCTCTGTCCTCAGTATAATCAGTTCTAACCACTCCACCAATCTGTCATTCAGAAATGTTACCAGTAGTGATTTCCAGATCATTGATGAAAACGTTTCATAGCATTTGGTCTAGTACCATACCCTGTGGGACTCCACTAGAAACCTTCACATTTGATGATCATTCTCCATTGACAACCACTTGTTGAGATCTGTCAGTTAGCCAGTTTTTAATCCACTTGAGGTGTGCTGCATTGATGCTGCATCATGCACATTTTAAAATAAGAATGCTCTGCAGTAGTCCGTGAAATGCCTTACAAAACTCGAAGTCTGCTACATCGACAGAGTTATTACGATCCGCCAAATGGGTAATCTCCGAGAACGGTGGGAGTGCAGTGGTGGGAAATGTTGAAGAAAAAGGCTCCTGTGTAGCATGGCTGTGGAGTTTTCAGCTGGTTCAGAAGAGAGACTTGGAAGTGCACGTCCTTTTAAGCGCCCAGGGAGGCTCTGTCCGGGCGGCCCATCCCTCTTTTAGGGAGGAAATCCGGGTGTTCGCTTTAAAAGTTCTGTTTTTAGTTTACATTTCGGGTAACCACAGTGATATTAAAGGAAAGCACATTTGTTCACAGCTAGTGCTCTGCAGCTTTTGTAATTAGCATATTGCCTTCTACTTGGTGTTGTGTAAATGCATGCGATGGATTTAGTTAGGCACTTAACTATCAGTGACAAGCCACTGTGAGCTCAAACTTACATTTGCCAATGTCCTCACTTAATAGGATTATTGTGATTGTTTTCTTCACCAAGGAAAACAAACTGTACCATTTAATACTACTGTAAGTGTTGCCAAGGAAGCCAAGGAAATGACTCTGGTTTCCATGGAAAGAACGCAGCCATTCACTCCACTGCCCACTTTACTAACGAATGGCTGGCACTTCAGTGTGGGAATCTATAATGTTTTAAAATCTCTCTCTCTTTATATGGAAAATGTTTGAGATTTAAAGTCAATGATTGTTTCTGTTACAAGAATCCTGCAATTGTCAGGTAACTTGCATGGAAAAGAAAGTATACTAAAAGCTATCAAACTTTATTTTTGGAGAGGAGACTCTCCTAAGTTTTTGATTTAAAAACAATAACTGCATCTCTTCTGGATGCTGTAAAATGAATATTATTTTACAATATTGCAGCAATTGTATTCCTCTTGTCTATGAATCTTCATGCCTCTACCTGCCATCTTAGTGATAGTCCTTGGTGATGAAATCCATCCTTGCCCCGAGGTTTGGAATATTAGAAATAGCCTTGGCATCATAAACATAAAAAAGCTAGAGAAATGTTTTCTCCTTTTCCCCAAAATATGGAATTTCCCCCCAAAATCCTAAAGGCCTGAGGCCCAGGACTTATGTTCTGCACTGATGTGAATGACAGTAGGATATGACCTTTAGGCTGGTCATTCTCCCTTTGACACTTTCCCACCTCTCTCTCACACTGTAGCAGTGTTCTGAATACCGGTAGATACACAAAAAATGACAGGAGGCTGGAGTTACAGTAAACGGAGTGTGTCTGTCTAGAGTTTGAAGTGTTGCTGCCACAATTTTGTGTGATAACTTCTGGCATTTCCTCTATCAATACTTGAGATTTTTTCTGAAGAAGAGATCAAAACTGATTTCATTGGAGGGTGGAGAGGGGTGAGGAGAGGGGATAAGAAGGAGGTCAGCATGGTTTCCAAACCTCCAAGGAATTTTATGACATGAAGCTCAAAATACCAGCAATAAATTGTGGATGCAGCTATACCAAAAGAGTGCTGCTCAGCATTCAGAATTGACCAGGTTATTCATTGTAGCGTTTAGCATTTTCTATTTGTTACTGAGTCACATTTCAGTGTATTAATCCTTCATGTGTCAAGATTGATTCCTTCTATTTACATTGATTACTTTATTAGCAGAGTGATCAATATTTGCAGGAGGCCATGTTTGGTTTCTACAGGATGGTTTGTGACAGTATCATACTGTGCCATTTCTGTGACCTTATTAACACTTTTCCCCCCTGCACTTCCAGGCCTGCAGGTGGTCTCTATGGCATTGACAGCATGCCTGATCTACGTAAAAAGAAACCAATTCCACTGGTCAGTGATTTGGTAAGATTTTTCTTTCTATAAATATAATAATTGCTGTGGTCACTTTGTGTCTTGGGGCGCAATATCGTTTATTACTCCAGTCAATTTATCTCCAAACTATAGTAGAAAATGTTAATGTCTATACTGATGTTTCAGAAAAATACTAGGTGCTAAGAATGTTAGAGAGAAATAAATCTGCCTACCGTGTCATAGTGTCTGTACACAGGAATTGTCATGCAACTTGAATGTTAAAAATTCTTCCCATCACTGAAACCTGTTTACAGACTGTTAAATGCTCCTATAGAAACCATACAAACAGTGAGGTCAGCTTGCTTTCTTACACTGACGGCATGTCAGATGAGTGTAACTTTTATGGATAGTGTTGAATATTGTATCAGGTACAGCTAATACATTAACACTTGGGAGAAGTTGCGAAATCTCTAACCTCCATACACTGATATCTAAATGTATTCTAGGTAAAGATAGAGAATTTGGTTTGTACATCTGACACATGCAGAGCCTAGGAGGGTATGTTTTACTAACTGCTTGTATCCCTGGAAACTTAGTAGTAATGGAATTAACCTATTATACTTCTTTTGTATGCTTTCACTCTCTCTCTACAGGCTATGGTAAGTGGAGCTAAAAACTGTCCTCCATGTCTTTACCTGAAGTAAAGATTTTTTTACTTTACTTCCCCTCCACTGTGTTTGCTTTTTTATTTTGAATTCTGCCGTACCACAATGCATGCATATGCCGCACTCTGGCCCACCACATCACTGACTGAATGAACCTTTTCAGTCTTGTCTCAAGCGTCATAAATCAGAGTAAGAGATGGCTCCTGAGAGGGTTAGCTAGCTTTATAAGAATCAGCAACATCTTCTCTCATTTCCTTATCTGCCTTCCTACAGCTGGAGTAGCTTGCTGAAGGACCTAATCTGCTTTCTAGCCTTTTAGATATTGGTTAGATGCCAGTGGCAGGTGCTGAAAAAACAGCAACCTAAGAAATTTAAGATTGCAGTCCCTCCATCATACGTAATGTGAAGGTAGCTACTTTGAGAAGCAGTGATGTTCATTATATTTGGGGATGGCCACTGAATGTGACACACAGACATATTCAAACACATGCTGCCCTTCCAACCCCATAAAATCCTCCCAAGATTTTAGTTTACCCTCCTCATTCTGACCCAATCCAGCCATCCCTGTTTGGAGCTCTTTCTAGGTGAAAAGGCTGATAATTTGATCTCCTTTGTCTATGCGTGAACTTGAATGTAGGAGGTGGAGCATGAGTTTAGAACACTGTATAAACCTGGTCTGTTTTAAGGATGCAGGAGAGAATCCAGTTTTATCTACACTTCGTACAGGGGGAAATAGTAAAACTCACTCCAGAACAAAGTGGATTGGGGCAGAAGGAAACATACATAGTTAGCGAGATTTATGTTTTTAAAGTACACACCCTGACTCTTTCTGGGGCAAGGAGATTACCATTTGGAAAATGTAGCAGAGGGTGTTGACTTGTGTAGACTTTCTGTTCAGTACCTTTGCTGGTGACAGCATCTTCCCTTTTGTGCATGTACAAGTATGTGACCTCCAGTGAATTTGTGTACACTTTTGTAATGAATAACAGACACTTTCCCTTCTCAGTCACTGGTTCAATCCAGGAAGGCTGGAATTACCTCAGCAATGGCCACTAGAACTTCTCTTAAGGATGAGGAGCTGGTAAGTAGAGTTTATTTGCTCCTCGGGGTCTTTCCTAAACAAATTAATGGGGGGGGGGGCTGGTTCTGTGAATATTCATATTCTTCTTGGAGAATCAAGTGAGTATTGCAGGACTCCGACTAGGAGTATAGGTGTAAAGCAACCTGTATTACTTGTTTTTTTTTTTAAATGTGTGGCAAATATGATGTCCCAGATAGAACCTTAGAATAGTGCATAAGGGTCTGATTTATGAACTAAGATATGCTGAGTAGAACTTGGTTATGTAGTGTGCTATTGCACACAGACCTGACTTCTTTGCTCTCTGAATGCCATTGGTTATGGTTTATTTAAAGTAACTGTAAAAACTGATTTTGAAATGGCGTTTTCTGCACATCATTTCTACAAGGTCCTAGGTTTAGCATGCTTGGCTACCTCAGTCATGGCTCCATCAGGTATGACGTGACAAGCGTTGATGATTTAATCTTCGCCCTTTCTCTTTTTCATTCAAGCAAATGATACATTCCCTAAAGAAAACAGTCGCATCATCCCAGGATAACTCTCTTGCCAAACAGTGCATGTTAACAGCATCCCAATCACAGACATTGCTTCGTGTGTGTTCTTGTATTGCAGAAATCTCATGTATATAAGAAGACCCTGCAAGCCTTAATTTACCCTATCTCCTGCACAACCCCTCACAATTTTGAAGTGTGGACAGCTACAACCCCTACATATTGCTACGAGTGTGAAGGGCTCCTATGGGGCATTGCAAGGCAGGGTATGCGCTGCACTGAATGTGGGGTCAAATGTCATGAGAAGTGCCAAGACCTGCTCAATGCTGATTGCTTACAGAGTGAGTGGCTTTTCCTTGTAACAGTTTGATAGTGGGGTGGGTGGGAATGGGGACGGGAGGGGACTGGAGAAGAGCCATTTCCAAACAAGTTGTCCATAGTCTTTTCTAAACTGTGCACATATACAGAACCTCTTCATTGACGGTTTGTTTAGATCCATGCTAGTCTAACGACTGTTGAAGTCTCTTCGCTTCTATTAAAATTACTGCACATTTTCTGAAATGAATGAGATCTTGAAACTGTGCTCTACACTGCTGTTGTACTGCACTGCCACCACCCTCTTGCAGACACAAGCTGTTTCCAAGGAGAGAGAGAGATGGACTTGTGTTTTAAGGCACTGGTCTGAAGTACTATAAAGGAAGGTTCAATTCCTGGTTGTGCCACAGTCTTCTTGATTGACCTTGAGCAAGTCCTTTAATCTCTGTGCCTCAGTTCCCCATCTGCAAATTTGGGATGGTAATATTCATGTGCCTTACAGGTTGGAGAGTGTTTGTTATGATGAATCCATTAATGTGGAGAGGCAGCTTGATCTAGTGGGTAGGGCACTGGACTTGATGTTCCGAGCTTGGCCACTCCTGCAGTGTGACTTTGAGCAAGTCACTTCTCCTCTTTGTGCCTGTTTCCATTTCCATCCTTTGTTTATGTAGAGTGCCAGCTGTTCAGGGCAGGTGCTGTCTGTGTGCGCACAGCACAATGGAGCCTCTAGTCACTACCTTCATACAAACAGCATGTTTGAGATGCTGGTATCCTATAGCAAATGAGGGCCATGTAAGAATCTAGATAGACACATAAGGAGTATCCCATCTCACTAGTGATGAGTCAGTTTATTTATTTTTAGTCTTGTGTCTGATGAAGTGGGCATTCACCCACGAAAGCTTATGCTCCAATACTTCTGTTAGTCTTAAAGGTGCCACAGGACTCTCTGTTGCTTTTTACAGATTCAGACAAACACGGCTACCCCTCTGATACTTAATTTTATTATTTCTGCAGCACCACATGACGCTTTTCAGACCAGTTCAAAGGGCCCTGCTACAAGGAGCTTACATTATAAATTAGATATAATACAGGCAAAGGAGAGGTTTAAGGGTTACAGTAGAGAATGAAACTAATCAATTATTTGGTGTGCTTGGAACAAATTAGTTATTTTTATTGCTACATGTAATTAGGTTAGGAAAGATTAGACTTTTATTGATAAATGTCAGTAGATGTCAATTTTCTCCATACACACACAAACCAAGGAAAAAATATTTCTATTAATGATGATCAAAATGTACAGATAATCAAAATAAGAAAAATGCTTCTTGAAAACTTTTAATATTAGTTTGACATAAGGTGTATTTACTTTGTAAAGTGGACAGTTTGTGTTTTAACCTTATAAAGCTTTAACTATTTGAATCTGTCCCCGCTGTCATAAATAATTGTCTAACCCTCCTATTGTCTGATCCCTGCCTACTTTACAACTGTGAAAATTTAAATTAATAAAAATAAAAATGCTTTAAAATAAACATTGATGTTATCCGTCAACATTATACAAAAATAAAAACCGATTTTTGGCAAGCCTATATATAATGCTATTGTTTAATGTCATCTATAATTTAGAAGTATTAGGTCAGCCACAAAAGTACAATATCTTTAAAAGAACATGGGATGAAAGTTTGTCAGACATCTTAACTCCTGAGTTGGAATGTCTGTCCCTGTGGCAGGAGTGTTCATGTTTACTCTGGGTTTTCATGGTCAGGTTTGTTTTGCTCCAGTTTGTTTCCGCAATTTACCAAAAAGCATTGTTAGTTGTACAGATGGTCTTCAGTGTTGAGATGAAGAGCCATTGAAATGCTTGCACATTAGCCATTGTTAAAACATTTGCACCTGGAGATAATTAAAATCCATATACATGGTACTGTGGCATTTTTATAGCATGGTGCCAGTATAAAAAGAAGTTTGAACTCTAAGGAGAGCCAAGGAAAAATAGGTTTATAGTAACCAGAAAAGATGAAATAAAGGACATTGAAATGTTGAGATAATGGGATTAAAATCAGCATTTAAGAAAGGGCTAAGTACTAAGGGAATGCAGCGAAAACTTCATGCAGAGGATAATTCATGTGTGGAATAGAAGCAGCAATTGGGAATGTATTTTAATAAATTGCTATCCATAGACTTGAATTTAAAAAATGGAGAACAAATAGAAGAGAGAAACCTGTGTGAAACTGGAGTTGTGGCCACCTCCTATCAAAATCTGCGGCTATGTCTACACTGCCCTGCAGTTTGGACTTTGGAGGGGTGAATAGCAGCGTGCATCTAAGTGCTGTGCGGTACCTGCCCCATGCGGATGGTACAGGCGCAAACTAAAATGTTCCTAGTTTACATTAATAATAGTCTTTGAAGAGGACTATGTTAACATGAACTAGGAACTCTTTAGTTTGCATCCTCGGTATCCATACAGGGTAGTTACAGTACAGCACTTTGGTTTGGAGTAGTATTCACACCCTTTTAGTCTGAACTGTGGGGCAGTGTAGACAAGCCCTAAGTGTGTGATACTTCAGTGACTAGGATTGTGTGGAGAATGGTGACTAAGTGCAGCGAGCTGGAGATCAGGAAACATTTAGGTGGGGGTAAAGTTACCTCGTTTAGCAAGGAGAAGTTTGGAGAGTTCATGTGGTCTCTGTGAATTTAGTTCAAAGGTACTCAGCAGCCCAGTAGCGGTGGGAAACTGATGCAACAGGGTAGAGATAACTGATGGGCTAGCCAGAGTGTGGAAAGATGCTGAGGGTAGTTGAAGGTGGAGAACATAGTATCAAGAGGAGGAGGGGACAGAGACAGAACGAGCTATAGAGAAATTGGAGAGGTGGTGATGGATCATAATGTTTAGGTGTAGGGTTGGGATAAGCACACAAATATTAGGGCTGAAAAAAGTCTCCTATGAAAAGGCTTTCTCATGAGTTTTCCAGTATTCCCTGCTTTTGGCCAGGTTGGTGGTGGTATTTCTGTATTTCCAATTCCTAGCTGAAGCTTGCAAGGGAAGAAGGTGGAAAATATAAAATAAATATATAAAATATATATTTTCAAACTTTAGATAGGGTATAGGTTGAGTATGCGGAATGAGCAAAGGTCCCAGCTGGCTTACTCATCTCTAATCATAACAGGGATTCCTGGAGGAAAAGCAAGAATTGAGATGAAATAAATCTGAGACTTGGAACTTTCCCAGCTGTGTTAAGCTCGGACGTGTGGGGCTTTCTTTTAGCAGGAATCCTTATTCTGACAGTTTGAGAGCATGCTCTCCAAATGTAGTTTCACTAATTCCACATAAGTCTACAGGATAAATGGATTTGCAGTGAGCAGGGTCACAAAACAAATGCCATTTTTTGGATGCTACCTTGAAATTTTGAGTAGTTGCCTGAGGTTTTGTTCTTTTGAGTCAGGAACTCCTGTACTTGCTGAATGGAATAAGACTATTGGACATATTGTACTGATTCTCAGAAACCAGAAAGATAATGAGATTCCATGGAGACCTGAGTTCAAATTTGCTCTGCATAGCGTCCTCCTTTCTAATCTAAACCGAATCTAGTTTTTGTTGGTTATATTATGGTGGTGCTCGGGGGCCCTAGGTAGGATTGTGCGCACTATACTAACGCTGGTAGAAACAGTATCTGCACTGAAGGCCTTATTACCTCAGAAGAGACATAAAACTGAAGGAGAGGGAAAATATCAAAGTACATAAAGTTTTTATCTACTGTTAACCTTTCAACATATATTTTTTGCGCCTATCCGTAATAGATTGGCTGATTTCTTGTAGGTGTCATGGAGAGTGAGGGTAGCATTTTTTATGGATCAGTCCATGGAGGACATTCCCAGCATAGGGGATGTCATGGAAGAAGGCATGCAGATGTTTGAGGGATAATATGTCTAGATTCTTATATGGCAGTTGTCACTGTAGCATCTGGTTTATAGCTAGTATTGACACCAGTCTCTTGTTTCCAAGGAATACAAAATTCCAAGTTCTGTCTTCTACAGGTATTTATAATAAGCCTATTGCTGTGATATGAGCATTAATGTACAGTAACTCCTCACTTAAAGTCGTCCTGGTTAACGTTGTTATGTTGCTGATCAATTAGGGAACATGCTCATTTAAAGTTGCGCAATGCTCCCTTCTAACGTCGTTTGGCAGCCTCCTGCTTTGTCTACTGCTTGCAGGAAGAGCAGCCCGTTGCAGCTAGATGGTGGAGGCTTGGAACCAGGGTGGACCAGCAGCCCCCTATAAGCTCCCCCGATCAGCTCCCCTAAGTTCCCTGTGCAGCAGCTGCCCAGCAGGCTAGCAATTGCAGCTGTCCCTCCCCCCCACTGCCATGTGCTGCTCCTGCGAGCCTCTTGCTTGCTGTGCGGAGGGTGTGAAAGGGGGCTAATGTCAGGGTGTCCCCTCCCCCCTGCTCCTGCACCCCGCTTACCACATCTTACAACTAACAAAATCATCCAAAGCCCAAGATTTGGTGGTGATGGGGGACTTCAACTATCCAAATATATGTTGGGAAAATAACACAGCGGGGCACAGACTATCCAACAAATTCTTGGACTGCATTGCAGACAACTTTTTATTTCAGAAGGTTGAAAAAGCTACTAGGGGGGAAGCTGTTCTAGACTTGATTTTAACAAATAGGGAGGAACTCGTTGAGAATTTGAAAGTAGAAGGCAGCTTGGGTGAAAATGATCATGAAATCATAGAGTTTGAAATTCTAAGGAAGGGTAGAAGGGAGTACAGCAAGATAGAGACCATGGATTTCAGGAAGGCGGATTTTGGTAAACTCAGAGATCTGATAGGTATGGTCCCATGGGACTCAAGACTGAGGGGAAAAACAACTGAGGAGAGTTGGCAGTTTTTCAAAGGGACACTATTAAGGGTCCAAAAGCAAGCTATTCCGCTGGTTAGGAAAGATAGAAAATGTGGCAAAAGACCACCTTGGCTTAACCACGAGATCCTGCATGATCTAAAAAATAAAAAGGAGTCATATAAAAAATGGAAACTAGGACAGATTACAAAGGATGAATATAGGCAAACAACACAGGAATACAGGGGCAAGATTAGAAAGGCAAAGGCACAAAATGAGCTCAAACTAGCTACGGGAATAAAGGGAAACAAGAAGACTTTTTATCAATACATTAGAAGCAAGAGGAAGACCAAAGACAGGGTAGGCCCACTGCTTAGTGAAGAGGGAGAAACAGTAACAGGAAACTTGGAAATGGCAGAGCTGCTTAATGACTTCTTTGTTTCGGTCTTCACCGAGAAGTCTGAAGGAATGCCTAACCTAGTGAATGCTAATGGGAAGGGGATAGGTTTAGAAGAGAAAATAAAAAAAGAACAAGTTAAAAATCACTTAGAAAAGTTAGATGCCTGAAAGTCACCAGGGCCTAATGAAATGCATCCTAGAATACTCAAGGAGCTAATAGAGGAGGTATCTGAGCCTCTAGCTATTATCTTTGGAAAATCATGGGAGACGGGAGAGATTCCAGATGACTGGAAAAGGGCAAATATAGTGCCCATCTATAAAAAGGGAAATAAAAACAACCCAGGAAACTACAGACCAGTTAGTTTAACTTCTGGGCCAGGGAAGATAATGGAGCAAGTAATTAAGGAAATCATCTGCAAACACTTGGAAGGTGGTAAGGTGATAGGGAATAGCCAGCATGGATTTGTAAAGAACAAATCGTGTCAAACCAATCTGATAGCTTTCTTTGATAGGATAACAAGCCTTGTGGATAAGGGAGAAGCTGTGGATGTGGTATACCTAGACTTTAGTAAGGCATTTGATATGGTCTCGCATGATATTCTTATCGATAAACTAGGCGAATACAATTTAGATGGGGCTACTATACGGTGGGTGCATAACTGTCTGGATAACCGTACTCAGAGAGTTGTTGTTAATGGTTCCCAATACTGCTGGAAAGGCATAACAAGTGGGGTTCCGCAGGGGTCTGTTTTGGGACCGGCTCTGTTCAATATCTTCATTAACGACTTAGATATTGGCATAGAAAGTACGCTTATTAAGTTTGCAGATGATACCAAACTGGGAGGGATTGCAACTGCTTTGGAGAACAGGGTCATAATTCAAAATGATCTGGACAAATTGGAGAAATGGTCTGAGGTAAAGAGGATGAAGTTTAACAAAGACAAATGCAAAGTGCTCCACTTAGGAAGGAACAATCAGTTTCACACATACAGAATGGGAAGAGACTGTCTAGAAGGAGTATGGCAGAAAGGGATCTAGGGGTTATAGTTGACCACAAGCTAAATATGAGTCAACAGTGTGATGCCGTTGCAAAAAAAAGCAAACATGATTCTGGGATGTATTAACAGGTGTGTTGTGAGCAAGACACGAGAAGTCATTCTTCCGCTCTACTCTGCGCTGGTTAGATCTCAACTGGAGTATTGTGTCCAGTTCCGGGCACCGCATTTCAAGAAAGATGTGGAGAAATTGGAGAGGGTCCAGAGAAGAGCAACAAGAATGATTAAAGGTCTTGAGAACATGACCTATGAAGGAAGGCTGAAAGAATTGGGTTTCTTTAGTTTGGAAAAGAGAAGACTGAGAGGGTACATGATAGCAGTTTTCAGGTATCTAAAAGGGTGTCATAAGGAGGAGGGAGAAAACTTGTTCACCTTAGCCTCTAAGGATAGAACAAGAAGCAATGGGCTTAAACTGCAGCAAGGGAGGTCTAGGTTGGACATTAGGAAAAAGTTCCTAACTGTCAGGGTGGTTAAACACTGGAATAAACTGCCTAGAGAGGTTGTGGAATCTCCATCTCTGGAGATATTTAAGAGTAGGTTAGATAAATGTCTATCAGGGATGGTCTAGACAGTATTTGGTCCTGCCATGAGGGCAGGGGACTGGACTCGATGACCTCTCGAGGTCCCTTCCAGTCCTAGAATCTATGAATCTTCCATAGAGCAGGGGGGACACACCAGGGCTCAGGATGGAGGGAGCTTGCAGCAGCTGCGGTCTCAGCAAGCTGATCTAATTAACAAGGCAGCGTACTTAAGGGAAATGCCCATATCTCCATCCATTCCTGCTGCCTTGTGTAGAGACAGAGATAACCCTTGAGGGCTCAGCCAGTTGCTAGTTCATCATTTAGCAGTAAGGAAAATATCCCACCCTCTGACGACTCCACCACAACCAAGCTTCACAATCATCATCACTGTGTACCAGTATTCAATTGTTTGTTTAAAACTTGTACTGTGTGTGTGTGTGTGTATTATATATAGTCTTTTGTTTGGTGCAAAAAAATTCCCTGGAACGTAACCCCCTCATTTACATTAATTCTTATGGGGAAATTGGATTCACTTAACATCGTTTTGCTTAAAGTTGCATTTTTCAGGAACATAACCACAACGTTAAGTGAGGAGTTACTGTACTTACATACATATATAATTAATTGGTCGAGAAGATACTCTCATCCCCTTTTACTGCAATCTTCAGATGTGCTAGAAGTTTTTTCCATTAGTACTCCCACTCTTCCTTCCTTTCTTTTTATCCTCTGTTCACATCAAGCTATTGTTGAAATCCCTAAGGGAAAGCTACTGGGAAAAGATGGCTTTTATCCCTCACTCTGAACGTGGCCCCGGAACTGTTAATTGTAGTAATGCCCAAAGGACTCCCAAGCCTCAGATATCTTTGTGGGAGTAGCTGGAAAATGACTGGTGTAAATGGGGGAAGCGAAGGTTGGCGATGAGTGGCCGTGATGCTAAGAAATGAGGGCGGAGAAGTAGTGGGAGCAGAGTTTTGAAGGGTTTTCAGAGTGAGGATGTTCTGATGGTAAGATCCTCACTGAAGGAAGTTGCACAGCCATGGACCAGCCACTGAGATGGCCCAGTGTCTTACTCCTGTGTCTGATTTTTCATGCTATTAATTCCATCCTGCCCGAGGATTACAACTGTTGTGGCTAGTCCCTGAGATAGCCAGGGCTAAGTCGTTTGAGGGTCTTAAAATAAAGGATCAAGGTCTTAAACTGAATCTTTTAGTGAATAGGGAACCAATGTGGCATGCATGATACTAGGGTCATGTGTTCTTGTTGGTCTGTGCTACTCAGAAGACAGGCCACTGAACATTAGACCATCTGGAGCTTCCCTCGTCGCCATGTACTGCAGTCATCAACTCATAGCTAATGACATGTGGATTGCTGCGGCTATGTTGGCATCTGACAAGAAGGGGCTTAGCTTCCACGCCAGATGAAAACCGTGTTAATTATTTCTGGCTTCTCATGCCATTTGGACTCCTGGAGCTTAAGTTCACTTTAAACTTCTTCAGATAGTTTTCGATTCGAGATTGGAAGCCAATAACTTTTTTTGTGAACAGGAAACTTTTTTGCTTATTAGACTCTGAACATATTATGACCTCAGAAACTGGCTCTGAAATTGGATTGTCCTGTGTGAAGGGTAAGTTTGCAGTCGTGATAAATATTTCATTTTCCATGCTGAGCAATTAAAGCACCTGTTTGCTCCCAATATTCTGTTTTGGGAAATATTTGCCCAGAATGAGTAAAAATATCCTTACTTTACATTTGAATGTCTATTTTAAGTTCTAAGAACAAATAATTTCCAAGCATTCTCCTCCTACTGAACAGCTGTCTTCTATACCACCAATGCTGCTGTCTTGATTTTTTTCCATTAAACTGCCAGTGCTGTTATGCTTCACTGATAGTTGTGATCAGTCATGGTATGGGTCAATCTGTGAGTGGATGTAGAGGGAACCAAACCACTCTGCATCCACTGCCAGATTGACCCATACCATGACTGATTTCTAGAGAGCGCGTTGGGGACATCCAAACCCTATGTATAGGGCACTGAGAGCTCAATCTCTTGTATGTTCTTCAGGCCTTTGAACTCTGCCACTGCAGTCATTCACTGGAAGAGAGTTTATTCTTATACAGAAAACCTTCAAACTGACATAAAACAGCCTTCAAAAAATGGAATGAACAAGGGCTCATGTTTACTACTGGATGTTACCATTTGAAACCACTCTCCATCTTCACACACCTAATGTGTTTTGGATTTTGGATTTCCATTGGTACCGTTACACAGATAATTAATTCCCTTACATTGACTTGCTATAGAAACCATAGTGGTGTTGCAAGAACAAGCAGGCCTTAAAGTTAGGAATTGTCTATCATTTATAGCAAATCATTTACATTCACGTGTTGTGTGGTCAGTGATTTCCTCCAAAAGTAATGCTGAAAAACAGAACACTTCTACCCATGCCACTGAAGCTCTTAGGGATTGGATTGCTTAGGGACTGTTTGCTTCTTCGGTTTCTCTCAATAAGCTTCAGAATAGCAGCTGTGTTAGTCTGTATCTGCAAAAAGAACAGGAGTACTTGTGGCACCTTAGAGACTAACAAATTTATTTGAGCATAAGCTTTCGTGGGCTACAGCCCACTTCTTCGGATGCATAGAATGGAACATATATTGAGGAGATATATATATATATATACACATACAGAGAGCATGAAAAGGTGGGAGTTGTCTTACCAACTCTGAGAGGCCAATTAAGTAAGAGGAAAAAAACTTTTGAAGTGATAATCAAGATAGCCCAGTACAGACAGTTTGATAAGAGTTGTGAGAATACTTACATGGGGAGATAAATTCAATGTTTGTAATGGCTCAGCCATTCCCAGTCTCTATTCAAACCTAAATTGATTGTATCTAGTTAGCATATCAATTCCAGCTCAGCAGTTTCTCATTGGAGTCTGTTTTTGAAGCTTTTCTGTTGCAAAATTGCCACCCGCAGGTCTGTCATGGAATGACCAGACAGGTTAAAGTGTTCTCCTACTGGTTTTTTAATGTTATGATTCCTGATGTCAGATTTGTGTCCATTAATTCTTTTGCGTAGAGACTTTCCGGTTTGGCCAATGTACATGGCAGAGGGGCATTGCTGGCACATGATGGCATATATCACATTGGTAGATGTGCAGGTGAACGAGCCCCTGATGGCGTGACTGATGTGATTAGGTCCTATGACGATGTCACTGGAATAGATATGTGGACAGAGTTGGCATCGGGCTTTGTTGCAAGGAAAGGTTCCTGGGTCAGTGTTTTTGTTCAGTGATGTGTGGTTGCTGGTGAGTATTTGCTTCAGGTTGGGTGCTTCAGGTTGGGGGGTTGTCTGTAAGCGAGGACAGGTCTGTCTCCCAAGATCTGTGAGTGTGAGGGATCATCTTTCAGGATAGGTTGTAGATCCTTGATGAGGCGCTGGAGAGGTTTTAGTTGGGGGCTGAAGGTGAGAGTCCAAACTGGACTTTTTTTGCTGCTTGGGGCGGCCAAAACCCTGGAGCCGGCCCTGGATGTACCCTAAGACTGGAGAAGGACCAACCACATACTGACATTGGTACTAGTGGCCAAACTCACCAAGAGCCCAAGATATATCTTAACAGAGGAATTGGCATCTCCCTCTGAGACTTTGGGACACCCCAACCAGTACCAAGGCTGCACTGTTCGAAGGCAGTATACTCATCATCCTCGCCGACCTATGCAGTTTCACTGTTATCAAGTAGGAACCCCTCTCTTCCACGTTCAGAAAGTGTCCCTAAAGAAGGGATACTAGAGGATCCCATTTGGAGCCCCATCTCAAGCAAGTCGTCACTGCCTCTGGACCAGCCAGTGTCAACCTTGGCCAGAATCCTTACAATGTGCCACTTTGGCCATATTGGCCTTATTGAGGCCTATTCCTGCACAGGTCCCAGATCAGATTCCTCTCCCAAGCACAAAGGAAGACAAGGAATGGTGTCATTAGTAAGGCCTTCCATGTCAGAGCAGGATATTGGCCTCCACAAGCAGCTTGAGGTTACAACCACGGGACAGCAGCAGAAACTTCTGTTGCCTCCCAAAGAGTCGTCCTTGTCATCATCAGGTGAGAGAGTAACACCAGTGCCAGTGATTGATTTCAAGTCATTCCAGGACCTCTGGGTTGTTAGCTATCAGGCTCCATTTACAAAATAGAATTCTCTCCTGGGAAACAGCCACTTTCTTCCTGAAACTATAGTAAAGAGCAGAATTGTCAGACACCTAGATGAACATAATTTGTTGGGGAAGAGTCAACGTGGTTTTGGAAAGGGAAATCGTGCCTCACCAATCTACTAGAATTCTTTGAGGGGGTCAACAAGCATGTGGACAAGGGGGATTCAGTGGATATAGTGTACTTAGATTTTTCTGAAAGCTTCTGACAAGGTTCCTCACCAAAGCCTCTTAAGCAAAGTAAGCTGTCATGGGATACGAGGGAAGGTCCTCTCATGGGTCAGTAACTGGTTAAAAGATAGGAAACAAAGGGTAGGAATAAATGGTCAGTTTTCAGAATGGAGAGAGGTAAATAGTGGCAACAAAGTGGTGCTGAAACCTTTATCCTCAGCTCATCCCCCAAGGGATCTCAGAATTCTCTCAATTAATCCATTAATTTGCCCATTCTGCACTAGGAGAGAAGAAGTTACATGCTCCAGATGTTTCAGAGCCCTGCTTTATTACATCAACATAATGAAACCATTCAAAAGTGTCTTCCTGTTTATTTCTGGTTATAGCCAGCTGTTCCAAAGGTCAGGCCATCTCATTACAGAGAATATCTAAGTGGATAACACAGTTTATCTCATGTTGCCAGTTGACTGATGTACCTTTCCCACTGAAGATCAAGGCTCACCACTCCAGATATCAAGTGACTTTCTCTGCCTGCTTCAGAAACGTGCCAATATCCAAAATCTACCGAGCGTGCTATGGGGTAACCCCCTGTCTTTATGAAATATTATGTACTGGATTTAGCCACTAGATCAGATGCCAAATTCAAGAGAGCAGTACTACAATCTTTTTGACCTTATTATCTTCCGATCAGATTAATTGGCGAGGCTATAACTCATATAGATAAACAATAATATTAGTCTCCTAAAATCAGGCAACATGCTGCAGTAACTGTAGTTCTTTGAGGTGTCATAGTCTGTGTGGATCCCATTCGGCTCCATCCCTACTTTCAGAATTCTCAAATCTTTGAATGGCAGAATCTGAGGGAAGGTTGCATTTGCGGTGCCCTTTATGCCATCACGCAGGAGCACAGGGAGGCACAAGGCTCATGCATGGCCCTGACAGACACTGCTATTTAAAAAAAAAAAAAAATCTGATCTCACACGCATGAGCATGTGCAACTACAGTGGGATCCTCTCGAAGAATTACTGTTACTGTGGAGTAAGTGACTGTACTGAACTTTGTATAGAAGTCTGCTGTCACCTGCATCTCTTCAGATGTTCAAAAATGTGGAGCAAATCATGCAGAAATAAAAATCCAGCTTTATCAGAAACTCTCCTGTGCACTCAGGCTGACATTTCTAGAAGTATCTCATTCACTTAAGAGCACAAGTCCCATGGAAAGTCTTGGTTGCTTCGGCACTTCTAAAAATCTCAGCTAAAATCTTCTCAATGTGTATAGATTTCCTGTGCAATTACAGGCCTTACGCGGGGGTTCCGTTCCACAGTTAACGCGTAAAGCGAAAACCGCGTATAGTCAAAATTACATTGAGTTGAATGGCGGGCAGAATCGCCCGCACTACAAGTACAGTATTAAAATTGTTGTTTATTTATTTATTTGGCCGACTGCATAAAGCTGAAATTGCGCATGTTAAATGCGCGTAAGATGCGACAGACCTGTAATTCAGTTTTGCAATTTCTAGAGCAAGCGGTTTTTGAGATATTTACAGAAAAACAGTAGGGTTGTCAAGCGATTTAAAAAAAAAAATTAATCTCAATTAATTGCACTGTTAAACACTAATAGAATACCATTTATTTAAATATTTTTGGGTGTTTTCTACATTTTCAAATATATTGATTTCAATTACAACACAGAATAAAGAGTGTACAGTGCTCACTTTATATTTTGTTTTTTACAGTGCAAATATTTGTAATAATAAAGAAATAGTATTTTTCAATTCACCTCATACAAGTGCCATAATGCAATCTCTTTATCGTGAAAGTATAACTTGCAAATGTAGGTTTTTTTGTTACATAACTGCACTCAAAAACAAAACAATGTAAAACTTTAGAGCCCACAAGTCCAATCAGTTCTACTTCTTGTTCAGCCAATCGCTGAGACAAACAAGTTTATTTACATTTGCAGAAGATAATGCTGCCTGCTTCTTGTTTACAATGTAACCTGAAAGTGAGACCAGGCGTTCGCATGGCACTGTTGTAGCCGGCATCGCAAGATATTTACATGCCAAATGTGCTAAAGATTCATATGTCCCTTGATGCTTCAACCTTGATGCTTCCAGAGGACATGCGTTCATGCTGATGACGGGTTATGCTTGATAATGATCCAAAGCAGTGCGGACTGATGCATGTTCATTTTCATTAGCTGAGTCAAATGCCACCAGCAGGAGGTTGATTTTCTTTTTTGGTGGTTTGGGTTCTGTAGTTTCTGCATCAGTGTGTTGCTCTTTTAAGACTTCTGAAAGCATGCTCCACACCTCATTCCTCTCAGATTTTGGAAGGCACTTCAGATTCTTAAATCTTGGGTCAAGTGCTGTAGCTATCTTTAGAAATCTCACATTGGTACCTTCTTTGCATTTTGTCAAATCTGCAGTGAAAGTGTTCTTAAAACAAACATGTGCTGGGTCATCATCTGAGACTGCCATAACATGAAATATATGGCAGAATGTGGGTAAAACAGAGCTGTAAACCTACAATTCTCCCCCAAGGAGTTCAGTCACAAATTTAATTAACGCATCATTTTTTGACGAGTGTCGTCAGCATGGATGCATGTCCTCTGGAACAATGGCCAAAGCATGAAGGGGCATGTGAATGTTTAGCATATCTGGCACATAAATAGCTTGCAATGCCGGCTACAAAAGTGCCATGCAAACGCCTGGTCTCACTTTCAGGTGACATAAACAAGAAGCAGGCAGTATTGTCTTCTGCAAATGTAAATAAACTTGTTTGTCTTAGCAATTGGCTGAACAAGACGTAGGACTGAGTGGACTTGTAGGCTCTAAAGTTTTACATTGTTTTGTTTTTGCGTGCAGTTATGTAACAAAAAACCCTTACATTTGCAAGTTATACTTTCACGATAAAGAGATTGCATTAAAAAATAAAAAATTAATGGAGATATCCCATCTCCTAGGACTGGAAGGGACCTTGAAAGGTCATTGAGTCCAGCCCCCTGCCTTCACTAGCAGGACCAAATACTGATTTTGCCCCAGCTCCCTAAGTGGCCCCCTCAAGGATTGAACTCACAACCCTGGGTTTAGCAGGCCAATGCTCAAACCACTGAGCTATCCCTCCCCCCTCATTATGGTACTTGTATGAGGTGAATTGAAAAATACTATTTCTTTTATCATTTTTACAGTGCAAATATTTGTAATAAAATAATATAAAGTGAGCACTGTACACTTTATATTCTGTGTTGTAATTGAAATTGATATATTTGAAAATGTAGAAAAAATCAACAAATATTTAATAAATTTCAATTGGTATTCTATTGTTTGAGTGCAATTAATCACGATTAATTTTTTAAATAATGATTAATTTTTTTGAGTTAATCACTTTAATCGACAGCCCTAGTTAAAAGGTATTTCAAAAAGTGAAACATACCAATTTTTCAAAGTGCCATCTCTCTAGGGTGGCCAGACAACGAAGATCGGTCGGGACTCAATTTTTGTCCCGATATTTTGCGCCGCCGGGGTCACTCGGCTTTTTTTTTTTTTTTTTTTGCCCCCCTTTCCCGCCCCCCCCCCCCCCCGGTGTCCCAATATTTCATCTCATCTCATCTGGTCACCCTACATCTCTCAGGAACACATTGTGTGATTCAACTCAAATTTTGTTATAAGTGTCTTCTGGCTATATATTTCACATGAAGAGAAGCTTTTGAAGATAGATGTGGATGCAAATTGGGCTTACAATAGAAAATATTCCTCTACGAAGCACATCTTATGTTCCTTTTATGCCTTGTTTGGCCAATTAAAGCACAGTATTTAAAATGGTTCCTGGAATCCACATCTATAGTATTTATTTCTTAAATGTAGTATCTGATACAACAGTGGGACTGATTAGCTGCTGCCTCTTTAGTTGACATTTGTCCACCACTTTTCAATCCCAACTTCAGTCTGGTCAGTGGCAAGAGGCATTGAATTGAAGGTCTCTTGTATTAATTTAGGTGAAATAAATGGTCCCAAAGAGTTACAGGTGTTAACGTGACCCTGTCACTGTCCAACATTAAACAGCACTAAACAAGATTCGGGGTTGGGTATACAGGGACCTCAGCCTGCTTAGTACCATGTAGAAAACACCATTAAACATCTTTTAAAACTTTTTATTAAAGCTGCAGAAAAGAAGAGGGAAAAGGTTAAAACATTTGAAATGTAAATTATGAAGTAAGGCATTTATTTTAACAGCATTCCCTGTTCCCTTTCCCACTAGCTGGAGAGTGTTTTTAGAAGGAATCCCCCCTTTTTGACAGTCTTTTAGATTATGGTAATTTCCCTTTTTGGGGAAAAGGGAAAAAGTGTGTTAAGATGGGCTGGTGCTGTTAAAGTCTTATCCTGTTTCTTAAGAAGACAAAACAAGAGAAATGCACACACAAGGGGGCAGAGAAGAAGGGCAAAGATAGAAAATGCAGCTGCTCTCTGGTGTTGACTTTCAGTTGCAATTTCACTGCTGGAAAAACACTTGCCTCTCTGGTCACAGGTTTACGGCAGTATTGCAAAATACCCAGTCTTAGCCAGCCAAACCAGACTCTTACTAGACAGAAGGAAAAAGGAGAGCGATAGGGAAGAGAATAAGTAAGGAGGGGAAGGAAAAGAGTTCACGGGAGGAGGGGTAGGGATGGAGAGAACTCAACATCTCACATCCCAGATAGGGGTTTGGGTTCAGTCGGAGCCCATTGAGGCGGCAATGTCATCTAGGTCCCACGCTTTGACCTGGTCTGGTCAGAACATCTCTCAGCATTAGGGTGGCGAAGGCCCAGGAGTGTTACGGTAGATCCTGGGGTCACAGGAGTTGCTGGGATTGTTTCACCAATTTTCCTCTTGCTCTTTTTTTTTTTTTTTTTAAAGGACCTCTAAAGATAGTGATGGGCAAAATAGCCCTGTCCCGTCATTATTTTGTCCACCAATTAGGCTTACTATCCAGCACTGATTTTTTTGGTTTGCTGATTTTTCCATTCCCACACTCTTCTTGTTTACAGGGCATGATCTTAACACAGTCTTTGAATTATCCCAGGAGGCCGTCTTGTTTGGACTAATTCAGTCTGTCTCCCTTTTGCACCCTTTCCCATCAACATTTATTTGTTATAAGGGTTATTGTGACATTCTATGACTGTCATTCACTTTTCACAGTTGAGGTCCCAATTAGGGTAAATTTGTAGTCCCAATTATCACAACATATCTTATCAACTGATTTTTTTTATTACAATAAACTTGATCCCTGTCGTCATGATTCTGTAACATAACGTATATGATTTCCTCATTGTTTACAAGTTTTTGGTAACTGTTCCATGCCTTACTGTACACAGGAGCAGCAGAGAAGAGCTCTAAACATGGAGCAGAGGATCGGACCCAAAACATCATCATGGCCATGAAGGATCGCATGAAGATTCGGGAACGGAACAAGCCAGAAATCTTTGACTTGATCAGAGATGTTTTTAGTGAGAGCAAATTAACGCATGCTCAGCAAATGAAGACAGTGAAACAGAGCGTGCTTGATGGCACCTCCAAATGGTCAGCTAAAATCACTATCACCGGTAAGCTGAAGCTAGACAAATTCAGACTGGAAATAAGATGTAAATTTTAGCAGTGAGAATAACCACTGGAACAACTTGCCAGGGGCTGTGGTGGATTCTCCATCACTGACAATTTGTACGTCAGGACTGGATGTTTTTCTAAGAGATCTGATCTAGGAATTATTTTGGGGCAGTTATATGGTCTGTGTTATACAGGAGTTCAGACAAGATCATCACAATGGTCGCTTCTGGCCTTGGAATCTGTGACTCTCAGTGTTAAACTGAGAGGCTGTCATTGGTAAGCATTCCTGTGCAGTAACCTGTTCCATCATACAGTACATGCACACCTCTTTTAGCACTGCAGGCTTATAGCAAAACTTTATTATTATTTTCTCCACAGTGGTTTGTGCTCAGGGTCTGCAGGCCAAGGACAAAACTGGATCCAGTGATCCATATGTGACGGTTCAAGTTGGCAAAACAAAGAAGAGAACTAAAACAATTTTTGGGAATCTGAACCCTGTTTGGGAGGAGAAATTCCACTTGTAAGTGCTCACTGTATATCTGCCCCTGTTCTGATCCATTTATATGGTCTGCATTTCTTCACAAGCATACCTTTCTCTCCTGTATCAGTACATGGTACTTCACCTCCAGTAGTCATGTCTGTGTTTTGTCTGTTTCTGTTTTACATAGTGTGTGCTTGTTGCATAGTCTATATAATATATACTGTACTATACAAAAGTGTGCACATCCATTTTGCCTCCACTTCTTGTTCATAGATTCTGTATCTACTCTTTTAGCAATATTTGTATAGAAAGTTGTTATTCAGACATCCCCAGAGAGGGAAGAAAATCCTTAAGAGTTTGAAGACTTATGCTGTTCCTTTATAATTAACACCCTTTGCAATTCTTTAGAAAGGTAGCTGTAAAACACTCACAAAGGAAAAGGCCTCACCATTCCTTTCGTCGTTACTCCTTGCTGTGGTGTTTGAACAGGCTTGTTAGCTCATTGGGAGTAGCTTGTCACTTATTTTTAAAGCTACTTGCTCCCCTAAAGTGCTGTAGAAATAAAATAATGATAACTTGAGGGATAATCTGTTTACAAGATTATCAACCTGTTTTGGGCTAAATTTAAAATAAAGCCTGGAGGCACGATTGCTTATATAGCAAATAAGCTCCAAAGCCTGAGTCAGTGAGCCCAGGATATGGTTATCGAGGTAATAAGAAGCACCCTCAAGTTATAGTTATACTCATTTTAATTAAATGGAAAAACATTAAACGGGAAGAAAGAGGGGGGGGGGGGAAAAGCGTCTGAAAATAAAGTGGACTGTGAAGATTCTGGATCCTAAATTTTTTTTAGCTAAAACCCCTTTGTCTCGTTCTCACCATCAAACTATCAATCCGTCTCTCCCTCCCCTTTTTCTCTCTCCTGCCCTTCTTTCCCCCACTTCTTCCCACTCGAGGTCAGTAAGGCTCTTCTCTGCACACTGAAATATATTTGTTTGAATTGTATTTCAAAACTGAGTTTATGTGAACCCAAGCCTGTCTCTACCATATACAATGAAAATAAAAAAATGAGATTCTTTTATTTTAACGTTATTTATTAACCCAAGGTAAAGCTATTGCCTCCTAAACAGGAAGTACCGTACATTATTATTGTAATAACTCTAGAATCAACATAGCAATAAGTCCGCCTCCATCTATTATTTGTGTAGGTGCCATTAAAATCTTGATTTATGGCACAAAGTTGTTACCATGGTATTTACAAGAATGTTCCAGTCTGATTTTAGGGAGTATAACAAATACTGTGGTAAAGATAATACGATGTGATACATTTCAGTGTTTTAATTGTGCCACTGTAAAAGTTTTACAGAAACATCTATGATTCAGCCAGTAACATGAAAATTGATCTTAGTGCAAACAGTCATTTTAGTATTGCTAGGACACAGAGCACCAAGAAGGATGAGGTGTGGAGAGGAGCTGAGGAAAGTGGGATTTAAATAGACAAGATATTGAGGTTTAAGGATGCTGAAAAAGAACTGTGCCAGGCTCAGGTGTTCCTAGGTTTTGCAACTCACCTTGTCATGGATAAAGGGAGAGCCATTTTTAATTGTGTAGGACACCACAGTCTTTCTTCCGAGAGATTTAGCTCAATTGCAGACATGCTGTTTATGCTTGATGCTTATGGATTCCTTATGCTGATGACTCTCCAAATGCTGAGTTTTCCTAGCATTCATAATCAGAGAGCCTAGTCGTTGAACATATGCTATACAACTTGACCAAAAACGTTCTTCACTGAGAAATCTCTCTCCCAAGGAAGCTTATCCAAGAGAAAAATCATCCTTTTTTAATAAAGAAAGTAGTTGTTAGATCTTATAATTGAAGTGAGAGAAGCTTGTACCAGTTATTGTAGAGGTTGTGATAGCTCCTGCAATGTACTAGGCAAGATACAGTTCCTACCTTAAGAACTTATGGTCTGAAAGACAAAAAATACCCAAGGGGGACAAATCAGACCAGCAGCGGGATCATGTCAGTGGGTTGGTAGTTCTACTTCCATTGGTTTTTGCACAGGTTGGTTTCATTGGTTTTTCATTGGTAGCAGAGGGGCCAGGTCCGGGGGTGGTCAGTAGGTTGGTCATTCTACTTTGATTGGTTTTTGCTTTCTGTTTGGTTTATTGCATGAACTCTTTCCAGCTTTCCTATCCAGTCATTACTAGCTGGCTGACTTCTCCAAGATGTCTTCATTCAACAGAAGCACAATTAAATGCTCTTTTCGAAGGTTTATTATTTATTATTATTATTAATATGCTCTTTTCGAAGGTTTATTATTTCGAAGCCTCACCAAAGGCTCTTACGTAAATTAAGCTGTCATGGGATAAAAGGGAAGGTCCTTTCATGGATTGAGAACTGGTTAAAGGACAGGGAACAAAGGGTAGGAATTAATGGTAAATTCTCAGAATGGAGAGGGGTAACTAGTGGTGTTCCCCAAGGGTCAGTCCTAGGACCTATCCTATTCAATTTATTCATAAATGATCTGGAGAAAGGGGTAAACAGTGAGGTGGCAAAGTTTGCAGATGATACTAAACTACTCAAGATAGTTAAGACCAAAGCAGATTGTGAAGAACTTCAAAAAGATCTCACAAAACTAAGTGATTGGGCAACAAAATGGCAAATGAAATTTAATGTGGATAAATGTAAAGTAATGCACATTGAAAAAAATAACCCCAACTATACATACAACATGATGGGGGCTAGTTTAGCTACAACGAGTCAGGAAAAAGATCTTGGCGTCATCGTGGATAGTTCTCTAAAGATGTCCACGCAGTGTGCAGAGGCGGTCAAAAAAGCAAACAGGATGTTAGGAATCATTAAAAAGGGGATAGAGAATAAGACTGAGAATATATTATTGCCCTTATATAAATCCATGGTTCGCCCACATCTCGAATACTGTGTACAGATGTGGTCTCCTCACCTCAAAAAAGATATTCTAGCACTAGAAAAGGTTCAGAAAAGAGCAACTAAAATGATTAAGGGTTTAGAGAGGGTCCCATATGAGGAAAGATTAAAGAGGCTAGGACTCTTCAGTTTGGAAAAGAGAAGACTAAGGGGGGACATGATAGAGGTATATAAAATCATGAGTGATGTTGAGAAAGTGGATAAGGAAAAGTTATTTACTTATTCCCATAATACAAGAACTAGGGGTCACCAAAAGAAATTAATAGGCAGCAGGTTTAAAACAAATAAAAGGAAGTTCTTCTTCACGCAGCGCACAGTCAACTTGTGGAACTCCTTACCTGAGGAGGTTGTGAAGGCTAGGACTAGAACAATGTTTAAAAGGGGACTGGATAAATTCATGGTGGCTAAGTCCATAAATGGCTATTAGCCAGGATGGGTAAGAATGGTGTCCCTAGCCTCTGTTTGTCAGAGGATGGAGATGGATGGCAGGAGAGAGATCACTTGATCATTGCCTGTTAGGTTCACTCCCTCTGGGGCACCTGGCATTGGCCACTGTCGGTAGACAGATACTGGGCTAAATGGACCTTTGGTCTGACCCAGTACGGCCTTTCTTATGTTCTTATGTTCTTATTACAAAGCCCAGATATCTGTCTAAGTCAGAAAAAGTTTAGCCATTTTAGGGTTCCTTTGTAACCCTTGATGTGATGCAAGGTGGTGTATATACAATTTAATGTCTTATAGGGCTATTCACAGTCACTAAGTTTCTTAACATTTTCATGAATTTTATTGCACTAATTGTCTCTGCTGTTTGTAAAGGCTTGTCTACACTTACAGCGCTACTGCGGCATAGCTGCACCAGTGCAGCTCTGCTGCTATAGCACTTAGTGAAGACCCTATCTATGCCGACAGGAGAGCTGCTTCTGTCGGCGTAGTTAATCCGCCTCCAGGAGAGGTGGTATCTTTGTTGACGGGAGAAGCCCTCTCCTGAGTGACATAGTTATACTGAGATAAGTTGGTAGTGTAGACCAAGCCTAAGAATGGAGAACCTGTTCCATGTACGGTTTTCCTGTGCTTGTTAGAATAAGGCGAGACAAGGTGCATAAGAGTAAACTCATTGGTTAAAGGTGATCTCCCTCCTTTCCTGTATGTTTCTTTTCTCTGAAAAAAGAACATATGGCCCAGCCTGGAAATTCAGGTTTAGAGCCATGTTTCCAAGAAGAAAACTTTGAGATCTTTTTGGGTCTACATTCCCAAATCAGTACTGTGTAGAGTCCCTATTGTATTCCCGAATCAGTACTATTTTAGACCATTACCTGCCTACATTGCCACAGGATTAGCATTTAGATTAATGATCAGTTCTCAGAGTGCATTTACATCTATGTGAGTAAGCTATTTGATAGAGCCGTTTAGAAGGCCATTCTTGTTGTTGCCTGCTGGAAAGCTCTAACTGCTTCCACATTCATTACAGAAAGTCCTGAGGAATTTAATAGGAATGAAACCAAGTGAGTTTCACAGACATTTAATAAGCTTCTATTGAAATTACTCTAAAGACCTTTAAAAAATTTAGATTGATCTCTTCCTTCTGCACAATTGCATTTGATTGCAAATGTATGGGGCATGCACTCTATTTCTATGTGCGTAGCGCCTGTCACAAGGAAGCCTATATCCTGATTGGTACCTGTGGCCACTGCCACACAATAATAAATGGGATATTTTGAACTATCCAGTCCGATTTTAAGGCAGGATTCTATTCTTTGTTAGATTCTATAAGATGGTTTAAAGCACTCTAGGAAAGTTTGTATTTTCTATTCAGTTCTTTTTGGAAAGGCTGATCAGAGCACCCACGTCTATGTAGTGAAATTACAGGTATAGTGTTTAGGAGAAATTTGATAAGGAACAAAATTTCCTTTGAAAGGCAAAGCCCTGTGTTTGCTGAGTGGCTACTTCACCCCTGTTTAAAGTATATGATTATTGGCCTCATTAGCTAATGTTTGGAAAAGGACCCAATGTCTAATGGATGTGGACACTGGAAGTTGCCCTATGTACAACAGGACAGCTCTGCATCTCCTGCCCTTGGCACAATGCAAATTGTTCATTTTAAAATATCTTCCCATGGAAACTGCCTTGTGCTACCCAGCTGGGTCTGATCCTGAATGACAGGTGTGAAATCATTCTGCCTGGAACAGATTATGTTGTCACTGGGCACTTTGCAAAGTGTGTTGATTCCTTCACTGCGGAAGGCTATGGAGGTTAGAATAGTTGCATTGCCTCCCTTCAGTAGATAATCAGTATTATACTTGGACACACACAGCCACAAATAATACACTTCATTACGGTTATTGCTTCAGGAATGGCACCGCTACATAGCTAACTACTGTGGTGTCACCCACAGCTTCCGTTTGGTTCCATAATTGTCCTTTCAGCAGCCTAGCCTATTATCATGCTCAGCACCTTTCAGTCATCTCTGTAGTTACATGAGTTCTGTTTACACTGCCCTTTTCAAGACAATTGCATCTGATGCATGCTCTGCCTCTGCTGTTCAACTACATCCCGATGACCATGGAACCTTTTCAGTTGTGCTTCCTCATCCCCGGTGCCTGGGTCGTAGTTGGACAGAGACTTTGAAACCGGTAGTAAAGTAAAATCATATTCTGTCTACACTGCAATGAGACACCCGCAGCTGGCCTGTGCCAGCTGACTCGGGCGAAGGGGCTGCTTAATTGCAACTCTGGGACCCTCCCACCTTGCTGGGTTCTAGAGCTTGAGTTTCATCATGATCCCAAATGCCAACACCCCAATTCAATAGACCCTTGGCCCAAGCCCCGTGAGTCTATGTCAGCTGGCACAGGCCAGCTGTGGGATTTTAATCGCAGTGTAGATATACCCATAGTTTCCCAGCTCAGTGACCCGTATGAAATTTGGATTTGAACAATGGAGTTGATGCCATGCAGCAATGCCTCAGAGGAAGCTGGGATAATGTACACCTCTACCCTGATATAACGCGACCTGATATAATTTGGAAATCATGTAGTAAAGCAGCGCTCCGGTGGGGCGGGGCTGCGCACTCCAGTGGATCAAAGCAAGTTCGATATAACGCGGTAAGATTTTTTGGCTCCCGAGGACAGCGTTATATCGGGGTAGAGGGGTAGTTAAAGATGAAGTGGTTCTGAGCACTGCTTCTGCCTTTTGCATTTGGAAGAGCTACGTGATTTGTTTGTGTAATCAGCGTTGCAGAGATAGGTAACAGCAAAATGGTCGTACTTGTCCCTCTAAAACAAATGAGTTTAATACTGGTAGGAACAGAAGACCTGTTTCTTTGTTGTGTTAGGATAATTATTTGTCAAGGAGGTATTGCCAAAGCTTAGGGCTTTTACTCCTTGACTGTCATCCTTGACCTCTCAGCTGCTTTTATACGCTCCTCCTACCTGGTTCTCCGATCTCTCAAGCCATTCCTTCCCCATCTTCCCCATCTCTTTTGATTGTTTCTCTGCCTCCCCCTCTCACTATCCATGGGGATTGCACAAGGCTCTTCCTTTTGCTCTCGTCACTGTGCCCTTTCTTATGGTGACCTCATCTGCTCAGTTACAATTGCCGTCTTCACACTGACGACTTACGCAATGGCCTCTCCACCCTGACCTGTCTGTCTCTCCGTGTGCTTAGCTGGCCTTTCGTTTTAAAATTAACATAACCAAAAACGCTGGCTCACTGTTTTCCCCATCACAGTTGACAACACAACTATCCTCCCTTCCCCAGATTTGTTAGTGGGATGGCTTGGACTCTGCCTTCTCTCAACCTGCTCATTCAGGCTGTATCCAAACCTTGCTGCTTTCTCCCTAGAACATCTCTCAAAGTCAAACTCTTTGTTTCTCTACATCACTACAACTCCCTCATCCCGCATCACTTCAGGTCTCTGTCTCTGCCCTGGCCTTCCAGACAACCACCTCATTCCCTTCAGATCCATTAAAAACTCCTGCAAAGAGCCCATCTTCCCACTTATCTGCTCTGTCTTATCATGTCCTCCTCCATCTCCTGCACTCTGCCAACAATGCCAGTCTCCATTATCCACCTCTCTTACAAACACCTTTGCACTTTCTTCCATGCCAACCCTTATGTGCGGGAAACTCTCCCTTAACTAGCATGTAACGCTGTTACCCTGTTCATAGATTCATAGATTCTAGCACTGGAAGGGACCTCAAGAGGTCATCGAGTCCAGTCCCCTGCCCGCATGGCAGGACCAAATACTGTCTAGACCATCCCTGATAGACATTTATCTAACCTACTCTTAAATATCTCCAGAGATGGAGATTCCACAACCTCCCTAGGCAATTTATTCCAGTGTTTAACCACCCTGACAGTTAGGAACTTTTTTCTAATGTCCAACCTAGACCTCCCTTGCTGCAGTTTAAGCCCATTGCTTCTTGCTCTATCCTTAGAGGCTAAGGTGAACAAGTTTTCTCCCTCCTCCTTATGACACCCTTTTAGATACCTGAAAACTGCTATCATGTCCCCTCTGTCTTCTCTTTTCCAAACTAAACAAACCCAATTCTTTCAGCCTTCCTTCATAGGTCATGTTCTCAAGACCTTTAATCATCCTTGTTGCTCTTCTCTGGACCCTTTCCAATTTCTCCACATCTTTCTTGAAATGCGGTGCCCAGAACTGGACACAATACTCCAGCTGAGGCCTAACCAGAGCAGAGTAGAGCGGAAGAATGACTTCTCGTTTCTTGCTCACAACACACCTGTTAATACATCCCAGAATCATGTTTGCTTTTTTTGCAACAGCATCACACTGTTGACTCATATTTAGCTTGTGGTCCACTATAACCCCTAGATCCCTTTCTGCCGTACTCCTTCCTAGACAGTCTCTTCCCATTCTGTATGTGTGCAACTGATTTTTTCTTCCTAAGTGGAGGACTTTGCATTTGTCTTTGTTAAACTTCATCCTGTTTAACTCAGACCATTTCTCCAATTTGTCCAGATCATTTTGAATTATGACCCTGTCCTCCAAAGCAGTTGCAATCCCTCCCAGTTTGGTATCATCCGCAAACTTAATAAGCGTACTTTCTATGCCAATATCTAAGTCGTTAATGAAGATATTGAACAGAGCCGGTCCCAAAACAGACCCCTGCGGAACCCCACTCGTTATGCCTTTCCAGCAGGATTGGGAACCATTAATAACAACTCTCTGAGTACGGTTATCCAGCCAGTTATGCACCCACCTTATAGTAGCCCCATCTAAATTGTATTTGCCTAGTTTATCGATAAGAATATCATGCGAGACCGTATCAAATGCCTTACTAAAGTCTAGGTATACCACATCCACAGCTTCTCCCTTATCCACAAGACTCGTTATCCTATCAAAGTAAGCTATCAGATTGGTTTGACATGATTTGTTCTTTACAAATCCATGCTGGCTGTTCCCTATCACCTTACCACCTTCCAAGTGTTTGCAGATGATTTCCTTAATTACTTGCTCCATTATCTTCCCTGGCACAGAAGTTAAACTAACTGGTCTGTAGTTTCCTGGGTTGTTTTTATTTCCCTTTTTATAGATGGGCACTATATTTGCCCTTTTCCAGTCATCTGGAATCTCTCCCGTCTCCCATGATTTTCCAAAGATAATAGCTAGAGGCTCAGATACCTCCTCTATTAGCTCCTTGAGTATTCTAGGATGCATTTCATCAGGCCCTGGTGACTTGCAGGCATCTAACTTTTCTAAGTGATTTTTAACTTGTTCTTTTTTTATTTTCTCTTCTAAACCTATCCCCTTCCCATTAGCATTCACTAGGTTAGGCATTCCTTCAGACTTCTCGGTGAAGACCGAAACAAAGAAGTCATTAAGCATCTCTGCCATTTCCAAGTTTCCTGTTACTGTTTCTCCCTCTTCACTAAGCAGTGGGCCTACCCTGTCTTTGGTCTTCCTCTTGCTTCTAATGTATTGATAAAAAGTCTTCTTGTTTCCCTTTATTCCCGTAGCTAGTTTGAGCTCATTTTGTGCCTTTGCTTTTCTAATCTTGCCCCTGCATTCCTGTGTTGTTTGCCTATATTCATCCTTTGTAATCTGTCCTAGTTTCCATTTTTTATATGACTCCTTTTTATTTTTTAGATCATGCAAGATCTCGTGGTTAAACCAAGGTGGTCTTTTGCCACATTTTCTATCTTTCCTAACCAGCGGAATAGCTTGCTTTTGGGCCCTCAATAGTGTCCCTTTGGAAAACTGCCAACTCTCCTCAGTTGTTTTTCCCCTCAGTCTTGATTCCCATGGGACCTTACCTATCAGCTCTCTGAGCTTACCAAAATCTGCCTTCCTGAAATCCATTGTCTCTATTTTGCTGTTCTCCCTTCTACCCTTCCTTAGAATTGCAAGCTCTATGATTTCATGATCATTTTCACCCAAGCTGCCTTCTGCTTTCAAATTCTCAACGAGTTCCTCCCTATTTGTTAAAATCAAGTCTAGAACAGCTTCCCCCCTAGTAGCTTTTTCAACCTTCTGAAATAAAAAGTTGTCTGCAATGCAGTCCAAGAATTTGTTGGATAGTCTGTGCCCCGCTGTGTGATTTTCCCAACATATATCCGGATAGTTGAAGTCCCCCATCACCACCAAATCTTGGGCTTTGGATGATTTTGTTAGTTGTTTAAAAAACGCCTCATCCACCTCTTCCACCTGGTTAGGTGGCCTGTAGTAGACTCCTAGCATGACATCACCCTTGTTTTTTACCCCTTTTAGCCTAACCCAGAGACTCTCAACACTTCCGTCTCCTATGTCCATCTCTACCTCAGTCCAAGTGTGTATATTTTTAATATATAAGGCAACACCTCCTCCCTTTTTCCCCTGTCTATCCTTCCTGAGCAAGCTGTACCCGTCCACACCAACATTTCAATCATGTGTATTATCCCACCAAGTTTCAGTGATGCCAACAATGTCATAGTTGTATTTATTTATTAGCACTTCCAGTTCTTCCTGCTTATTACCCATACTTCTCGCATTTGTATATAGGCATCTAAGATACTGGTTTGATCTTTCCTCCCAGTTTTGTCCTGACCCTCCTTTCTCTCTGCCAATATAGCCCACACTCCCTCTCGTTTCCGACCCATCTCCCAGGTCTCCATGTTCCCCACTTACCTGTGGGCTTTGCTCACCTGTCCCGTCGAACCTAGTTTAAAGCCCTCCTCACTAGGTTAGCCAGTCTGTGTCCAAATAGGGTCTTTCCCCTCCTCGAAAGGTGAATGCCATCTCTGCCTAGCAGTCCTTCCTTGAATAGCATCCCGTGGTCTAGGAAGCCAAAGCCCTCCTGGCGACACCATCTTCGCAGCCAGGCATTCACCTCCATGATGCATCTGTCTCTGCCCGGGCCCCTACCTTTGACAGGAAGAATCAAAGAGAATACCACCTGCGCTCCAAACTCCTTCACCCGTACTCCCAGAGCTCTGTAGTCACTCTTGATCCGCTCAGTGTCACACCGCGCAGTATCATTTGTGCCCACATGGATAAGTAGCATGGGGTAGTAGTCAGAGGGCTGGATAATCCTCGACAATGCCTCCGTAACATTTCGGATACGGGCTCCCGGCAGGCAGCATACCTCCCGAGATGAAATGTCAGGGCGACAGATGGGCGCCTCCGTCCCCCTCAGCAGAGAGTCTCCGACCACCACTCTCAAAACTCTCCTCCACAGCCACTGCTGCCATGGATCCTAAAGGAAATACTAGTGCCAAATGGCTATATAAATGCTCGCTAGGCATTTTGGATATTTATCCTTTTAATTGTACCTTGTAATTTATATATTTCAAATGACTCAATCATTTAGCTATGTGCTTAGCTGGCCTATTTAAATCTGTGTAACTATTCCTCTTTCCCTTGTCCTCCCTTTTTAATTTGTTTACCATTTTAGACTATAAATAAACTGAAATTTTGAATTAAAAAGTTGTTTTGAACTCTAAAATGGAACATTTCATTTTAAAAATGTTGAAACTGGATGTTTTGACAATTTCCAAAATGTTGTTTGAATCAGGAAATTCATAGACGCCGACCCTTCTCCACAAACAGTTTTGATGTCAATGAAATTGCAGTTTCTGATGAATATTTTGTCAAATTCCTGACCAGCTCTAACTGTAAACTCTTCAGAGCAGGGACTGTGTCTTCCAATGCGTTTGCACTATACTAAGCACAATGGAGTCCTCAGTCTAATTGGGCCCTCAGAGTGCTACAGGAATTAAAATAATAAATAAATGATAATGGCATAAGCAAGGGAAACTCTTATTTGTGAAAAGGATGCATTAAGTCACAGTTTCACCAATTTCCCTCCCTCCCATAAGAACAGCCAGACTGGGTCAGACCGAAGGTCCATCTAGCCCAGTATGCTGTCTCCCAACAGTGGCCAATGCCCGATGCCCCAGAGGGAATCAACAGAACAGGGAATCATCAAGTGATCCATCCCCTGTCGCCCATTCCCAGTTTCTGGCAAACAGAGCCTAGGGACACCATCCCTGTCCATCCTGGCTAATAGCCATTGATGGACCTGTCCTCCATGAACTTACCTAGTTCCTTTTACTGTGTGTTGAGTGAAGAAATATTTCTTTCATTCGTTTTAAACCTGCTGCCTATTAATTTCATTTGGTGACCCCTAGTTCTTTTGTTATGAGAAGGAGTTAATAACACTTCCTTATTCACTTTCTCCACACAGTCATGATTTTATAGACCTCTATCATATCCCCCTTAGTTGTCTCTTTTCAGCTTGGAAAAGCCCCAGTTTGATTGATCTCTCCTCATATGGAAGCCGTTCCATATCCCTAATAATTTTTGTTGCCTTTTTTCTGAACTTTTTCCAATTCAAATATCCTTTTTGAGATGGGGCGACCACATCTGCACACAGTATTCAAGCTGTGGGCGGACCATGGATTTATATAGAGGCAATATGATATTTTCTGTCTTATTATCTATCCCGTTCTTAATGATTCCCAACATTCTGTTTGCTTTTTTGACGGCCGCTGCACATTGAGTGGATGTTTTCAGAGAACTATCCACAATGACGCCAATATCACTTTCTTGAGTGGTAGCAGCTAATTTAGACCACCACTGAAAACACCCTTTTGGAAGAAGTTTCATCTTTTTTTATTCTTTTTTTACCTCTGTTTTTTGTACATTATTTTTATTGAAAACTTTATTTTAAATAATTCAATAAAACTAGACAATCGAGGTGAAACTTCACAAACAGTCACTAATAAAAACACTCCAACTAATGTAAATATATTTAAAAAAGAGAAAACAGGAACATAAAAAGTGCAGCAAGCGCTGGAGAGTGTTAGAGAGGTGCTGCCTCCTGCATTATGGGGACATTCTATATCACTACAATATATGTTCAGACTCCACAAGACTAGGTTTATGCTGTTTCAATTTAAAAGGGAGCATTGTCCGTCATCTCCCAGACAATAAATGTGTTTGAGTTGAATCTGAGCTCTCGTTTCTGTAGAAAGTGGGGCTGACATCAGCCTGGCTGTCTTGGTTCAACAGTAACAAAGACTGCAGATCCTATAGGTTTACTCTGCCCTAACCCCCCTGCCTCGCCCCCCAGGTTCAGGTGTTTAACAGCACAGATAGCTCTGGTGAATCACTCTGGTACAGAGCCAGGAGAGGAAATACAAAGTGGAAGAAGCCCCATAAAAATAGTAGCATCCCTCTGGCGTGTATGGTAGAGACAGTAACAGCCTTGAGGTTTACAGATCCAGTTGGTACCACTGAAAACTCACCACGTGACATTCTGCGGTGATTGTGGTGCTGCGTGGTCCCCTGTTGTAAGTCAAGAAAGAGAACACCGTTATTCCAGGTACCTCATGTGGTGCACGTTCAGGTTTAAAAGGCACACAGTGCGCATCAAACTAGGTCAAATCAGCTTCAGTATTTTCCTAAAGAAGCAGTACCTTTGACAGACTGTAGTAGAGGGTCAAGACCTAGGGCCAGGTTAACCGAAGTACTTTGGCACCGAAAAATGCTGTCAATGCGAGTTAAGGACCTAACTTGCTTAGGAGCGTGTGAAAATCCCACTGTGCATGTCTGTCTTCATCTCTGGGCAACTAAATACCTTTGCAAATCTGCCCCTAGGGTACTGAGAGAGAGTTTCTTAGAATATTTGTTTTGGTTTTGAAGAATTTTTAGTGTATAGCCACTTATTCTGCCGGGCCTACAGAGATGGCAACATGCCCAAATAGGTTTGAGAGCTAGAGGAAGAACCAACAATCTTAGCATCTCCTCTTCAGCAACCGTGCAACAGATCATCTTAACCACCTGCACATGTTTACAGGTGGGAAGAAAAGAATTAAAAACAGAGAAATATTGATTGAAACATCTGTTTTCTGTATTCTAAATGGTACTTTGAGTCCCTTGAGGAATGCAGAACAGGGGTTGGTTTTCAAACAGTAAATGATCAGGACAACCTAAAATTGCCTCTGCATTTCTCCATTTAATTCACAGTGAGCTCTTCTGCATTAGCTGTCTGTTAATGAATCCTAAAACACAATAGATGGCAATGGGAGGCCAAATAAGTTCTTGGTAGGTAACATGTAAACACCACGGTTGCTGCCACATTTCACTGACTTGGCTTAGCAAATCTCTTTTGACCCAATTCTCTCTCCTTGTTCATTCTCCCCCTGTTGCTTAGCAACAGATGCAGTAGGTTTGAAAAGGCTAGAACATAGACCTCCAGCAGGAATTGCCATATTTTCAGACACGACTTTTTTTTTTTTTTTTTTTTTTTTTTCTGGTGAGGCCAGACATTTGTAACGGTTATGGTGAGTAATCACCCTTGTCATGCTCGTATATGAGCATTCAAATTGCTTTATCATATCACATGCCCAATAAATGAGCAGGGCTTTTGTTACAAGATCTCTCTATTCACTGTGTCCCTGTAGCTTTTGAGTTCTCTCGCTTCCTCTGTGTGTTGTGCAGGTCACCTGCTTATTTAGGTTTTAGGATAACTGAGTTTTTTTTTTCTCAGCATCAGATCAGTTGTGAAGATTCAACTGAGAACAAAGCTGCCTTTTTGAAGGAGATTTCTTTAGTTCCCTGCCTGGGGCACATTGTAGCTCTTAAATACCAACTTCATTAGAGCGGCTGTGTCCCATCCCTTCCTCCCACACACAACCAGTATTATATCATCTCCCTGACTGGATTGTTTTGTGCATTAGTACACTGTTGCTTTGCTAGTGACACTAATAAAGTCTCAAAAAAAATTAAGTTAATGGCCTCCGTTTGAGTCTTGCTTGGCGAGGAAAGGAGAATGGAGAGAGTTCTTTATGTTGTTTAACAGAAGTTTGAACCTCTGACTGATACATTATAATCAAGTCACTAAGTTGCATGCAGTATCCACTAGCAGTCCCTGACAGTGGTCAGAGTCCTCAGAGTTTTATGGCTACATTGTAGCAGAAGGCCTTCAAAAACTCTCTGTAGCCCAATTCCTGTTGAGTACTTAAATTTTATTTGCATCTCACATCCTTCACCATCAGCTGCCAATGTGAATGAGCATCTATCAGACGAATACCACTAAAAGAATATCATAGAATGGTCAGTCATGCTGTAAAACCATGCACTCTAGACTCTTCGATTCAGTGGCTGGTCACCCATCTGTACTTGCTTGTCTTGTTCACAGTGAGTGCCATAACTCCTCGGATCGGATCAAAGTGCGCGTCTGGGATGAGGATGATGACATTAAGTCTCGTGTCAAGCAGAGGCTGAAACGTGAGTCGGACGATTTCTTGGGGCAGACCATCATCGAAGTCCGCACACTGAGTGGAGAGATGGATGTATGGTACAATCTTGGTGAGTAGCTTTTCAGTCCTCTAATTTAGATTACAATCCTTGGTTTTGCTTACAAATGTATGGAACTTTCCTTACTAAATGAGGCCTGTTTGGGTTAGTAGCTCTCATAATCCTATGTGTGCATTAGTGTAATTTCCAAAGAACGTGTGACTTTGAGAAGGTGTGGTGGTGTGCTGTGGGGAGGGCTATCAGGCGGTGGTCTTCCCAGTGAAAAATGTGGGACAATACATGCTCTTTGGAGAATCATAAAGGCGCAGAGTGTTTTCTCTTTGCAAGCGTTTTTAATCACTAGAGCTGGGTGACATTTTTTCCATGAATAGTAGATTTCCTAAAAAATATAGTTTTGGTTGACCCGAAACGATTTGTGAATTTGACACAAATTTGCCAAGTAGTTTTGGCCACACACATTTTTTTTTTTTTTTTGAGATGTAGGGGGGCCATTCACAAAAAGGGGGAAACGCCTTTTAGCCTAACCCAGAGACTCTCAACACTTCCGTCTCCTATATCCATCTCTACCTCAGTCCAAGTGTGTACATTTTTAATATATAAGGCAACACCTCCTCCCTTTTTCCCCTGTCTATCCTTCCTGAGCAAGCTGTATCCATCCACACCAACATTCCAATCATGTGTATTATCCCACCAAGTTTCAGTGATGCCAACAATCTCATAGTTGTATTTATTTATTAGCACTTCCAGTTCTTCCTGCTTATTACCCATACTTCTCGCATTTGTATATAGGCATCTAAGATACTGGTTTGATCTTTCCTCCCAGTTTTGTCCTGACCCTCCTTTCTCTCTGCCAATATAGCCCACACTCCCTCTTGTTTCCGACCCATCTCCCAGGTCTCCATGTTCCCCACTTACCTGCGGGCTTTGCTCACCTGTCCCCGTCGAACCTAGTTTAAAGCCCTCCTCACTAGGTTAGCCAGTCTGTGTCCAAATAGGGTCTTTCCCCTCCTCGAAAGGTGAACGCCATCTCTGCCTAGCAGTCCTTCCTTGAATAGCATCCTGTGGTCGAGGAAGCCAAAGCCCTCCTGGCGACACCATCTTCGCAGCCAGGCATTCACCTCCATGATGCATCTGTCTCTGCCTGGGCCCCTACCTTTGACAGGAAGAATCGAAGAGAATACCACCTGCGCTCCAAACTCCTTCACCCGTACTCCCAGAGCCCTGTAGTCACTCTTGATCCGCTCAGTGTCACACCGCGCAGTATCATTTGTGCCCACATGGATGAGTAGCATGGGGTAGTAGTCAGAGGGCTGGATAATCCTCGACAATGCCTCCGTAACGTCTCGGATACGGGCTCCCGGCAGGCAGCATACCTCCCGAGATGAAATGTCAGGGCGACAGATGGGCGCCTCCGTCCCCCTCAGCAGAGAGTCTCCGACCACCACTACCCTACGTTTCCTATTCACAGTGGTGGCAGCAGACCTCCCAGCCTTAGGGGTACGAGGCTTCTCCTCCTTTACTGTAGGGGGTGATGCCTTCTTTCCTGTATCAAGAAGAGCATAACGGTTACCTATTACCACAGCGGGAGGGTTCGGAGCAGGGGTGGAGCACTGCCTGCTGCCAGAAGTAACCAGCTGCCAGTGTCCACCCTGAGCCATCTCCTCCTCCACCAGTGGTGTATCAGCAGTCCTGTGTACTGGGACAGCTACCTCAGCTGTCTCCACATGGACACTGTCCAGGAACTGCTCGTGGATTCGGATGCTTCTCAACCTAGCCACCTCCTCCTGTAGCTCTCCCACCTGCTGCCTGAGAGATTCCACCAGCAGGCACCTTTCACATTGGATGGTCCCCCCAGCCTGGATATCAGTAAGTGGAAATTGCAAGTTACGGTCTCTGCAAAACCACACCAGGATCTGGGTAGAAGCATCCATGCTCAGGCGCTCTGTCTGGCTACAGGCTCAGGTGGAGGAGACAGAAGCAGTGCTGGCACAGGTGTTGCGGGTCTTCCTAACCATCGTAAGCCTCCCTCTGTCAAACTCCCGTCTGCAGCCCCCTGTCCGCTGAAAGGGTTGTTTAAGCAAGAAGTTTTAGGTTTTAAGGGGAATAAAGGGAAAACAGATAGAACCGGCAAGATGGGATGGGATATGGCATAGAATGGGATATGGCATCTTTCACGTGTGGGTCATCAGTTCAAATCTGCCCCCAAATGATAGATAACTGAAAGTTTTAAGCATTAGAGAACTGTTCACTGGCCTATAAGAAATAAAGTATTGAATTTCAGTCCACTTCTTAGCAGACACAGGTGGCCCTCAGTTGGAATTAATTTGTTTGTTGGATGCTTACTCAGCGAAACCAGCGTCTGAACTCCTCTCTCATCCTTTGAGGTGCTCCTTGTGGGGTACGAGTTGCCAGGGCCTATGCTGTACCTACATTGTGAATAAACAGGCTTTCAATCTCAAGGGCTGTTAGATGAGCACATTTCACCAAGAGTTTGGTTTATCGTTTAAAAAAAAAAAAGTGAGAAGCAGGAAAGTGGGGAATCTTGAAGACTCATGTGAGGACACAGAGGACATCTTAGTGGAGGATGTTTCTCCTCATAGCAAGAAAAGTTAAGTAAAGCTCAGAGGAGTTAGTAACCTATTAAAGATGCTGCTCCCTTGCAGAGTGTTGGAAAAGGCACGAAGGACCAGCAGAGAAGAATTCTGAGATCCAGACTGGCAAAAATAAGATGGCCATACCCCAGACATTGTGGATTCCCACTGTTCCTCATTTTAGTGGTCAATTAATTGAGCAGGATCGGGAGGTGAGGGTTCATTCCAAAAAGATCTGTAGGTGGAATGAAATAGTTCGTTCTGTTAAGTCTGTATGAAAGGCTCCTTCAGTGAATTCTGACGAGTAATTTAAAGACAGTGTAGTCAATTCCACTCTCAAAGTCCCACTGGTTGTCAATGTGCAAAGAAACTCAGCACTGGATAGTCTCAATAATTCTAACCCTCAGCGCTTTAGTCATCTGTAATGGGAATTTGGTTTTTGATTTTTTGATTAGCTCAGATTAGGGATGCAGGCAGGTATATTTTATAGATTTCTGAAGTTATAACAGACTTTATTTACTGCACTACAAAGGAGCATTCATTTTTGAAATTGTTGCCGGGGTTGATGGGCAGCCTGTGTGGGTCACTAGGATTGTGGAGAAGTGGGTTTAAAGTCTGGAAAATTGGACCTGAGGCATGTTACCTTCTGTTGTACCCTGGCCACGTTAATGCAAGTGATGAAGATGGCAATCAGTGGGTATAATGTCCTCACATCCTAGAGCAGTATGTGCTTACATGGTGGAAGCATTTAACACCTCTATTTTTAGCATCGTTAACTGTTTTTCTTGTGCAGCAATAATTGAGGAACATTCAAATTTTGTGTAGAGGAAAATGCTCTGTTAGACACATCCGTTCTGTTGCAAAGCTCTAGACATATGTTTGAATTTGGGACAGGCTTGACTGCCAGCAAACATTTCTAATGCTCTGCTAAATTGTAGTTGGTAGCTTTTAGTCCTTTCCTGCCACAGCATCGGAGATGTGCTGACAGAGGAGTGGCTTACAATTCATTTCACTGTGTTCCAAGGCTTGAAGAGGCAACTCCTTCTTGTTCCATGAGTTCACTACTCCTGTCGTTACTGTAGAATCGTAGGGTTAGACGGGACTGCAAGGGTCATCTAGTCTAAACCCCTGCCAATCTGCAGGATTTGTTGTGTCCAAGACAGATGGCTATCCAGACTCTTTATAAAAACCTCCAGTGAAGGAGATTCCACAACTTCCTGAGGCAGTTTATTCTATTGTTCTACTGTTCTTACAGTTAGGAAGTGTATCCTGAGATTTAATCTAAATCTGCTGTGCTGTAGTTTGAACCCATTGCCTCTTGTCCTGCTCCCTATGGCAAGAGAGAACAACTTTTCTCCATCTTTTTTATAGCGGCCTTTCAAGTATTTGAAGACAGATCTTGCGGCTGTGAGCTATCTACATTTCCTCCATCCTCCTCTTCCGAACCCTCTTCCCTGTGTGTTTCTCCAGTGAGGGACTCATAGCACACGGTTGGGGTAGTGGTGGCTGCACCCCCTAGAATGGCATGCAGCTCGGCGTAGAAGCGGCATGTTTGCGGCTCAGCCCCGGACCTTCCGTTTGCTTCTCTGGCTTTGTGGTAGGCTTTCCTTAGCTCCTTAATTTTCACGCGGCACTGCTGTGCGTCCCTGTTATGGCCTCTTTCCTTCATGGCCTTGGAGACCTTTTCTAATATTTTGCCGTTTCGTTTACTGCTTCGGAGTTCGGCCAGCACTGATTCATCTCCCCATATGGCAAGCAGATCCCGTACCTCCCGTTCTGTCCATGCTGGAGCTCTTTTGCGATCCTGGGACTCCATCACGGTTACCTGTGCTGATGAGCTCTGCGTGGTCACCTGTGCTCTCCACGCTGAGCAAACAGGAAATGAAATTCAAACGTTCGCGGGGCTTTTCCTGTCTACCTGGCCAGTGCATCTGAGTTGAGAGTGCTGTCCAGAGCGGTCACAATGAAGCACTGTGGGATAGCTCCCGGAGGCCAATAACGTCGAATTCCGTCCACACTACCCCAATTCCGACCCCCTAAGGCCGATTTTATCGCTAATCCCCTCGTCGGAGGTGGAGTAAAGAAACCGGTTTAAAGGGCCCTTTAAGTCGAAAGAAAGGGCTTCGTCGTGTGAATGTGTCCAGGCTTAATTCAATTTAACGCGGCTAAAGTCGACCTAAACTCGTAGTGTAGACCAGGCCTAAGTATTATCTAGACCATCCCTGACAGATGTTTGTCCAACCTGCTCTTAAAAATCCCCACGGATGGAGATTCCACAACCTCCCTAGGCAATTTATTCTAGTGCTAAACCACCCTGATGGTTAGGAAGTTTTTCCTAATGTCCAATCTAAACCTCTCTTGCTGCAATTTAAGCCCATTGCTTCCTGTCCTATCCTCAGAGGTTACGAAGAACAATTTTTCTCTCTCCTCCTTGTAACAACCTTTTATGTACTTGAAAACCGTTATCATGTCTGCCCCGCCTCCCCCCTCCCCGGGCAACAAACTCAATGTTTTTCAATCTTCCCTCATAGGTCATATTTTCTAGACCTTTCATCATTTTTGTTGTTCTTCTCTGGACTTTCTTCAATTTGTCCACATCTTTCCTGAAATGCGGTGCCCAGAACTGGACACACTACTCCAGTTGAGGCATAATCAGCACGGCATAGAGCAGAATTACTTTTCGCGTCTTGCTTACAACACTCCTGCTAATACAGCCCAGAATGATGTTTGCTTTTTTTGCAACAGTGTTACACTGTTGACTCATATTTAGCTTGTGATCCACTATGACCCCAGGTCCATTTCCGCAGTACTCCTTCCTAGGCAGTCATTTCCCATTTTGTGTGCGTGCAACTGATCATTCCTTCCGAAGTGGAGTACTTTGCATTTGTCCTTATTGTAATCTGTCGAGACTCAGATGGTGTCCCTAGCTTCTGTTTGCCAGAAGCTGGGAATGGGCGACAGGGGATGGATCACTTGATGATTCCCTTTTCTGTTCATTCCCTTTTCGGCACCTGCCATTGGCCACTGTCAGAAGACAGGATACTGGGCTATATGGACCTTTGGTCTGACCTAGTGTGGCCGTTCTTATGTTAGATCAGAACATCTCAAATCAAAATACATTTTTGCATGCTGAGACTTGTAGTCTCCACAGGCTATAATGTCTATATTCAAGATAAGAGCCATTGTAGAGCTCATGGGCTGGATACATTTGTCCTTCGAGTCATACCTTGGCCACCACTACTGTAGGGGTAATGTTAACAGCATTTTACAAACATGGACCAAAACAAAGATGAACTTCAGTGAGTGGTATTTGTGCCTTCTGCCTATGGGAACCCACTCTGCTCTAGCCTCTTGTAATGGTGACACAGACATTCTCAGACATAGCCACATTACCCCTGTGTCTGACCATTTTCTCAATATGTCCCATAATTATTGACTGATGTTTGTATAGGGAAGGCTAACCCTAACCCAATCAACATTGAGAACAGTGAGCATCCCTGGAGCCAGCCTTGTGGACCTAGACCAGGTGCAGGCCTGAGGATTTACAAAGACAAAAGAACCAAAAGTGTCTGAATAGGGGAATCCATGGGGTGACCGACAATGGTCTGTAACTATGTAAGAGATGAAGAAAGAGCACAAGTTGTTATCCATTCCAGCAGGGGTATCTCACGAAAGGTGGATCCCAGCTTTCTAAACTGAACAAGCACTGTGTGGACTAACCTTTGGATGAGAAATACCTTGTTAGACAGGAAAGTCACTTGTTAATAAGTATAGGCTATAGATTTCATGTTGTACCTTTCTTTTACTTGTAACCTGGTATTTCCAAACCCTTATACTTGCATTTATTTGAATCTCTGTTTCAAACTCTGTTAAATAAAATTCAATTTGGTTTTGCTATGGACACGTCTAAGCACCTTGTGCCAAGGAGAGAGTTGAACTGAGGTGAAACCTATGAACTGGGGGGCAATGCTTCCACAGAGGCAGCGGATCCGTGTACATTGCAGGTATCCAGATGATAAGGGACTGGGCACTCACACGGAGCAAAGTGCGGTGTGTAAATTCTTAGCCTGCTGAAGGAAAGAGAGGGCTCATGGAGCCCCAAACGGAGCGCCTGTGTTGCCAGCACCTGGTGTCTGGGGAGAGTTTCCCCTGGTGGGCACTGACCGGGCTCCCTCCTGCTGTAAGAAGGTGGTAGCAATTCATCCCAGATGCCTCAGGTATCCCCAAAATGTGTGTCACAGGGTCCCATGGAACCTAACCTTTGGTAGCCTAACTCCAGGAAAAATTAAAACTGTGGGGCTTGGTGGTGCAGTGGGTTAGAATACCCTGTAGAGACTGGGTTCCAATTCTCATATGTGAAACAAGTAGAAATAAATTGGCCTGGATTATCATAGAATCTTAGAATATCAGGGTAGGAAGGGACCTCAGGGGGTATCTAGTCCAACCCCCTTCTCAAAGCAGGACCAACCCCAACTAAATCATCCCAACCAGGGCTTTGTCAAGCCTGACCTTAATTATGGTAGTCTCCAACACAAAACCACCACTGTCCCTCTGTGCCTGGAAGGCCAAGGCATAGAATTCCACAGGGTGCTGCAGACCTGTTTAAGGGCCTGGACTGGTATAACAAGGGCTTTAGCATGTGATCAAGGTACATGAGTAGAGCTATTGTCTTAATCCAACTGAAGTGAAGGTAAAATGTTCTGAAGTGCTCAAGTCCCCTTTTCAGAAGTGACTTAGGAACCTAAGTCAATGAGACTGAAGACATGTCTAACAGCAGTATCTGAGTTTGCACTAGGGAACCTTTTAGTGTGCATCTGCAGGGTTCACATGGGCAGTTAGTGCATGGCACGTTGGGACGTTGTAGATTTACACCCCAACTTGCCACAGAGTTAGTGTTCATGTAGTAGACATGCCCTTTGATGCCTACATGTCTAAATCAGCTTTGAAAATGGGTTGTAGTCTCCTAAATCACAGTTGCTTTTGAAAGTTTAACCCTTAGGCCTTGTCTACACCCAGCCGCTAGTTCGGCGGCTGGGAATCGAAGTTCCGGGTTCGATTTATCGCGTCTGGTCTGGACGCGATAAATCGATCCCGGAAGCGCTCGCCATCGACTGCGGTACTCCAGCTCGGCGAGAGGAGTACCGCGGAGTCGACGGGGAGCCTGCCTGCTGCGTGTGGACCGCGTCTGAACCGCGGTAAGTTCGAACTAAGGTATGTCGACTTCAGCTACGTTATTCACGTAGCTGAAGTTGCGTACCTTAGTTCGAAGTTGGGGGTTAGTGTAGACCAGGCCTTAGTCCCTTAATTTCATGATCACTAAATTCATTCTCAGATTCACATGCCCTCAAAAATGAAGGGTTTCAGCATGTTCTTTGGCTTTTCTAACCTGCACGTTAGTTGAGTGACTGTGCTGTGCCAGTGGAGCTGAAGGACTGGGTTGTACTTTTTTTTTTTTTTTTTCCCCAAGTGTTGAATTGTGCATCTCTGAAATACGCAGTTGTGTGTGAAACAGCACAAATATGTCATGGCACTTGTGTTCATTTGGTAAATGCAAATTTACACTAACACTTTGAAAAATATGATATTGAAGGGTCATATTTCACTTCAAAGTCAGCCCGGACTTCCACGTGTGTGTTTCTTTTACCGCATTGTGCTGCTATTGCCATGATGGCTCTTTCCTGTACAAAGAAACATATTTTTAACTTACTACTTATATTTCTTTCTAGAGAAAAGAACAGATAAATCTGCTGTATCTGGTGCTATACGCTTGCAAATCAATGTGGAAATAAAAGGAGAAGAGAAGGTGGCTCCGTATCATATTCAGTACACATGCCTTCATGAAGTAAGTAAGCCAAAGGTGGATAGTGCTAGTAGCTGTGCATTCTCTGTCCTAACCCCTGGCTTGGTAATGTTGCATGTATCCTGTGGCGTCTTCCCCATGAACTCTCTCAGCCTGTTTATATAAAGACCATAGTCTGTCCAGCTGTAACTATAAGCCTTTTTAAGCACATTAAGATGTGGCTAGCACTGCCTGTTTTAAGAAAGCTACTAAAGCTTTGCCCACGTACAAGGTGGGATATCTCGTCTTGGCTGGGTTAATTGTGTTGTGTTAAATTATGTTAATTGTCTTTTGAAATATTTTAGGGTAGCACTCTTTGGGGTGAAGCCCCTCTATTTATCCACTGAACAGGCAGAGTGCAGGCATTGGCAGTATAAATTTCCCCCACACTGCTGCACTGCTTTACTACTAGGGACCATTAGGGAAATAGAGGATAATCCAGTGTCCATGGCTGTTCAATCCTTGGTGTCTCTCTTGAGGTGAGCAAAAGTGGGCCAAGTACCTCTGGGAGGTGGAAGATTAAGGATAAAGAGGTGTCAACTAAATGTAATGGGCCGCCAAGCAGGTGTTACGATCAGATCGATCAGATCGTTGCTTTTTAGTTCAGTGGCAAATCTGTTTCTCTAATTGTCTGGGTTTTTTCCCCCTTCTGAATATGCAGGGTCATTCCCTTCCTCCTTTTAAAAGATCATTTCTTTCCTTCTTTTATCCAGTGATTCTGTATATCACAGACAAAACTGAGATGCTTTGCAGCTAAAATAATTAGATCAGGAGAAATCATAGGTTAAAGCAAAAAGTCCTGTGGCTCCTAATTAGATCATGAGATTTTTCATCACTTGATTTACACACGAAGGAGGCGAATGTCCTGAAGGCTTATGTATCTGTCTGTGATGTGAGTTGAGGAACACTGAGAAATATCTGCTGAACTGAGTGTGTGTTGATCACTGTACAGCAGCAGTGGATGAAAGCCTTTCCAGTGTAACTAGAGGAGGCTGAAAGTTGGGATGAATAAGGATGCGTAACTGATTCTTTTCTAAGTCCCAGTCAGTGGGGATATCGTTAGAAATATCCCTTTTCCCAAAGATCGTAATGATTAGAATGTTTGGCAAATAATGAATGCCTGGGAAAGGACCGTTACATTAGTTTAAACAGTTTGTCCGTTTTAAGTGATTTTTATCTCCCCTACAGAGCCTTTTAAGTTTCAGGAGACTAATCAGTTTGAGATTTTGCTGGAGCAAGAAAATACTTTCTTGCATCTTTTATGAAGTCCTTTCTTCAAGAGAACTTTCATTGCAGCCAGAGGGAATTCCCTTGGAGTAAAAGTTGCACAATTTGGCCCACTGAGGAGGGAGCTGCTTTTTCCCCCAAGTACCTTGCAATCTAATTAAATTACAAATGTAAAGTGGAGCTTTAAACCTTCGAAGGCTTTGTTCTGCACCTTGTTTAGGCAATGTCATCGCTTGTTCTTTGTGTGGCTGTTATTAGCTTGAAACATTGGAGAGTAAAGGCTTGTGTCTGCGTAGTGAAGTTTGTTGTGCCAGAATGATTAAGGAAGCTGTAGAATCATGGTGACATGACTGGCTAGCTTTCCATTCTGAGCACCTCAGACCACGGGGATCATTGTGAGTGGTCTGTGATGTGACGGGGAAGCTGAAAAAATCATTAAGCCACTTTTTGCACTGTTCTGTTAGGTAGTTTTACTATGGGCAGACTGCATCTGTTGAGTCAGGTGGGTGGCAGACGTGCAGTTTGTGAATCAAATATGCTTGTGAAGTTCCGTCCATTTTATTTTTATTTCTTTAGATTTATACAAAGTCGCATTAAGGACATATCCAAAGTTGTACATACCTTTAACAATTATTTCAAACCACAGCTTGCAGTTTCCCTTACCTTCAATACTGAGGTGTGGCCCATGGGGATGAAGACCTGTAGTTGCAGGCCACACCCTTGTGATAAAGGTCTGCTCCACTTCATGCACATTGGGTTTGGTCCTGGTGGCAGGTTGTCTGTGTTGTCCTTTGTTAACTTAAGTTTAAGCACTGATGGAATAGCTAAAGCTTTATTCACTCAGAGTATGAGCGAGTTATTTATACTGGTGGGTGAAATTATAGGGATGAATTTGTGGAATCCTGTCATGGATGCTGTGGAGAAAAACTGAGATAAATTAAAAACAAACAAACAAAAAACCCCAGCAAATAAGAAAAAATAGGAGATGGGTGTTTCAGCTGTTCTGTCTCCAGGATGGTTCCAAGTCGGTCACATTGCGCTCAGCCTGAGAGGCTTCCAATACATCAGGTTTAATTTAGTTTGTTTCCATTTCAGAACCTCTTCCACTATCTCACAGACATTCAAGGGAGCGGGGTGGTGAAGATCCCTGATGCCAAAGGAGATGATGCCTGGAAGGTGTATTTTGATGAGACAGCCCAAGAGATAGTGGATGAATTTGCAATGCGTTATGGTATAGAAACAATATACCAGGCTATGACGTAAGTTACTCTCCTTGTGTTTCTCATACAGAACCCTTGCTGTAGTTAGTTTATTTAATCTCAAAGGGAAGCGTTCTAAATGTGTTGGTTACTCAATATCTTTAGGATGGCTGGCATGGCCTGTGATTTCCCATCTGGCTCTGCTGGCTACTGTCCTTTAAGTTTATTGTGAGTAGGAAAGGGCTGTCATGCTCTGAGCCATTAGCTTCCTCAAAGGCTAGAAATCAGTGGGTAAAGAAGGATCAGGACTGAGGGACTCAGTAAACCCACAGCTGGCTGATAGTCCTGCCCCTTGAATTTCAGATCTAAGCAGCCATATCCAGTGTTAGCAAAAATAACAGGAGTACTTGTGGCACCTTAGAGACTAACAAATTTATTAGAGCATAAGCTTTCGTGGGCTACAACCCACTTCTTCGGATGCATATAGAGTGAACCATATATACATATTTACAGACTAACACGGCTGCTACTCTGAAACATATCCAGTGTTGTTGATGTAAATAAGCAGGAGCTTGATTCCCAGAGGTAAACCATTGGTGTTGTAAGACTCTGGGTCCTCCATTAATTGACCGCTGAGTTATTTAAAATGTGTCATCCCTACCCCCAAATAAAAATGTCTAGTGGGGATGAGGAAGAAGGGTATTTGTGACCCAAATTTAACACCAGTGCTCTTTCATGGTGATCAAAGAATCCTGTGTCAAGAACCAGAACAATCAGTTTTTAAGTTGTGGGATTTGACAAAGGCGATGACCTGGTTTGCTCTGTTTGAAACTAGACTAGTTCAATTCTTGGTTTCCTGGGGGCCTTTCCTGAACACTAAGCTCTGACTTGGGTTCCTAATGAACTCTGCTTCTTCCTGCAGACCACCAATTGTATTGCATTTGCTTTTTGTCTTCAGTGAAATATTGAATGAGGCAGATTAGCTTGAAGAAACTCACCTTTGAAGTTGAAGTTTCAGTTCTGGGGCATCCTGAAGCCCTTGAACTGAATGTATTCCACAGACAGTTCTCCATGCGGATATCTTCATTTTCTGCCAGTCGAACCATTATAACCAAAGTGGAAAGGAATTACTGAAATTAGAGCTGTGCTAGCCAGCCCCAGATGTTCTTTGCTCACATATAGTGTTTATGGGTTTCACCAGTTATGCTACATCTTTAAGAACTGCTAAAAAGTCCATTCCTTCACAAACCCTGATCGCAGCTTTCTGCCGGGAATTGAGCTTTTCAGTTTTTCAGAAGAATAAAAGTAGTTTGAGATCCTTCTTTCTTCCATAAACGTATCTGTGAAAGACACAGGTAGAGAGATGGTCCGTCTGTCTGTCTGTCTATATTTTTATACAGTACTAGTTGAGTGCCTGAACTACCAGTAGACCAGCAAGGTATCCACCATATCGAACTAATTCAATGGCATCTATTTATCTGAAACATTTGATTCTTAAATAGTTTCATGTAAAGCCCTGTCAATTTACTTGGAAGGTGAGTAGCAGGGAAGCTAATGACTGTGTGTTGCCTTAGGAGGACACAGAGATTATGATCTGTTTCACGTTTAAAAGAATCTCTCTGGAATTTGTAGCAGAAGTTCTAACAAGTTTCTGACACACAGATGCTCTTCTCTTGTGTCATGTCTTATAATATTATCCCTTTTTAAAGTACTGTTTTTCCTTATTTATACCAGCTTTTCTTTGGTTGTTTACTTTAATCACTCCTCAAGACCAAATGCTGGTGGAATAATTTTAAGATTTCCTGTAAGAGATTTCCTTACACTTTAATGAGAGCAATTATATGAGAAAATGCAAATGAGACAACATACTTCCTGCAGGATGACAGGATTAGCCCTAAAGAATCAAAACAGTGTCTGTACAGCACAAAGATACTGGTATGCAGATCCTTCTGCACTCAAGGCAGGGAGTGGATTGCAGTTCCTGCTGGCACGCCACTTAGGAAGTCACTGACTATTGGAAGGAGCAGTATGGTTTGCAGGTCTCCTTGTATCAGGCATTGTCTCAGAATCACTGTATCCTGGAGCAACAGCATAATCTCCGGATAGGACTTATCAGTACATTGCCAAATTGAGAGGCTGTTATGTCACATTTCCAGGGCCATGCTAAAAGCATTTATTTTGCTGTTACCAGCTGGTATCTTTGCAGAAAAGCCAGGTGTTGGACAATGGAGACTTGTCAAGAAGGTGAAATTCTGGATTACAGCTACAGCCCTCATTGATGTGGTACTTTTAGCAGGGTGTTGCTAATATTAATGGGGTGGAAATAGCTGAAAGAATCAACTCTATAGCTCTGCTTTTCCCCAAGGGCCAGAAATAACCTTGTAAACTATAGAGCATCTTTGCGTCTTCTTCATAACTGACCTTGCTTATGCTGTTCCAGGCACTTTGCATGTCTGTCCTCCAAGTACATGTGTCCAGGAGTGCCAGCTGTGATGAGCACCTTACTGGCCAATATCAATGCCTACTACGCGCACACTACTGCATCCACAAACGTGTCTGCTTCTGACCGCTTTGCAGCCTCAAACTTTGGGGTATGTTTCAGTGTTAACTGTCCTGCTATGCTACTGTTACAGTTTTACTTGCTTGGTTTGCTTATGGCTTTCACTGATGTTAAAGTGAATCACTAGTTCTGGTGAAGGAACATTATATCCTTGGATGGTGCAATGGGACTCTTCTGTATGAAGAATTAACACAATTGATGAGGACTTGTTCATCCTGTATCATGATTAGCTACTAATCAGTATAATGCATTATGATGCTTGCATTTCTGTGCTCCAGTAACACCAGAGTACAAATGGTGTGGAAAGGAGCAAACTGTATTGAACACTGCATGGGACACTGTAGATAATGTATACCGTGAGATATGATGGTTTCAGAACTTAAATTAGCAGCTTCTTTAAAAGTCTGTCTCCAAACAGCTGCTGCGCTTGATGTTTGTGTATCTCAGGTTCTGCTCTCTTGTGGGGGAAACTCTATACTGATATATTAAGACATGGATTGTACTGTCCAGTCCCCACTGCCCTCCCATTCAGTTGTTTTCCCTGTAATATGCAGTAGAGATTGGGCTTTTTAAAGTTGTCCGAATGGGGTTTGGGACAGGCCATGCTCTGTTAGGGGAGAGAGTACATCTGACTGAAGGGGAGATGGCTTCTGTGCCGAACCAGCACCCAGCCAGAGGTTGGGCCCCAACTAAGGTAGAGATTGGAGCTCGACCAAAAATTTTAAATGCATTTTTCAAGCACTGAAACGATCCACAATTTCGGGTCGACCTTCGTGGATCATTTTGGTCAACTCCCCCCCCTGAAAACAAACATTTGTTTTGAATTGACATTTTGTTTTGAAAATGTTTCAAATGAAATGAAATGTTGGCAGTTTTTTGTTTGGCAAGAAAAAAACAAAAACGAAAGTCTAACTTACGAGAGCTAGGGCCCGTATCACTGGTTGGAACCCGTCTGGAAATAAGTCTCTCTTTTAAATGTGATCACTATGTACCTGCAACCATGCAGATCAATAGCTGGAATTCATCCATCAGTTTCAATAAGTTTATTTGTGGTCTTGTATTCTCTCTCTACTTGAATGGTACATATGTCTCCTTTAAGTGATGAAGGGGAAATTTCCTGACCCTTCTAATGTTATACTGGAATTACTGTTGCATCAAGTTTAGGAGTAAATTCAGAGATCTGAAGCAATTATTATCTTCCCTCCAAGTTTGCACAATAGAATAAATCCATATAGCTTCCTTCCACTCTTCTCTGATCCAGTTCTTGGGCAGCACTCTAGTTATTGGGAGTGTTGATTAGATCTAATTTTCTGTGATGGAGCATGAGGTTATTTACTATTTTTTTTTTCTGACCAACAGAAAGAAAGGTTTGTTAAACTGCTGGACCAGCTGCACAATTCACTCCGTATTGACCTCTCTATGTATAGGGTAAGTGCCTATAAATGGCGTATTTTCAGGCTCTCTTGTGTAGAGCATGGATTTTCTCCAGTGAATCTCCCTATTTTGGGCATTTTTGTGACATATGGAATCTCTGTCACCCACTAATTCTTCAGATACACAATTAAACCATTCCCTTTCTTGCATGTTCGCCACCTCAAGCCCTTCGATCAGCACTTGGAAATAGTCTGAGGGTTGAGAACTGTGCTGACCTTTGCTACTCTCCCAACATACTGTCAGAATAAACTAGTCCCTTTGAGTTAAATATCAGCAGTAACCCCAAGTAGGCTTTGAAGGACATACAGAGCAGCTCTTATTTTGTAGGTGTCACAACCTGGCCCAGTCTCTATTGGGAGTAGACCCAGCAACTTGGTCCTATGTGCTTCCAAGCCAACTGGGGCTGGCTAGAGTTTGGTCAGTGTTCCAGATCTGGATCTGTAAGGGCACTCCCAGGTTCAGTCCCCTTGTCTGAGACCTTCCTTGGAACATGGGACTGTCCATTGAAGCCACCCCAGACCCTGGAACAAGTCCCTCAGACCACCCAAGCCCCTAGTTGCGTAGCTATGATCCATGAAAGCTCCACCTAGGTTGTGGGCACTCTGGTTTCTAGTTTAACCCCTTCAGGGAAACAAGGAACATAAGTTTAGCAAAGGGATTTCTTAATCACAGTCAATTTATTCTTAAAAGCACTAGAGTTAAAGATCTTTGAAAAATAACAAAATTCCCGAGATGCACCCATCCCTGTTAGCCTGATCTCATCCCGTCTGTGAGTCTGAGGTCTTGTCAGCATTTCAAACTAAGCAGATTCCCTCCTGCCTTCTCTGTCTCCAACCACCACTTTGTGTAGGTGGCAATGAATGGCCACCCTTTTAATACAGTCTCTCCCTCTCCTTTTGCCATGTGCTCAGCTGAAAAGCTTGTCTCTTCCTGCCAGCCTCTGTGTAGAAAATCCATTGTTCCCTGGAGTTTGGCCAGAAGTTGAGATAATCAAAATTGTTGGCCCTAGATTGCTCTATGATTGCTTCTGCATGATAGTCCCTGAACAAGATGTCAACCACCTTTCCTGGGCAGAGTAGCCATTCGGGTTATATCGGAATAGATTTGCCTTGGGCAAGGGCTGCTCATGTTCAGCACAACCAGAAAATGGACGTTACAATAGAAAATGGAGTTCGCAATTCAATACAGAAATATCTCATTCTGTCATACTCTGCACTTAGCAGGGGAGGAGACTGAGACTGAAATATACACCATCTATTATAATTTGGGATGAATATCCAGCCAGATCTTAATTGGTGCAGCATTTCTGACTTCACTATTCAACATAGAGCATGTCTTTGTGGCTAATCTGCATTTGTTGCGTGTGTACATGGTGGGGAAGGCTGGAAGGGCGTCTACAACCAACGTTGTTTAAAAAAAGATCTTTTAAAAAAGCCTGTCTCTCTACCTCCCAGAAAAGCTGATTTCCAGTAATGTCCCGTGGTGCTTGGGGGTTGAATTGTAGTCTGTGTGTTCTGAGTGGAGAGAAATCTTTTGACAGCCACCCTGCGTGCACACAAGACACATTCTAATTCTGTTAGAAGTACCACTGGGAAGCATATAATTATAAATAGTAGAATGATACTCTTTATGATTGGGAGGGAAAAGTTAATCCTTGGATGAGATGTTAGTTCATTCTGCCAAAAATAGTAGTATAGTGTGAGCGCTGTGGTAAAATGTAATTAGATCTAATTTGTAATGTCGAGAGTTGATTGCATAAATGGATTCCTGATTGATTTTTCTTACAGAACAGCTGATGTTTTTTCAAGGATAGCTCTGACATAAGTCATCCTCTGATAATTAGGTGTTTTGGAGCATGTTATGTTGGCATGTATGTTATTTAATACAAGCCAGTTATTGCTTGCTGTTTGTCTAACTCTTGCTTACTGGCTTACGTAAGGCAGAAGAAAATGAGTCTAGTTTTGAGAGTGTCCTGTTTAAAAATTTTTGCCAGATGTTTTGAGCCATGAGTACCTCTTCAGTTCACAACACTAACCCAATGATTGTAACTAAATCTTGTCTTGTAGAAATTTTTGTTACTGGTGAGTCCTCCAAGCACAGGGGAGGGCATGCACATGTTAGCTTGAAAAGGGGGTTGTCTTCATAGGCTTATTCTTCTTAGCTGTTTATGCAGATCACGTTGAATCCTACCAACTTAAATTAGCTACTTTGAATTAATACCTGAGTGCCCCAGCTAGTGCCAGGAGATGGCAGATAGGATCTCTCTGCAACTCCTCTGTTGTAATTATTTTGACAATCAATGCAGATATCAATAAGGTGTCTGGATGAGGTTGACTTTGCAGCAGAACCAATGAATGCATTATAAAGGATATTTCCGTCCACTCTTCTGTTGCAACTGCATCCCACCCGCCCTCTCAAGCATGTTCAGGGCTCGTCTACATGAACCTTCAGTTCATGGCAAACTGGAGTGTAAATCTACTCCACATTACTCTGCCGCACACTATGAGTCCATGGGGACCCTGCTGTCACGCATGTAGAGTTGTTCTTCAAGTGCTGGTCCCTATTTGTACTCCACTGTGGGGTGCAGGTGCTCTCTAGGCATCTGAGACCAGAAGATTTTTGCTATTAGTGTCCTCTAGTCTGTGCCTGTGCAGTTCTCCATGTGCTGTACACCAGGGGTATAAAGTAGCAGTGTGGACTGACCGCCTTTCCGATTTCCTTCTACTACCTATGGTGTGTTGGAAAGCTCCAGTGTCCAGCAAACTTGCTTCCTTCCTAATTACCTGAAAATAGTTATAGAATAGTTTATAGATTAGTATTTGAGTTAGTATAGTTAGTGGGACTCTTCTCTCTCCCCCTCCCCCCACCCTCCTGTCTGTACTCTTCGAGGTGATCATTATGCCCAGTGTAATGGGATGTTCACCCCACATTACCCTAGAGGGGGGTTGGTGGGGCTGAGAAGGGACCAATTAACCAGATGGGCTACTGCTGTGGGGTAATAGGTGGCCTAAGTAACCCCTGAATGATGAAGGAGCCATCTGAGAAGGAACACGCGGGGCTAGGATAAAGCCAGGAATTTGGCAGCAGAAAAGGGCTCCAGTGAGGGATCTGGCAGCCCACTCTCTGGACATTAGAGAGGGAAGGAAGGAAACTGGGGGGAGAGGCAGTCTTCCTCACTGTCCTGATGGTGGCACTTCCCCAGTGGCTGTTAGGGGAGCCTGGGCCTGCCCTCTTCTCTGGGTTCCAACTCAGTGACCTTCTAATCAGTGGCCAAGCTCTGCACCATCTTAAACCTTGCTGCAGTTTCCCTAAGCCTTTTCCTACACCCTCTCCCTTTAGGTTTCCTTCCTTCCCTCTTTAATGTCCAGAGGGTGGCTGCATGCTCCTCCATTGCAGCTCTTTTCTACTGCCAACGTCCGGGCTTTATAATCCAGCCTACTCCTGCTTGTTCAGTTACGGCTGGCTCTCATGCCACGTGCAGCCAGGTACCCTAATTGGCCCCTTGGGGCCCCATTAACCCCTTTAGGGCCTGTGTGGGGTACACACTGCATCACATCCAGTATCCTGGGCTTCAAAAACTGTGCCTCATGCCCCAGATCATTCCTGGTCAGTGACCACCTTGTCTGGTGCCTCTGTTGCCTTGGGGAGGCCCATGTCCCCTCCAAGTGCTCAATCTGCAACTCCTTCCCTCCTGGAACCCCTGAGGCACATGAGTACCGACTGTGGTTCTTCTTCATGGAAGAGCAATGAGGTCCCACTCATATCCCAGCCTGGGAGAATTCCTTGCAGCGGGCAGACAGACCCCCTGTACATTTGGAGAAGGAGTTGCGGAGTGCTCCACCAGGCTGCGTATCCTCGACTATCAACAGTGGCAGGAGTAAGTCGTCGTCCTCTTCTAAACAGAAGCACGAGGAAAGTCCTCTCATAAGAAGAAGGATAAATTCACATGAGAACCATCATCTAAGAGAACCACCTCCTGTACACACAAGTCGTCTGGGACTTCATATTACAGTACTGCAGCAATGTTTTCAGTGTACGGCACTGAAACCCCAGCTCCGAAGAGCAAGTCTACTCCAAAACCACCGCGTGCTGCTCCGCTGGTACCATCTATGGAACCTCTGAAACAGACACATTGATTGCATCCAGCACCAATGGCACCATGGCACTCCGGTAGGGAGTCCTCAGTACTGAGAATTCCAACCAAATTGACTCTAACGGTGCAGACAGAGACCAGCTTTTGTTCCCCCTCTTCAGGGGACAAATTTACCACCCAGGAAGTCCTCCTTGTCCTGCAAGATGCTGAATCACCCCTCCTTTCGGGTGCCGTTACCTCTACAGACATCTTGACCCTGTCTTTTCACAAGTGGCTACAAGGAGGTCTTTCTTCCCAGACCTTCTCCCAATCAGGGTACTGCTAAATCAACACTACCACCTGTTCTTATGGACACCCATTCCCTGATACCATCAACTAGCAGAGAGGTGGCCAAGCAGCTGAATCTATCAGCACCACCCATGGAACAAGATCCTACCTTCTGATTTGATGGCATGGACGTGGGTGAGAGAATGCCACCTCCCACAATAACACACAATCTCAGTCCAGACATGGTATCAAGAGTCTCATGGGCTCCATAAAAATCGTATAGAATGGATTATCCTCCATATGAACTTAAGTACCCCATGCCTTGGGATTGGGATGCACCCCAACCACCATGTAACCAATCCCATTGGTCCTACTGGGGTCCATATACGTGTTGCTCTGAATCAGTTTGCTCTAGATGAGACTTGCAGCATTACTCTCCTCAGATAGAGGAAGCGGGCTCCTCATAAAATGATAGAAGAGAAGTATCCAGAGACATCTCCAGAACTGTTAAATTACACCTACCTCCTCTTCACCTTCTGATGACATCAAGCAATATTAAGACCTGCTGAAGAGGGTTGCAGAGATGCTCCAAATCCCTTTAGAGGAAATAATATTGGTCACAGCATGGGACCCAGCAAAATCGCATTGCCTATTAATGAAGCAGTCTTGGAACCAGCAAAGGTGGTGTGACACACATCAACCCACGTATGCTCCACCCTTAGATGGACAGAGAAAAAATACTTAGTTACAGGCAAAGGGGTGGAATTTTTATTCACTCATCCAGTGCCTAACTCCTGGGTAGTCCAAGCAGCCTCAGAGAAAAGCTGACTGCACCAGTTGAAATCAGCTTTCCAATAAGGAAGCTAAGTGCTTGGACTTTTCCTCCACCAGCCTAAAACCCAGATTAGCGAATTGTCAGGCACTTATGGCCAAGTACATCTTTGTGAACTACAATAAATTGACAAACTTTTCAGATAATCTCCCCAAAGAGCTCCAGGGATAGTTTGAAGCTCTCATTGAGGAAGGAAAGCTGATTGTGAGATCATCAGACTACTACTACAGTTGAAATGACCTCCTGGTAAATGGCCACTGCAGTGGTTGTGATGAGAGCATCACTGCTTCAGTCATCCAAGTTCCTGAGAGAAGTCCAGTCTACTATTGAGGACTTAGCCTTTGACAGGAGCAAACTTTATAGTGAAAGGACAGACTAGTCCCTTCATTCATTAAAAGATTCTTGGGCAACCCTCCATTCGCTTGGGATTTATACACCAGCACCCAAGACGAAGTTCCATAAGTTGCAACCTTCTAGACAAAGAACAACTGCACAACTATTTGTCCATCACAGACGTTACAAACTCTCAAGGAAGTGTCAGAGGCTACAAAGATTCAGGCAGACTGTGTTTCCTGCTTCTATCCCCCAAACCCAACAGTCAACAAGGAAACCATTTTGTTGGGTCTGTCAAGGAGCTGCGAACCAACTCTACTGCCAAGTTTTCCTTTCCTTAGCCCATTTCTCCAACAACTGGCAAAGCATCGCATCCAAGAAATGGGTGCTTGTTATCATCTATGCAGGATACACAATAGAATTTTTCTCTCCCTTTCCCCATCCTTTATCCCTGATTCCTCTTCAGGGATCACTCTCAGGAAGAAATGCTCTCTCAGGAAATAAGACTCCCATCTGCAACTGGGAGCCATGGAGCCTGTTTCTCTCCAATACCAAGGAAAAGGGTTCTGTTCAAAATATTTCCTGGTCCCCAAGAGAAAAGGAGGGTGGAGACCTCTCTGAGATCTGTGGCAACTCAGTGTCTGCATCTGAGCCATGCACTTCAGAATGGTAACTTTGGCAGCAGTAAATCCTATCATTGACCAAGGGAAACTGGTTCACAGCTCTCAACGTGAAGGATGTCTTCTTCCACATAGATATCCACCCTGCACATGGGAAATTTCTCATGTTCACCTTGGATTCGAACCATGACCAATACAAGAGTCTTCCCTTTGGCCTGACCACAGCTGCAAGTGTTTTCACAAAGGTGATAGCAGCTCACCTCCACTGCAAGGGTGTTTTGATTTTTCCATATCTCGATGCTGGCTACTGATGGAGAGATCTTTCCAAGGGATCCAATCAGCAACAGCGGCTCTCCTCAAGCTGCTGCTGTGATCACTAGGCATCTCTGTAAACGAAGGGAAGTTGGTGTTCTCCCACAGGCAATAGAATTTATCAGCACAATACTGAACTCCATCACAGCAAGAGCCTACCTTCCAAGAGACCGATTTCTCAACATGAAAGCACTGGTCACGTGCTAGTCATGAAGCTTTGGGCTACTACACAAACATCAGTTTGGGAGTGTCTTGCTCTCCTAGGGGCAGGCTGCCAGCGCTTATGTAACACTGTTCCCAAGGCTTCAACTTCATGCTTTCCAAGCCTGGCTCAAGACAGAATACATCCCAAATGGAGACAGCATAGAAGAATGAGTGTCCATTCCTCTGAGTACAAAACTCACTAAGCCGGGGTGGGCAAACTACGGTCCGCAGTCCGGATCTGGCCCCTCAAGGCTTTGGATCCGGCCCGCGGGATTGCCACCCCTGTGGCACCGTGGGCCCCGCGACGCTCCGGGAAGTGGCTGGCACCACGTCCGTGCGGCCCCTGGAGGTGGGGGGGCAGAGGGCTCTGCACGTTGCTCTTGCCTGTGGGTACCTCCCCCCGCAGCTCCCATTGGCCAGGAACGGGGACCCTCGGCCAATGGGAGCTTACATCCCACTCTTCCATCTAGTCCAACCCCCTGCTCAAAGCAGGACAATCCCCAACTAAATCATCCCATCCAGGGCTGTGTCAAGCCTGACCTTAAAAACCTCTTAAATTTTAAATTATTGGAGATATCCTATCTCCTAGAACTGGAAGGGACCTTGAAAGGTCATCGAGTCCAGCCCCCTGCCTTCACTAGCAGGACCAAGTACTGATTTTGCCCCAGATCCCTAAGTGGCCCCCTCAAGGATTGAACTCACAACCCTGGGTTTAGCAGGCCAATGCTCAAACCACTGAGCTATCCCTCCCCCCCCCCTCCAGCATATCTCCCCCTCTAAGGAAGGAGATTCCACCACCTCCCTAGGTAACCCATTCCAGTGCTTCACCACCCTCCTAGTGAAACAGTGTTTCCTAATATCCAATCTAGACCTCCCCCACTGCAACTTGAGACCATTACTCCTGGTTCTGTCATCTGGTACCACTGAGAACAGTCTAGATCCATCCTCTTTGGAACCCCCTTTCAGGTAGTTGAAAGCAGCTATCAAATCCCCCCTCATTCTTCTCTTCTGCAGACTAAATAATCCCAGTTCCCTCAGCCTCTCCTCATAAATCATGTGCTCCAGCCCCCTAATCATTTTTGTTGCCCTCTGCTGGACTCTTTCCAATTTTTCCACATCCTCCTTGTAGTGTGGGGCCCAAAACTGGACACAGTACTCCAGATGAGGCCTCACCAATGCTGAATAGAGGGGACATTCCCATCTGCTGGCAATGCTCCTAATTATACAGCCCAAAATGCTGTTAGCCTTCTTGGCAACAAGGGCACACTGTTGACTCATATCCAGCTTCTCGTCCACCGTAACCCCCAGGTCCTCTTCTGCAGAACTGCTGCCTAGCCACTCGGTCCCTAGTCTGTAGCAGTACATGGGATTCTTCCATCCTAAGTGCAGAACTCTGCACTTGTCCTTGTTGAACTTCATCAGTTTTCTTTTGGCCCAATCCTCCAATTTGTCTAGGTCCCTCTGTATGCTGTCCCTACCCTCCAGCATATCTACCATTCCTCCCAGTTTAGTGTCATCTGCAAACTTGCTCAGGGTGCAATCCATGCCATCCTCCAGATCATTAATGAAGATATTGAACAAAACCGACCCTTGGGGCACTCCGCTTGATACCGGCTGCCAACTAGACATGGAGCCATTGATCACTACCCGTCAAGCCCGATGATCTAGCCAGCTTTCTATCCACCTTATAGTCCATTCATCCAGCCCGTACTTCTTTAACTTGCTTCTTTAACTAAGTAACCTCTCCTTCTCTAGTGAACTTTGATCTATCGCATTTTGAAATGGAAGTAGGTCAACGTACACTAAGGGCTCATCTTCACTACTGGGGTAAGTTGACCTAAGTTACGCTACTGATGTAGCTGGAGTCGATGTAGCTTAGGTTGACTTACCCCGTTGTCTTCACTGCACTGCATCGACAGGAGATGCTCTCGAGTCGACTTCCCTTACTCGTCTCGCAGAGGTGGAGTACGGGGATCGACCGGAGAGCGCTCTGCCATTGATTTAGCGGGTCTTCACTAGACCCGCTAAATCGACCCCTGCTGCATCGATTGCAGCAGCTTTTATCTCCCTGTAGTGAAGACCAACCCTAAGGAAATGTTAGTGCTCATCAGCAGGGTCCACATGGACCTTTAGCGCGCAGCAGGCTAATGCAAGGTAGATTTACACCACAGCCTTCTGCGAACTAAATGTTTGTGTAGCTAAGCGGTTAGTGTTATGTAGCTTGTGGTATTCTGCTTTGTTTTTCAAAGAAATATGTGCGGATGACTGCTCGAATATGTCACATCCTTATGAGTGCAAGAATGTGCCCAGGAGTCTGAGAATGGGGTTTGGGACAAAGTAATGAGAATGTAGGGAAAGGATGGACACACCAGCTCAGGAACTGAGGACAGTCTATTGTGGGGGGTGGGTGGGGGGGAGGGGAGAACCTGAAGGAAACCACATTAAAGGTAATGAGCATACATTGCTCTGGAAAAGAGAATTAAATATTTAATTTTATTTAACTAAGGTCCAGGCAATAGAAGGTGAAATGCCATAGGTACTCGGATACTATAGCAATGGGCACAGTCTGAGACAGAACTAGGCTGGAGTTAAGACTGTGTTAAAGGACAATTTTTAAGGTATGGTGCTACATCTCTTGATAACAGTTGACTTGATCACAATCCGTAATTACGTGAGAAACAAAAGTTTGATAATGAGCTCTTCAATCTAGCAGACAAAGCTATAACACAATCCAATGGCTGGAAGTTGAAGCGAGACAAACTCAGACTGGAAATAAGGGGCACATTTTAGAAGTGAGGGTAATTAACCATTGGAACAACTGACCAAAGGTTGTGGTGGATTCTCCATCATTGGCAATTTTCAAATCAAGACTGGATGTTTCCAAAAAAGATTTCCCTTAGTTCAAACAGGAAGTAATTCAGGGAATTCCTATGGCCAATGTTATGCACAAGGTCAGATTAGATTATCAGAATGGTCCCGTCTGGCCTTAGAGTCTCTGAATATTGGTAGCTGACATCTGACTAGATGAGAGGATTGCTAATGGGATTCAGAATCTTCTTTTCTATATCACTGGAAATCACAAACCTCACCACACCTGGCATCCTTATTGGCTGTCTCCAAAGAGAGGCCAAAAACTGAGTTGTGGGAAAACGAAAAGCCTTCTCAAGCAGTTGGCTTAAGGTCAGGCTCCAGCCCAGAACTAGGTATGCTGTCAGGGGAAGGCGGGGAAGCATGCTCTGTTGCTGCTTATTCTGTACTTGTTCTGTGGGTAAATAAAGGCCTTCTGGCCTGAAATGGAACCAGATCACTGGCATGTAAAATGAAAAAGGTTGTAGAGGAGTTTTTAAACTAAGGGCTGGGGGAAAGCCGACAGGTGTGGAGGAGCAGATGGTTCAGATGGAGACATCCCTTAGGGGAGGATTTATTAAAGTGGCTCTTCTATATATAAAGAAGAGAGGATAGAAGTTGATAAAGTACAGGTAGGAGCTGAAGAGAAACAGTCAAATGAAAGAGTCCCAGTCAATTACAACACATGAAGCCAGAGCACTAAATATTGACAAAGTTTATAAGTTCTGCTATATAAATGCAAGAAATCTAAATACTAAGATGGGTGAACTTGAGTGCCTGGTGAGGATATTGATATAATAGGCATCACAGAAAATTGGTGGACTGATGACAATCAATAGGACACGGTAATACCAGGGCACAAAATATGCAGGAATGATAGAGTAGGTTGTACTGGTGAGGGTGTGGCACTGTATGTGAAAGAAAGCATAGAGTCCAGTATAGTAAAAATCTTAAATGACTCAAACTGTACCATAGAGACTCTAGGGATAGAAATTCCATGCATGAGTATAGCAGTAGGAATATACTACCGATTACCTCACCGTGATGGTGATTCTGAAATACTGAGGGAGATTAGAGAGACTAGAAAACCCAATAATAATAGGGGATTTCAACTATCCCCATATTGACTGGGAAGATGTCATCTCAGGATCGGTTGCAGAGATAAAATTTCTAGACACCATTCATGACCGCTTCTTGAAGCAGCTAGTCCTGGAACCCACAAGGAGAGAGGCAATTCTTGATTTAGTCCTAAATTGAGCACAATCTGGTCCAAGGAGGTGAATAGAGCTGAACTGCTTGGTAATAGCGACCGTAATGTAATTAAATTTAACATCCTCATGGGGGGAGGAAATACCAAAGAAACCCACCACAGTAGCATCAAACTTCAAAAAGGGCAACTACACAAAAATGAGGAGGCAGGCAAAATGGAAATTCAAAGAAACAGTCACAAGCTGCATGGAAACTTTTTAAATACATCATAATAGAGGCTTAAACTAAATGTATACACTAAATAAAAAATACTTTGACGGGGGTCAAAAAAAAAATTCCACTATTGCTAAACAGAGTAAAAGAGAAGGTTAGAGACAAAAAGACATCCTTTAAAAACTGGAAGTCAAATACTACTGAGGAAAATAGAAGGGAATACAAAATCTGGCAAGTCAAATGTAAAAGTATAATTAGGCAGATCAAAAAAGAATTTAAATAGCAATTAATAAAAGACACTAAAACCAACATCAAAAATAAATTTAAGTGCATTAGAAGCTGGAAGCCTGCCAAACAACCAGAGGGGCCATTGGATAGCGGAGGTGCTATAGGAGCATTCAAGGAAGACAAGGCCATTGTGGAAAAGCTAAATTAATTTTTTGCATTGGTCTTTACTGCAGAGGATGTGAGGGAGATTCCTACACCTGAGCAATTCTTTTTAGGTGAAAAATCTGAGGAACTATCCCAAATTGAGGTGTCAGTAGAGGAGGTTTTGGAACAAATTGATAAATTACACAGTAATAAGTCACCAGGATCAGCGGATATTCACCCAAGGATTCTGAAGGAACTCAAATATGAAATTGCAGAACTTCTAACTGTGGTACCTATCGATTAAATCAGCCTCTGTACTAGATTACTGGAGGATCGCTAACACCAGTTTTTAAAAAAGGCTCCAGAGGCGATCCTTGATTGAAACTTTAATAAAGAAGAGACTCCTACAAGGATCTCTACTGGGACCAGTGCTGTTCAACATATTCATAAATGATCTGGGAAAAGTGGGTAAACAGTGAAGTGGCAAAATTTGCAGATAGTTAAATCCAAAGCACACTGTGAAGAGTTACAGCGGGATCTCACAAAACTGGGTGACTGGGCAACAAAATGGCAGATGAAATTCAGTGTCAATAAATGCAAAGTAATGCACATTGGAAAAACACGATCCCAACTATACATACAAAATGATAGGGTCTAAATTAGCTGTTACCACTCAAGAAAGATCTTGGAGTCGTCATAGATTGAGCAGATGTTTTCAGAGAACTATGTGCAGTGGCAGTCAAAAAAGCTAACAGATTGCTAGGAACCATTTGAAAACGGATAGATATTAATACAGAAAATATGATAATGATGCTATATAAATCCATGGTACACCCACACCTGGAATGCAGCATGCAGTTCTGGTCATCCTATCTCAAAAAAGATATATTAGAGTTGGAAAAAGTACAGAGAAGGGCAACAAAAATGATTAAGGTTATGGAACAGTTTCCATATGAGGAAAGACTCAAAAGACTGGAACTGTTCATCTTAGAAAAGCCATCACCCCTTCACCTAACACAAGACCAGTGGTCACCCAATGAAATTGGGATGCAGCAGGCTGAAAGCAAACATAAGAAAGTACTTCATGCAACGCAGTCAATCTATGGAACTTGTTGCCAGGGGATGTTGTGAAGCCAAAACTATAACTGGGTTCAAAAAATAACTAGATAAGTTCATGGAAGATGGGTCCAACAATGACTATTAGCCAAGATGGTCAGGAACACAACCCTGTTCTTTGGGCGTCCCTAAGTGTCTCACTTCCAGAAGCCGTGACTGGATGACAGGGGATGGATCACTCGATAATGGCCCTGTTCTGTTCATTCCCTGTGAAGCATCTAGCACCAGCCACTATCGGAAGTCAAGATACTGGGCTGGATGGACCATTGGTCTGACTCAGTATGGCCATTCTTACGACTATCAGTCTGCCACCGTTCATGAACACTAAATTCACATGAAGAACTTTTTAATTAAACAGATGAACTCTTGTAGTGAAAAGGTCTTACCTTGTTCAATGTGAAGCCTTTTATTTTCTGAGCATTGTTTTGAGTGCTAGAAGCTCCTGAGCTGTATACATTTCCAAGGGTTTTTAACATGTTTATTTTGAATGGGCTTGTGAGTTTGTGTGGACGTCTGATTGCTCTTTCAGGTGTGGTTTCACTTTTATGCCAACAGAACAATTTCCCAGCCAGCAGCCCTGAGCGGTTACAGGACTTGAAATCCACTGTGGACTTGCTGACCAGCATCACGTTTTTCAGAATGAAGGTAAGGATCCACCACAGTGATAATATTCCAGTGTGTGTGTCATTGTCTTATACTATTCAGAGAAAAGCCTGCTTACGGCAATGAAGAACTAACCCATCATTCTCAAAAGCCAAACACTTTTCAGCATGGAAATGACTAGTCACAGACATCAGCAATCTTATGCTGCCCACATAATAAACGTATACATTCTTATCAGTGTGTCACAACTTAATACTCTTAACTCTGATGCAAAATAAATACTATTCATCATCAGGAATCACAACATCCTTCTGACAAAGAAACATACAATTTGTCTGTACCCAGGTAGGATATGTAATTTTACCATTTATTGACTGTTATAAACTTCTCCTGTAAAACTACGTTTCCAGCCTTATCAATAAACAACAATTAAGTCTGTACAAAAACTTCTATGGTCTGATAAATATATTAAGCAATATTATTTCTCATTTAACTGTATCTCTTAAAAGGAAATGTATACTGAAATTAAGAGAACCCAAATAATTAATTAATTGATTAATAAAGAGCCATGGCTCATAGTTAAGGTTGTTGTGCAATAATGAAATATGCCTTTTTTGTGCTTATATTTGTTTTTTATGAGGGCAGTGTAAGATTTGATATCTTTAATTATCCATTGCCTTGTTTTTAAATGCTTAGTCTCTGTAGATGATGTGATGGATGAGAACACTGTCACTTAGCCACCTTCACCTTATTTTTTTTACAAAATGAGTTTTCACTCATGGCATTTGAAAATGTCCTTTATCGAGTCTGACTGTAAGTTCTTCAGGCAAGGAATGGTTTTTATCTGTTATGAAAAAGCACCAGATAAACTAACTAAATGTCTTCTTATAGTATGTGCTGCATTTTGAAAGTCCCCATAATCCATACAATATTTACGTAAAATGTTAAAGTTGTTCCCAAACTCTGCTTTCTACTTAGAATGGTTAGAAATTAAAAAAAGCTGGAACAAATGTAAAACCAAATCTGTTCCAGGACATGGTCTTATCCCAGATCTGATGCATGCAAAGCCTTTTAGAATAGATGTGCATTGTGAGTGTGAGGTAGAATAATAACTATATAAAGGAAAAGAATGAGGGCTGCAAGAGGGAAAAATCTGTACACATCTGCACACTATTATTAATGGCTCTAATCCACGTTTTAAAGTTGTTAGCAAAGAGGTCAAGTAAATTCCTGAATTAAAAAGCACCATTGTGAATTTTAAAAAATAACATGAGACGTTCTAGGAACTCTTGGCTGATCAAACGTCACGAGCTCTGATGGAGTCTTTCTCTGGACTGTCTTTTACAGTGGGAGAGACTTTGATATTTGTGTCCTGATTTCATGAAGAAGTCCCTTGAACCTCATATAGCAGTACTGTGTGTCTTGCACTTCTAATCTATGTTTCTAGATACCGCTATCGAGTTTAACTCTTTATCTGGCCCCCATGACCGTAATATCTGAGTGCCTCACAATCTTGAATGCTCACAACACCCCGTGAGGTAGGGCCGGGCTGTTATCCCTGTTTTGCAGTTGAGGAACTGAGGCTCGGAGACACTAAGTGACTTGTTCAGGTTCACAGGTCACTGGGGCAGCACAGGGAATTGAACCAGTCTCTCTCAAGTCCTGGGTTAATGCCCTCTTCCTCTTATGATGCATGAGCAGTATCTCTTTAACTTTACTCCTGCTTCCTGCCAGGTTCAAGAACTACAGAGCCCACCTCGAGCCAGCCAAGTAGTGAAGGACTGTGTGAAGGCCTGTCTCAACTCAACCTATGAATACATCTTCAACAATTGCCATGAACTGTATAGTCGCGAGTACCAGACAGATCCCGTGAGTAATTGGATAGATGTGCAAAAATCAAGGCTGAGTGGCTTGAGATAATGTAGTAAATAATATCTGAAGATAAACCAGCATAGACTAAATTTTGTGGCCTGTGATCTTCTGAATGCACATCAGCTGCAGCCAATTGATGAGCATTAATTGTGGTGAATGAAAGAGGATAATTGTTTTACTGTCACTAATTGCTTAGAGATCATTTTCAAAAGCCACAGATGTTTTATTCCATGATTAGAGCAGACTATTGAAAGAGTAGATTTTATATAATATTTATTCAACAACAGCTAATTAGAACGCATACTAAGCTAACAGAAGAAATAGGGTTTAAATTACATGACTCTCCAGGCAGAGTTCTACCTTGTTTTACTGAATCTAGTTTACCCCTTGCGGATCATGTGTGGTGGTTGGGGCAACTCTACACTATAGCGTCATTGATCAAAATTGTTCCATTTGCCATAATGTCAGAGTTTGGTCATGTGCAGATGGCATGAAGTGATGCATTGCTTGTCGTTGTGGATATATTAGTAAATATCAGTGATCCAATTAGAAGTGATTAGAAATAGTTTAGGCAAGAAAGCACATCATGAGATATCCATAAGCATGTCCCTGGTCCCAATGCAGTAAAGAATAAAGAAGTGGCCATTTTAATCCCAGAGTTGTGCCAGGCTTCCCTTTTAGCAGCATAGTCTGCATTTTATGATATTTTGTGTTAGATCAGGTCACTTGCCAAGACAGAGCCATAATTATGGAACCTTCAGAAGAAAGTGGCAAAGGATACAGCATGTGCAGTTCACAGGAAACCTGCAGGCCTGATAAGAAGTCATATTTGTTTAAACTCAGTATTTAGTTTCTCACGGCTTCCTTTCCAGAACAAAAATCAGGACCTTCCTCCTGAGGAGCAAGGCCCCAGCATCAGGAACTTGGATTTCTGGCCTAAACTCATCACTCTGATAGTTTCCATTATAGAAGAGGATAAAAATTCATATACCCCTGTCCTGAACCAGTAAGAATCCTCCATGTTCTTTATGGCTAATGCTAGAAGTAGACTCTTTGTCTGTTCTGCTTTATTTGTGAAACTGTCTTCTATCTTTTCTGTGATTTGTGTATTTATAGAGAATACTTATCTTGTCTGTCTGTCTTTCTGTCTTATTTGTCTATATAAATAATTCTTTTTGATTGGGATGGAAGAGTTTCAAAAGGTTCAGTTTTGATGGAGTTCGAACCCATTCACCTTGGTTATTACCATCCTGAACTCAGTGAGACACCTGAAAATGGGGTGAGAGTTGTTTTTTCTTGTACAGTTTTCTGGGATGCACTTTTCTAACACACACAGTTTGTGCTGTGATTTAGGTGTGTCCATGTTCTATGCTGAACTGAGAGAGTTCAGTGGGTGGGGATGGCTTTGTTAATGGCAAAAGGAGCCACTTCTACTCCTTGGGGAGTAATATGTCAGATGCTCTTCATTCTGATGTCTCCAGCGACCCACCATGTATCCTGAAGACAAAGGGGCAGATTACACATTAGGGATTTTAGATCTTAACATTGCAGGCGCACCTGATACACACTAATCCCAACAGTGAAAAGGAACCTAGTTTTGTAAGGGGAAAAGAAAAAAGGTATAAGAGGGATAAACATTTTGACGTAATACTACAGAATTACAGTATGTAGCTACATTTAGAGAACAGCCATGCAATAGCTAGTCTTTTAGATTAAAAACATAGTTACAGTAGCAGGGATATTTTCAATCTGTTTTATCTATAGCACAGAGTCCAGTTGGTACTTTCCAGATATCTGCCTTTTATCTTCGCAGGATGAAGGAAATTTCTGTTGTGTTGAACCTTTCAGTAGATAGTTTAACTCAGAGCTGAATGAAAATGCCCCTTATTCTTAAGCTATTAAAGCCTTATCTCTGGATTTCCCCCATTCAGGTTTCCTCAGGAGCTCACTGTTGGGAAGGTCAGTGCTGAAGTCATGTGGAACCTTTTTGCCCAGGATATGAAATATGCCATGGAAGGTAGGAGAGCGTAAGCTGTAGGCTCTTGCCCTGTGATTGCTAACTTTTTGTTCCTAGTCAATACCATGTGAATAGTACTTAAGGAAAAGTCTGACCTGGTGATCATTTTGTATAACTGTCTCAAGTAGTTTTCCAGAGCACATCAGAAATGCTGTTTACATGCCAGTAGGAAGTGGAAAACTTGACCACACAGCATTTTAATCCCTAGGAAGCTTCAGTCATCAAAACCTCCAAACTGCAATCAAAAAAATAAATGGAAAGTGATGGTTAGCTTTCCCATGCAAGTTGTAGGCAATGCAGCAGGATTATTCTATTTCCTCTGCGTTTGGCTGCTCACTTGACAACTTGCTGGACAGAGTTGCTTGGAGCGGAACTTGAAAACTAATTGTTTTTAAATTCCCATTAATTATCTGAAATATTTGCAATGGAAACTACAGAAATGAAAACTGCACCGTGGTGGTGTCTTAGTATAGGGTGAGGTTCTGCAGTGAGCAGCAGAAGTTCTTGAGAAGTTTCCCACATCTGGGAAATCCCTGCGTGTGCTGCATTCTCTCTGTGAACACTACCTCCTCTGTGGTAACTCACAGCACAAGATTCCCAGACTTCACCCAGGAGCCTGAGAAGGGCTATGCCTTATATATAAAATTGAACAGACTTCCGCCATCCTCACCTGGAATATGATGGAGCCACAGCTTGTAGTGTGTGCTGATCCCAGCACACCATGGTCCACCTTGACTCAAGCAGGCTGGTGGTGAAATCTACTTCTGGTATGAACAGGAATAGGAAGGTTCTGCCATTCCGGCTCCGAGAACTTCAGCACAAGTCTCTTTCCCCCTGTGAGTTAAGTGATGCAAATGCAGGCAGGTTATCCTTTTCAAACCTCTCACTGTGAAGGCAGCTCAGTGTAAGAAACATCTAGGAGGCTTTTGGTGGGCTCCTAGGAATCTGGTCTCCATCTTCCAATAGTCAAGGCAGACTCATCCTTAGGAGTTTTAGCATCTCCAGAAATGGGGGTTATGCACACAGAGGCCAGATCACTCCCAGAGCAGAGTCCTGTTACTTCCAGAACTCCTTTTATTCTTAAAGGTTTAATAGATTACTGAATTTACCTTCTATAATCTTTGAGCCCAATCTTGCCAGATGTAGAGTGCGTTCAACTTCCATTGCCTTATGCGCCTGCATTGGGAGTAAAGTTAGCTCAGCATCTTACAGGGCCAGGTCGTTAGTGTCTTTAATCAGGGGCTACTGTTATAAAACAGAAGGTGCCTATGCCATCTGCATCTGACAATCCATGTATGCTGTATTTATTGTTCCAACACCTCCTATGTCACCTCCTGCATGGTCTTCCCAGAACCGATCTGTATAACTGTTCTCTTCCCCATCAAATCCCTCCTCAAGACTCACCATTGCTTCGATGCCTATAGAAGAAGTGCTCTAGCTCAACCATAAATTATGAGCTGGATGCAAAGACTGCTGGGTGAGATGATGCAGGAAGTCAGATTTGATGGTCACAGTAATCCCTTCTGACCTTAAAATCGATGAAGAAATCAGCTGATGAATGACGACTGGATTGGGGAGCAGACAGAGACAGCTGACGTTTAGCTATTCATGATAAAATTTAAAATGTTTTAATCTGTAAATCAAATGCATATCTGGTATGTCTGTGACATGTGTCTGGTCTATATTTCTCTCCTAAGTCACTGATCATCGTAGATTGGAAGCTCTCAGAGATGCTAAGGGCAGAGCCAGGTTCCCAACAACTCCTATCACTTTTTTCTCCACAACATTTTGAAATTCTGGTCCTTCCATTCCATCCTGATGGCTTACATTTCCCTCCCCCCCCCCGACTGGTCACCTCCCACTTCGACCGCTGGAACCTCCCCCTCCTCTCTGCCCTCCCATAATCATTCCTCTTCAGGACATCCAAAGTGAAGCTACTAAAAATTGTATTTATTATTAAATTATTCTGCCTGTTGATCTGACTGAATCTCTCCATTGGATTGTCAGTGCCATGCATAACTCTGCCTCCTGGTTCTTCTCCGAATACTTTGTCCCTCTTCAGTCCTTTCACTCTGCCAGTGACCCACTCCCTCTTGATGCATCTTCCATGCTGTCTCACAGGTGGAATGCCCTCCCAGTCACTTCTGGTACAAATCCTACCTACAGGCCCATTTCTTCTGCAAGGCCCACAACACGAACGCAGTAATGCCTCCTCAACCACAATAATACATTGGAGGAGAAGAGGATGAAATGATTATAATATTATTAAACAGCCTAGGCTCGCACGCCCTCTGGGTTTTGCTAGTGCATCTGTTGTATTAACTTAGATGGAAGAAAGAGCTGAAAGTGTTAACATAACCCAGTCACTGTCCAACATTAAACAGTGTTAAGCAAGGGACCTAGACAAATTAGAGGATTGGGCCAAAAAAAAACCTGATGAGGTTCAACAAGGATAAGTGCAGAGTCCTGCACTTAGGACGGAAGAATCCCATGCACTGCTACAGACTAGGGACCGAATGGCTAGGTAGCAGTTCTGCAGAAAAGGACCTAGGGGTCACAGTGGACGAGAAGCTGGATATGAGTCAACAGTGTGCTCTTGTTGCCAAGAAGGCTAACGGCATTTTGGGCTGTATAAGTAGGGGCATTGCCAGCAGATCGAGGAACGTGATCGTTCCCCTTTATTCGACATTGGTGAGGCCTCATCTGGAATACTGTGTCCAATTTTGGGCCCCACACTACAAGAAGGATGTGGAAAAATTGGAAAGAGTCCAGCGGAGGGCAACAAAAATGATTAGGGGTCTGGAGCACATGACTTATGAGGAGAGGCTGAGGGAACTGGGATTGTTTAGTCTCCAGAAGAGAAGAATGAGGGGGGATTTGATAGCAGCCTTCAACTACCTGAAGGGAGGTTCCAAAGAGGATGGAGCTCGGCTGTTCTCAGTGGTGGCAGATGACAGAACAAGGAGCAATGGTCTCAAGTTGCAGTGGGGGAGGTCCAGGTTGGATATTAGGAAACACTATTTCACTAGGAGGGTGGTGAAGCACTGGAATGCGTTACCTAGGGAGGTGGTGGAGTCTCCTTCCTTGGAGGTTTTTAAGGCCCGGCTTGACAAAGCCCTGGCTGGGATGATTTAGTTGGGAATTGGTCCTGCTTTGAGCAGGGGGTTGGACTAGATGACCTCTTGAGGTCCCTTCCAACCCTCATATTCTATGATTCTATGATTCTATGATTCTAAGGTCTGGGGCTTGGCATACAGATACCTCAGCCCACTGAGTGCCATGGCAGACACACCATTAAACATCCTCTTAGCTTTTTATTAAAGATAAAGAAAAGAAGGAAAAACAGTTAAATCATTTGAAATGTGTAGAATCATAGAACTGGAAGGGACCTTAGGAGGTCATCTAGTCCAGTCCCCTGCACTCAGGGCAGGACTAAGTATTATCTAAACCATTCCTGACAGGTGTTTGTCTAACCTGCTCTTAAAAAGTATAGTATTAAGTAAGGCTTTCATTTTCACAGCATCCCTTGCTCCCTTTCCCTTTAGCTGGAGGGAGTTTTAGAAGGAAAAAACCCTTGCATGACAGTCTCCTTAGATGGTATCAAAGATGGTGATAACTGTCTCTTTGGGGAAAAGAGAAGAAGTTAGTTAAGACGGGCTGGAGCTGCTCTGTTAAAGTTCAATCCTGTTTCCTGCTGGTGGTGGTTGGGATTCTGCTGGTGCTGGTAGGGGTGATGATGTTGTCTGGGTCCCTCTGTCATTAGCTTGGGTCAAGTCAGGATGAGGGTGATAAAGGCCTGGGGTCCTAGGAAGCGGTGGGAGTGGCAGCCATGATAATGAAGCTCGCACCTGTAGCCTCTGTCTGTTCTTCCTCTGCCTCACCCCCAAGTCTCTTTCTTTAAAGACCCACAAAGGGAATGGTGTGTGGAATAGCCCATCCCCTCATCATTTTGTCCACGAATTAGACCTCGTATCTGACATACCAGTTTTGGTTTATTAATTTCCGGTTCCACATCTTCTGTTTTCATGAAGCACGATTTTAACATCCTCATTGAACCATATCGCTAGTCCCGTTTGTTTAGACTTCGTTTTTTGTCTCTCTCCCCATAGCGTTTTCCATCAGTATTTGCTGATTCAGGTTATTGTGACATATTATGAACTGTCATATACTTTTAATGATTGAGCTCACGATTAGAGTAAATTTGCTGGTCCAGTTATCACAACGCATCCTGGAACCGGTCTCAATATCTTCTCAATTGTAAGTTTCTCCGGGTGAGAACTGGTTTGCAATTGTGTCTTGTACACTGCCTAGCACACTGGTGCAGAAAAAATAACGGTAAGGGGTACACACATGCAGAGCACCCCTTTTATAGGGTGGTCTTCGGTGTGGCCTGTGGTTGGTACAGGAGAAGTTAGTGGGCTGAGATTTTATAGTGAGGAGCTAAAGGAAGGCTGACGAACAACAGGGGGTAGTTCTGTATAATTGCACCTTGTCCATGCATACGGTGCAGTAGACCTGAAAACTTGTAACATGCATTAGTTACATGTGGCTTTGAAAGATCCTGCCTTGTGGAGATTCTAGTTTTCTAAGTAAGCGTTACTCTGAATGCTCTTTAATTTGCCTCTACAAGCCTACAACAATTGTAATCAAAACTGGCTTTAAACTAAATTCAGTTCTTATAGTTCTTGTTGCCTTTATTTTAAATTCAAATGTTCAAATTAGCTCATAGCGTTCAATGAAAAATGCAAATTTAAATTAAAAATGAACTTATGTAAAGCACGAAGAGCAGATTTTATCAGTCTCAATCACTGGATTTTGAACTCCCGAGTATTGTCAGTATCTGTTGTTATCCTCATTCAGTCCTCTTGGTGTAATCAGTCTGTCCCAGGGCAGTGCACATTCAATGCGATAGAGCAGGAGGGCCCATCTATGTATTCTGTGGAAGATAGAGTTGTGTGTGTGTCTCCTTCCAAAGTACAATACATGCTTCTAACTGTTGTCATGATGTTTTTCCTTGTGTGTCTGTTCCTAAGTTCTGGATAAAATGAGCGTACTCAACTCACCAAGTGGTAAGTTCCTGCCCTTCGGTAGAGTTTATATTTGTGAGTAGGTAAAGAGATTTTCCTCCCCTACCAAAAGCATCCTTTGATACAGTCTACGGAGCTTTAGCATATTAAACTCTTACGCTACCTGAACCTGATCTACCACGAGGGTTCAGCAAATTAACTGATGCTGTGGGAGCTGGAGACGGCTGTTCAAGAGACTTTTTTTGCCAACTAACTTAAAATGTTGGTTGGTAGCGATGTCTCACATGCCAAATAATTCTAGGTGGAATCCCCCAGTCAGGGCCCATGAAGCAGCTAAAATAGATGAGATCCACTGAGGAAGAACTTCACTTTCTGCTGCTTTCTAAGAGCACCTAGAAGCTCCAGCTCCTGCACAATGCTGCTGCCTCCTGTGTCCTAAGTGATACCGGTTGCCATGATGACCCTGGATCCCCTTTGCTCAGCACTGGCTTTACCTTTGCTGCCAGCTGTAATGCCAAGTGATGGTTTCAGTGGAGAAATAGTTTGGGATGTGACTACTTGGAACTGACTCTGTCCCACCTACCATCTCGATAATCAAGGGATGTTTCTGCTGCTGCTTCCTACGATGAAGCTTTCTAGAAGCAACAGCAGAACGTTCTGACTTGGAGTCTCACCTGTGGCATTCATTTTCCTTTGTCAGTGAACCAGAGCCAGGGTTTGGCCTGAATATCTGTCTATCATAGGTACGTTATGTCGCCCCCATTACGGTAGAATCGAAGTGCTGCACAGCCGTTGACATAGTTATCCTCATAACATCTCAGTGACACAGGGAAGTTCTTTTTATCTCTTCTTTATGGATGGAGAACTGAGGCACAGGGACATAAAATGGCTTGTCCAAGGTGTCACATGCAGCCCGTGGCAGAGCAGGTCTTCCAAATCCTGGGCTACTAGAGCATTGTTCCTTGAATCATCGGGTAAGGCATAGAAATATGTTGTAGGACACAAAGCAGAGTAAGGGATGCTCTGGTGAAAGGTTGCTGCAGTTAAGCCCTTGCAGTGTAAGGAGGTAGGCAAGTTTAAGGGGAAATAATTAAAATATAATGTATTAATTGAGGTTGATTTTAAGAAGCTGCAGTGCCTAGATGCCTGGGTAATGGAGATTCTAAAATAGCAAATTAAAAACTAATGTGGACACAGGATGGGCATCAGAGCCCCGTGTCTGAGAATGAGGACAGAAATCTCACTCTCCAGACAGTGCCTGCTGTGAGCTGAAATGATGAGTCCAGTAAAATCCAGGTAAGTAATACGGTCAACAGGCGGCTCTGCTGGTGAGTCTGAGGAGCTGTATCCGTGACCTTCCCTCCACACCCCAGGCTGCAATAAAAATCACGTATAGACTGCTAAGGGGTGCTATGAGCCACACGAAGGTAGATCTATGGAGGGATTTACAAAGAACTGTGACACATTATAACTTAATGTAATGTGGACACGGATGTGGGGTGAGAATTATCCTTTTCTTACGATCCTCACTTGTTGTCTAGGGGAGGGAACCTACTCAGGATCAGTAAAGAGTGAATTCACCTTGAAATGAAAAGAAAAAATCTTGTGCACACGGAACAGAGTGTGGGGAAAATGTGAATGGTAAATATCAAGTGTAAAAGAAATGTATCCAGGAGCTCTTTACACTGTTAGTGAACAGGATCTTTTGGTAGGAGGAAATAGAATGCCTATAGTAGATGCATAGCTTTAGAAATCCCAGGCTTTTTTAAATGCCATTAGCATTTTTTTCTTCTGCTTTCCACCATCCAATCTGAATTGTTCTGAAGAGCACATACCCGTTTCTAGTGACTTAAGATCTAGGAAATACCAGGTTGAATATAGTCCTTGGGATTTCAAGCCCTTAAGACTTGTCAGTCATGGTGCCTAGTGGGCCTTTAGGTGGGGGGACATGAGCTCTTTCATTTTTAGAGAGACACTATGAACTCAGTATGTCCTCAAAACAGCACAAGTGAACAAAAAAGCTAACCTGACAAAGGTGAAATGACTGGTCTCTCTCATTGTCCAGAGCATTGTTGAGAAACAATAGTTCATGTGGGCAGCGAACTCAAGGGTGAAATGATGGTCAGTCAGGAAGTAAATTTGCTGGTAGTATAAGTACTCTGGGGTTTGGAAAGATGCTATCTCTCAACACAATCTTCTCAGGAAGTTTTCTCTTCTAGTTGTGTCTGTACAGCCTTCCAGAAACACATGGTGTGCAAGTAAATGGTAGCATAGTCTGTATATCATACTGACATAAAGGAGACCAGAATTCAGGAAACCCACAGCAAGCTAGGCACTTCATATTTTACTGACCTGGGACAAGTATCACAGACAAAGCTCTTTAGCAGCATTCTCTCCATGGCTGTTTCACAGACTGCGGGAGATGTTGACTTGACTGAAAAAACAACATGATTTGGTTTCACACAGAAAAACATGTCGGTGGATGTAATATAAGGTGGCAGTTTTGAGTGATGAGAGTTGGCTGATTGCACGATTAACCTCCTTAACAGCTGACCTGTGGCAAACAATTACAGCTAAACATGGATCTTTAGAGGTTCCTCAGTTACATAGAGGGCAGCTTCATGATCCAGAGAGTAGAGACTCCAAGCAAAGGGGAATGCAGCTCTGTTTTTTACCAGTAAGGCAATTGAATATGACAGTAATAGAGAAGCTGCCAGCCATGAGGTATGGTCTTGTTCAGTTCTGGGCCACCTCAGTGCTAGAAAGATGTTGGTAAGTTGGTGGGAACTTGGATAAGAACAGAAGATGAAGGGGCTGACAGATTTGAAATAATTAAATATGTATAGTGTGGTCAAACTACTACTAAGGGGGAAGAGATTCAATAACTGTGCACAAGCATTTGAGTAGTGGAAACACCAGAGGGAGAAGGATATGGTTCAGGGTCTCTTTATAAGATTTTTATCTTTTGATATAATGGAATGAAATTAACTAAAGAAAGTGTAGGTTCTATATCAAGAAAAAAACAAATGGTGAGAGGTATTAGACTGTAGAATAGTCTGTATCAAGAATGGGGCTGGACAAAGCACTGGAGAACATGCTGCAAAGAAGCAAATCCCATGTGAGCCCTCGTGGTGGACTGGATGACCCTACGAGCTTATTGCCAGCTGTAACATCTACAGTATGACTGTGTTTCCAGATGAAATCTGCAGGGGAAATAAGAGACAGTTGTAGAACGCTTCTCTGTTCTTGTGGTTTGCTGAGGATGAAACACAGCAGTTGTCAGAAAATATTCGTACACTTTTCCATTAGTCCTGCTGCTGAGCTCTTTCATGTCCGGGAGGCTACAGCACATAAATCCACGAAGATCTCCAACTCCTACGTTTTTCCTGCTTAACGTGTTTCAGAAGAAGCAAAGGGTATACGCTAATGGGCTGGAACACAGGTTACTTTAAATAAAAGGTACAAGAGCACAATTCTGTTTGACAAAGGAAATCACAGGCATGCTGCAGGTATAGCTCTGTGCTGTGGGCTATCTCCTATCATCATCAGTAACTTCTTCCCTTTATCAAACCAAAACCTGTAGCCAGTCTCTGGAAGGGGAGAGCAGCTGGCCATGATTAAGGTAGCTGCTAAGGGGCCAGGGGCTTTTGGTTTCATTGGATCATGTTTATTCCTGTGGTTCACTTTTCTCTCTCCTCTGTCACAAGCCCCACCTGTCTTTCGCATTCGCAAAGTCCTCTTTTATGGTGGTAAGAGTTTTCATTTTATTTTTATTTTTTAGTTCCCTTAGTTTTGCTAAGTCAGTGTCACCCTCTCTCCCTCTTGCAGCAGATTGTGTTAGAGGTCAGTCCCCAGGATTATGCTTCTGCTGATGTTATGCATCTTCCTGCTCTGCATTTTAATAGCATTTTATCCTAGACAGAACAAAAATATTTTTGGAAAAGACTTGGATCCAAGACTCTGTTAATTTTAGTTTCTCTGCCTTTAGTGCATTCTCTTGTCTGGTTTATTTTGGGCAAATAGATTTGGCTTTATCCTTCCTGATTCTGCCTCCAGAGAGCCCTACCATAGAGGTGTCAGTAGTTGGGAGCAAGGGATAGTTGTAGAATTCCCAATGTTCCAGAGTTTGTGTGTAAACACTCCAGCCCTTCTAGTCACCCCTGCATTCCCCTCTACCAGCACGCCAACCCAGTCACGCCTGCATTCCCCTCCATTCTTCTGCTTTGTAATTTAGGATAAAATAGTCCCTAAATAGTGCAGTTAGGAAAATTTTAGACTTATAAGTGTTAGTTCTTTTTCAAGTGTTGGTGCCTGTGTGTATTCCACACCTGGGTTCCGGTGTGCACCATGTGCCTGAGTCTAGAGATTGTAACGAGTGGTGTCCGTGGCCTGCACATGCTCAGTAGATCTCCTTGTGCTCCCGAGCGAGGGTATAAGAAGCAGTGCTGGTCGACGCTCTCTCAGTTCCTTCTAATGCCACATGGTCTGAGTCAGAATCCAGTGTCCTCTCTTGCTTCAGCCTTTCAGAAAACCTGTAAATAAGATTGTAATTAGTTACTCTTTGTTAATTTTAGAGTGGTTAGTGTAGATTGTTAATCCAGACTGGGGACTCCCTCCCCACAATCAAGGCCTATGCCAGACTCCTGAGCTTCAAAAATTGCATCTCCTGCCCTAGATCCTTCTCCGTCAGCAACAAACCAACACTACCTCTACTGTCTGGACAGGGGGTGACGTTTCAGTGAAGTGCAGCATTTGTTGGCTGTTTCTGTGAAGATCATGAGCTTCACCTTAGAAAACACTTACTGGAGAAGGCTATGAAGCCCTCTCGGATCCAGGCCAGGGAGACACCCCCCCCTCCCCCCCGGAACATTGGCCTCACCAAACGAGCAGCACCCCTACAAGCACGTGCTTAGAAGTGGAGCCCTCAGTTTCTAAGCCTCATCCAGGCCTTTCTGCCAGTCACTAAACCCACACCACTATGGGATCTGAACCTTGTGTTGTCAAAGCTCACTAGACCTCGGTTTGAATCCTTAATGTCATGTTCAGTGTCCCACCTGTCCATGAAGGTGGCATTTCTAGTGGACATCACTTCAGCCAGGAGGGTCAGCGAACTGGGAGCCTTCATGGTGATCTCCCCCCTCCCATTTAGAGTATTTTACAAGGACAAAGTAGTCCTTCACCTTCACCCTAAATTTCTTCCCAAGGTCATCTCTGAATTCCACCTCAACCAGTGTATCCCCTTACTTGAGAGAAGAGATTTCACTCCCTCGACATCAGTTGTGCACTGGCCTTTTACCTGCAAAGAACCAAGCCCATCAGAAATTCTCCAAGAAACTGTCACGATGACAGAGATCCCGTGTTCAGGCTGTATCCTCGCATGGGATTTCTAAGTGGGTTTCTGACTGCATTATCAAAAGCTACAGACTAGATGCTGTCTCCTGGCAGTATAACGGCCCACTCCATGAGAGTGCAGGCTGCCACAGTAGCATCCCTGCAAGAGGTCCTGATGCAGGACATCTGCGGAGCAACCACCTGGAGCTCCGTAAGCATGTTTGCTAGGTATTATGCACTAGTCTAAGTGCTACAGATGCAGCAGTTGGATCTGCAGTACTGCATGCATCTTTGTTGCTGGCTTCCTTGCCCCCTCCTCCGGTCTGATAACTGTTTGTCAATCCCCACGTGTAGAATACACATAGGGGCCAGCACTCGAAGAAGTAGTGGAGGTTACTTATTGTAACTGGAGGTTCTTCGAGACGTGTGGACCCTGTTTGTATTCTGCTACCTGCCCTCCATCCCCTGTGCTGTGGATCTGATTAGATTCGCGGTTAGAAGAGGAACTGAGAGGGTGTCGACCCGCACTGCTGCTTATACCCTCGCTCAGGAGCACGAGGAGATTTACTGCGCACATGTGGGCCAACGGACACTGCTTGCTAAAATCTCCAGACTCAGGTGCATGATGTATATGCGTACCCACATGTGCGGCCTCTGTCTGTATTCTACATCTCAAAGAACCTCCAGTCACAGTAAGTCACTTTCACTTAAAATGTGTTTTTAGCTGTTTTTGTCAAATTTCTACTGCTCTGGGATCACCAGGGGCCTTACCTGAGACATTGTACCCATCGAGAGCACAGGGTTTAAGAGGTGTTCCTCTTGCCCTGCTGTGCTCCCTGTTTTGGTTGAGTATGATGAGTGCCCTTAATGCTTTAAGGAAGAGGTCTGAGCCAAGATGTGACATCCCATGCCACTTGTAAAAGTGCCCAGTAAGGAAATGGCAAAATGGCTTCTTATGGCTCAGGATCCATATTCTTCCAGTGGAACCTCGGAAGGCACCTGTTCTGGTTCCAGTGACTCCAGTAGATTGCATTGGGGAGATAAGAGGCTCCAAGAGAGAGTCAGATGTATCCTGGAGCAGCTGGCATCCGCAGATCCTAGGGCTGTTAAGGAGGACAAGGCCTTCTCTGATTTGGCATGGTCAGGTCAGTCCTATTCACGGGGGTGCCCCTTGGAACTGTTTGGCAGACCCCCATAATCTCTCTGAAGGATCTGCTGGAGATGTCACATTACTCAGACCTATCTAGCATTTCCAGTATTCTCCCCAGAGCTGTTATCTCTTCAGTACTGAGGACAAGTCCCCAGCTCTGGGGAGACTTGTTTTGGGGGCCGATTGATGCTATACTTGGATCCAGGGATCGCTTTTCCTGCTGGATCTGAGGTGGGTGCTGTCGTTTTCTCAGTTCCAAGATGGTGGGTGCCATGTCATTTTTCTGCAGCACCACCTTGGTGAGATTTTTTTGGCCAGACAGCTTCAGAGTTCAAGCCCCATTCAGGTTTTACTCCACATGGGTACTGAGTACTTTGGTGTTCGTCCCTTTGGGCCTCTGCTTCCTGGGTCAGCAGCTCTTCTGAGGTGCTGGTGAGGGGTCCTGCTCCCTGGGCACTCTTCTCCAACAAAAAAGCAAAGGCTCCTTGGGAGTCCTTTGTCTGCCTCCACTGGAACCTCAGGATCAGCAGTTAGTTACTCCTGAGGGGATTCTGCACCAAAACATTAAAAATTGAGGCAGGGGGGTCTGGGTGCAGGGGGTCTGGGTGCAGGAGGCTCCAGATGCAGGGGTTGAGGTTCAGTGGGGTGGGGTTCTGGTCTAGAGGACTGGGGTGGTTCTGGGTGTATGGGGTGAGGCTTGGCGGGGGTGTCTGAGTATGGGAGGTCTAGATGTGTGGGGGTTGGGCAGATGGGGGAGCAGCTCCCTGTACAGTGACCCCTGTCCCCACAGCTGAGGAGTGATGGGGGAAGGAAGAAGGGGAGGATGCTGAGCTTCCTGGAGCTTGGGGAGGTTTCTGTGGGTGATTCTGACACAGTCCCAGGCACTCCTTCCAGGGGAAGAGGAAGTCTTGTCCTCTCCTGCCTCCAGCCTAGCTGAGACTAGCAGCTGATCCCAGCTCAGTTTAGGAGCCACTGGCTGGGGTGTCCCCAGCCCTGCGGTGATTTACCTCTCCGACAGCTGCTCTGGGTGCCTGAAACAATATACCTGCGCAGCTAGGGAGTGGTGCGACTTGCAGCTTCCCTTTGCTTCCCTGTCAGAAAGTCATTTTTCTGCGGGGAAGCAAAGAAATCTGTGGGGGACATGAATTCTGCACATGCGCAGTGGCGCAGAATTCCCCCAGGAGTAGGAGTTCCACATGGTGTGGACTCAGACGCTTTTCTGACAGAAAAACAGCAGATATAACTTGTGCCATGCCTGCCTTGTGCAGGCTTTCCTAGCGCCTTCCCCAGAAACAGCTGGAGATAGAAGACTCAGTTAGATGGACAACTGGTGTGATCCAGTGTGGCAATTCCTATGTTCCTGTGCTGAAGGTCTCATTTTATTGGCCAGGAGTGTCTCAGAGCTGTAAGTCCTGATGGCCAACACCTTATGCGGTGTGTTGCGCAAAGACAAAGTGATACCTAGGCCTCCCCCCCCCGAAACTTCTGACTAAAACTGTATCAGATTTTCGTTATCAGCCTGTCTCATGGCCTGTGCTTTTCCCATAGCTACATATCCACCCTTCATAAGGGAGGTAACATGTCTTGCATCTCAAGCACTACTGACCTCTCCTTTGACAGGGCTTGTCATTTAGAAAGTTGTGTGGTCTCCTTGTCACCTGTGGAGAAAAACTGACCGCTCAAGCCACTTCATCTCAACTGCATCCAGTTGTGTTATTAGCTGGCAGCTGCTCCTATGCAGGAATGACTCTCTGCTCTGTCAAGGAGGACGATGGCAACCCCTGTAGTGCTCCCCATCGAAATGAACAAAGTGCTCATTGTCCACTGATTTCCTTCCTCTCGCTAGAGGCACCGAGTGCAGACTTGTGTCTATTTCCATCTCCAGTCTGACTGCTAAACCCCTACATACATCTGTACTTCTGCACTTTCCTGAGGGCGGCCAGTAGTTCAGACACTCTGAGGTGGGGCTCCTATCCTTCTTGGGCACTAAGGATATCATAGCTTAATTAAGCTAAGGCATATCTACATAAGCAATTAGACCATGGGGGTGTGAGTCTGCCCCTCACTTACCTGCTGCAGTCTAACTACTGTCCACATGGCCACTGGTGACTCATGTTAACAATTTGTTAATGCACTTTCAGCTGGTCCCATTTCAAAGAGGACTAGCTCAAAGCGCTCTTATAAACTGTTAACGCACATCAGCTGGTGCACATGGACAGTTACGCTGCAGCAGGGTAGATTCCCATCCCAGCTTGCCAGGTCCTCGTGTAGACAAGCTCTAAGATATAACAATGCTCTTTTTCTTCACTTCCAAGAAAAATAACTTCAGTTGGAGTGACTGGGTCACATACATGTATAAAGTTTGGCCATCAAACCAGCTGTGGCTTTGGGAAAACTCAGATCCAGACCAAACGCTGCAGTTTGGGCCCACCTCAAATAAAAACCAATAAGGCTTCCAAATCCCAAATGCAGCGGGATCATTTTGGAAAGAGGATTGTACTCTTGGAATCAATGGTGGTTAAAACAAAGCACATGTCTGATAGAGAAGTATCTTTAATAATATCCCAGAAGGAGGGGATAAGGATGTTTCTGGGGGCAGAGTTTTCCAAGATGGTAGCAAAGTCTCTTATCACCTGCTAGTGACAGTAAGTGGTAATGGCGGAACCTCTCTAAAACGAGGTGATGTCAGAACACATTTAACTACTAAGACAAAGCTCAAGAATAAGTTAAAGTATAGGCAGGTTGTTTCCCACTCGAGGCTTGACAAGCAGGCAGGGCTGCCTTAAAACCAGTTGACTGCTTTATGGGCAGCCAGTATAAAGAATTCAGGCTGGGGGTAAAATGATCATAATGGCCCAATCCCAGGGAGCAGGTGACCAGGGGCCTTCTGCACCAGTCCTGCTGGAAATGCTGGGAGGAGGGAATTGCTGATTGAGCCCTGGGCAGATGAGGGTACAAGCAGTGCAGCAGAGAACATTTCCTTCGCCCCTGTGACGTGTGGCGCTGACTGTGTGCCACCACAGGATGGTGGAGATAGAAAGGAAGAGAGACGCTTCATCATGAGGCTTTCTTCCTGCACCTTCCGGCACCAACAAGAACTATGTTTTCCTGATGATGAAGTGGCCCCAATGCACTGAGCCAGCAGTAGCATCCTAGTCCTTCACCTCTGCTCTGCAGAGACTGAGCCGCTGAGTCTGGGAGGCAAAAGATGCATGTGCTGCTGTGATGAAAATGCCTAGCAGAGCCCCGGTAGAAATCCACACCACCTCCATACTAGCACATCACTAACAAATGAAGACCTAGAACGTAACTCTCTCTGCCCTCCTCTCTTGGGGGCTGCAAGCTAGTGTATTTGTTACCATCATTTAAATCTAGGAGAACACAAATGCCATCTCTAGGAATCGTATTATTTCTTTCTCAGGACGACAAAATCCAGAGCATCTAATGTGAAGAGGAGGACAGGCCATACGAAATCATTCTCCTCTAATTGTCATGACAACCAGAAATTCTTCTGTTTTTGAAGTGTTAGATGGAGCTGTGCAAAATTACTCCAGAATTCAACCTGCTGAACTGCAAAGAACCCCCAAATGCTATAGAAATCCTAATTGCTGAAATTTCATGGCATTATAGGTACACATCACGCACCAGAACCTTAGCTCATTGCAGATGTGTCGTACGCAACGCTGCTGAGACCAGTGCAGCTGGAATAATGCTAATTTAACATACCTGACTGCTTGTTTTCTTCTCCACAGACCATGAGAAGCACAGACTATGTAAAAGTGCAGACTATATGAATTTGCACTTCAAAGTGAAATGGCTGTACAATGAGTATGTTCGCGATCTGCCTGCCTTCAAGGGGAAAGTTCCCGACTATCCAGCGTAAGTCAGTTGTATTCTCTGTCATAAACTCCATGTCTTGCCCCATCTCACGCCTTCCTCAGGGTGATCCTTCTGCTTTCCCTTAGTCATCCTCATTACTTTCCATCCTTTACTGCCTCTACACTTCTTTCTGACCATACGGAAAGCATACTAGCCTTCTCTCAGCTATTCTTGCTATTGGTCTCTCTCCTCCTTACGTACATGATTTTTTCATCTCATTGTACAGTATGTCTCAACTCAGTCTCGGGCCAAAATATTTAGCAGAGGGTTGGACCTTGGGACCTAGGTTTGATTTGGGGACATTTCTATGGCATGTTTACAATATGTGGTTTGGTTACATTGGGGTGGGCTTTGTAATTTTGACTCTGTAATCAATGGTTAAACAGAAAATGCTCTGTCTTATCAAACCTTGGCTTCCAAGCACTGGCCGAGTGGCCACCCAAAATTCCTGCCAGAAGCCGGAGCTCCTACTAGGGGCTGCCTTTTTTTTTTTTTAGGCACCTTCCTTAGTAAAGCAGTGCAGCTGTCTTTAGATTAGACTCAATAATGACACCTTCCCTGAGCAAGGAGCTCACTTAGGTCCTCGCCTCCCCGGAGCTCTTCTGTCCTCCTTTCTGTACCGATGCCGTTTCTCTTTAGTAGAGGTGGCAAAGGGTCTGACTTGAGTAATTTGTTTCCTGGGGTTGATTTACTGGGTGAGCAAGCCCATCCAGCTGATATAAATCTGTCCCGCAAAGGGCAGAGCTGGTTCCGAGCTGGCTCACCGTGGGAGAATCCCATGAGTTTCAGCATGACATACTGCATTAAACAAGGGGCAAAGCAGATAGCCTGGATCACATGGTCTATATCCAGGGAGGCCAGTGAGGATCACAGTTATACAGTGTCTCTGTTCTGCCCTTTAATAGCTGTAGTTGCTGGTGACTACAGGTCCCAGATGGCAATAATCAACCTTGTCCCGAGCAGCCTGGCCTGTTGCTGGGGCTTGTAGCCTCTGTGGGCAACACTAAGGAATTAAAAATGAGGGCATGTGCCATCTAAGCTATACAATTAGCCATGGCCCTTGGGCTCCTAGCAAGCTGTCAGCGCAGCCCTCAGGTGAACACAGTTTGAGCATGCCTGATCTACAGGGCATCCCTCGAGCTGATCTAATAACCAGTCTGAGCGGTGGGCCTTGGGAACAGATCAGCAGAGCAGTGAGAGGCTGCAGGGTCCTGTGGACAGGAGACCGGCCTGGTTTCCTTTCTTGGCTCTGCCTCTGAGTCAGCGAGATTTGGGCAGGTCACTGGATTTCTCTGGACTGTATCTTCGTTTACAGATCAGTAAAATAAGGATAATGATGCTTAGCTATTTTCCTAAGGAGCTCTGCAATCTATGGGCGAAAAATGTGACCCGAGTGTCATGAAGCAGTAGTATTCAATGATCTAACCTGCTGGCTCTGTCTAGGCGGTATCTCTCTATAGAGCTCCTCATATCGTGGTGTACTGTGCAGTCTCCAGCATCCTCTGCTGCTGATCAGTGCTAATATTTAACACTAAGCATGTAACCAAATACATCTAATGGCTATTTCAACCATCTCCCTTAGCTGTCTGCGCTCCCCACCCACCACTTCAAAAATACCACTGGGGCTAATCATAGCAATGAGTTCATTTCTTCAGACAGTGGCATGATCGCCATTTTATGAAGTGCAACTTCATTAAATACAGAAGATACTTAACGTTCTCTGCTTCAGATTCAAACCTAGCAAACTCTTTGAGACCAGCCACCGTCCAGAGAGCCAACTCTTACGCCTCAGAATGGACAGGAGACAGAGCTCAGACCCGTTTGCCTTATCCCGTACCTGGCAGTGAGGGAGAGAATGCTTCCGATTGACCCATTCCTGATGGCCGTGAGGTTAGGTTGAAAATAAAGTCAAGATTTCCAAGTGCTGACTGTTAAATCTGTCACTCCCCTTGCTTTCAACAACCCAGCATCAGTTCCTAAACAGGGTAGAAACACAGCCAGCAGTCGAACATTAGCGCTTCCTCTTGTCCGTTTCAGAAGTCAGCAGAAAGATGGAAGATGTTAATTCCCAAAAGCATGAACTTCTTATTCTTTGTCCTTTCAAAATGCTTAATATAGCATGTTTTTTCTAAATTATACACTTTTGCACACATCAAGTACTGTGATTGTACCAGAGACTAGCTTGTCTCTGGACGTAGAAGGCATTTCTGCCTTTGATATCGTAACTTACAGTGCACCTGTTTGGCCCAATCTTGAAAACCCAGTCTCTGTTTTCGCCCCTGTAACTTGCATGCTCAGTTGAAAACGCTGTTTAGATGTCTTAGTACCTGACTTATGGAGGCAGCCAGGTACCTAGGCATGTAAGCCCTCATTTTGTCTGCAACGTTCTGGCCAGAGAAGCAGAGGCTAGGTTCAGGCCAGGCTGAAAGTGCAGCCCTTTGCCTTGCATTAGATCTGTAACACACGACAATAGGAAATTTCCATTCAGCCAGAAGACACTGCTCCCATTCATGGCGTAGGAGAGCACACTACACTGAAGAAAGCAACAGAGAGTCCTGTGGCACCTTTAAGACTAACAGATGTATTGGAGCATAAGCTTTCCTGGGTGAATGCCCACTTCGTCGGATGCATCTCTCTGTTGCTTTTTACAGATCCAGACTAACACAGCTACCCCTCTGATACACTAAAAGAACCTCCCTCCCCAAAATTATCTTCCCTTTTTGCCAGGCAGTCTGGCTAGACCGCAAAACACCTAAATGACCGTGAATTTGTAAGCCATTATGCTGGAAGTATTCTGCATCCCATCTATGGCTAATGGCTTTGTGTTCTCACCACTGCATGTGGTACACTTTCTGTAGTGCCCCTACCTCCTGCTGTGAGCGTGCAGTGAATGTCAAAGGTGCAATAAGCAATGGCTGGTAAGGGATAACCAGTAGGCAGTTCTGCCTCGTTCTGTGCCATAAGCAGCAATTAGTAAGTAGCAAACAGCCTGTGTCATTCATTGAGCTGTAACTTTCTGGGGCAGTAAGCAGTCCAATACAGCATGCAGCTTGCACTCAGGAGCTCTGCAGGGGATGGGAGACTTGGTAGCTGCTCTCTTATAAACAACCTCTGTTTCCTTAGTACCTGAGCTCTCTTGTAAATAAAAAAAAATGAGTCCTGGCTTAAAAAGCGCTCTCATTACTTGAAAAACCAACAAATGGCTCAAATCCTGCACCCCATGCACAAACCATGACTCTCAAAGCCTCAGAACTGCCAGGTCAAAAGCAATTTCACTGGAACATGGAAAGACCTTGTCTCTCTGAGGGAAATTTTCCCATCATTGCTAACATAGTTCAGCGTGGCTGACAGCTGTGATGGGTAGTGCTGGTGCAGGCAGGCTGCTGCTGGCATTTAACACTGTGTCAGTTACAATTTCCAATATTAACATGGGTGTGCTGTATATGCCAAGGTGTTAGGAGTATTTAAGGCTACCCAGGATGCTCTGAGTTTGTGCGCTCTCTCTGTCTGTCTCGCTCTCGTGTCTCTCACGTTATTTCACATTCTTTGCTAATTCAAGCAGCCCATAATTAGCACCATTTGAATGAGCTCCATGGCCTGTTCAGAGAAGGTCGTACTCTATTGTGAAGCTCATATCATACACCTTTGATGGATTGAATTCACACATGGGCCCTTTTTTCCCTTGTTTGTGAATGCTGTTTGGTAATATATGAAAGTGAGATTTGCTGCAGCTGCAGTACTTACATATAGAAGAGCTGTGTAATGAACTCTAGAGAGACGTTTAACTCAGATGAAACCTTAAATGCTATGCTGCTTCTTAAACACCACCGCAAACCTCCCCTCTGTATTGTCCTGATGCCTCCAAACAGCTAGAGACCGGGGTCTGGCTAGCTCAAGGGATTGCTGACGGGATACAGATCCTTTCTCCTCCTGTTCTCTGGTTCCGATCCAGCACATCAGTACTGGCAGCTGTCTGGTGCAGTGAGTTAAGAGTCTAGTCCAGTTCCAAGGGGATAAATGTCCACATTGTAAAGCTACCTCCTTGGCACACAAGGGCACCCATTGTTATCAGGCTCAGTCTCCAGAGCCCTTTCCATCCTGCTATGCTAGCCTCTCCCCTCTCCAGGACGGGAGGTGGGGAAGCTTGTTCTCCTTTGCCCGGGTTCTACCTGTTCTTGGGATTCATAGAGCTCCACTCTAGGGTGGGTCAATCTGGACCCTTTCATATGCACTAAAGTCACTTGCACTCTCACAAGAGAGAAGTCACCATGGCACTGCTGATTCTGCACGGGCCAGCGTCTCCTATGGGGATAGTATAGTGCCACCAACCAGTCCTTGAGCTCTAGTTACTCGAGCGTTCTCCCAGACTGTTAATGACTTAGCATGCCAAAGAGTCTAACAGACTGGATCCAACTTGGAGAGCAGTTGTGCCTTCAGGGGAGAGGATGCCAGGCTACCCTAGGAAGGGTATGGGGCAGCGGAGACCAGCGTTGGGGTGGAGAAAACTGCCTCATCTGGGATCTCCCTCCCCCAACTTCCAAAATATGTTCCTGCACCTGGAGACAAAATGGCAGGAGGCCCAGGGAAGCCACTTCCTTCTCTCTTTCCTTATGCAAATGCCCCTAATGCAGATCCCACAGCGAGAGCTGCAAGCTCACACAGCAAACTTCTCTTCCCGTACCTGAATCCCTTAGCTCGTCCCTGGGAGCATGTGTGGTTAAATTCCTTAGAGCCACTGGTAAAAGTCTCACTAGCCCAGTGAGCACACGGCTCTTGGGGGGAGCGGGAGAGAGGGCTAGTAACACACACAGGAAAAGAGAAAAAGGAGTAAAAACGTTGAAAGCAAAACCAGAACCAAGCTACTGAAGAGGGAGAGAGCACGAGCAGAGGTGGAACAGTGCAGGGGGAGAACGAACCAAGTGGGTGAAATGGTAGCAACGGTGCTGAAGCGCGTGGTTATGAGGGGCCCTGTCTGACAATCCAGTGCGCGGGGGCCAGGCGAGATTGTGGCCTGTTCCTGCCCAGGCAGCAGTGTGGGCACACGTGTAAGTACCCCTGTGTGCGCAGGTGCTGCTGCCCTTCATAGCCTCCCTGGGGAAAGCCAGCTGGGCACCCAGGCAGATGATGATCCGCTTTCAGCCTGGCTCGCTGGAGGGTCAGCTGCTGTCTGGCAATACATGGAACCAATAAAGCTGGGGAGAGGGAAGCCAGGATTTTTGCTGTCTTGAAGGCATTTGAATCACTGAGAGACTCATCAGTGCTGAGAGGTGGGAATGCCACAAGATTAGTAGTTGTGAGTAGGCCCACGGCGGCGGCGGCTGTGTTTCACACTGTAACTTGCTCTCCTTCCTCTCCCCGCGGCAGATGGTTTGAGCAATTTGTGATGCAGTGGCTGGATGAGAATGAAGATGTTTCCCTGGAATTCCTGCATGGAGCCCTGGAGAGAGATAAGAAAGATGGGGTATGTAGCTGGATTACTATGCCCAGGAACCAAATATTACCACAGCAAATTCAGAAGCCTGAATGCGGACACAGCCATTTTAGCTCACTGAACAAATGGGAATCTCTTTTATCTTGAAACTTTGTCCCCAGGTCCTCATGAACCATTTTAACCTAATAGGGAGAGCAGAGCAATTCATTTACATACACTGCTGCTGCTAATCTGTGTCAGCAAGAGGCAGGGCCGCCCAGAGGGGGGGGGCAAGTGGGGCAATTGGCCCTGGGCCCCGCAGGGGCCCCACAAGCCCTGGCCCGGCGGCGGTCTGGGTCTTTGGCGGCCCTGGCCCAGCGGTGGTCCGGGTCTTCGACAGCCCTGCAGGGGCCCCACAAGCCCTGGCCCGGCGGCGGTCTGGGTCTTCGGCAGCCCTGCATGGGCCCTGCGAGCCCTGGCCCGGCGGTGGTCTGGGTTTTCGGCGGCATTTCGGCAGCGGGGGGCCCTTCAGTGCTGCCAAAGACGCGGAGTGACTGAAGGGCCCCCTGCCGCCAAAATGCCGCCGAAGACCCAGACCGCCATCGGGTGAGTACAAGCACCGCAGCTCCCCCACTTTGCCCCAGGCCCCCTGAATCCTCTGGGCGGCCCTGGCAAGAGGCTTGGCATTCTCCCACATCCCCATGCCTGTGAGATAAGTCATTGAAATACATGAAACTAGGTACGTGTCTAACCGTGACAGTAAAAGTGACCTTAATCCAGCTATTCTTTAACCTCAGCGAGTGCTCCCAGAAGGCTCTGCTGCGATGTACATAGCCTGTTTGAATTTGGATGAGAGCCCTCACTTATATTTCTCCATTTGAAAAAAAATCTGTTTTTTCTTTTCCATGTTGCTCATTAAACGAACAGGCAAATGATGCATTTCATGAAAGGTCTCAGCAGTGTATTTGCCATTCCCGAGTGTTGAGCCATGTCCCTTCCTGGTCTAGACTGCAATTGTCAAAGGGAGAGAGGTCCTTAGAGCCCATTGAAAATTAGGTGCCAAACTTCTTTGGGCCCCTTTGAAAACTCCTTCCTTAATTCTGGGGTGAATGTGTTCTGCTTTGCAGCTGCCCAGTGCCCACACAGTAGAGAAAGGACAGCTACCTGGGAAATACCAGCTGCCTCTCCCAAATCAGTTCAAGACGTTCAGAAATTACCGTATGTGTTTTTTGTTTAGTTCCAGCAAACATCTGAGCATGCTCTATTCTCCTGCTCAGTGGTGGATGTCTTCACACAGCTCAATCAGAGCTTTGAGATCATTAAGAAGCTGGAGTGTCCAGACCCTGAGGTTGTTGCTCACTATATGAGGAGGTTTGCTAAGGTAACAGCACTAGCATTTAGCTCTTCATCGGCCTTCAATTGTATGGAGAACTTTAAAGTACTTGTAGGGGTTCTTATTGTTGGTTTTAACTGATAAAACACCCCCTATACAAAAAATAAAATAAAATAAAAATTTAGAAAACATTGGTATTTCTCCAGTAAACACCAGAAATGGTTACATGTATCTAAGGGCCTGTCTCTGTGGAGCAATAACACACACCACAGGGGTGTGATTTCCAAAGCACGCTAATGTGTTGCACATTAATTGGTTCATGTAGACCCTGCTACTGTGCACTAAAGGGTCCCTAGTCCGCTTTAACATAGTGCTGTTTGAAACAGTACTACGTTAAAGTGCAGTGAGGAACATTACAAAGAGATTATTCATTACAGTATACACAAAGAGAGAGCCCTTAAAAAGCCTGATTTTCAGACATCTGCATAAAAATCAAAAATTGCTTAAAGAAATAGCCACCCAAAAATGAAATTAATGAACCCTGAAGAACAGAAGCTAAGTGTTTTGGCGAATCCTGTCTACTCGAAGTTATTGGTTTGGTTTTATTTTCGTGTTCTCCTGCAAACATCCTGCCTTTCTCAGTGGAAGAGGAGAGCATAACATTGTTCACTGTTGTCTTTGCAGACAATTGGGAAAGTGCTGATGCAGTACGCTGACATTCTCTCCAAGTGTTTCCAGTCCTACTGCTCCAAGGAGAAACTAGTGAGTAACATTTGATTTCTCCCCCTGCCCCCCTTTAGAAACCCAGGCATCATTGAACCGTTCTGCAATTGCTTTAAAATAGCAGGTAAAGGAGTCCTCGTACTGCAGCTGGGAAGCCATAAACCTCGTCATTTTGCTCATGTCATCAAGCCCCAAGCGTTTTATGGTGTTAACTTTGATTTGCTCACCTATAAAATAAAATTGGGCACTTGGTGTGTGTCAGTCCCACCACACCCGTGTCAGAGGGTTTTGCTCTCCATTAAGGAGGTGGAAATAAATGTTCCAGACGCATGCACCTTGCAGACTCTGCTGTGATCCCCTCCCTCCCCAGGCTGCAGCCGCACATGGAATTGTAGAGAGCAGAGATGGACCGTGGTGTGCTTGGCCACGTGACAAGATGATGGCCAAGGTAGACTCTGCCTGACTTGCTGGGGCTTGGACTCTTCTCCCCATCTTTTCATTCTGAACCTGGGGAACTGCTTATGGCAGCTGCTGTCACCTTTTTCCAGGGCCCTTTGGAGTGAGGCATCAACTCTATTGTCTAAATCTTGTTTTACGGCTATGAAAAGAAATGGGTGTGGGGCACTCTTTGTAGATCTTTGTACCATGTCTGTATCCCATTTGGTTTTCGCAAACACTTCCCAGTTTAGTATCCCCTACTTCTAACTAACTTGTTGTTCAGCCCCATTTTTAGGTCATTAATGGTGGTGGTAAATAAAACTCTGTGTCTGAAATCTGGATGCTTGTCGCATGCTGTTCTTGACGCTCTTCTTTAATGAAGCCAGGGGAATGCTCCAGCCTCCTCTTAGCAAATGAGTTTTCTCCCTTTGTGCTCATGTAATCCCAACTCTGTCCTTGACATTGTCGGGACACGGCACCAGAGAAGTCAGACTCAGATCACAGAGGAGTGATCGTTAGGTGTCAGCAGGGCCATTAGTTGGTGTATTTTTTCCTGTGCGGTTCAAGAGGTAATGCAGCTGCGGCTGCCCCAAGAGAGTGGAAGAAAAAGATTAATGTTGTTCACTCAGTTTTCATGTGTTTACCAAGACTTTCTCCCCTTTCTGCTGCAAGTGCTAATTGTTTGTATGGTTTCATTGTTTCTACCCATAATTATTTTCTTCAAAAGAAATAATTTCCCATCATTTTCTTGAAGTAAAGACCACAGCATGCAAATGGATTCCACCTGTGGTGTTCACAAATGGTTCAAATCTTCTGTAGTTTCTGAACAGTGCTCTGTGCTATACCCAACCTGATAGCCTCCCAGGGATATGTATAGAATTGGCATCCATCCATGTTCGGGGAAACTTAACATTTCATTCCCAAAGTTTTCTTCTGCTAATGGCACGCACAAGCAGCAGCCAATTACCCCAAAGAGACTGTGAAGCCAAAATAGTCCACATCTGATCCGTGCTAGCGTGGTGGAAACTTTAGCTTAATCTCGGGAAGGAAATGCCCATTGCACGCCCCATCATGTAGACATAACCATGAATGACCGCAGACGGGGCTGGGACACCGCCATCCCCCAGTTCTGCTCAAGAGGGATGGTCCAAACAAGACAAGCCATTAGACTGCTGTGACCTAGAACTCAGTCAGTCTGCCAGATGCTCCTTTCTTCAAGACCCAAGTCAGTGACCTTCCTTACTTCATATAGATCAGGCAGGAGTTTCCCTATATATGGACAATTGGGAAGCACCCTTAGAAAACCCCTTGATTGGTAGAAGTAGGGTTTGGCAAAATCGAATCCCCTATATAGAAAAGCTTCCATTCAAGTCTGGCGCTCTCGTCAGGGGTGTTACTGGAGCAGAGGATCATCATTCGTGGGTGTTTGACTGTTTGATCCAGTGGGGAGCTGTTCCCTTGTAGGCGGGCGGATTTGCTCATATGTCAGGGGTACTTAAAACAGAAGATGCATCTCGTCCCCTTAGGATTAATGCCACTTCACCATGGCCTGGTCGTTTTCTAGGTCAGATATCTGCCTCTATGCTACAAATCCTCCAAACTGCTACTGGATGCTGTTGTCAGTTCAATGCCTCCGTGGGTACTATGTTCAGAGGAGAGATTCTGAATGAGGCAGCCTGAGACACATCAGTGCATCCCTTCTCCCTTCAGCCCTAGCTGAGTCCCACCCTAGAGATGTTTGGGGTCTGCTCTGTAGAGTCCCTTAATTGCAAACAGGGGCAGCTTGAGCAGATAAATCCCCCCCGCCCCCCCGATGTGTGAATTTCTGGGAGTGGCCACCTCAGTGTGCAGCACCTCCCCTTATGATCTGTATGCGGTTCAGATCTGCACAGGTCAGAGCTGAGAAGGTGATCTGAGAATGGACTCTTGCAGGAGGGCAGCTGCCGGTTGTCTACCTGATCAGCCAGTTGTCTACAGGAGCAACCCCTTAACCACTGATTGGCATGTCTGCAAGCAGCTGCCCCCTTTCCCAGTTGGAGAGAGGGACTTTCCTCCTTAGCTTTGTTAGCACTGAAATCTGCCCTTCCTCTTCATTTACATGCTGGGGGAAATTGTAGCCCTGGCTATGCCAGTGAAAGAACAAATAATACTGTTGTCACCCGAATCAGTAACAAGACTTTGCCATTGCCTCCTTCAGCCCTGCATCCTGATGAACAACATTCAGCAGCTGAGAGTGCAGCTCGAGAAGATGTTTGAGGCCATGGGTGCTAAGGAGGTATGAGCACTAAAACTGGCTACTTATGCACATAACTACTGGGTTACCTAGAGCCTCCAGTAAAGCTTAGGGCCCCATTGTTCTAGGTGCCGGGCTGTCGGAGTGAAAGAATAGCCCTTGCCCTGAACATCTTCCAGTCTAATTGAACACAACAGCAGGTTTTTCGAACAACAGACAGGAGCAGGGGAGGGAGGACAAGGGAAGAAGTAATAAGACAGTAATAAGAACATGCATTAATGTGGGCTGGACTGGGGCACAACAAGATGTTTTCAAGTCTGTTTTTTAAATACAATAAGAATGTCAACAAACTCTCCACGTTATGGGCAGAAGTCATTTTGTGCAGTGTGTAAATGAAGGTCAGTAACTTGGTTGGGAGTAAATGACCTACATTTAATCTATTCTAACCACACCCAGGCTGTGTAATGCGCCCTGTCTGATTCCTTGGATCCCTAAGGAAGTGTTTGCCAAGGTCGATTTATTGCGGTGTTCCTGTGAATGTTTTGTTCTGAGGGTAGCAAGTTTCAAAGACATGAAAGAATTTTGTTTCAGTTGCTGTTTGTGAAGAGAGGATGCGCAGCTATAATGTATATCTTTTTTTCTCTCTCTTCTTTGCTTTTCAAGACTCAGGATGATGAAGAAAAGGACACTACACATGTTAGGAAAAAATCTTTTTCAGAGCCTCGGGGCATTTTCTGTAGCTGTGATGTGCTAGATCCTGCGCTCTGGTCTGCACGCCAAGAGGCTAGTTCAGGGGCGGCAGTTCAGCTTTTTGACTCTCTCCAAGTCTCTCTCGTGCTCAGTGGCATAGTTCTAAGAAGTGACACATGCTTGTTTTTAAGTTTCAAAACAAAACAAAACAAAAAAACCTGCTAAATCTTTCATTGGCTAATGCAAGGATGACAGCAAAGAGGTTTTCTTCACAGTGGAGCTCAGTTCTCCTGAAACAAAATGTCCCAGCAACCTAGACTTGTTGCACAGGGTGCACCCAACCTTGATATTACATCAATAATGGCCCCAAAGGGCCAGTTTCCAGAACAATTGCTCCCATGATTAAACGTATGTAAATGATTTTATGAAGGCATCACTTGCATGTATGGGGGTCACCACTAGGAAATCAGCATTTGCCAAGTTACCCAACAGTGCTATCTGATAGCCACGGTATTTCCTTATACTTACAATGGGAACAGGGCCGGCTCTAGGCACCAGCGTTCCAAGCATGTGCTTGGGGCAGCACTTTTCAAGGGGCAGCACTCCGGCTTTTTTTTTTTTTTTTTTTGCTTGGGGCAGCAAAAAACCTGGAGCCGGCCCTGAATGGGAAATAACACAGTATCTCAAACGCCTGGTGGTAAACTGTATTTAATGACAATATAAACGCTTTCACTTAGCCTGGGTAAGATCCCCCTCTGGGAAGGGTGCATCTTTCTGCACAGAATCTCAACAATGCCTATCCCAGCACTTCCCTAGTCAGGTGAGAAGTCATAGGGGGGTTTCAGCTTGGACCACAGGTTCACAGGAGAGACCTGTGGCCAGCACTGGGGGTGTGCAAACCTCTGTATTTTCACACTCCTTCCTAATGCTGTGTAATGACTCAGCACTTCATGAGCATACAAGAGCACATCAGTGAAATAACAAGAGCATGTCGAACTGTTTGGTGTAAGGTACAGTACAGTGTGTGTAATGTACTGGAGTGGGTACGTATGTTCTGCACGCCGTCTGTGGTACACTAACACTCCACCTCTGTCCAGACAGTCGGTGCTCAGGGCGCTTAGACTCTAGCTGGAACAGGAATGCAGATCTCAGCTGTGATATCACACAGCAATCATCCGGAACAAAAGTACATTTATACAAAAATTCATGCATCTGCCAGGACCTTCGTGAGCTCCCTCTGCTGCGAGCTTCTCCCTCCCAGCCCAGCTTGTCCCTTGCAGCATCCTCCATTGAAAGCCTCCTCCTGTAGTGACCTGAAACTGCAGGCTCTTCAGCGGTCTCCCGGCACTGTGGGATTATACCAGGAGGAGGAGATGTGCTGGGAGCTCTGGCTCAAACCCTGTGACTCTCAGCCTGGGAGCTAGCAAACCTGGGGAGAAAAAGAATGCAAGTTACATGCTGAGCAACTGGAATATTGTTTGCTCAATATATTAGAAGGTTTTCTTGGGAGTGAAACTCCTTGCTACATGCTGTTTGTTCACCTCATTCACCTGCCACTGTTCACCAGAAATACTTCATTTCACTTGTGCCGAGTACCTGAAATAGCTGACCTCCCCAGGGTTTTCCTCTTGGTGTGCATTTAGTACTTGGCTGCATAGATTAAAACCCTGCCAGAGCCTTGGTTCCGCTAGCCTAGACTGCCTTGTTCTCGTTTTAGTGGCTACTCTGATAGTGACTAGTCCTGGCCAGTGAAGCTCAGTCAGTGAGATGATGACTCTGAAAATAGAGCTAATTCTGTGTTCTGGAAATACCTCATCTTGTGCAAAGTTTTTGTCCTCTCCTTCAAGAAGGATAATTACTTGGTGTTTACAAGAGATGCATACAGCATCCATACTTCGTACAGGGGTTGGCATTAAAATATAGCAGTGAGGGCAATGTTTACATAGAAAGCAATAAGAGGAGGTATTTCTCTGTAAAGAATAAGAAAATGTCATGGTGAGGTCACATCAATGCTCTAAGTAAATGTTTATTTTTTTGTGTTACCCAATGTATTATGGCTAAATGAAAGCACCTCGACAGTTTTCCTGTAATTATACTAATAAATTAGGAGTTGCAGGTAGACAAATCATAGAAATTAGGAGTTGTAGGTGGTGAGAAAGATTAAATGAATTTAAGATAGCATGCACTTTGACTACTTCAGCTGTGTTCTGTTCACCTAATCTATCTACACCTGGAGTACTTCTAATATTACAAAGCTCTGAATAGGTTTCAAATAGTTGTTCCTTCTCTTCCCAAATGTGAAATCCCATCCCTGCCTGCATTCCTTGTACTCTCCCTAAAACATTACCCAAGGATATCAGGTGTGGGATAAGGCAGCATTCAGCCCTAAACCCCTGGGCGTAATACCCAATATCTTGCGACCCATTGAGGCTAGAAGCCGGAGCACAAAAGATCTGCCCTTGATTCCCACCTTGGAAGATCCCAAGAGATTCTCTCATTCAAACTACAACATTATAATTGATAGAAAAGCTCTTTCAGATCATTTTAGAGTTTTATAACACTTTATTTTTCTCCCTTTGAGCCTGTGCAGTGGATCTCATGCTGCTAAGACAACTTGACTTAGAGGGATACAAATATTATCAATACAGCTTCTAAAAACCTCTCTCAAATGTCAGGTGTTTGGGAAAAATAGTGTTTCTGCAATTATTTGTAGTGGTAAAAGCATTATACACAATGGTGGTGTGGTGTAAATGTTGTAGGCACAGATTCTATGGTGATGGCAGTCATATGTGTTCCCTGACGTCACTGACATAACTTTGGAGTAACTTGTATAATTCACTCATCTCTTCACAAATGCGTAATGACGTTTTTCTGAAAGCTCTGCTCTAGGAATTATTTTGGGGCAGGTCTCTGGCCTGAGTTACACAGAAGGTCAGACTAGATGATCACAATGGTCCCTTCTGGCCTTGGAATCTGAATATCTTTGAATGTGGCAGTCATAAATTCATGCAAGTAAAGCATTCGTGCCACCTGTGCTGTTTTCTCTTCACCCCTCATGTTGTTCTACAGACCCCTGCTTGGGAACGGTACAAACAGTCTGACAGTGGGCAGTGCAATACTTTCTATTTTCATTCGTCAGGAACGACTTTGCAGCCCACTCACTGCCTTCTTTTGCCTTTCACAAGTTATGCAATCATTCACTTCTGCAGGATAAAAAACCCATGTACTGTACTGCACTGCCCACTGTCACGAATTCTCGATATGCTGCAAAAGCCCAATTAAAAGGTGTAGAAACTTAGATTTTTTTGAAGTACAAGCCTCCCAGGGAAAATATCAGAGAATAATATTATTTACAGTAGAACCTCAGAGTTACAAACACCAGAATTACAAACTGGCCAGTCAACCACACACCTCATTTGGAACCGGAATTACACAATTAGGCAACAGCAGACACGCACAAAAAAGCAAATACATTACAGTACTGTGTTAAATGTAAATTACTACAAAATAAAAGGAAAGCAGCATTTTTCTTCTGCATAGTAAAATTTCAAAGCTGTATTAAGTCAATTTTCAGTTGTAAACTTTTGAAAGAACCACCATAATGTTTTGTTCAGAGTTACGAACATTTCTGAGTTATGAACAACCTCCATTCCTGAGGTGTTCATAACACTGAGGTGCTACTGTATTGAGCCTTGAGAATAAAGTCTTTAGTAGACTTGTCTTCCTCCAGTTTTCATGCTATCAGCTAAGCTGTATGAAAAATGCTCCAGTAAAACATACTCTCTTCTTAGTGTTCAGCCAGATTTATCCCTCATTTTAAATGCTCAGTCACCTGTATGACAAACCCCAGGATAGCTGAAAAGCAGCCTTGACTTTGTTATAAGAGCTGTGGGAAAGCATTCCTTGGGTCCAGGCTCCTGCTAAGAGCTTCTTATCCTGCTGAATTCTTCAGTCTTGTAAGACTGCTATCAAATCCACAGTAGAGTGAGAAATGCATACTGCTGGCTTTGCTCAGCCCTCCATCTTCTCCCTTTCCTGAAAGGTGGGGGGAGAAGTGAGTGATCCTTGGGACCACGTGACATAAGCCAATGTATTGTGTCCTTTTAAAGAAGGTCTCAATCTGTTTTAGCTTATCAAAAAGAAGTGTGAGAGGTGTCTTGATTACAGTGTACAAGTACCTATGCAGGGAGAAAGTGCTGGTACCAAAGGGCTTTTTAATCTAACCGCAAAAGGCACGACAGCCATCAGGAGGTGGACGTTAGAATCAGACAAAATCCAATTTAGAAATAAGGCACAAATTGTTACTAGCAAGGGGGTTAACCATGGGAACAAACTGCCATGTGAAGTGGTAGAGTCTCTATTTCTTGATGTCTTCAAATAGAGACAGGATGCCTCATCTCTGAAAATAGAGATAATACTTCCCAGCTTCATGTGTATGGTGGGTATTGAGAGTCTCCATTCATTGTCTGGAATGGACGCTGCTTTTAGATCCTCAGACGATGCTGTGGAAGTGCCAAGTATTATTCCTACTAGAATTAGAACATTTGTTCAGAATTAATCACCATGTAGTCTAGGCTGTCTCATGTTTCATAGAGAACATTTTTATTAGCTTTCTTTCTCAATGTCACGCTCCATGCACCCAGAGTGAGGGAGATTGTAAGGCTCAATAAGGCAGTGGAGTTCCAGCTTCCAGCAGAAATGCCATGGTCATGATATGCATTACAATGTGCCAACTTTCTAATATTTCTTGCTGCTCCGCTTTGCAAGCCAGGTTTATTGGCATTTCCTGTTCTCATGGATAGCTGGTACACTTAGCATTCATTGACTGAGCAGCAAAGTAGATATTCGTTCATTCAGGAGCCTTTATCAGTGCTTCACCATATTGGCAGAGAAGAGTTTCCAGCTACACTGAAAGCTGAAGAAAGTCTATGAAGGACTGTAACTTGTATCTAATTCAGATACAGAAATAGTAGGCACCAATCTCACACCCTTCTAATGGACCTCAATCACCGCTCAGTTAATCCCCTGCAGTTTGTGTGGAGCCAGGGAATGCCAATACCAGCCATTAAGGAGCTAGTTGATACATTATCTAGACTTTTCCTTCTTGTGTGTTAGCAGCTGTTCAGAAGAATCAACATCTTCATAATGACAAAGGACTTTTCTGCCACTGAGCTGAGAAATTCAGCACCACAGCTGGCTTTCCTTCCACTATCACTTAGTGGCTACTAATGTGTAATGAGGGAAAAGCTAGAAACTTTTTTAATCAGTGTCAGTAGCAGTCTTGTTAATCGCACCTGAAAAGTGGACGGGGGTCAGTTTAGAGGAGACACAGTGCTATGGGGATCTGAGTTTGGGTCTGCAGCCCCTTGGCCAGAAGAACTGTAAAGGCCTGAGTGTTCATCCCCTGGGTGAAGTGTTGCTCCCAGATATCCTCTCTAGCAAGTGCAAAACTTGGTGGTGATAGGATACCGAGGAGCCATATTTTGCTCTCTGATGGGAGGGGAGGGGAGGGTCACTGCTACAAGAATAAAATAGTAAGAGGCAGCCTGGATGCACTCAATGCATCCTCTGTAGTAACCATGCTCTGAGTTCCCCTAGCCTCTGTTTGCCAGAAGCTGGGAAGGGGCGATGGGATGGATCACTTGATGATTCCCTGTTCTGTTCATTCCCTCTGGGGCACCTGGCCTTGGCCACTGTCGGTAGACAGGATACTGGGCTAGATGGACCATTGCTCTGATCCACTATGGCTGTTCTTATATTCTTATGTAACTTTCCACAGTAACATAACTCATTAGTTGTACACTGCATGAGCTCGACATTCCAAGGGTCATGAGTTGCAATGCACCATTGCTGTCATAGATGCTGACCTAAAAATGTCCTGTGGATTCAGCACCGAGACAGCCTGTAGCTATGAAAGAAATAGCAGGATATAAGGAGTGGGGGGGGGGGGGGGATCAGTACCAGTTCTGCTGGCTTGTGTAAGAAGAGAGCTGATCCTCTAGTTCAGCTGGCAAAGCATTTGTCTGAAATGTCACGGTGAGTCAGGCTGATCCTGAGTCCCGCTCCCCCGGACAGTGGGCTGAGTTCAGAGGCGTAATGGTGCTGTACATTACACAGTCTGCACTGGAGACTGTAAACTGATGGTGTCTTACATGCCTGGGAAATAGAAGGGGGCTGGAGGGTAGAAAGAAAAGCAACCACTAGGAGACTGCATACCTAGCTTTGTACCTGTGAGTTTGGCCCAAAGTCTCTAATTAGCCTCCTGATCGAATCCTGCTATCTTCATTGCTGCCTGTGTGGAGAAATAGGTGCCCAGGGAATAACCTTACAAACTCACATTAATAAAGCAGGAAAGTCACTGCAGGCAGCGCTTCACTCCTGAGACTCCTAAATAAACCAACAGCTGCTATTTCTTTCTCTGTTTTTGAAAACTGATCTAGAAGACGGGTAAGCGCACTTTCTAACACCTATTAAAATCTGGATTTTCCCAGCTAGCTTATTAAAGGGAAAGGAGTGAATCCCATTCCAAATCTCTGTATTTCCCTAGAGGCTTTGCTTTCTCTGATAGATGCTAAAGAAAATAAGCAAGGCTCCAGCACCGAATGTGGTAGCAGGAACTCCTGTTGTATTTAATTCCTGTCTAGCTCCAATACTGAGATTTAGCCTAGAAACCTAAGCCCCTGAATTCTAGCTACCACACTGCTGTTGCAACGAGTGACTGTATCGGTGACTAGATGGTCTAAGTTGGAGGTCAGGCTGGAGTTCTAAAGTCCCAATTCACAAACAGCGGAGGCATTTTATTTATGCTTAAGAACCAGAAGACTGATGTAACCGGAAGTGATCCTGTCTTACATTCATATAGCATTTCCAGCCCAAAGGGTCCCAAAGCACTGCACAAACTCCGCATGTGCAGCGCTGCCCTGCTGAAATGCAACCACATAAGGCTGGAGAGTGGCAACCCCCAGCATCAGGCACACTGCCCAGATGCAGAAGAGGGAAATGATTGGCTATGGATCGTGGAGCAAACCAGGACTCTTAGGGCAGGGATCAAGAGATTAGTCCCGTTCATGCAGTGCAGACAGGATCTCTGGTTTTAATGTCTCAGCTGAAAGACTCGCACGCAGTGATCTTGATTGTATCTCAGTCTAACTCAGGAGTATTCAGGGCTGATCACTAAGGGGCCAGATCTTCATGTGCTCAGGATCCCCAACGGGGTTGATATTTTTAAAAGTACTCAGCGCATAACAGCTCCCTTTGTGACCCTTATGGCCAGATTTTCAAAAGAGTGGGGAAAATGTGGCCATATTCCCCATGTTCCACTGAAGTCTGTGTAATGACTCTGGAGGTGGAAGGTGACGCAACTACTCTCAAATTCACACATGGAGAAACAAACCCCAGTAAAAAGCCACACTTTAAAGAAGCCAGTCTTTGATTAAACCTATAGCCACAAGGTGACTCAGAACCCAAAGGTATTCACAGCACAGTCTGGGTTCTGTGCCAGAAAGGTTTAAGTGTTTCTTTTTTTCTGAACTCCATGAGTAGCAGGAAAAGGGATGACTTTGAGAAGAGGGGGTGGAAAGTAGGAGCCAAAGTAACTTTTGTTCATGTCTCCCAAGTTCTATGGGGAGGTCTCTAGTGGCTCTATCACTGCCCCCAGAGCAGCTGGCCATGAAGCTCTACAGTTGTGCCTGGGAAAGGATGCTAGTAAACAAATGTTGAGGATATTTCATGTGCTTTTCTACCATTTAGTCATCAGTGGCTAATGGTGCTTTGGGGAACAGCAAACCAACCTCCACTTTCCAGCTAAGCACTCTCCTTTTGTCCACAGCTGGACCCAGAAGCAAGTGACAATCTCAAAGAGCTCCAAGTGAAACTGAACAATGTTTTGGATGAGCTCAGTGTTGTGTTTGGTAACAGGTGAGTACATCTAGCTTCTATAACCATGGAAACATTCCTTTCCTTCCACTCCAGCTGCATCTCTCCTGAGATTGAGAGAGATGAAAGTAAAACACATGGCAATTTCACAGTGTGTTTCTGTTTCGAATCAAATTCATGGCCTTGAATTTGCTCAGTTCTTCATGTGCTCAATTCTCCATCTGAAGAGTTGAGAAACTTTCAGAAAACTGTATCTGTTGTGTTCATTGCTCTGCCTGGGAACAGAACATGAGAATCTGAACTGTGAAATGTATTTGGATTACATATATTGCTGATCCTGCTGCTAACAGCACATGTGTCTGGGAGAATTGAGTCCTGTTCTTCATTGCTCTGAAAGCAGTTTCTAGTTGAACATTCAGAAGCGATATTCCTGTTTAAATGCAAACCTTCTGTTAAGGTATGTAACAGCTGAGTGCTTTCTGATTGTTAAATGGGTATTACAATCGGAAGGAAACTGGCTTGGCATTTGTGATTCACGCTGAGACTCAGGACTCTAGTGTTGCAAAGGTTGGCACTTTTTTATAGGCTGGTCAGTCATTGTTGGCACCAGCGCCAGAATTGTTGCTAGTTGCAATTAAAAGCTTTATTTACAAATCATAGATACAAATTACCTGTGGTGAGGAATGTGCCTCGGCTATCCCACTCTACAGTGAGCACAAAAGTTGCAGCTTAAGCAAGACTGGAAGGCTGAAGACTGTCTTCACCTTTGCTGGATGTTCAGGTCTCTGTATGGAGGCATGGATTGAGTATCAACTGGCCAAAAATACGGTTAGCCTGCGAATTAGAAGAAGGTTTCTAACCATCAGAGAAGTCAGGTTCTGGAACAGCCTCCCAACAGGAGTAGTGGGGGAAAACAGCTTAACTAGTTTTAAGGGGGGAGGGATAGCTCAGTGGTTTGAGCATTGGCCTGCTAAATGGAGTTCAATCCTTGAGGGGCCACTTAAGGATCTGGGCAAAATCAGTACTTGGTCCTGCTAGTGAAGGCAGGGGGCTGGACTTGATGACCCTTTGGGGTCCCTTCCAGCTCTATGAGATAGGTATATCTCCATATATTATTATTATTATTTATTTATTATAAGGTGGAGCTTGATACATTTATGAATTGGATTTATAGGCTGGGGTGGCCTGTGATAGCAGGAGGCTGGACTTGATGAGCCAGGAGTTCCCTTCCAGTCCTATGTTCCTAAGTAAAATGTCCCCCAATTGATCCAGTCTATTAATCTTTGAAAATAACGATTCCCCACAATAAGGACAGTTCATCTCATCTATGCCCTGTAAAAAGATTAATGCAGGCACATCCAGTAGTGCAGCTCCTACCTGGGTGGTAAGAATAAAAACTCAGCCTGACTGCTCTGCTTCCCATCCATACATGTGTAGTGTTTATGACCACCAGTTACTTTGTGGGACTTACCGACACACAGCTGCATTTTCAGCATATGGAACTGGTAACTAAGTGCATAACTCCCAGTGCTATTCATGGATGGTGGCAGTAGGAGATGGGGAGATATGAACACATGGAACTGAGTCCATGACATTCATAATTAGATGGAGGATGAGTGAGAAATCATAATTAGTGGGTTAGTATTGTTATCTGACACTTGTCCTCACAGTGTCAATGTTACAAGACAATTAGGGTGGAATCTTGGCATTTGAAAGTGTAATTTACAGAGATTATGCAGTATCAGCACACGTTATCAGGGAGTGTTTCAGAAACATGTGCCAGAGAGAGAGATTAACCAGTCAATAGGGTTCAGCTGCTTCATTTAGTCAGAAGTGATGGTATCAAATTAAAAGTGGAAGGGCAGCTTACTGTGCAAGACAGATCTCCTCCTCAGGGATGTAACTGAGAGGTACAATAGGTATCCTCACTAGCATAAAAAGCATCTGTACAAATGACAGGTTTCAGAGTAGCAGCCGTGTTAGTCTGTATCCGCAAAAATAACAGGAGTACTTGTGGCACCTTAGAGACTAACAAATTTATTAGAGCATAAGCTTTCGTGGGCTACAACCCACTTCTTCGGATGCATATAGAGTGAACCATATATTGAGGAGATATATATACACACACATACAGAGAGCATGAACAGGTGGGAGTTGTCTTACCAACTCTGAGAGGCCAATTAAGTAAGAGGAAAAAAACTTTTGAAGTGATAATCAAGATGGCTCAGTACAGACAGTTTACTGCTGAACTGGAATTGATATGCAAACTAGACACAATCAACTCAGGGCTAAATAGGGATTGGGAATGGCTGAGCCATTACAAACATTGAATCTATCTCCCCTTGTAAGTATTTTCACACTTGCTTCTTATCAAACTGTCTGTACTGAGCCATCTTGATTATCACTTCAAAAGTTTTTTTCCTCTTACTTAATTGGCCTCTCAGAGTTGGTAAGACAACTCCCACCTGTTCATGCTCTCTGTATGTGTGTGTATATATATCTCCTCAATATATGGTTCACTCTATATGCATCCGAAGAAGTGGGTTGTAGCCCACGAAAGCTTATGCTCTAATAAATTTGTTAGTCTCTAAGGTGCCACAAGTACTCCTGTTATTTTTATCTGTACAAATGGCAACTCCTGGGACACTTTGCACCTCTTACGCATCAGATCTTTTTTAATGTTTGAGGGATAGCTGCAGTGGCTGAGGAAACGATTACATCTCAATTCCCTGCTCCCTCTCTCCTGAGGAAGCTCCATCACAGAGCACAGCATGACAAAGCCTTGTTTGGTCAAAGAGCCATATTTAGTGCATTACTGATGGACGCAGTATAGTCTTCAGTGCAGTGTGGAACTGGGAGAGCAATTCATCCCAACGCATGGTCCCACACCCACCTCTTCCCATTCTCACACTGGCTTCTGGAAGGGCTGTAGGCTTCCAACACTGCATAACAATACCCCCACCCCAAGACGGGGGGGGGGGGGGGGACACACCCTCAGTGGCAGCTAGGATATTCCAGCACATTGTCTTCGGTAGCCTAGGTACAGATTCAAGGGGCAAGAGATGAGCTTTTTCAGCAGCAGGCCTGGAGCACTCCCTTTGCTATCTGCAGACCCCTGCTTTGCTGTACCGTTCCCCAAAGAATGGGGGGCAAAACTCCACAGCATGGGTCGTGCAAAAGTAACATCCACGACTAAACCTAGAGCAAGCTGGAGAACTGCCTGCCACCTTGTCAGCTCAGATACCAAGATGATAGGCACCTTAGACCTAGATACCTTCGAACCAAGCTTTATTAAAGATTGGTGGTTGGTATGGAGCCACTTGCATGGCTGAAATGGCCATTCTGTAGAAAGAATGAAATTAAATCAGTGTCTGACGTGGTCTCTCTCAGCAAGCTGGTAATCCCTTCTCTGCATCCTGGCCTGGTGTGGTTCTGTCCTTAGAACACCCTTAATCCCATTCCGCACATCCCAAACATAGTAAATGTATTCCAAACACACCTGGGTCGGGTGTTCACATCTCCATAGATCAACAGCGTTGAGACACTACTGCTGCATTACCAGCCTACTTAGTGTAACACTCCACATCAGTTTTTCACACGTAATAAATACTCCAGGTTTTATAGCTCAGAGGAAACATAGCATGGTTTACACGTAACTGCGGGTTAGATGTTTTGTTCTTGGAAGCCTTGGAGGAGAGGAGACGGCATATGAATCGGGGAATGCAGGAATCCTATCTGTTGGTGCCTGAGAGACTGACATCCCTAGCTCACTGCAGTGACTGGTTTATGCTGGGCTGCCCAGTTACATTGCAGTTTACGCACAGAGTAAGTTGTAGCTGCCAACACTTAATGTTTTCCCCTAATGTAGTTATGTGACCCTGCAAACCAGGAATTCTTGGGTTTCGGTGACTTGGCGCAGCTGCATGGTCATTTTCACGGAAGCTGGTGTCTTCCTCTGTGTTTAGAAACCCCTGCTTCCCTGCGCCAGCTGGAGGAAAGGGTCCAGACCAGAGGACTCAGGTCATTGGGGCTAAAGGAAGCAGCTGCTGCTGGACCCTGAGAAGCTGATAATTTCTTGTTTATATACAGCCCACCCTATTCCCAAGCACAGATCCCTGCAATATGAGGCCTCTCATAGTCTTTGAGATCAGAAGGGACCATCATGATCATCTAGTCTGACCTCCTGCACATTGCAGGCCACAGAATCTCACCCATCCCCTCCTGTAACAGACCCCTAATCTCTGGCTGAGTTACTGAAGTCCTCAAACAATGATTTACAGACTTCAAGTGACAAAGAATCCACCATTTATCCTAGTTTAAACCTGACCGTGACCGGTGACCCATGCTGCAAAGGAAGGCGAAACCCCCCCAATCTGACCTGGGGGGAAATTCCTTCCCGACCCCAAATATGGCGATCAGTGAGACCCTGAGCATTTGGCTGCCGCAGCACTGCATGCTGGCACGCCGCTCGAGTGCCCCACTGTGGTGTTCCTACCCTCTCGAGCACCTCAGCAGTGTCAGAGAGGTGGACGTGAGAATGGAGGCTTGGCTCTGGGGTTGCTTCAGTGGAGTGGGATGCACTGGTGGGAGGCTGCTCCATGGGGAGAGAAGAAGGCAGCGGGAGGGTGGAGGTGGAAAAGTCAGTGGGGCATGGAGCCTAGTGAGGAGCAGAGGGTGCATGTTTTGAAAGGAGAGAGGCCCACCTATGCCACAGGTGTCCCCCTGACTCAACGCTATAGGAAATCAGGCCCCTTATTTAGGTGCCCAAATATAGATTTAGAAGTCAGCTTTAGACCCCGCCCCCATGTTCGGTTGATTTGGTGGAGTAAGGGGTGTTAAACCTTGACCGCAATCCCTAGCACTTCTTACATGTTCAAGGCCCTACACAAACATTAATTAATTGAATGCCACACTTACCATCTATTGTCAGTAATAGTTGCCTTAAATATCAAGATGGGTGTGGTGATACCTCTGACTGGACTAACTTCTTCAATAAAAGAGATGACCTCACCCGCCTTGTGTGTCTAATACCCTGGGACCAGCACAGCTACAACAATATTGCAAACTTAAATGTCAAGGCATTTCCCTTCATTCCCAGCTGATGTGTTGACGGCTCTGCTGCAGTATTCCCCACATTAAACCACTACATTAGATTCTTCTTGATTGTCTGCAGTAACTAGGTTGCCATCTACTGATAGTGGTTGTGACAAGCTAATTTCCCGAATGGATGTGGCTCGGATCTCTACCTGTCTATCCTTGGGAGTTGCAGACAATTGAACTCCCCTAACGGCCGGCATGTCACCTCAACAGAGACAGAGACATTGTTCACTTGGCTAGCCAAGCCCCAGTTAGTCTTGACACTTATGTATAACCCGGGCCCTGTGGCACTGGGGCTTGTTTCAGTCAGCACGTGTCTTTGCTGCTGAGCACCTGTGATTTTAACAACTCTCTATTGTAAGGTCTGGCAATGAGCTGTATGTATGTGTCTGTCCGCAGTGCATTGCAGTTGAGCCCTGGTTACACTACTGATCTGTGTGAAGTCATAGACTGTATATACCAAACACAGAACAGTACGGGCAGTTGTAATTCTTGGAAAAAGAAAGGGCAGCTTTCTAATTAAGTGACTGAGTTTATCTCCAACGTGACGAGGCCATGTGTAGGGATGCTAGTGTCACTACTGATCTTCTACAGTTGATTACTCTGATAGTGTGTCCTTCTTAACAACATTGGGAAGGAAGCAATAGGGAACGTCTTAGATGGAGTCAGGAGGAGTATTGCATAGTTAGTGAGCACAAGTTATGTTTTCATGTGAAAAAAGTGATAGCTTTGCCGCTGAATAACCTTGCTTCTCTCGTCTGTCTAGCTTTCAGAGCCGTATTGATGAGTGTGTCAAGCAGATGTCAGATATACTCTGTCAAGTGAAAGGGACAGGAAATATCCCTGCAAATGCCAGGAACACGGTGGCGCAAGATGCGGACAATGTCCTGAGGCCATTAATGGACTTCCTGGATGGAAAGTAAGAAGAGCTCAGTTCTGTATTCATACTGCCATAAAATTTCTAACAGATTGGGAGGGGTTTCTCCAGACTTCTGGATGATTCCCTAGAGACGTCTTCTCTATCAGGGTCATCCCGGAGGGTTTTTATCTTTGGGAAAGAGGTGGCTTCTGGATGACACATCAGACTTTCTCGTTTTGAAAGTGTCAGCCAGCAGATATCATGGTGTTCTGTGAATCCCATGACATTCGCCAGGTATAATTCGTGCTTTTGTTGCATGAGAAATGGTTTATTTTGTTGCATTTATACTTGAGTCATTCCATCTTCTCCTCGGGTTGGATGCTGAAAGGCACTGTGTGCTTCATAGTTAGCATGCATACACAGTAGCACTTTTACATCCGTAAAGCAATTTCCATGCTTTACCTAACTACTCCTGGGAGGCAGCATCACCTTCTATTGGTGGGAAGTAGAAGTGGGAAGGCTCATGACTTCTTTCCTGAGCACAGCAAGACAGAGGCAGAGCCTGGATTCTTCTTCTTGTCTATCCTACAGAGGAGGCAAGTTCCTCTAAACACTGCCTGCACCCTGCTAGCATCACCTCTTTGTTGCCTGGGTTCAGCTCTGGCCAGCTGCTCTTCACCCAGCTGAGGATTTTGGCTCGGCGTTGAGAGACCTGGGAGAGGTGGTTTTCATGCTTGATATAAAGGAGCTGAGTGTTGTCTATGTATTGCTGGCACTTCAGCCAGTGTGTTGTGTCCTCAGTTCTCCCAATGGCTTCCTATAGATGTAGCCTCGTGGGACTCTGCCGGTGAGTCTAATCTCTCTGTGCCCTACACTCGCAGGGGGATGGTCAGTGAGAAGTGAAAAGGAAAACTGATCAGAACTCTTCCAGGCAAAAGGGAGTAAACACAGAGAACTGATGCTGAGGAAGGCAGCTATAGCCAAGCACAGAATTGAAGCCAAGAAATACCTTGATGTGTTTCTGGAGAAGGGTGTTGAGGGCTCTCCTGAGAGAAGCAGGAAGGTGGGTTTCAAATCCGCGTTCAAAGAGCCCATCCGTTGGGCCACGGGGCCTTTTGCTGGCCCTACAATCAGTTATGTTCACACTTCTGTGGGAATGGGCTCTGCCAGGTAGGAATACTTGGGCTGCTGCTTTTACTCTTACTTCTATCTGTGGTGTCTCATTCAGATCTACGTGGTTAGTGGTTGGAAGGAGAGCGAGACAGCTGAGCTACAGAAGGATGCCAGCGTGCACCCTCTCCAGACTTGTTACAGCTGAGCATGTGTTCCTTGCAAGTAGCAGTGCCACTGCCCTTGGACTCTGCAGGAGCTTTGTTTCATTACAACTTTACTTTTCATCTCTGGCCCGAGGAGAGCAAGCAAAGCAAAGCTGTGCACCTGCCTGGTCTCTGATTTCCAGCTGCAGCAGAGACCTCAGAGGAGATGAGGCCGAGAGCTCCGACTAGCATCTCTCGTGCAAAGAGAGCACATCTTTGAAAAAGGAGGAAGCTTCGTTTCTGTGACTAGGAGGAGTACAATGGTCTGGAGGGTGTAAATACTCCACAGGGAGTCAAAGTACTGAGTGGGAATGTGATATTCCTGACAGTCTTCGGGGCACTGACTTCGGTACCTACCTCGATGCTGATGCAAACAACTTATTGGACCAGGGATGGGGCTGGACATTTGCTTGCTTCTCTGAGGCTCACTCCCCCATTGCTTCTGAACAACTTTGAGTGTCCTTCGGCATCAAGCCTGGAGTGATGGTTCCCTTCACCTTTGTTCTTCAGACACCGGTCTGATACTGGGATCTGTATTGTTCCCTCAGTGGAGACAGGGGCTGTTGGCCCCCAATGCCATGCCCTTATCCTCAGCAGCCTCCGTGGAATCAATGGGCAATTCCTCATTCTATAAATCCGAATCCTCCACCCGTTCCTGTGCCAGGTAAGCTGACCAGCCAGTGGTATCACCTCCTCAGCCACCTACATTGCAAACTCCGGCGGAGGCAGCTCCCTTAGAGCAGGTACACATGGATCCACATATATGAGAACCAGTACTGCACCAGGACGTTTCAGTGGCTCCTTCTCTTCCATCCTCCTCATTCGAGTGTTGGAATCTTCCTCCCCTGGCCCTGAAGATTTTAAGGAACATCAGGAGCTCTGAAGATGAATAGCTTCATGCTTTGGCTATAGAGGCTGAGTTTGTTCAGGAAAACAGGCACAAATTGGTGGACATCCTTCAGTCTTTGACTCAGGGAGAGTAGCTTTCCTTATTAGTGAGGCACTGTTGGAGCCCTCCTAGGTTTGTGGAATTCCAGAGCTTCTTTGACACCTACAGCAAAGCATATGGACAAGAGTTATGATGTTCCTATGCATGGGCAGAAAAATATATTGCCTTCCTCCTTGCCAGATGTGTGTTGCAAACCAGCAGGTACTGCTGTCCAAGGATAGTTTTTTGAACTGGGACTTTGTAGCCAACTTCATGGACAAATTGCCTGAATCTTCTAGGGAGGAGTTGAAGGCATTTATTGCAGAAGGTCATCTGGTCACGAAGACATTTTTGCAGTTGGCAGCAGCAACAGCAATGTCGAGTGCCAGAGTTATGGTGTCAGCAATTTATGATGAGAAGAGCATCACAGTTGCAGAATTCTGGAATAGTGCAGACATCCAACAGTGTGTGGAAGACCTGCCCGTTGACAGTTGATTTTTATTTTCTGGTAAGACAGATGAGAAGTTGCATTTGTTTAAGGACTCACAAGCAACCCTGCACTCTTTGGGGATTTATATCCCAGCCACAAAAAGGCGTCATTTTGGAGGTCAGCAACAACAGCAGCAATACCACCCAAACATATTTTAGACAGGCACCAGGACTACTCTAGAAAGGGCAGTAAGTCCCACAGGAGGAGGACTTCTGGATCTGCTTTCACCCAGCCAGCTTGTCCACCTCCACCTTTGGGAACGCAGCCCATTTGACTATTAAATCAAGAGCACCATACCACTTGTGGATGTTCAACACCGTCTCTTCAGTTTGTAGGCAGGCCGTCTCGCTTCTGCAGTGCTTGAGAATCAGCAACGATGGACAGATGGGTCCTAAGCACGGTGGGATTGGGTTATGCTATACAATTATTCTCTTCCATCCCCCCTCCCTTGTCAGGGACCCTTCCAATGAGTCACCGCCTCTTCTTCAGATCCAAACTCCTCATGCTCTGGCAGCTGTGGAGGCGGTTCCTCATTATCATCACAGGAAGGGATTTTATTCCCAGTATTTCCTGATCTCCAAATCCAAGGGAGAAATGAGACTATCCTTGGTCTCAACCAGTTCATCAAGTATATGAAATTCCACATGGTTACCTCAGCTACTATTCTTCCTGCCTTGACTCATAACAACTGGTTTGCTGCTCTCGATCTTCAGGAAGCTTATTTCCACATCATGATTTTCCCAGGCCACAGGAAGTTCCTGAGATTCATAGAATCATAGAATATCAGGGTTGGAAGGGACCTCAGGAGTCATCTAGTCCAACCCCCTGCTCAAAGCAGGACACAACACCAACTAAATCATCCCAGCCAGGGCTTTGTCAAGCCGGACCTTAAAAACCTCTAAGGAAGGAGATTCCACCACCTCCCTAGGTAACCCATTCCACTGCTTCACCACCCTCCTAGTGAAATAGTGTTTCCTAATATCCAACCTAAACCTCCCCCACTGCAACTTGAGACCATTACTTCTTGTTCTGTCATCTGCTACCACTGAGAACAGTCTAGATCCATCCACTTTGGAACCACCTTTCAGGTAGTTGAAAGCAGCTATCAAATCCCCCCCTCATTCTTCTCTTCTGCAGACTAAATAATCCCAGTTCCCTCAGCCTCTCCTCATAAGTCACGTGCTCCAGCCCCCTAATCATTTTTGTTGCCCTCCGCTGGACTCTTTCCAATTTTTCCACAACCTTCTTGTAGTGTGGGGCCCAAAACTGGACACAGTATTCCAGATGAGGCCTCACCAATGTCGAATAGAGGGGAATGATCACATCCCTCGATCTGCTGGCAATGCCCCTACTTATACAGCCCAAAATGCCGTTAGCCTTCTTGGCAACAAGGGCACACTGTTGACTCGTATCCAGCTTCTCGTCCACTGTAACCCCTAGGTCCTTTTCTGCAGAACTGCTGCCTAGCCATTCTGTCCCTAGTCTGTAGCAGTGCATGGGATTCTTCCGTCATAAGTGCAGGACTCTGCACTTCTCCTTGTTGAAACTCATGTCAGTCAGATTCAGGACTCACAATTTGTCAGACCACTCTGTTTATTAGCAAAGCGCTCAGCTAATACACCCAGATAATGTGAGCACCATGCAAGACTCAAACTATCTTATTTATAGAGATAAAAGGGCGTGAACTTAAAAAGATAACAAAAGGAAGCAGAACTGATAAGTTTCAGAGTAGCAGCCGTGTTAGTCTGTATCCGCAAAAATAACAGGAGTACTTGTGGCACCTTAGAGACTAACAAATTTATTAGAGCATAAGCTTTCGTGGGCTACAACCCACTTCTTCGGATGCATATAGAATATGCATATAGAATATGCATCCGAAGAAGTGGGTTGTAGCCCACGAAAGCTTATGCTCTAATAAATTTGTTAGTCTCTAAGGTGCCACAAGTACTCCTGTTATTTTTGCAGAACTGATAAGTTTACCTGGGGCTAGACATACATATCTTATTTCCTTATTAACTGTTACCAATCTCCTGTTAATGTCCCACCATTAGCTTAAGTGAACCCATTGTTTCATACCTTAATGTTTCTTTCCTGACAACTATATTTCAACATTCATTATTCCTGCTTAAAGGAACATACAGCATTTCTTTAATCCATTCTATTTTTACAATTATAATTCATTCTACTTTCACACTCATCAAATTTTTTTTGGCCCAATCCTCTAATTTGTCTAGGTCCCTCTGTATCCTATCCCTACCCTCCAGCGTATCTACCACCCCTCCCAGTTTAGTTCATCTGCAAACTTGCTGAGGGTGCAGTCCACGCCATCCTCCAGATCATTAATGAAGATATTGAACAACACCGGCCCCAGGACCGACCCTTGGGGCACTCCGCTTGATACCGGCTGCCAATTACACATGGAGCCATTGATCACTACCCATTGAGCCCGACGATCTAGCCAGCTTTCTATCTACCTTAAGTCCATTCATCCAGCCCATACTTCTTTAGCTTGCCGGCAAGAATACTGTGGGAGACCGTATCAAAAGCTTTGCCAAAGTCAGGGAATAACACATCCACTGCTTTCCCCTCATCCACAGAGTCAGTTATCTCGTCATAGAAGGCAATTAGGTTAGTCAGGCATGACTTGCCCTTGGTGAATCCATGCTGACTGTTCCTGATCACTTTCCTCTCCTCTAAGTGCTTCAGAATTGATTCCTTGAGGACCTGCTCCATGATTTTTCCAGGGACTGCGGTGAGGCTGACTGGCCTGTAGTTCCCCGGATCCTCCTTCTCCCCCCCCCCCCCCAGCCCCCCCTTATTCCTCATTGCTGGCCAGCATTACCAGTACATGTAGCCTGTTGTCAGCTCCATACATCTTTATTAAATGCATGATGGTGGTAGCGGCCTACCTAGGAGGTGAATTCATGTCTTCCCATACTTGGACAATTGGCTATTGAGCAGCAGATTCAGGGAACAAGTCCTTAGTTGTGTCCAATTCATGCTGGACCCTTCTGATTGTCAAGGGTTGATTTTGAACAATGAAAAATCAACATTGAACCCCAAAAAATCAAGTTCATTAGGGCCCTGTTATACTCTATGAATTCAAAGGCCTTTCTCCCAGTTTAATGATTCCAGACAATTGGGCACCTTTGTCTGGACCTCCAATCGCATCCATTGACTTCAATCCACGTATGCCTGGGACTACTGGGCCATATGGCCACACACACTTGCATGATGCAGCATGTAAGATTGTCTCTTTGCCATCTTCTGCCATGCTTGAGGTCAGTTTATTGCCCCAGTTGATGCTCATTGGACAGGCTTATCCGAGTAGCCCCAGAGATACTGGACTCGCTATATTAGTGGACAGAACAATATGTGCCAGAGGGTTCCGTTTGCCCATCCTCCACCAATCAGAACAATAGTCACCAATGTCTCCACAATAGGTTGGGGAGCGCATCTAGGGAAGTGAAAGATTCAAAGTTTGTGGTCAGAGCAGAAAGCTTCCAGTCATATGAACATGCTGGAGCTTCGGGCAATAAACAATGTGCATCAGGCCTTTTGAGATCAGAGCTGGGGAGCAGCAGTTCACACATTTGCAGACAATACCACCGCAGTGTATTAAGTGAACAAGCAGGGATGAACCCACTCCAGCTGGCTTTGTCAGGAAGAAACCGTGCCCACAGCGGCACACTTACCAGGCTCTGAAAACCAGCTGGCTGAGCATCTCAGCAGGACATTCTCAGTCAACCACAAGTGGTCCTTGAAGAGCAGCAGAGTGAGGCAGAATGGGGCATTCCTTCCATTGACTTTTTTACAATGAAGGGCAACAGGAAACGTCCGTTTTGTTCCCAAGCGGGGCTCAGTCCAGGGTCCCTAACTGATGCTTTCCATCTGAACTGGGGAAGAGACCTGTTGTATGCCTTTCCCATTTCCCTCGGATTTCTCGGGTTATCCTCAAACTCACATTGGACCATACTAAGCTGATTCTTATTGCACTGGCCTGGCGAAATAATGTTGGTTCTCTGGCCTTCTCAGTGTGTTAGCTCAGCCTCCCAAATCTCTCTCTCTCTCTCTCCTGCCTGACCTGCTGACCCAGCACCAGGCCCAGGTTATTCTTCCAGCATTTGGCAATCTACACCTCACAGCGTGGATGGTGCATGGCTAAATGAGGAGGAAGGAAAATGCTCAGAAACAGCTCAGATAATAGCGCAATATCTGCCGCATAAGCTGTGGTAATACAGGAAGTTATCCACCTGGGAGATCGTCTGTGAGGAGACTGGCTGACCCTTCATCTAAACCACAAAGGTAGTTCAGACTGTCGTCCCCACAGACATTCTGGACCCATTAGACAAGACCACAAGCAACAAAGATCACATTTCTCAGTGATATCTCAATAGTGAACATTTGTACGGCTGCTACTTGGTCTTTTGTACACACTTTAGCTAGATGTTCTACCAGATGCAGACTTTGGGATGGCTGTTCTGCAGTCTTTGTTTAAATAGAGTCTGCAGCCTTGGATTTCGGTGTGAAGGAACTGATGGGGGTTGGGTGACATCACCCTTGAATAGCCAGGGGAGGGGCTAAGACCACAGGGTCTGAGTGCCACCCCTACAAGTACTGCTAAGCACAATTCTCTGGCTTCGGTGTGCTGGGTGCCTGCACACCTGAATGGAATACACATCTGCACCCACATCTCAAAGAACAAGTTACAGTACAGGTAAGTATCCATTTTATATGGAGTGATGCTACAACACGTGTGAACCTCTTATGCTTAACAATCTGTCCTGCTCTGTATTTAACTTGAACACTCTGGTTTCCTTCTCCAGATCTGAAGAAGAGCTCTGTGAAGCTTGAAAGCTTGTCCCGCGCACCAATAAAAGTTGATCCAATACAAGATATTATCTTGCCCACCTTGTCTCTCTCATATCCTGGGACCAATATAATTACAACACTGTCTCATCCACTCATTTTATATAAAGTCTACCCATAGCCAATAGATAAACCCTTGTGTTCCTGTTGATATCACCTTTGTCGTCATCTCCCTCCCTCTCCATTTTTTACCAAACTGAAGATTGGATGCGTCTCTACAAGAGAGGCTCTAGCACAATCAGAAGTGATGGGCTTGATCACAGAGTGAGGTTCTGCGGAGTGTTTGCTGGAGGTCACGCTAGAAGAGTATAATGGCCCTCTATTAGTGTAAACTCACCTGCTGGGTCTTTCCCTATTTAGATGGATGAGCCCTTTGGGGCAGGGCGCTTCTTCTATTTTATGTGTAAGCATCCAGCACAATGGGGCCCTGATCCTGTTTGGGCCCCCTGCAAGCTACCATAATACATATAAAAACTTTCTATTGCTCTGGGGGTTAAATAGCAGTGGCTGAATTCTTAGGCACAAAAATCCTGTTTTGTGCAAATGTCGTAGTGCTAAAGCTGAAGGAAAAAGCATCAGAAAACATTACTTTAGCAGCGCTGTAGGCAAAGGGGATGCTGCTCTTTCCTATGAGATGTGAGATAAGAGTTAACATAAATTGTTTGTTAGGTGAGGCATTAAATCTCACCCACACTTCCACTCCCTTTCTCCTACAGCCTGCACCGCTGGAACTGCATTGTTTTAATCCGCTCTTGCTCTCTCCCTGCAGCCTGACTCTCTTTGCCACGGTGTGTGAAAAGACAGTGCTGAAACGGGTGCTGAAGGAGCTCTGGAGGGTGGTGATGAATACCATGGAGAAGCTCATTGTGCTGCCTCCACTCACAGACCACACGGTAAAGCATAACCTTCTTCCTTACTCAGTGCAGAAACCATGCTCAGTCTGCTGGACAGCCCTGTCTGGGTAGTGGACTCTGCAGACCAGCCTGTTCTGAAGGGTGAGCATTGAAAGGAAAACTATGGCCATAATCTAAGAAAATAAAGACAGGGCTTTCTTGGTAATGGGATCTTGAGGCAGAGAGAGTGCTCTCCCAGCTCAGAATCTGAGATTCAAAGCGTGACTGTCAACTGCACCAAATTGTTGAATAGGAGTCTGCAATCTTTTTCATAAGGCAATGCGCACCAAATTACCCGGTTGCTGGTGCTGACTACACCGGGTTAGCTTAACCATGGAAACGCTTTCACGTAATGATCATCAGCTCCCTAGGCTGGGGAGTTGTTTGAAGCATGACCAGGATACACCTGATTTCAAAGGTAGACGTATATAAGTGTTCAGCTGCAGGGACCAACTGGATTAATGTGTGTCATGAACTGCAGTGACCTGTTAATGATGAAAAATTAGCCTGTCCCCTAATCCTGGTGAACTACAGAAGCAGATTACATTGCAATCCCAGATATCCAGCTGCTTCCTAGGATGGTGTCCAGTCACAGGCAGAGTAAACTCCTGGCCCTGGGTTATAAGCTAATTGTTTGGAAATGGTCCAGAAATATTACTACTTGTCCACATTAAAGCAGGCTCTTGGCCTGGGGTTGATGTACTGAGTGGCTCTTCTTGTTTGTCACTGGTGTCTGGTATGTGTTGAAAGGTGTTCAGGTCATGGCGTCTGAAGAAGTGGTGGAGACTTGCATCTTGATGTAAATGTATTTGTCTTGTGAGAGGGAGGGCCCTTGTCTCACCCTTAAGGATATTGTAAACACCAGAGCTGTATTGCACACAGTGAATCCTACCTGTCAAGCGAGAAACTATTGCAAGGGATCCGAGCAACAAACTATAGTCTTCGCTCCACGTTCAGGTTTTAAGTGACCATGTTTGTGTTTCTTTAATCAGTTTCATTTGTGTGCTGGATTTAGAATGCAGACAATAAATAACTTTAAGGGAGGGGGGTCATGTGTGTTTTTCTAGGCTACTTTTAAGCTGCTGTGGAAAGAGTCTGTTAGTAGATTTGCGGAAGCCTGAATGTAAGAGCAGCCTTATTATGATCCTAACAATCCCTTCTAACCTGAAGAGATGAAATAAAAGCTTTCCTAGGGCACCAGGGGAAGGAGCTGCTTTGGGCTTTTATGCTGGCCCCTTTTGAAGTTCCCATACTGAGTGGGAGGAAAGCACCTGATGCCACATTTCCCCCTGAAAGGCAATACATAGCTACTGCTTGCAACCCTGCTGGAAGTCACCACAGAATAGCCATTCGGTGATACTCCATATGGCTTCATGTTACCTTCTCTGACACATTCAAAATGGAGAGGCTACGAAAAGAAGCCAGAGTCTTCTCCTGCTTCTGCAGGATTTCTCCCGTTGGCAGGATGTGGCTCTCTGACAAGAAAAGCTAGTCAGCTACTGAGATGTAGGTTATAATGGAATTGTAACTCATCTATTGCTTTCACACCTCTAGGACAGCAGGCAGCAGCAAGTGTCTTAATAACACACTCAGTTCACTGGCTCATAAGCCTGTGGGTATTGAATTTCCATGGATTTCAAGATCAATGGCAACATGAGCTGCAGTAATTCAGAGAGCAATTCACACACCTCACCAATTATAAGTAAAGATCAACATTTAATTACAATACTGTCTCTCTCAGCTGAGTGGATATATGGGGTTAAGTCTCTGGAACTCAATATTTTTGGGCTTCTGAATACATCCCATTTTATTATATTATCAAAGCTAATGCACATTCCTTTCGCCTTCCCCACAGTAGAGTGCAACCCAGCCCGATATTGTGTGGCTGCAGGTCAGTAACCAGATACTTGATTCACACATGGACGGACGGCTCCTCAGATCTCTCTGCCTTATTTGCTATCATTCTCATTACACAATGGGCAGCTACAGCCCACCCAGTTGATGGCCAGAATTACACACACCCCTACTGCGTTTCCTTCTGTGCCCCCAGAAAGACCTGTCTCCCCTAAACGAGTGCATGATCTGGAGTAGACACAAGATTCAGCCTCTAGGGCACGTCTACACTCCTCTTCCAACAGGACTACATGTGTGCGAAGGCAGGACCTTTACATTCACACCCACAGCATCCACATGGAGGGGTTACAGCAGAGCACTTCAATCCGAACTGCAAGTCACCCCCTCCTAGACCAAACTGCAGAGCAGTGTAGATAGATGTGCCCGAAGCTTCAAGAGCTGATTTTACCTCTCACATAGCAGCACCCTGCCTGTTACGCAAACAGATCCTCTGAAGTGGATGGCAGTGCTGCTTTAGCAGTCAGCGGGGGGGAAACTGTTCTGGCAGGGGGGCTGCTAGCACTCCTTATGGCCCGTGGAGATAAATACAACCTCTCTGTTGCATTAGCCAAGGGCAAGGAATTCCAAGTCTGCTCCTGTAGCAATTGTGCGGGGAGGTGGTTTACCTTAGCGTTGGGCCAGCTGAGCTAAATCAGCGTCTCTTCATGAGCTCTGCTGGAAAGTCAGATTCTGCGCACTGCCAGGGTCCTCAGAGAACCACTTCCAAATACGAGAAGCCTTTTCTGTCCCAGGTTAAAAGCTAGCTTGTGATCGCTTAATGTAGCAAAAACACCTTAGAAGAATAAATAATCTTTTATTTTAATGGGCACTATACAGAAGCTCTGCTTGCCAGATAAAGCCTCTTAAATAGATAAACAAAATAATGCCAATAATCAAATCTAAAGGCTGTCTGATCTGAGCGCGGAATACACCTGAATGGAATAAATGTGCCTCAAGGCAGTACTTCATGCAAGCTAAAGCACTCGCGAATTAGTGCCACATAAAGAAATAAACCTGGGTACTAACGAGCTCTTTACAGACAGAAAGACTGTGGGGTTCGTGACCGTCTGCAGACCTGTGTATTGTGTCTCTGTGTTTTGTTACATCTGTCAAATCAAGTGGCAGGATGTGTTAAACTTTGGCAGCTTACTCTTCAGAGAGTGTAAATCGGCATCGCCCATTGACGGACAGCAGCTGAGAACTCTGCCTGAATGGCTTTTTTAAAACAATCAAACCATGAACAGAGATTTTAATTATCCCCAGGCTGCAAATGATAGCTGTCTTATGTCTGTGACAGGCGCAGGTATGAAGACCAAGTGAATTTCCTTGGAAAGCGCTAGGAAAATTAGAACTGCTTACATCCTGCACCACTCAGAACTATGGGTGTCACCAGACAGATGGTAGTACTTCCTGTGATGGCCCATGCTCTCTCCCCATGTTCCTCCATGATGCTTTAACCACTTTTGTTCTGGGGATCACCAGGAAATACTTTTGTGCTAAGCACCCAATGTCAAAGGGTTAAAATATAGTAATGTCCGTATAACATGTGGAGGTTCTGCTGCTTCCCGGGATTGCTGCTGAATTTCTGCAGTGACAGTCGGGGATGGTTCATTCCCAAGGTGATGCACATGGTACAAGGTGTCTCAAGAGAGTTTTGTGGTGGGATGTTTCCTTGCATGGATAAACAGCCTTTTGAGGAGCCATAGTATCTTGTTTACAAGAGCTGTCTTTGCCTGATGACAGAGCTGTCCATGTTATTTCATTTGGGCAATCCCAATTTTGATGACAAACTCATTGTAATAACGGAATAACTTCTGTTTGCAAACATATGCTGACAGAGATTGGCATTGATTGGCAGGGATAGTGCCTAGTGGGAAAGAAAAATTGGAGACTACTTATCTGAGCAGCTTTGTTCCATGAAGCATTCTGAGTCACTGGGTATTGCTCAGTGTTTCAGACCTGGCCTACTTAGGAGCCTGCAGCAGGAATGCTACGTGCCTTGGCTGGCTAATGTTGTTGTTCAAACTCGTATTGAAAAATTCCGAAGAGGAATGACAGAACTGAACTGTGAAATATTAATATTTAAATAGCATTTTGGGGCTACTCATTTAAAATGTCTTGTAACTTGATTTAGAAGAAGTGTGTGCTCTTCTGCTTAGCCCAGCAGGTGCTGAAACCTTAAGAACCTCTTGGAAGTAAAAATGAACTCCAGAAATCACACAGCATTTACCATTTGACCATAAATGCTGATCAAAAGCTCTAAGTGCAGTCACATACAGAGGTCAGGTGTTGCAGTAGTGTGATTATTTAGCAGCACCTTGTAAAAGCTACTAGGATATACCTTTCTTACTCCTGGGGTAATTCTAGCCCACTGAACCTCAATCCCTGAATCTGGAGCCCCACTGCACCCAGACACCCTGCCTCGGGACTCCCACCCCTGCACCCAGACCCCACCCCCCACTGAGCTCCCTGCACTCAAACCCCCACCCTGATGAGTCCCACCCCCACATCCAGGCCCCCATGTCCCTGACCCCCAACTAGCTGCACCTAGACCCCCACCTCACCAAGCCCCACTCCCCCAGCACCCAGACCCCTCTACTTCAGAGACAGCTTACAAAATACAGAGTTAAATGGCGGGGGGAAGGGATATAAGAGACAAGCCAAGTGATCAGGGTGGCAGCAGACATGCAGTGTCTCTGACAGAGTCATAGAGTTTAAGGCCAGAAGGGACCACCAGATCATCCAGTCTGACTACCTGTATTTCACAGGCCACCAGCACCACCCACATGCTAAACCCAACCATCAGAATTAGATCCAAATATATCAGCCCACAGGAGACTAGGCTATGATGTGCCACAGGCAGAGAATGGGAGAGATTGAGATGCACCCGCGCCGAAGACCCCACAATAGCAGAGAAACATTGAAGTGAGATGTACCCAAATAATTCCAGCTAGTGACCTGCACCCCCACATGGCAGAAGGTTTAAAAAAAAATACAGGTCACTGCCAGTCTGACCTGAGGGAAAATTCCTTCCTGACCCCACATATTGTGATCAGTCAGACCCTGAGCACATGAGCAAGAACCAGCCAGCCAAGCATCCGAGAGAGAGAGAATGCTCAGTGCCACTTCAGATCCCTGACACTCCCTGTCCAATGTCCCATCTCCAGCTGTGGCCATCCCTGATGCTTCAGAGAGAGAAAACAAAGCACATACCACCAGAGTACCTGGGGGACAGGGATCCCTTCCTGACCCCTGCAGGTGACCAGCTGGAGCCCTGAAGCATGAGCTTCAGAACATAAGCCATAAACCAGAAGGCGCCCCCAGGGCTGCCAAGCCCTGCCCCCTAACAACATAAGAACGGCCGTACTGGGTCAGACCAAAGGTCCATCTAGCCCAGTATCCTGTCTTCCCACAGTGGCCAATGCCAGGTGCCCCAGAGGGAATGAACAGAACAGGTAATCATCAAATGATCCTTCCCCTGTTGCCCATTCCCAGCTTCTGGCATCACAAGCAACCCCATCACACAATCACACTCATAAATTTGTCCAGCTTTCTCTCAAAACTAGTTAAGTTGTTTGCCCAACTGACCCCTTTGGGAGGCTGCTCCAGAGCTTCCCTCCTCTGACGGTTAGAAACATCATCCTAATTTCCAGCCTGAATTTGTTCATGGCCAGTTTATCCTCATTTATTCTTGTGCCAACACTATCCTTCAGCTTCAATAGCTCTTTGCTCTCCTTGGTGTTTTACTCCCGATGTATTTATACAGTGCAATCCGATTCCCTCTCAGCCTTCTTTTTGCTCCACTACACTAGTCAAACTCTTCCTCCAGAATCTTAGCACTGGGACGGTTTGGTTTGGTGGCTCTCCGGGTGGAAGGATGAGAGCGAAGGGATTACTGAAGTAAGGAAGAATAGTGGGTAAAAGGGTAGGGAGAGGAGGTGTGAAGGAAAATAATGTACAGCGTGAGGGGCTCATTAGAGCTATTTGGAAACATATGGGACTTGTGGAAATTACCGAGTACACCAGCAATCCCAAGGACAGGGCTAGCTTCACTGGACTTCCTTTTGAACTGGTGTATGGTGTTCATTCAGAAAAGTAACTGAAACAAAATTAAACAGCGGTGCCCTAATTATCATTTACTGGCCTGCAGGGACTAGGGTCCAGTTCCCCATTCCAGGGGACGATCCTTCCAGCACAGTTCAGGCCTCACTGAGCAAGAAAGGGGGAAATTCAACTGGAGAAGCCTGCACATTTAGAGCTTCCTCCCCACAGCGCCTGCCAGAGTAGCATGGAAGAGCGTGCAACGGAGAGTGGAGGGAATTCACAGCCAGCGCGAGAGCAGGTTGGATTCCTCAGGCTCTCCACTGAACAGGCCCTTTGTCCAGGGAGGAGGAGAAAACACAGGGGGAGGAAGAAAATAATTTCAAGCACATCCCATAAAGGAGCTTACGAGCAATGGGTGGCAATAACTGTCTGGTTGCTTGTAGCCTTACTCATTTTATATAGGACTCCAGTATCCAGGTGATAGGTGCATTAGAGAAGGGTGGAAAGATGCTACGGCAGAGGAAAAAGGATCAGCATTCATTATGCTGCAATGTATCTGGCTCCAAGTCACATTTCCCAGCACCAGGGCTCCAGCTTCCTTCCTTATTGTGTCATTGTTCACAGGACACAAGTAAACCATGGTGTGGGAACAGGGGATGTCTAGGTGCCGATCTGTTCATGTTTGTGAATAAGGAATTTTTAGAGTATTCCACTAGACCGAGCCTGCCTGTCTTCTGCCTGAGATAATACACTAAAAACCAAACCAATCAAATTGGGGGGCTAACGTGCTTACCCCCACTCTTCGGTTGCACTGTGCTGCATGTCTACATGAAAGTTCTAACTAACAATGTGATCTGCGCTTAGTTTCTAGTCAACTCCATAAAAGCTTTGTACTCCCAGATCTGTAGGTCTGGCTATAATAGAGCTTCCAGTCTAGGGTAATACAATGTATTCACTATCTGTTTGTGTGTAATCCAGCTGGATGTGTAATTGGTTTAAATAGGTGGTTTCTGCAAGCAGTGTACCGCAGCCTGCGGGAGCTCTGAATGTGGCTGTCCACAGGAAGGCTGCTTTTTACTCTAGCTAACAAATGTGTTCCTTAGAAATGGAGGAAAACAACACTAGCATGTCTGGCCCTGGGTTGGTTATGTCAAGATTAATGGACCAGCTTGATTTGCACCTTTTTCCTTTACTTGCTCAAAAATTGATTTCTAATCTTTCTCTCCTTTCTTCCACTTTAACTTCTTGCAATCATAGGGTACGCAGTTGATTTTCAGTGCTGCTAAGGAACTGGGACACTTGTCAAAGTTGAAGGTACTGATGTTGTGTGTGGCTTGCATTTATGTCCTAGTATACAAACATGAAAGTGCAGTAGTGCATAGCATGTGTTCTGTGTCTCCCCCTGTCTGTGACTGGCAATGTGCCCCTTAGAATACATGCTACTAACAGTGCTACGCTTAGATTTACTGCATGGCTTTACATTTACAGTAGATTTAATTATTTGCATGTTCAGTATAACAAGTGAACAATCGGTAATTTATTTTAAAAGGAAAAAGAACACTGAGAATCCATCCAATTCCTCTACATGTACTTGTGCAATAGAAAATGCCAAGTTTTCGCTTTGAGCTCTTTTATAAATAGTAATCAACACTTGAATATCAATGGGAATGTAGGCTGCATTAGCTATTGACAAAGGAATCATTTCTGAATTGGACTCATTGATATGAAAATAACTGTCACTTCTAGAGCAGAGCTGAACTGTGCCCAGAAATTCTGACTGCGTGGGCTCTCTGTTGCTGGAAGTTGGCATTTAGCATGCAGGCTGATCTGATGTGCTTTGACGGCACCGTAGCTGACATGAGTGTCACTAAGTGCACGCTGCCTGACGGTGAGCCAATCAAGCATTGCTCCAGGGGTCACAACAAGAATGATATGCAAATAGAGAAATGGAGATGCTTTATACCGGTCAGGCCCTTCTGAGTATGATTTAACCTTGCTACAGAAAAACTCGTGTGCAAGAGAAGCTGCAAATGAGGAATCGCAACACACGAAATTATCAATTGTGCAGCAGGGAGGATTGGCAGGAAGCTGAACTTGGTACAAGATGCTGAGTACAGAGCGCTTTCCAATGCAAAGAGCATTTTTCTGACTGAATCAATGTATTTTAAATATGTTCCGTTAACAGTTTCCCTGCCATTAAAATTCAGTTGCCTTGTGCATGTATCCCATTTGTTACACTTATTGACACAAGATGCTAATGGACTGTGACTGCATCTGTTTTGTTTCTTCTCCATCAGTGTCTACCCTGCATCTCGGGACCATTATCTCTTTCCTTGAGGCACCCAGGTTTTTCAGGAGCCCCTCGGGCTCCTCTGTGGCAGAACTCAAAGCTCAGATTCCTGTGCTGGGGGCTGTGCTACTTTGCCTGCAGCTGTGAGGCATCTAAGCTGTCTGCCTCCTTTCGTCCTAGTACCCGTGGTCGCAGATTTCAGAGGTAGCTCAGCAGAGGGGCAGCAACTGAGCTTCAGGCAGCCAGCTGGCCAAAGGCTTCGAGAGGATGGGGGACAGTCCTCCTTGTCTTCTCAAGTCACTGGGGTCGCAGGGAGGGCCTTTGCGACTCATAAAGCTGCTGTGAACATAAATCTGAAATGACACACACATTCTGCTAACTGCTATTGCCTGTAAATCTGTTGGATGTAAGTTCAGTGAAATGGACATTTTTTTTTGTACAAAGGACTTCATTTTCAGAATTGCACATGCCTCATTTGCATAGATGCACATTCAGTGTTCCCGTGCAGCCCCTGATTTGCACGCCCACGTATTTCTGTGCACACACAAGTCCAGGATGACGGGAGACGTCCACTGAAGTTCAGTTATGTGCATGTTAGCTGCACACGAAAGCGTACATGCACTCGTCTGTATCTGTCCCAGAGGCATTAGTTCTTCTTTGAGTGATTGCTCATGTGCATTCCAATAGGTGTGTGTGCACGCCGTGTGCACGATCGTCGGAAGATTTTTCCCCTAGCGGTACCTGTCAGGTCGGCTGTGGAGACCCCTGGAGTGGTGCCTTTATGGTGGTGTATATAGGTCCCTGCCGACCCACCACCTGCTCAGTTCCTTCGTGACGGTCATTGGAGCATAGAATCATAGAATATCAGGGTTGGCAGAGACCTCAGGAGATCATCTAGTCCAACCCTCTGCTCAAAGCAGGACCAATCCCCAACTAAATCATCCCAGCCAGGGCTTTGTCAAGCCGGGCCTTAAAAACCTCTAAGGATGGAGATTCCACCACCTCCCTAGGGAACCCATTCCAGTGCTTCACCACCCTCCTAGTGAAATAGTGTTTCCTAATACCCAGCCTAGTCCTCCCCCACTGCAACTTGAGACCATTGCTCCTTGTTCTGTCATCTGCCACCACTGAGAACAGCCGAGCTCCACCCTCTTTGGAACCCCCCTTCAGGTAGTTGAAGGCTGCTATCAAATTCCCCCTCACTCTTCTCTTCTGCAGACTAAATAACCCCAGTTTCCTCAGCCTCTCCTCGTAAGCCATGTGCCCCAGACTCCTGATCATTTTTATTGCCCTCCGCTGGACTCTTTCCAGTTTGTCCACATCCCTTTTGTAGTGGGGGGCCCAGAACTGGACACAATACTCCAGATGTGGCCTCACCAGTGCCGAATACAGGAGAATAATCACTTCCCTCGATCTGCTGGCAATGCTCCTACTAATGCAGCCCAACATGCCATTGGCCTTCTTGGCAACAAAGGCACACTGCTGACTCATATCCAGCTTCTCGTCCACTGTAAACCCCAGGTCCTTTTCTGCAGAACTGCTGCTTAGCCACTCGGTCCCTAGTCTGTAGCAGTGCATGGGATTCTTCCGTCCTAAGTGCAGGACTCTGCACTTGTCCTTGTTGAACCTCATCAGATTTCTTTTGGCCCAATCCTCCAATTTGTCTAGGTCCCTCTGTATCCCATCCCTACCCTCCAGGGTATCTACCTCTCCCCCCCAGTTTAATGTCATCTGCGAACTTGCTGAGGGTGCAGTCCACGCCATCCTCCAGATCATTAATGAAGATATTGAACAAAACCGGCCCCAGGACCGACACCCGGGACACTCCATGTGATACCGGCTGCCAACTAGGCATGGAGCAGCTCAGTCTCTTTCATTCGCAAGTGCCTACCTAGTGGTTCCCTTTTCTTCATTGTACATAGTCGTTAGTTCATTATATACTAGTTTGTAGATAGTTGAACTTACTTTGGGGGGCTTGCCCCGGCCCTAGTTTCCCCAGGCACTGAGGCATGCCTCGGTCGCAGGGGTTTAAGGCATGCAAGAGGTGTGTGAAACCTATGCCCACAAGCGATCCGCACACTGCTTGTCTCAAGTGTTCAGGAGAGGGCCATCAGACAGATAAGTACCCAATTTGCAGGAGCTTTAGACCCAGGACTGTTGTTTGAAGCTCCTCCTGATGGAGTTGGCCCTCTGCCCACAGCCGGCACCGGAAGGGGCACCGGCATCATCGGTGCAAAGCGCCCCGGCCTCGGTGCAGGATGTCCCGGCACTGAGGAAGGACTCCTCCAAGGAGCACCCACACCGCACCCTGACTCGTAAGGCCACTGCTATCAGGTGGCACAGCATAAGAAAAAGAAGGCAGACAGGGCTCATTCCCCTGTCAAGAAGCCAGGAGGGGATTCCAGCAGGGTGCGTCCTCCGGTGGGACACCCACGGTCTGGGCCTCAAGACCCAGCACCATTGACTCTGGCCCCAACAGGAGGCCCATCAAGTCCGGTGCTGGTAGACGCCCTGACTCGGGAAGATCTGGAGGAAGAGCTCGACCTTCCCGCCACACCGGATACCTACGAGGCAGCACGGGACCTCATTGCCATGACGGCACGGGCCCTGGCACCACAAGCCCAGGCACCGGCGACAGAACCGGCTGCAGCATCTATCCCGGCGCCGCATGTGGCTCCAGCACCCTTTGCGGCACTGCTGGTGGCACTGCCTCTCGTTCATCATTGTGGCAAGCCTATGATGCTACCGCGCCGCTCACCATCTCCCGGTACTGGTCGGGCACAGACTACTCTTCCGAGTCAGATGCCGAGTCTTCTGTATCTTGACGCAGCCACTCCTGCTCCCGGTCCCAGCACTGCATGGGTGGAATCATTGGCACCGGCAGTTGCCTGGCAGGGCCCAGTCCAATGGCCTTTTTGGACTCCTTGGGCCTACCATCAGGCTCAGGGTCAGGGCTCCAGGCCGGCATCGGTGGCATCTGCACCCCGTGCCCCCCACTCAGCAACGTCGCTGACTCGACACCCCCCCAGGGCTCCTGAGGACCCCGCACAGGACAGGGACTCCGGGCTGTCACGTTCAGGCGCAGCACCCGAACCAGCGCCATCAGTGATACTAGAGCCACCTCCAGTCACGGGAGGCTCCGAGGCACCTGACTCGACCTCCAGAGAGCCAGAAGGGCAGGAAGACCCTGTCCCATGGGCCTTCCCCTTCTTCTCACCAGACGAGGCGGGGGCGGGCACCACCACTACCCTTCTGGCAATGGACACCAGGACCGCCTTAGGAGGGTGGACCGAAACCTCAATCTCCAGGCAGAGGAGGTCATGGAGGAGTCTGAACCGATGGTGGACATCCTTCCCCTGGAGAGTCCTTCTAGGGTGGCCTTGCCCCTAATAAGAATGATCCAAAACACCACTAAGGTGCTCTGGCAGACCCCGGCGTCTATACCACCCACCGCTAAAGGGGTGGAAAGACGCTATTTTATGCCGCAGAAAGGGTACGAACACCTTTTCACCCACCCCCAACCAGGGACTCTGGTGGTCGATGCAGCAAATCACAAAGAGGGGCAAGGACAGCCGGGTCCTGCGCCTAAGTCACGGGACGCTAAGAAGCTGGACCTTTTTGGCCGAAAGGTCTAGTTGACCGTGGGGCTCAAGCTTCGAGTGGCCAACCAGCAAGCGGTACTCAGCCGCTATGCTTTCAACTCGTGGAGCTCATTGGCAAAGTTCCAGGAGTTGCTCCTGGCTGACTCGCACAAGGAGTTTAGTGCACTCCTTGAGGAGAGTAGGGTGGTCTCCAGAACCTCCCTACAGGCCATGTTAGACTCGGCGGCTCGGATCATGGCCACCGTCATTACAATGAGGCGCAGTGCGTGGCTCCAGGTTTCGGGAATACCACCGGAGGTCCAGAACACGATTCAGGACCTCCCCTTTGACTGCGGGCTTGTTCGCCCAAACGACAGACTCTCGCCTGCACAGCCTTAAGGACTCGCGGGCAACTTTGTAGTCTTTGGGGATCCACATCCCTGCACCTCAAAGAAAGCCTTTCAAGCCTCAGCCCCCATTCCGCTTCTACTCTGGGCTTCCTAGGCAAGACTCGCCAAGGAGATGGGGCAGAAATAATAGGAGGCACCCACCACAGTCCTCTTCAGGCCAAGGCCAGGGTTTGGCCAAACAGCCCCCTGGCCCAAAGCCAAACTTTTGAAGATGCGCCCGAGGACGGAGCATCAGTTTCAGTCTCTGTTCCTCCCCCTCCCCCCTTTTGTGAATAGACTCTCCCACTTCTACTATGCTTGGTCCCAGAGCATGTCAGATCGCTGAGTCCTCAGCACGGTAGAGGTGGGATATTCTATCCAATTCTGTTCCCTCCCACCCACCTTCCCCGTCCCTCTTCAGGGACTCTTCTCACAAACAACTCCTCTTAGACTCATAGACTTTAAGGTCAGAAGGGACCATTATGATCATCTAGTCTGACCTCCTGCACAACGCAGGCCACAGAATCTCACCCACCCACTCCTGTAACAAACCCCTAACCTATGCCTGAGTTATTGAAGTCCTCAAATCGTGGTTTAAAGACCTCAAGGGGCAGAGAATCCTCCAGCAAGTGACCCGTGCCCCACGCTGCAGAGGAAGGCAAAAATCCTCCAGGGCCTCTGCCAATCTGCCCTGGAGGAAAATTCCTTCCCGACCCCAAATATGGCGATCAGTTAAACCCTGAGCATATGGGCAAGACTCACCAGCCAGCACCCAGGAAAGAATTCTCTGTAGTAACTCAGATCCCACCCCATATAACATCCCATCACAGACCATTGGGCATATTTACCTGCTAATAATCAAAGATCAATTAATTGCCAAAATTAGGCTATCCCATCATACCATCCCCTCCATAAACTTATCACGCTTAGTCTTGAAGCCAGATATATGTCTTTTGCCCCCACTGCTGCCCTTGGAAGGCTGTTCCAGAACTTCACTCCTCTAATGGTTAGAAACCTTCGTCTAATTTCAACTCTAAACTTCCTAATGTCCAGTTTATATCCATTTGTTCTTGTGTCCACATTGGTACTGAGCTTAATCCTCTCCCTCCCTGATATTTATCCTTCTGATATATTTATAGAGAGCAATCATATCTCCCCTCAGCCTTCTTTTGGTTAGGCTAAACAAGCCAAGCTCTTTGAGTCTCCTTTCATATGACAGGTTTTCCATTCCTCGGATCATCCTAGTGGCCCTTCTCTGTACCTGTTCCAGTTTGAATTCATCCTTTTTAAACATGGGAGACCAGAACTGCACACAATATTCCAGATGAGGTCTCACCAGTGCCTTGTATAATGGTACTAACACCTCCTTAGCTCTACTGGAAATACCTCGCCTGATGCATCCCAAGACCGCATTAGCTTTTTTAACGGCCATATCACATTGGCGGCTCATAGTCATCCTGTGATCAACCAATACTCCGAGGTCCTTCTTCTCCTCCTCCTCTGTTACTTCCAACTGATGAGTCCCCAATTTATAACCAAAATTCTTGCAGGAGGTGCATTCACTTCTCGCTCTAGGGGCAACAGAGGAGGTTCCTCAGGAGTTCAGGGGCAAGGAGTCCTACTCCTGCTATTTCCTCATCCCCAAGGCCAAGGGTGGGCTCTGGCCTATCCTGGATCTGCGAGACCTCAACACATTCATAAGATAAGTGAAGTTTCCCTTGATCTCTCTGGCCGCCATTATTCCTTCCCTGGATCCGGGGGACTGGTACACTGTCCTCAACTTCAAAGATGCGTACATCCATATATCCATTATCCCGGCCCACAGACGATTCCTCAGGTTCGTGGTCAGTGGCCAGCAGTACCAGTTCAGGGTGCTCCCGTTCGGGCTCTCAGCGGCCCCCCGGGAATTCACCAAGTGTATGGCGGTCGTGACAGCCTTCCTCCGCAAACGCCAGGTGCAAGTGTTCCCATAACTGGACGACTGGCTCGTCAAGGCTGAATCACAAGCACAGGCTGCAGAGCATGTGTCCCTGGCCCGAGCCACATTCCACAGTCTGGGCCTCATATTGAATGTACCCAAATGCACACTGGCCCCGATGCAGAGAATAGAGTTCATGGGGGCTCTCTTGGACTCCATGCAGGCCAGGGCATTCCTGCCTGAGCTGTGCTTTCAAGCGCTCACGGACATTGTCGAAAACCTTTGCCGGTTTCCCACAACCACGGCCAGAAATTGCATGAAGCTATTGGGGCAGCCTGCACATACGTGGTCCAGCACGCCAGGTTACGCCTTCGGCCACTCCAGGCGTGGGTGCACAGGCCGGGCAGGGACCCGCTGGACACGATAGTTACCTTCCCCCCTCGCATCCTCGAGTCTCTCCACTAGTGGCTGAAGCCACAAGTGGTCTGTGTGGGAGTACCCTTTGCCAAACCCGAATCTGGTCACTGACACCTCGGTGCTCGGTTGGGGAGCGCACCTGGGCAATATCAGAACCCACGTATGGTCCCATGCAGAACTATCACTGCATATCAACATAAGGGAGCTGAGGATGGTTCATCTGGCATGCCAAGAGTTCCAGGCCCGCTTTCAGGGCGCGTGTGTGTCGGTGCTGACAGACAACACTGCAGCGATGTTCTATATAAACAAGCAGGGTGGTGCTCGCTCCTCTCCCCGCCAGGAAGCCCTCGAGCTGTGGGATTTTTGCATCACCCACTCAATGCACCTAGAGGTGTCGCACCTTCTGGGAGCGCAAAACGATCTAGTCGACCGCCTCAGCCGCTGGTTTCACGATCACGAATGGTCCCTTAGGCCAGACATTGCGCACTCAATTTTCCAGAGATGGGGCTCTCCCCACATAGACCTGTTCGCGATGCAGAGCAACAGGAAGTGCCAGCGGTTCTGCTCCTTCCTAAACCACTGCCCAGGCTCCATCGTGGACACCTTTCACCTTTCATGGACGAGTCACCTGCTGTATGCGTTCCCGCCCTTTCCTCTCATACACAAAGTCCTTCTCAAGGTTCGCTGGGACGGGGCTTCCTTGATCCTCATGGCACCAGCGTGGCCCCGCCAGCACTGGTTCACCATGTTGATGAACTTCTCAGTCGACAGACCAGTAGCTCTTCCCATGTGCCCGACCCTCATCACACAGGACCACAACCACCTACAACACCCCAATCTGGAGTCCCTCCACTTGATGGCGTGGAAACTCCATGGCTGAACCCTCTTGAGCTTCAGTGTTCGGACCCAGTGAGGGAGGTCCTGCTGGGAAGTAGGAAACCCTCCGCTCATGCCACGTACCTGGCAAAGTGGAAGCGTTTTTCCATCTGGTCTCTGCAGAGGGGAACCGAACCGCAACTAGTGCCAATTCCCTTGTTTTGGATTACCTGTTATATCTCCAGCAGCAGGGGTTGGCAATATCATCTCTCAGGGTACACCTGGCTGCTATTTCGGCCTTCCACCCGGGGGGCAGTGGGTAGGTCAGTCTTCAGTAATCCCGTGGTGGCTGGTTTCTCAAGGGCTGGGACAGATTTTATCCCCAGGTATGACGGCCCGTTCCCCAGTGGGTCCTCAACCTGGTCCTGTCTGCATTCATGGGGCCCCCTTTTGAGCCCATGGCAACCTGCCATCTGTCCTACCTTTCCTGGAAGGTGGCCTTTCTCGTGGCCATAACCACGGCTAGAAGGGTATCCAAGCTCAGAGCACTGATTTCCGAGCCCCCCTATACGGTCTTTTATAAAGACAAGGTGCAGCTACACCCTCACCCTACGTTTCTGCCAAAGGCAGTCTCCCAGTTTCATATGAACCAAGACACATTTTTACCTGTGTTCTTCCCTAAGCCCCATGCCAGTAACAGAGAACGCATGTTCCATTCCCTGGACGTTAGGCATGCCCTAGCATTCTACATTAAGCGCACAAAGCCATTTCGTAAGTCACCGCTGCTCTTTATTGCAATCGCAGAAAGGATGAGAGGGCTCCCGATCTCGTCCCAGCGCATTTCATCATGGATCACGTCCTATATCAGGACTTGCTACGACCTGGCAAAACTTCCAGCCCCTCCGCTTACGGCGCACTCCACGAGGTAGCACTCCATGACGCAGGTGTTGTCCGCAGCGTTCCTGGTGCAGGTCCCTATCCAGGACATATACAAGGCAACAACATGGTCTTCCATCCACACCTTCACGTCACACTACGCCATTACCCAGCAGGTGAGGGGCGATGCAGCAGTCCTGCACTCAGCAACCAGGTGAACTCCGACCCCTCCCCCCAAGGGAAACTGCTTGGGAGTCACCTATTGGAATGCACATGAGCAATCACTCGAAGAAGAAAAAACGGTTACCTACCTCTCGTAACTGTTGTTCTTTGAGATGTGTTGCTCATGTCCATTCTAAATCCCTCCCCTCTGTTGGAGTATTCCAGCAAGAAGGAACTGAGCAGGCGGCAGGTCGGCAGGGACCTATATACGCTGCCATAAAGGTGCCACTCCAGGGGTCTCCACCGCCGAACTGACAGGTACCGCTAGGGGAAAAACCTTCCAACGATTGTGCACATGGCACGCACACACCTATTGGAATGGACATGAGCAACACATCTCGAAGAATAACAGTTACGAGAGGTAGGTAACTGTTTTTTCTAATAGAACACTGAATCCAAATGAGCTTTGGCAGAAGAGCAAAGGTTCCAAAGGGGTGTCGGTTCTGCAGGCCTGAGTAGCTGTAATCACTATGTTTAAGACTAAAAGAGAGAGCACGAATGAAAGGCCATGCTGAGCCACCTTGGCTTCTCTGCCATTTGGCAGGATGCTTAGGAGATCCGAACCACTCTTTGCATTTTTAATACAAAAAGGAAAGGCTAAAGAAAGCGCAGGCATGTCTAGTAACTCAGCTGAAAAACTGAAGCTGGCAAACTGGACAACAGTGGTCTCTTGTCCTGTTGATGAATCGAGTCATGTGTTTTAGAGTAATGTCACGGTCCGAAAAGTGACCATGAAAATGGCACATTGGTAATATGCATATTTGATTCCCAGGTATCTTCTAAACATCATCTGCTCGGTTTGCTGAATGGAAACAAGTTTTTCCTGCTGTCTGTGCTTGAGCCCATATACAGCGTCCATGGAGCAGGGAGCTTGCAGGCTGCTCTGCCTCCCGTTGTCCCAGAATGGCCAGCTCAGTTCTGACTCCAGATCTTTGTCGCTGATGCTGCTGTCTGAAGCAAGGAAGAATGCAGCTGGCTCTTTCTTGTGCTGATCACAGCCATGCTGGCAGTCAGTGAAATTGTGTTCTCACTTGAAATCTTGTAATGAAGTGTTTTTATTGTGTTTGCAAAGTGCTCCTGGCTTGCAAGGCCACACCTCTTGTACTCTGTTATGGAAGCGATGATGGCTGATGAAAACAAGCTGCGTATGCAGGAGATGAAGATCACAGGCAACTCTTTGACTGCAGATGTTGCGATGCTGAAGCTCTTGGGCTGATAAATCCATGTAACATAGTTAAATATTGCTTACTCTGAAGAACTCCATGTGGAAGCAGACACATGTTACTCCCCAAATGGTAACGTGGACCAAGGTCCGTTTCAGTAGCAGCTCAAACATCCGAGAAGAAGAAGAGTTTCAAAGGTTTAGGAGAGAGAAAGGCTGATCTCCTAGTATGGGCTCCAAAGGTAGGGAATCTCCCAACTGGCAGACGGACGTAGGAGCCGTTTCAACAGGACTTAGCAGCAGATGAGAGAGCTGCTCTATGTTCTGGAAATACCGCTACCTTGATTAAACAAGCCCACTCCCAGGATAGGGTAGCCGGGTGCTCTAGACGAATGAGATGCTTATTCTGAGACTGACCGAAGAGAATGCTTTGCCCTCTGTGCACAGGAATGTGAAGCAGCATCAGCTTCAACTGAGCTACGTGCAGCTCATAAGAGAAACTGAAGAAAACTCCTGGTTCCGTAGCGGAAGAAATGCTGTTCAATACTGGCCATTGCCTGGAGAAGAGACTGCTGTGGTCTCAATGGGTAGCTCCACACATCGGTGCTGCTCTGGGATGCGGCATTAGAACCTGTTAAAGGGCAAACTAGTAACTGTGTGAATCCTAAACCAGAAGCACCTGCCCCATCCCGGAGCTAGGCATGCAGGCAAAGATTTTCAAATCAGGGGTCTAAAGTTTTGGCTCCTTCCATTTATACTAAAAGACCTGACAAAGTGGGCTGATTTTTTTTTTTCTTCCCCAAAGCATGGAGCACCCAATAACTACCATGGACTTCAATGGGAGCCACTGGGCACCAGCACTCTTGAAATACAGGCTACTTAGGTCCATCAATGGCTATTAGCCAGGCTGGGCAGGGATGGTGTCTCTAGCCTCAGTTTGCCAGAAGCTGGGAATGGGCGACAGGGGATGGATCACTTGATGATTCCCTGTTCTGTTCATTTCCTCTGGCATTGGCCACTGTCGGAAGACAGGATACTGGGCTGGATGGATCATTGGTGTGACCCAGTCTGGCCGTTCTTATGTTCTGTATGGACGTAGGAGCCGAACTTTGTTTGAAAATCTGGGCCATATGAATCTAGGCCAGCTGCGCGCACATGTTCAGCGTGAGGGCTGAACATATTACTTTGCAAAGGTCAAGGGGCCACAATCTATACTGAACTAAAGGAGGAGCCAGGCTCAACCAGATAACAAATGGAACATCAGCCAGGTCAGCCTCTGGAACAAGCACCTGGCAGTAAGAGAACAATACATGTACCTATCTTTGGTCATTATGAAGATTGACTGGGCTCCCATGGCAAATGTTAGAAATACAAGACAGGAACAGGTAGGCTACATCCTGGCTCTGTTTGCTATGAAAGGGACACAGTAGCCAGGCAGGCATGTCTCCCTGAAAGGTGTCATGCAGCAGTCAGAGTTCCCAGTGGGAAAATGTCTGGGTTTTGATAGACCCGATACATTCACAAAATGTGTAGTGGCGATATTGTGTGTAATAAATTGTATTGACTCGTTCCCCTACATATTGACCACGAATGCTGCTGCTACTAAAATTCTAAACCTCTCAGCAGCTCAAATGGCCAAACCACCTGCTGGAGAAACTGTCCTTCACCTCCCAGAATGTAGAATTTACTCTCCAAACTTACGATGGCCTGAGGCCTAGCCTGCAAAGAGAGAGTGCTTGGCCCGGTGACAGGTCTGCATGTTGATTGTCTCATGACACTTGACTAGAAATATATTCTATTAACAGTATATTCTAACAGATGGACAATTGGAAAAGGAAGATTTCCAGGGGGATACACAGCACTGATTTTTAGTTGTGGTAGGTCCCAAGATTTCCATATTTTAGGTAACTTTTAGAAGTTTCTAGACTGTATTACTCTTCTTCCTTTGATGATCTGTACTGTTTCACTCGGCACCAAGGCAATCAGCCTGTTTGCATAGAGGGGTATGAAAAATACAGTAGGACCAATACATTTTTTTCCAAAAAAATCTCTCAAGCAGTTTTTCTGTCCAAGTTGTGACACACACAGAATACGTCACTGTGGGCTGAAGGTTCTGTTAGTAGTAGTTTTGGGGCGAGCTGCATAATTCATGAGTGACAAGCAAATTTGTCATTTAGGGCTTTTCATGACACAGGGCCGCAGAGTACAAGCTTGGATTAAAATGCAATCTGTCACCATTGTGAGTTTACCTCCTTCCCTCTTGAGCACACAACAGAATTGGAGGAAACCTTTTTTTTATCGGTTGCATCAAAGAATGATTCTGAAAGAGTCCCTATCACTCTTTCTTACATAGCTGAATCAGTGCCCCCGCCCTGTGTGAATCCAGTGCACCTAGATTTACTGTGGACTCCCCGGCCTTTGCCACTAGCAGTATAGTAATGTTTGATCTGATGGTTCTTTTCAGGATCACATGGTGAAGGAAGAAACTAGAAGTCTCACTCCAAAGCAGTGTGCGGTTCTGGACCTGGCTCTGGATACTATCAAAGTGAGTGACTCCCCGGACGCTGTTCTGGAATGGATCGTGCGTGGCATGTATCTTAGTGAATGATCAGCAATAAGGTACCAGAATGACTCAGGGCTACCAAGTGTGTGGCATAAACCCACTTCTGAAGAGGTGCCCAGGTAAACACCTACATGGCACTCAGGTCAATAGTACTGTGGAGCCAGCATATTAAGGGGCCTGTGTGATTGTAGAGTCAGGATCTGACACACGGGTGGGGGAGCTGTCGGGGTGAACAATCAGCCACTGCTGCAAAAAATGCTTCACGAAGATTTCAGCTCCCTCTGCTCTCGGAGGGGCTGCCAGCAGCTTGTCTGTTGCTGGTGGCAGTTTTCCTTTTATGTTGTTGCTTTTACTCTTTGCTCTTAGCAATATTTCCATGCTGGTGGGAACGGTCTAAAGAAAACCTTCTTGGAGAAGAGCCCAGACCTGCAGTCGCTCCGCTATGCGCTGTCCCTCTACACTCAGACCACAGACACTCTCATCAAAACCTTTGTCCAGACACAGACAGCTCAGGGTAAGGCTCTTTTCTGTCCTCAGGAGGGTTGACTAAAGCTCTCCAGTGTGGTGGTAATTGCCATGGCTTGCACTACTGGTTTGCAGCGGCTTTGGCAGTCAGGCTCCTGGAAACATGACCGTTTCAGAGCTGCAATTTGCTGGGGTTTTCCTGCTCAACATTTACATCTTGAGGGAACAGAAATATGTGCAAATTTAACTCCTGGAGGTTTTCTTTCCTGATGCTAATTTCACAGCCAAGCTCCTGGCGCTAATGTTGGGAAGTGATTTGGGGGAAGTGAAATTTGGCGTTATTGTACTGGGAGTTGTATTGTTTTGTGGAAGGTGATTCCAAGCAGGTATCAACCCAGAAGCGGACCACACATAGGTCATAGGCCACTCACCAGCAGCCCAGGCAGTTCTGACTAATCCTGGTTGATAGCAATGCTGAGAGTCACAAGGAGGAGGACACTTCATTACAAGAATAATGAAGCTGAAGGTCTTGCTTTGTGTCCAGCCAGTATAGGATATATGCTACCTAGATTATTACCTATCTTTATTGCTGGAGGGAAAGACACAGCAGTAGCACAAGTTATTTACTACGCTGCTGTGATGGCCCACTGGGAGTTCTGTGGAAGCCAGGGTAACACTGCCACATTGTCACCCTGTACTAATGTGGCTAATGATTTGTTGCTGTGGATCTCTCAGCTGTTCAGAAGCAGTGGTCTCCTCGTTTCTGCACAGAATAGTATCAGTCCATAGCCAGAGGACGTTCATTGGCCACCTGTGTGGTTTTGTAGTTCTTGCTCATCTCTGGAGAAGGACATGGAAAACCAATGAAACGAACACTAGGCTAAGGTAATATCTTAAGGTTATAGCCTAAGATTTCAGGTTATATTCTGATTTAAATGCAGTCTGGGGGGTGGGACCTCCCATTCCAATGTTGCTGTTAAAAGAAAGTGATGGCTAAAGCTGTGAGAGTCAGACCTGTCTGGGATCTCCATACAGTTCCCTCGGTGCAAGCTGTCCCAAAGAACAAACAATGCAAGCAACTCTGGGGGGGTCCCATGCAGTCTCACCACTTATAGTCCAGTTTCTCCCCACCTCCACCAGTCCTCCAGCAGCCTGGGGTCCCACAAATCATAACATCTGTGCTCTCCTGCTGCCTGACTCTGCCAGCATGACTCTGCTACCAAGCATGGGATTGGAATGGAGAAGTGGAAGAAGCTCTTCTAAAACATCTTGTTTGCTGCTGTATGGAAGGGCCTAGTCAAAATCTGAATTTTAGAGTATCCACCTCTCTCTGCTTGGAGAATTTGATGACAAAAGAGGCAGAAGCAAGAATCCTTTTAAAGTCAAATAAAGTGTCCCTCAGGCAGCTTTCTGTGGGACTGAAACACACACTTACAACAAACACCTTTTCTTTTGAGATCTAGAACAGCGGCTCTCAACCTTTCCAGACAACTGTACCCTTTCAGGAGTCTGATTTTGTCTTGCGGTACCCAAGTTTCACCTCACTGAAAAACGACTTGCTTACAAAACCAGACATACAACTACAAAAGTGCCACAGCACCCTATTACTGAGAAATTGCTGACTTTCTCATTTTACCATATAATTATAAAATCAATCAATTGGAATATAAATATTGTACTTACATTTCAGTGTATAGTATATAGAGCAGTATAAACAAATCTTTGTATGAAATTTTAGTTTGTACTGACTTCACTAGTGTTTTTTACATAGCCTGTTGTAAACCTAGACACACATCGAGATGATTTGATGTACCCCCGGGAAGACCTCTGCGTACCCCTGGTTGAGAACCACTGATCTAGAAACACAATGCATGTACCTGCTTCAAAGTTACCTAAAGAATCAAGCTACTATCATCAGCAAGGAAAAAGCTCCTGAAGCTGTATCTCTGCAAAGCAATGGAGACATCTGGTGGCCAGACAGAGTAAGCACAGCTGTTATCTATGTCAAGATGCCTTTCGCAATGAACTCCAGCGAACAAAATCCTCCAGATGTTGGAGTGAGGGAAATGAGAAGGGACCCATCTTTTTATTAGGTACCCATACATATGGTAAGAGTCAGTTTTGTGGCTCAGTCAGGGCAAAGCACTTCCCAGCCCAACAAGATGTATAACACAGTTGCCAGTTTTGGTTGGACATATTCCTGGAGGTTTCCTTACATGGCATGTTTAATTCCTGGAGACTCCAGGAAAATCCTGGAGGGTTGGCAACCCTAAAAATGAACCAGGCTCCTAAATCCCTCTGATTTTGCCTTTTATCTACTTTAGCATAGCTTGTCACTGCTGAGGCCCTCATCCGTGCCACGTGAAAGCAGGCGACTTCACTAGGCCGTATACCCTGCACATTATCTGGACGTTCCAGGCTGTGGGATAACATTGTGCATTGTCATACCACACTCAGTTATGCTGGGCTGCACTGATGTGTTGTTAATACAAGAGCAAAGGGACATTCAACTAAACGGAAAAGTGGCAAATTCAAAACTGATGCAAGAAAATACTATTTCACACAGTGCAGCGTTAGCCTGTGGAATTCATTGCCACAAGATATTGAGGCCACATGTGTAACAGGATTCAAAAAAAGATTAGACGTTTGTGTGGATAACAGAAATATCCAGGGCGGTTACAGGAAATATTGTTTTTAAAGAGGCTTGAGAGGGATATAAACCGCCAGCTTCAAAGCACAAGCGAAGCGCACTCCTGGGGGGTTAGGAGGGAACTTTCTCTGTGAGGTTCTCCCACAACTGGCTGCTGAGAGGTCACTTCTCTGAAGCACTGTTGGAGATGGGACACTGGACTAGGTGGAGCACTGGGCGAATTCAATCTGGCAGTCCCCATGTTGCTGTATACTGTACCCTAGAGAATTCTCCAGGCTGGGAGCCCTTGAGGACTTTGGGGGAGGGTTTGAGCCAGGCCGCCTGCTGACTGATTTTTTTGTAGCAGCATTGAAGAAGCTGTGAACTGAGTACTCTTTGGCCACAGTTCAGTTCCGGGCCCTGTGCTGGGGTTGGACCTTGCAAACACATCTAAATAGCCCCAGACTATAGAATGATTTGGAGAACTTGGGGCGTGTGTCTAGGGGGCAGAGGGAACAGCACCAGTGTTTAGGGCTGATTCCTGCTTTACAGAGTTCTCTCCAGCTGGGGTTTCCTCTCACGTTCTTAAGGCCTCCCACAGGCTTGTAGGAGGAAATGGCTGAAAAAAGTCAATGCTGTGCTCATGTAACTGTGAGTGAGGTGTCTGCCACCCCTGCTGCACCTCTGAACTGTCGTGCATGGCAGCCTCTGAGGCACTCCAGCCCCCTCTGACTGCAAAGGCTTCGGTAGCACAAAGCTATTCGACTTCCAAGCTAAGACGTGTGAGGATCAGAGCTCTGTGTACTTCTGCCAGCAGCACGAATCATGACCTCACCATGCTAACCCAAACTGATTCCCTGGCCTGTAGAAACAGCATCGCTTTACAACCCTGTGCTGGTGCAGCAGACTGGGTATATTTAGTCTATTAAGAGCTAGAATATTTGACTTCCTCAAGTTGTATTTGTCTGAGTGTCACTGATAATTGGATTGTAATTCACACTCTTCTCTCTTTGTCCTGCCTGCTCCTTGCCTTTTGAATTCATGACTCAGTGCATGATGGGAAAGGTATTAGGTTTACCGCTAATGAGGACGTTCTTCCTGATAAGGGTATGTTCAAGACTAATGCTGTTACCATAACAACATTAGCCAGCTGCAAACTTCCCTTGCTTTTGGAAACCTGTTCCAGAGACCCACCTCCCTGTAGCTCCCCATAGAACCTACCCCTTGTGGACTGCTTCCACCCTACAGAGAGCAGAGCCGTGGGCTGTGTGACGCAAGGAGGTGGGTCCTGCCGTGCAGGCTCTGCTGGAGCTTGAGATTAATTCACAGGAATGTACATTCTGTTCTGACAATACAGGGTTAATAAACAGTCTCTTTGCCAGATGCTACAGGCTGCCCTTATCCTCTGCTATGCACTACCTATGGCTGTGTGACCACTACTAGATGTGCATGCTCACATGCTGCTGAGGCAGATTCTTCATGGTACATGGTAATGTGTAATGCATACGCAAGGGTAGGGATCAGCTGAAGAGTTTGACTTCGAGAGGGAAGCTAGAAGTCCTGCCACTCGCTTGAATCCTGCTGGGTTTCAGCTCTCCAATTTTTGTATGTTGCCCAAAGCTTTTGTTTTTTAGGTGAAAACGTATCTGTAACATGTTGCACATGTGATTTCAGTGTACAGCCCTCACCCTCACATATCACAAATCTAGCAAGATTTCCATGCCCAAGTTTTAATTCAGTCACCACCACCAAGAAATTAGTAAATGGTGTAGAATGTTTCTGGCCTATTTGCCATCTACTGATATTCCCAGGGCCTCTGCGTATAAGAGCACTTCAGATAAGAAAGCAGGATCTTCCTATAAAAAGAAACAGAGTTAAGATAGACAAGCCCCAAACCGGATCAGCTTTAAAACTTAATAGGCCAGATTCTGCTCTCCCCAGTGTAAATCAGGAAGTGGCTCCTTCAGAGTCTGTTGGGTTACATTGGGGTAAATGAAATGCAGATCAGGCCCAATGTAATTTTGGTAAAACATGATGCATGCTCCCCAAAACAAGGGCCATAACATTGAAAAATGCCAGCTTCATTGCTGGATAGCTTGCCTGCAGCACAGCTCCGTCCCTTGAGTTTCTTCCAAAGCAGAGTCATGCATGTCACTCAGTTCCTGTACTCTGAACATCCTCTTGGTTTTTGTGGGCAGGAAGGGCATTGAAATATACAAGGTCCCTCAAGTGCCTGGAGGGCAGGTTTCTTTGTGGTTTTTCTATATATATATCAGTAAAAATGTCAGCAACCTGTCTACTCATCAGAACAATGCTGGAAGAGAGTGAAGGAGCAATGTGATGTGCACATACCAACAAACTAAAATTAGACCCCCCCAACCTTGATTGGGTGTTTACATACTGTTCCTTCCTCTCTGTACTTAGTCAGTTTCTACTAGTACACAGTCTGGTGATCGGAAGAAGATACAGCCAAGAAAATCCACTCAGCCTGTTCATATCTTAAACGACTGTTTAGAGCTCCCAGGGCATGATAAATAAATTAGAGCCTTCAGGTGCACTCCCAAAAAGAATCAGTTACAGTTCAAGATACATGAACATATGTCAAGTTGCCTTGATCTGCATGCAATTACTGTCTGTACCACATCATACACACTTCAGGAAATGGCATACATTTGTTTACATCCTCCTCTTTTAAAATGACAGTGATTGCTGCCTACAAAATACCCTTCAAGCATTTGAATTCAGTCATACATCAGAGCAGTGTTTCTCAACGCTTTTGTCCTGGGGACCCCCTTTGGACTTAAAAAATTGTAACCCCCAACCTTAAGCTTGGGGGCTTGGGGCTTCAGCCCTGTTTAGGGCTGAAACATGTAAATTAGCTTTGTGGGGCCCCTGGCAAGTTGCCCTGCTTGCAACCCCCCAACATCAGCCCTGCTTGCAACCCCCCATAATCCCTCTTGCAACCCCCCCTGGGGGTTGCGACCTCCAGGTTGAGAAACACTGCATTAGAGAATTTAACCAAATGATTTTTTTTAGTGCTCTCTTTCAAATTTTGTCCTGAATTTCACTCAAACACAACATAACATGAGAATTGTAAAGCTCATTTGACCTCTGTCTCTTCCCCTGGCCTGTTCTATTAAAACATGCTACCTTTTCCTTTATGAAACTCTTTTTTGAAACTACTCACTGGCTGACTGATAAAGGAAAGTTTCTAAGCAGCTTGTAAACTCTTAACTTTCCTCGTAGTCTTATGTGGTCTGAAGGGACTCTCCTCTTCCTTGGGGATGGAGGCACTGGGAATCGTAGCTTTTATCCAGTGTGCAAGTACAGAACGCTGTTTGGAAGACTGGATGTGTACTTTGGCTCAGAGCAAATTTAGTATCAATACTATGTCCTCATCCCTTGTTTCCGAACCTTCCCCCCTCTGTTTTCACTAGTTCCATTTGCATGGAGGGAAATGGTGCTTGCCCCGGGTCACAGGAATGCCCACATGTGTGCAATATCTTGGTAGGAACTCATTAGCAGATGCTTTCTGTTGGGATCCATTGTAGGTTTTCAAGGCACTTCAAAAACCATGCTGTAATCCTTCCTAGTGTGAAATCTTTGCAGTATAATTACTTTTATAATCTGTTCCAAAAAGTTGTAATGTATGTGGTGTGTATTTGGCCTACAAATGTGGTGTTGGATCGACCTTTGCATTATCAAACTAGAAGGGTCTGCAAGGAAGCTGGTTATGGGCTAACTTACTGCAAATGGGATATTGCCTTGCCGAGCGCATAAGCTGAAGCTGGGTGCCAATAAACTAATCTTTCTTTCGGTGTTTGTCACTCTTTGCATCAGGTTCTGGTGTGGATGATCCAGTGGGTGACGTGTCCATACAGATCGACCTGTATACACACCCAGGAACTGGTGAACACAAGGTCACAGTGAAAGGTATAGTAAAGCAGGAAGCACTGCTGGTGCTAACCTCTGTCCAGCAGGAATGAACTGGTACTGTACTGCTGTGTCCATGCTGTAGGCTGGCATATATCAGTGTATCTGATTTTGTCCAGTCTGTGGGTAGAGTTAACGATTATACTAAATGAAGACCAAAACTGGGCTCCCATCTGGAGTATCTAGAGAAACAGCCGCATGATGGCAGTGGTGTCCCAGCTCACCCAGTCACATGGTGATGCATAGTTCTTTCCTTTTTGAAAGTAATTTAGTGGAACACACTCAAGTCAAATACATGGCTCTCATCAGGCCTGCAAATATCCCACCAAGGTGGTGTGCTCTGCCCAGCAAGGCACAAAATGACAACATTCATTAAGGAACTATTCCATTCACTGAGCCACCCAGAGAGCAGAGTCTGTACACGTTCAGGGATTTGGGGCTTAGTCTTGATGGCCAAATGGGCATGACAGTGATTCAGCTGAGGCTACCTCTTCCTCCTCCCTCTCCACGGCTCCTTCTCAGTTACTTTCTCGCTAGCCTATGTTTGCTGCCTTTAATTTGTTTTCTTTATTTCTTCAAATGTATAAAAGTCTCTCTAAGGCCCCCATCCCACAGAGTAAAACCCACACTGTAACAGGAGGGGTTGCCTATACATAAATATCCACCATCTCTCCGCACAAAGGCCTGGGGGAAAAGGTGAGTTCTACTGTGCGTCTAGAGAGCCAACACATTTGGCCTCTGGTGGCTGGGTGTGGAGGAAGAGTTCTAAGGCTGAGGACCAGACACAGAGAAAACCTTGCCAGTAGCCGCAGCTCACGTGCCTCACCGCTAGCCATAGTATCAGAGCACTTTCTTTTCCCCGAGCGACGATTCAAACTCATCCCACATAGGACTCAGAGTTACACCAAGTAGAGAAGTGACAGTAAGAAGGGAATCGTCTTGTTTATAAAAATCAAGAGACCCAAGTGTGTCTGCTCTCCCCAGCTAAATTCAAGGAGATAGACACTTCAGTGGGAGTCTTGCCCAGGACTGGAATGGCAAAGGGGTGCTGCTGATCAGCATTAAGGTGCATTGTCAGAGCTGTGTGCCTAAAACAGTATGCATGCCTGCCTGCCTGCCTGCCTTACCTCTGCCGATTGCAAATATTACCAACCTCTTGCTTTCCTGAGTACGAAATTCCCTCCACAGAACTTTAAATCATGAATAAAAAAGCATGTAATTTGTTCAATAAAATAATATATCCCAGCCCCATGTGAGTTCAGGACTGATCTCTTTCAGATCAGAGCCTCTGAACTGAACAGCTGGGAAGCCTTTAACCGGAAGAGTTGTTTTGTGTGATTTTTGTGGATAGCTCAGCATTTAAAAGCTGGCTAGAGCCGTTTGAACAGATGAACCTTTCTGCAGAGGGGGGCTCTGATTTTCTCTCTCTTGTCTAGTTGTGGCAGCCAATGACCTGAAATGGCAAACATCCGGCATGTTCCGCCCGTTTGTTGAAGTCACTATGATTGGACCTCATCAAAGTGACAAGAAAAGAAAGTTCACAACCAAATCAAAGAGCAACAACTGGGCACCCAAATACAACGAAACCTTTCACTTGTGAGTACGAAAGACAGGCTGAGGGTCTGCCTCGGGAAGCACATGCAGACCTCAGATAACGCGCTGCTGCTGAGTGCAATAGAATGACCTGTCCGTGTCAATAGGGTAACCAGAAGCAGCAGGTGTGTCTTAGTCAGGTGCAGTATTCTGGCATGAGGAACCAGCTCATCATGAAAGTGCTGAATGACTGCTGCTGCTGCTGGAACGCTGATTTCAGGGACAGATGTGTACAATTTATGGCTCATGTAAAGAGCATCTGTCAATTACCTTCAGAAATACCTATTATGTGTATTGCTGCACATCAGCCTGCTTTAGTATGATCCATTATTTTAATGAGTCATCACTTTTGTTGGTAGAGTTGAGGCTGAAACTTCCTCATGTGATAGCAAAAGTCTGCCCATTAGTTTCGATCTTTACTAGCCACATGGGACAAGCAGTCCTCCAAACTTGTTTCCAAGGATACCATCTTCTCCTATGGCTAGAAATGCGCAGTTCTAAACACTGAATATTGAACTTTTCAGCTGGCCTTTCATTAATACAAAGGCCCCTGCTCTCTGAAGGCCTTAAAAACGGAGAAGTAGACTAGTCCTCATTCAACTCCGTAGTCAGAATGAGAGGTTAAATATCACTTCCAAAGGATTTTGGAAAAAATGGAGCTTGTCACTTTTTTGCTGCTTTGATTGTAAGGAAGGCTGGAAAAGGGTTTTTCTAAAATGTGGGGAAGAGGATTCTGCTCTTTTTTTTAACCTTAAAAATATGAGGAAGGTTAAATCCCTGGTTTTGCTGGGGTGCTTGTTGAGGGGGAGTCTTTGGGATATCTATTCTTAGCTCTCACCTTCACTGAATAGGGGCCTCCTTTCTCCAAAATGTCAAGTTGCAAGGGTGTCAACAAAAACAATGGTTTAAAAGGGTCTGACTAAAAATCCCTTCTCTTCATAGTTCAAATTTCGCTCTCTTGACTCTTGTGACATCATCATTTTACTAGTTCTCCAGTTATCATAGAATATTCCAGGCTAAACAGGACCTGAATTTCTGATATGATAAACAAGCAAAAAGGTGAAAACTGGAAGTCAGGTTGTCTTAATCCCTCATAAAGAAACAAAGGATGGCCCCTTTTGTTTTCTTCGCAAAGCACCTTTACGATGTTCTGCTTTGATGAAGATTTTCTTTGGAAGTGAAGTTTCTTTGGCAGGCTCAGAGCCCTAAAATGTGCACAGGGTGATGGTACATTCCTGTTGTGACAGCTCTGGGAGTTGTTCCCCATGTAATTGACATGACTCTGACTAAATAAATGTGACTGGATAACATTTTTAATAGGATTCCCCTGCTGCAAGGGGATCTAAGGAGACAGTATGCTTTCTGCTTTAATCTGAGTAACTTGTGCCTGTCATTTTCAGCATATTGGGGAATGAAGACGGCCCAGATGCCTATGAGCTCCAAGTCTGTGTGAAGGATTACTGCTTTGCTCGGGAAGATCGAGTCCTGGGGATAGCTGTGATGCAGCTCAGAGATATAGCGGACAAAGGAAGCTGTGCTTGCTGGTGCCCACTAGGGCGTAGGATTCACATGGACGAGACGGGGCTCACGGTCCTGAGGATTCTTTCTCAACGAACCAATGACGAAGTGGCCAGAGAGTTTGTAAAGTTGAAATCTGAGTCCCGCTCCACGGAAGAAGGCACCTGAGCTGAGCTCTGAACATTCCCTCTCTCATTTTCCTTGTGCCAATATGTGCAAGTGTTCAACCATTTTCTTTTACTAATTACAAAAGGTTTTTCAGTTAGTCGGTGTTAGCTCCAATAGCACACGTGCCGTACCGGAAACAAATCCACCAATCGGATGTGAATTATTTATTGTTTAGTGTCTGGGTAAGGCATCCTAGAGAATGAGACACACACTTTTATTTAAGATACAAATTGTGCTTTGTACAAAATGGTTTTCTCTCTGGGCTGGGCACACTGGGTGGTGTGGAGATGGAGCACTGTGATTCAATCCTCTGGAATTGGCAGACATGAAATGTCTTCAGAATCAAACATGAAACAAACCACTCAGACATGTTGGGAGGAGAACAATACTTTTGGCTGTTGGAAAAGCGCAGTTGTTCCCCTTACTGTAGAGCTGCCAAAGGATGTTCTTGTGTCGATAATGCCAGTACATGCCAACATGGCACGCGGACACCTCAACATCAACTTAAAAAATGCTGCATGGTTTTTAGACTATGCAGCTAGAATGAAGTATGACCAAGATGGTGCTGTCATGAGCGGAGTCAGGACAAGCAAGCCAAAAGCCCAGGTGCCCCAAACCTTTGCCCAATTGAGAGCTTCAAAGACAGCTAACCAAGAGTAGACCACAGCTGAGCACACTGTCACTAGTTGGTGCAGCCATATCGCTGTGAAATGAAGGCTGTTGCAGGCTGCTAGATTCCACGAGCCATACTCTGGGCACCTCTGACCCATGGAACAAGCACTATGGTGATGACAAATTAAATGGCTGCTGTATGTTGTTTTTAACTTCAGCGCTGTGCTATTACTAGGTTTTTGACATGTAGCAAACACAGAGGGTTTGGGTTTGAGTTGGTGGTTCAATATTTACAAGATTTCAACGGCATTTGTTTCCATGGAGTAGCTGAGGATTCCTTGCTCTGTACCCTGATGCAATGGCCTGTCTGGGGCAGACACGGCATGTGCTCATCAGAAAGAACTCTGTCCATTCACACAGGTTGGGGAGGGAGAGGGACTCTTCTCTCTTGATCACAAGGTTGCTGTTGGCCGTGCAGAGGATGGTTTGCATAAGTATGACTGTCGGTCATTCTGTGAATTCATGTCACCCTGGGAAATATTTTTGCACTAGATAAAAGGAGTGTCCAATTTGTTTCTTGTAAAATGAGAAGTCTTGAGCAAAGATGATTACGGAGACATCAGGATTGGCTTTTAACATATTTCTTAGGTTGGGAGACAAAGATTAGGATTTGTACTTGAGACTTCTTTTCCTTCCTGTTTGCAGCCAAGTGAGCACTGTCACACTCTGAAAATGGAAGGTGGAACAAGCCAGTCCTGGCACATAATGTACTGTAACACTGTCAATAACTGTCAAGGACTACATATTGGGTGATTCCTTTTGTATTTTATTTTCTATTTTTCTCTGACATTTGTACAGCTGTATGATATGAATCTTGTACTTCACAGGCCTGCTTGTAGAGATCTCAGAGACTGCATACCTGCTTTGTTATTGTCTATAGATGTATTATAATAATGATCTTCAAAACTCCAGGCGATTGTTATGATTTTTAATCATTGTCTGTGCCATTGTTTTAGGAAATGATGATAGTACAGTCTTTAATAAATTATCTTTTAGCAGCGGTCACTTCTGTGCTTTTGCCTATGACTCCGCCTGTTCAAAACTCATTCAGTCTCTTTGGTGCTGCAAGTTCTCAACAAGGATATAAACTGTAATTGGTAAACCCCAAGCAAGATGGAGAGATGCTCTTCCCCTCAGGACTGAAGGGGATAGAAGAGGCTGTATGAGCTTTTCCTCTGTTTATGATGTTTGAAACACAATTCAGTTGAGTGCTCCATGTTGTTTCACTTACGTTATACGTTGTGGGTGTCCTCACAGAGACCACTTACCTGATCTGTATCCCCCAGCTGCTTTACTTGCTTGTCTGTTCTCTGGAACCTCAAAGGACCAGAAGAGCGTAGCTACTAACTGTATCAGACGATGGGATCTGGCCTGTTGGAGGTGAATTTTCCCAGCTATCTATGGCTGTATGCGCCCTATTGTCAAGCTGTGATGTGCATTCATTTGTTTTCTATCTGTTTTCCCTCTTGAGTAATGGCTGCACACACCCTGTAGAGGGCCAACTATTCAAAATAAAAACGGAGGAAAAAGCTGCCTCCCGGGGTCTGATAGGCAACCTCAGTGGAATCACCTTAACCACTTCCAGATTTACCGGAACAAAGCCCAGGAGATGAAAGTCAGCACTCATCACTGTGCTGAGAGAAGGGAGAAGTATTCAAGTGATTTGCAAACTCATCTTCAGTTACTCTGTGCAACTAATCACATCACTCCGTGTCACTCTAGTGTTGTTTCACAGTCTGACTTCTCTTCTCCAGACTAAACAAACCCAATTTTTTCAATCTTCCCTCATAGGTCATGTTTTCTAGACCTTTAATCATTTTTGTTTCTCTTCTCTGGACTTTCTCCAATTTGTCCACATCTTTCCTGAAATGTGGCGCCCATAACTGGACACAATACTCCAGTTGATGCCTAATTAGTGTGGAGTAGAGCGGAAGAATTACTTCTCATGACTTGCTTACTACACTCCTGCTAAAATATCCCAGAATGTTTCCTTTTTTTGCAACAGCGTTACACTGTTGACTCATTTTTAACTTGTGATCCACTATGCCCCCCAGACCGCTTTCCGCCGTACTCCTCCTTAGGCAGTCGTTTCCTATTTTGTATGTGTGCAACTGATTGTTCCTTCCTCAGTGGAGTACTTTGCATTTGTTCTTATTGAATTTCATCCTGTTTACTTCAGACATTTTTTCTGTTTGTCCAGATCATTTTGAATTTTAATCCTGTTCTCCAAAGCATTTGCAACCCCTCCCAGCGTGGTATCATCCGCAAACTTAATAAGTGTACTCTCTATGCCATTATCTAAATCACTGATGAAGATATTGAACAGACCCAGACCCAGAACTGATCCCTGCGGGACCCCACTCGATATGCCTTTCCAGCTTGACTGTTCACACCTTTGTGTGGATGGGAGTTGGGTTAGGAACAACAGTCCAATTATACTTTGGGCCAAACACTGCAGTGAAGACATGTCCATGTAGCACTTTTCATCTGTAAATCTCAAAGCATTTTACAAAAGAGGTCTGTATCATTACTCCCATTTTACAGATGGGGAAACTGAGGCACAAAAAGAAGTGACTTGCCAAAGGTCACCCAGCAGGCCATTGGCAGAGCCAAAAATAGAACCCAGGTCTCCCAAGTCTCAATATCATGTTCTGTCCACAAACCCACACTGCAAACCAGGTTTGTGATGAGCCTTAGAATCATGTGAACAATTGGCGCAACGGTTGCTTTATAATACATTTGTATAGACAGTCTGTCCATTTTCTTGTTTTGTTTCTTGGCTTTCTGCTACGTCTGGAACACCTCCTAATGTCTGGGGTTTTCCTTTTGCCAGAGAAACCGAGGGACTTCGGCTGAGCTAGAAACTTTATATTCTTGTCCCATAGCTGTGGACTTGAAGCCTCTGACAGCTGTACTTAAGCCAATGCTCTTGGAGATTTTCATGTGTGTCTGATATTTTTACTGAAGAGAGAATGTATCAGAATGGATGTGAAGAGCTAACTGGATTTGCCAGTTCTCTTAGTACCTGTGAAAGCTGCTGCCATGTCTACCCAACCTAGGAATTATACCTCCCAGCTGCAGTGTAGACATACCCTGCATGTCTGAGTCAAGAGAAATTGTCATAACGATGGGCGTGTTTTGAGTAAAGAAGGGTTACTTGCCTCACAAAAGGATCAGATATTTGTGTTTCACGCTCCCTTAATGAGTAGAGGAATAGCATATTAGGGACCTTTTTTTTTTTTTTTTTTTTGCCTTTTCTCCACCTTTTTTCTTCCTTTGCTTTGTTCCTTGACTTCCCATTCTCTGGAATTGTACTAATTCTCCTGTGGCCAGACTCAGGCCTGGTTTACACCTAAAAGTTAGACTGGCCTAGCTACATCACTCAGGGCTGTGAAAAATGTCGTGCCTTGTGCGACGTAGTTACATCAACCTAACCCCCAACCCCTGTAGATGCAGCTAGAAGAATTCACTACAGCGACAGAAAAACTCCTGTAGCACTTGTAGTGTAGACATATGCTCAGCGAGGAGGCTGTCCCTCTAGTCAGGACTGAAGGTACATTGGCAGAGCAGTGTGCAAGAAGCTTACACAGTTGCTCTGCCACTGTCCTGTGGATAAATACTTGGTGCTTCTGCAGACCGTTGGTTCAATGAGCTCAGGGCACTTTACAGCTATTAATAAAGCCTGATGTTATCGCTGTGGGGTAGGTGTATGCCATCCCTATTTGACAGAGAGGGGAAGTGACTTCACCAACGTTCCACCTCCAGTGTGAGGCGGTGCTGGGAACAGAACCCACAACACTAGGCCAAGCTTCCTGTATCAGAGAACTTCAGTTGTCAGAGTGGTCAACTCAGTTCATCACAGCAGATCTAAATTCACAGATCAAAGCCACCACAATTCTCCCCATGTTTTGTGCTTTGCTACTGGTAGTTTATTTAAAACAGCCTCCACCAGGGAAGGTAAAGAGAGAAGAATCATTTACAGACTCCCTAGGTAAGGGTTATAAACAAACACAAAAGACAGGAAGGAAAATTGGACTGGGTTAAAAAAATACTGAATGGAGCAACTCACAGGAAATGCCCAACTAAAACTGGATTGGGCCATACATTAACTGTGTCCCTAATTAAAACCTCACATAGGGTTTCTTTTACCATCAGTCTCTGTCTTCAAGAACTGAAGGAGCTGCTGCAGTCAGAACCACAGCCTGGCCTGCTAGTCACAGAAGTTGGTCGAGGAAGAAATATTACCTCAGCACCTTGTCTGTCCGCTCCTTGAGAGCAGCAATTCAGCTGTTAGGATGAGTACTCCGACCATTAATCTACTCACTTGATGAGTTAGGAGTGTTGCTTCCACTCCAGCCAGTCTCCCCTAAACTGACACTCCCTTGTCGGAAAGGTTCTAGAATTTGATTCCTATTTGTTTCCTTGGCAACTTTTATATGTTCACACACAACATCCTAGGCTGTCTGGCCATTACATCTGGTAATGTTCCCAGGGCTCATTAGAGCAGTTGTGCAGGGAGTCTGGGGCTCATACCGGGAGAGAGCTTCTGTCTTGCAGCTCCAATTTTGACATAGCTGGAGAGAAAGATTTGACTTATTTTTTTTAAGGTGACTTGTGTACTTGATCAACAGACAGAGAAAGGGGCTTAGTACTGTGCTACGCACATCCAGAAGCTGCTGAACTGTGGCTCACCACCCACTGTCTCATGTACTTTGTATAGGACAGCTCCCATGTATTGTCTGTGATGTCCGTGCATGCACCTGTCTGCCTAGCAGGCCAATGGAAGGGCACTCGGGAATGGTGCAGCCATCACAGAGCAAGGGCCGGTTTACATGCCTGAGGAGGGCTCAGAATGTCGCCTCTCTTTCCTAGAGAGCAGAACCCCCTTCTCTTTTCTATTTGTATCTTGTACGATGAGGAAAATAAGTCTCTGTCCACCTGCAACCTTCAGAAACCTCAGCTCTAAAGCAAATTGACCTGTTTTTTCTAGCTCCCAGCCTTGATCCTTCATATATAAGGGGGGGGGGGGATTTGAGTTCTGTTCCAGTGGCTACACAGCTGTTGCTGAAAAGCCAATTCTGATTTCAGCCAGTACTAAAAGTGGTCATGAGAATGGCCATACTGGGTCAGACCATCAGTCCACCTAGCCCACTATTCTGTCGTCAGCATGCCAGATGCTACAGAGGGAATGAATAGAATGGGGGAATGACTGAGTGATCCATCCCCTGTCGTCCAGTCCCAGCTCCTGGCAGTCAGAGGTTCAGGAACACCCAGAGCATGGAGTTGTGTTCCTGACCATCTTGGCTAATAGCCATTGATGGACCTGTCCTCTAGGATAGAACTTATCGAATTCTTTTTTCAACCCAGTTATACTTTTGGCCTTCACAACTTCCCTTGGCAACAAGTTCCACAAGTTGCCTGAGTGTGGTGGGAAGAAGTATTTCCTTATGTTTGTTTTAAAACTTGTTTTAAACTGCCTGTTAATTTCATTGGATGATCCTGGTTCTTGTTTCCTGTGAAGGGGTAAACAACACTTCCCTATTCATTTTCTCCACAGCAGTCATGATTTTATAGAACTCTTATCATATCCCCTATTCAGTCATCTCCTTTTCCACGCTGAACAGTCCCAGTCTTTAAATTTCTCCTTGTAGGGAAGCTGTTCATACCCCTAATCATTTTTATTGGCCATCTCTGTACCTTTTCCAATCCTAATATATGTTTTTTGAGATGGGGGTTACCAGATCTCCATGCAGTATTCAAGGTTGTGGGCATACCATGGATTGATAGAGAAAATATCATAATGACACTATTTCTCTTTCTGAATGGTTCCTAACATTGTTGGCTTTTTTGACTGCTGCTGCATATTGAGCAGATGTTTTCTGAGAACTATTTTATACTAGTTTATACTTCTCCTTTGTGTAGCCATTTGTCAACCTCCCGAGTCCTTATTTGGCATTTCATATTCCCGTGCATGGTGTCAAACCTAGGTCAAGTCACTCCGTTTCATCAGAGGAAGCTCTGTGGACGATCACAATCACGGATGTAATAAAGCCACAGAGCAGAGAGCAAGATTTTGCTCTCAAACTTTGGCAGAGGAGCAGCTGAATGCTCCCCTATAAAGAATGAGGAAATGTAAACAATGCCTGGGTTTTCAGTACAGTTCTTTGGCTTTTTTCAGCCAGTTTTTTCCCTAAGCCTCAGAACACAGTTCATGAGCAAGGATCCCTCAGGCACTGAATATTGGCTTCTGGCAGATGGTAGCAGAGCAACCATCAGCAAGTTGGAGATGCCAGTCCATGCTGGACACCACCGTGTTACATGACAGTCAGCTGATACAGGCTATGATTTGTCCAGACCATCTTTCTTCAAGTTGATGACAGCTCTGATTGTCTGTACAATTCCTGAGTGAGCCACGTGGGTTTCTAAGGGGGGAGCTTGTACTTGAGTCACAGAAATTAGAGCTGGAAAAACCAAGTTGTGCACATCTCGCCTATACCACCAGAGGCCAAGGTAAGTTCATTCCTTACAGTCGCCTCTCCAGGGAGTGTCCCGTCCCTTTCTAAATGACTGAAGTGCTGGTCTATCAGTCATGTCATTAGGAGCCTGTGTTCCTCTTCTACAGTTGAGTAGTGCTGATAGAAAAGATGCATTGTCTCTATACTAAAGCAAAATCTTCACTCTGCAGTTTATAGCAAACTTTTTGGCATATTACTTGACTTAGATCGCAGTATACCCAGGGTCTGTTCCATGCAGTGTATTTAGTTCTGGTCGTGGTTTGTAAAATAACCCAGAGTCTATGCCACCCAAGAAGTAACAATCTATAAATGAAATGGAAACCTCAATCTGTAAAGCAGAGCTTCATCCACCTTGTAAGATGATGACTCCGTTTTTGGTCTGTATCCTGAAAGTCCATCAGAAATGGCAGAAAGCCTCAGCTCTTGAATAGGTGTGTCCTTGAATAATGCTGTGTCCACCTGCATAAAAACAAGCTTATTAATCAAACTGAGATGGTAAGGTAGCCCAACATACTGCTTCCAGCTACTGTAAGTCAGTGGATATGAGCCACACCTCACAGCAATTATCTGAACATTAATTGCCATACTGTCAATTATTTCTTTGCAACTAGAATGTTCCTGACCCTCCCATATTGAAAGGACCAGCGCGATGCTCTAGTCGTAGCATACAGCCACCCAACACATCCTAGCTGTGGTGAGTTTTTGCTAGCAAACTCCCTTTCCCAGTAAAACCAACAGCAAACAAGACTCAGTGTAACGGGGAACTAGCCTTAAGGCCAGAGGAGAGGGTTTGGGAGGCCAGTTACTCTATTCCATGTGTTCAGGGAAAATGGATGAGGGTCCGAAAAATGACTGAAGCTGTCACTGGGGCAGAGGAAGAAGGTCCCAGGGAGGTATAGCGTCATCCCAGAGCATTGTTCCTTTAAGAGCCAAAGACCAGGAGCCTTCCAGAGGGGATGAGGCAAGGCTCTCCTCTCTCCCAGCCAGCACAGACAGAGGTTTGGGGTTATTTGACTCACCTAGGGAGGATCAAGAGACTGATTAGTTGACTTGGGTGGGTGAATCAAAAGGAGACTCCAAGCCCAATCACAGGGGAACTGCTGGGAGAGCCCAGGGACAGGAAGAAGTCAGCCAGGCCACAGTCCCCTAGAAGCAGAGCTGTGAAACACCCTACACCTGAGGGGGGAGTTTACAGGCCCAGAAGGCTACTACGGGGAAATATACAGGCCCCACGAAGGAGGGCTGTGAAGACCCTGGACTTGAAGGGAGAGTTTATGGACCTGGAATTCCAGGGCTAGAAGCACCCAGCCCCGGAAGTCTGTGAAACCCTGAATCTAAAAGAAGAGCTGATGAATCAGAATAAACAAGTCCTAATGGAGGAAGAATATTGTTGTTACAGATAAGTGCATTATTCTTGGTCCTTGGGGGAGAGGGGTGGAGAAAACTGAGGCAGGATGCCTCCAGGGCCATTCCAGGCCATGGGGCAGTGCTCTGGGGACAGTACCTAACCATGGAAACGCTAATAAATGTTGAGTCGTTTTTGTTCAACCACCACAATCTTCTTTTCTTACATTCTCATCATGTCTCTCTCCTTGAAGCTCTCCATTGGCTTTCCCCTTCATTCTGCAACTAGTTCAAGCTTCTTGTCCATACATTCAAGGTGGGCTATGTGACTCTGGTCACCTCTCATACCTGCTATTGTACAACTCTGCACTTACTTCCAAGCTGCCGGGGACAGCTATGGAGCAGCCAGCCGGTTTGGGGCAATCTCACGTCCCTGAAATTTTGTCTGAAATGTTTGGGTTAGAGTTAGTTGTAGCTTTGAATCACATGGAAACACATTGGGAGTGGGAAAATGTCTGAAATATTGTGTGGAGGAAATTACAAGAAGAGGTGATGCAGTGGCCATGTTTGATATTTTTGCACTTTGTGGGCAAGGAGAGGGAGAGAAGTATTTTATGCTACAGGATGTTGCTGCTACTTCCTTCCTTCTCCCAAAATTCACCCAGTCAGCACCCACTTGTAATCACCAGTCCATCTGGCTGTTAGGTGGAGCACAACTCTCCCCAATAGAATGAATGAGAGTAGCGTCAAATTGAGGGCAGTAATTTTGCCAGCTTGTGGTGCATACAAGGGTAATTAGGCCCAAGGAAAGGGGACATAGATTAGCATAACTCAGCAGAGAGCTTAGACAAGGACATACGTACCTGCTGTATGCACACAGCAGCAGTCGAAGGACCAGTCTGTTCCCCTCAGGCCATTACCTCATTGTGTACCAAAGGCATTGCTGAGTATGACCTACATGCATATACAATTGGGGAAATGCTGATGCCCCAAGGAAAATATAAACATAGATTCATAGAGTTTAAGGCCAGAAGAGACTATTAATCATCTAGTCTGACCTTCATAACATAGGCCATAGTTTCACCTAGTTACCCCTGCAGTGAACGCAATCACTTGTGTTTGACTAAAGCATCTTCCAGAAAGGATCCAGTCTGGATTTGAAGACATCAAGAGCTGGAGAAGCCACCAGTGTCCTTGGGCGTTTGTTCCAAGGATTAATCACCCTCCGGGTCGGGCATTTGTCCCTTATTTCCAGTTTGAATTTTTCTGGCTTCAGTTTCCAGACACTGGTTCTTGTTTTGCCTTTCTCCAGAGGCAAAGACTCAGCAGGTCCAGCAGCATGAATTAGAACTTTTCATTCTGGTTGCTAACAACAATTATTTTATATTGTGGTAAATGTGGAGGCAAAATTACTGGCCCATACAGTGACCATGCATTGTCCCCACAGCCCCTTCTTTAGAACTGGACACAATTTTCTCCTGCACCCATGTGAACTCCAGACTGTTTATTACTCTCCTTTCAGCCTTTTGAAGAATTCTCTGAATCTCCTGGATCATTCTTGCCCTGCTTCCAGCACTAGTTATGGAATTTGTTTTGAATGCAATACTCAGCTTAAGAATAATCAAGCCAGTTAAAAGAGCATGTAATTAATTAGCCTCCCCATAGCTTAACCACATGGCCAGCTGTGGTAGTGATGATGGGAAACTTCAACAGCTTTAGGGCTCACTTTGGCTTTTACCCTGACAACCAGAGCCTCGTAGGCCCCCAGAGCCTCATCCCTGTGACAGTCTCCCCTGTTGGATTAATGCCTTTTGGGGGAAGGGAGAATTGGGGACACTTGGTCACGGTTGTATGAAACATTTCCATAAATTATTTAATGAGCTATTTTGCATATCTATAAATAAAGTGCATATAGTTATGTGTGTGGATTTAGTGCTGGTGCAGACATGGGCTTGATAGCCCTGGGAATTAAGTCCTTTGTTTATTCATAGATTCATAGATTCTAGGACTGGAAGGGACCTCAAGAGGTCATCGAGTCCAGTCCCCTGGCCTCATGGCAGGACCAAATACTGTCTAGACCATCCCTGATAGACATTTATCTAAATTACTCTTAAATATCTCCAGAGATGGAGATTCTACAACCTCCCTAGGCAGTTTATTCCAATGTTTAACCACCCTGACAGTTAGGAACTTTTTCCTAATGTCCAACCTAAACCTCCCTTGCTGCAGTTTAAGCCCATTGCTTCTTGCTCTATCCTTAGAGGCTAAGATGAACAAGTTTTCTCCCACCTCCTTATGACACCCTTTTAGATACCTGAAAACTGCTATCATGTCCCCTCTCAGTCTTCTCTTTTCCAAACTAAACAAACCCAATTCTTTCCGCCTTCCTTCATAGGTCATGTACTCTAGACCTTTAATTATTCTTGTTGCTCTTCTCTGGACCCTCTCCAATTTCTCCACATCTTTCTTGAAATGCGGTGCCCAGAACTGGACACAATACTCCAGTTGAGGCCTAACCAGCGCAGAGTAGAGCGGAAGAATGACTTCTTGTGTCTTGCTCACAACACACCTGTTAATACATCCCAGAATCGCGTTTGCTTTTTTTGCAACAGCATCACACTGTTGACTCATATTTAGCTTGTGATCCACTATAACCCCTAGATCCCTTTCTGCCGTACTCCTTCCTAGACAGTTTCTTCGCATTCTGTATGTGTGAAACTGATTGTTCCTTCCTAAGTGGAGCACTTTGCATTTGTCTTTGTTAAACTTCATCCTGTTTACCTCAGACCATTTCTCCAATTTGTCCAGATCACTTTGAATTATGACCCTGTCCTCCAAAGCAGTTGCAATCCCTCCCAGTTTGGTATCATCTGCAAACTTAATAAGCATACTTTCTATGCCAATATCTGTCGTTAATGAAGATATTGAACAGAGCCGGTCCCAAAACAGACCCCTGCGGAACCCCACTCGTTATGCCTTTCCAGCAGGATTGGGAACCATTAACAACAACTCTCTGAGTACGGTTATCCAGCCAGTTATGCACCCACCTTATAGTAGCCCCATCTAAATTGTATTTGCCTAGTTTATCGATAAGAATATCATGCGAGACCGTATCAAATGCCTTACTAAAGTCTAGGTATACCACATCCACAGCTTCTCCCTTATCCACAAGGCTCGTTATCCTATCAAAGAAAGCTATCAGATTGGTTTGACACGATTTGTTCTTTACAAATCCATGCTGGCTGTTCCCTATCACCTTACCACCTTCCAAGTGTTTGCAGATGATTTCCTTAATTACTTGCTCCATTATCTTCCCTGGCACAGAAGTTAAACTAACTGGTCTGTAGTTTCCTGGGTTGTTTTTATTTCCCTTTTATCTACTGGACTGCAGCAGGACAAGCTTCCCACATACTTTGCTCTGTCAACATGCCTGAATTCCAATCTGTGGTTGGACGTCCACCAGGAGTAGCTTGTTCTCCATGCCCCTCTCATTTTTTAGCTCTGTCACATCTGCCACTTCATGCAAAGCATGGTGGTGAGCTTGTGATGGGGGTCCTGGAGCTGCGACTGGTGGAGTTCAGTGATCACATAGTACTTAAAGTGCTTGCAAGAGCTCGGCTTTAATTTGAGTCTAGTTCATCAACTGGCTGTGCATAACAATAACAAAAGCTTCCCTGTACCACACCCAGACTCTGTCTGGAAAGCTCAGCCCTTAAAGGTACAGACCCCCAATATCACAAGACTCACCCAACTAAGATCGGGGCCACCAGCCATATGTTAGGTAGCATATGGGAACAGCCTTCAGTCTCTCTGGAGCTTGACTGGAGTCAGACTGGTTGCCTAAAACAGACAGGCTCTGTAATCCATTACCAAGGTTCTCCCAGATTCTTAACTTGAGAGGGTGCCATGGAGAAATATATATAGATTACAAATAAAAGTCCTACTCTACAAGAACAATCAGGTTGCAAAGTCAAGTATTCAAAAGTCAGGAAATGTCAGAATTAATGTTACCAATGCACCTTTAATTCTGCATCCTCATACATAGGCTTTATGACAGTCTTTAGTTACATGATCTCATAGTATCTATTCCTGCATGGATTGTTAGGATTTAAACTCAGGGCATTCAAATCCATAGCACAGATCTTTACTATTTGCTCTAAAGGAGTAACTGGAAACAGGAATGGGTTGTTCTCCTATCCTGACACACACTTTGCCAGTGTGTTACACTGCTAGACAGTCGTATAATGTTGGGTCTCCAGATTCCTGGGTTCTGTTCTTGGCCGTGGAAGTAGTATGTTAGACAAGGCCAGGACCATCCAGGTGTGCCTCTCCTGGTCAGAGCGTGCACCCCACTGCCTCCTTGCCAGGATGACCTTGTCTGTTGGTTTCCTAGTAGGTACCTCACAGCTGCATTTCAAACAACTCTGTGTTTTTGATGTATTCCTTCTCTCCCTTATCCCTGCCCTGGCTCGTCAGGTCTTTCCTTGCCGGCTCACGCTGAGCTGCCTGTATTCCTCCCCGGCCTTCAGCAGGCCCTTCCCAAGGGGGAGGGTGATGGGGCTTGAGCCCCGTCACCTGAAAGGCAAGGGAAAGGACCCAGTTCGTCATGCTCTGCACCTGGGGGGAGTCACTAATCACCTCCTGGATAGCAGACTGATCCCCGGACTCCCTGTAGCACACCTTTTTACAGGGAATCTCTCTCTTTCTCTGCTTTTGCCCTTTGGGCTGGTGTAATATGGGGGGTTTGCCCATCTCAGAGCGTGAGGAGGTGGGACAGTTCTCTGAATTTAGGGACTGTCCCACAAAGCTTAGGGCAGGGGACAAGCTAACTCGTCTGAGAAATCCTATAGTTAATTGGAGGGGAAGCACCAAGCTCCCCGACTCTAGGACTGGACAGAGAGCCACACTGCCCATATCCAGTGTCATCAACCCCAAGTGGTCAAAATACGTGAGTTAGACCCCCAAAAATAATACAGTGGAGTTCTGTTTCTTGGCTTGCTAGATCTGAAGCCTTTAGGAAGCATTCAGGTCATGTTTGCAAGCTTTTCTCCATAACCACAATGACGAGAAACTCGGGGGGGGGGGGGGTCAAGCCTGACCTTAAAAACCTCCAAGGAAGGAGATTCCACCACCTCCCTAGGGAACCCCTTCCAGTGCTTCACCACCCTCCTAGTGAAATAGTGTTTCCTAATATCCAACCTAGACCTCCCCCACTGCAACTTGAGACCATTACTCCTTGTTCTGTCATCTGCCACCACTGAGAACAGTCTAGATCCATCCTCTTTGGAACTCCCTTTCAGGTAGTTGAAAGCAGCTATCAAATCCCCCCTCACTCTTCTCTTCTGCAGACTTAACAAACCCACTCTGCCTGTCCCTCAACACTAGGGCTGCCAATGTTGTATTTCAAAAATGAGGGACTGTTTTCTTAGCATCCCCACCCTCCTCTTGATATCAATTTAATAATAATAATAATCAGCACTCCCTACCTTCGCCAGGGGTATTCCTTGCTGCTTTTTTCAGCACTCAGCAACTCCCGATCTCGTTGTACAGCGATGGGAAAAATGAGGGATGTCCCTTGTAATAAGGGGCTGTTGGCTGCCCTACTCGACACCATGAATCCAAGGTGGTTTTCAGGGTGGCCGGCCTTGTATGGCTCTGGCTTCCCCTTCTCTCTCCAGCCGCCCCTGGCTGCTGGCGAAAACCTACTGCGCCCCCGCCTGACAGTGGGCACCGCTCCCCCGGCGCGGCAGGGCGGGTGGGAGGCACACAAGGGTTCCTGCCCTGCCAGTGGAACTCTGCCCCAGACCCTGCTGTGGAGCCGGGGCCTAGGCCTGGCCGGAGCACCGGCCTCCCCCATTCCCAAGCGGGGCGCAGTGCCCTGGGGAGCGCAGGCCAGCTGGCTGGGAGGGGGACCTGAGCCAGCCCTGTCAGGTAATGGGGGGTTGAGTTTCGGGGCGGGGGGGTTGTGGGGAGATACTGGGCCTAGCTGAGAGGTCGCCCAGGCAGTAAAGGGCTGAGGGGAGCGAGCTGCCCGTCCCCTCCCCGGCTATAGCGTTGGGGGATGGGCTTGTCTTGCCAACGGCCCTGATTTTGCCCCATCCTCACGCTGTGGCCCTGAGGGTGAATCTGGGTCTGTGGCACTTTGGGGTTACTGGGGAAAAGGGGGTTACTGGGCGGTTGTCGGCACGAGGCCTAATACCGAGGCGAGCTCCAAGCAGTAACCCAGAGAAGGGCTTTCTCTGAGGAAGCCTAGGCCCACGGCACACGCAAGCTGCTCCGGGCCATTACAGGAGCTGCAGCTGCTGCTCAGAGTCAGATCCTCGTGTGATCCTTGTGGACTCGTGTTCAACTGCTTTATTTGCCTCCGTAATAACCTGTCAGCGGGTCCCACAGGTTCATTGCCCTCACACTGACCGAGCTGCCAGGTTTGGGCTGCGACCTTAGCAGGGGAGGGCCGGCTTTGGACAAAACACCTGTTTGAACTGGAGCGTGAGGGAGGAAGGTTCATGGTGGTATTTCCGTTTGTCTTAGGTCCGTAAGGGTTTAGTGTGGGGCCTGACCTGAGGTGAGGAGGCTAGGTAACAGGTTCTGTGGGTTACTGCATCCAGACAGTAAGGGAGTAAAACTGGAGCAGTAAATAGAAAGTAACTTTCTCCATTCCCTTTGAAGCCTTCCTGAAGTGATTTTCAAAGAGAGCCCCCTTGGAGAGCTAAGCCGCTCTGTGAATTGGAAATTCAGATTCTTTAAAGCTCCCTGAGAATTAACTTCCACCTTCTTATTAGCACCAAGTTTAGAAGTCAAAGTCTCAGGTGAGTAGCGAGCCTATCACACTGAACCCTTCTCTATCCTGAGAAGAGAGGAGATAACGAGCAGTTTGATAACCTTGCATAGCACTTCCAATTGCTCAGGCAGCTAGTACAGGGGCAGTAGCAGGAGCCATCACGGCGTATTACAAAATGTGCTGCTTCTGAGCAAATGACATTCTGGGCAGAAGTGTGGAGGGGACAAGGTACAGGTGCTCAGAAAAATGCAGGGCATGTGGGAAAAACCCTAACTAAATAGGCCCTCTGCTAAAAAAAAAAAAAAAAAATGTGTGACCCTTCCCTGACCTTCCTCTTTTCCAAAATTCTGCTCTGCATTCAAACTGCATTGAAGGTTTGTACATGAACATATTGTTAGAATTATTCCTCTCTTTCCCATTGGTGTGACACTTCTTTTGTTAAGTATTAGGCTCCATTGCTCGGGTGCATGCATGTTTTTGGAGACCATCTTAGCAGAGGACACATTTTTATTTTTGTTCCATGCCCAGGACGATATAATAAAATCCAGAGACCAGTTAATTCTCTAAAGAGACAATGTAGCACTGGTACCTTTCTCTCACTAAAATAATGAGGAGTCCGGTGGCACCTTAAAGACTAACAAATTTATTTGGGCAGAAGCTTTAGTGGGTAAAAAAACACTTCTTCTGTGATGCATCTGAAGAAGTGTTTTTTACCCACGAAAGCTTCTGCCCAAATAAATCTGTTAACCTTTAAGGTGCCACCGGACTCCTCATTGTTTTTGTGGATACAGACTAACACGGCTACCCCCTGATACTTTCTCTCACTGTTACTGAGGTAAAAGGGCTCATTTAGTGGCCAGATATGCATGGTGAAGGGAGCCCTAGTCACCCTCTCTTTGCTATTTTCTTGCTAATCTACAGGAAATGGCTTAAATCAGCTCTTGCGTGATTTGCCTGCTGTGCGAACTGTGCTTTTGGAAGTTAGATGTGGCAGGGGGGCTCTGAGGGGAGAGGTGTGACAGTGGAGTCAGTGGATCGCCCAGAATGGGCAAGGTGAAAAGGAAGGAGGTATTTAAACAGTGTGCTGTACTCTGGTCTCCTTTGCTGTGCAAATGAACTTTTGCCAAAGTCCTTTTGGCTCAATGGACGGAAGCCTCATGTTTGAAATACCCAGACTGCCTGGCCACAGGTTCAGGGATGACTGTGCCCTTTGGGCCAATCCTCACCTGGTGTAAATAGTATAGTTCCATTTGTGACAATGAAGCTACACAGATTTATGCCAGATCAGGATCAGGCCCTTCAACTTTTATTCTACAAGAGAGAGACTGACTCCCAAGCAGCCTGCTCTGCATCTCCTTCAGATGGAACTTTAACTTGAGCTCCCACCAGCTCAGGGAAGACATTAAAGACCCCAGGGCACTTTTTGTGAGAATGTGGGTTGGTTCTGGCATCCTTTGTCAAATTTCTCCTCCCCCTGAATATAAATATTCAGTGACTGTGGCGCACTGAGCTGTGTGATATGTTAGCTATAACCCTCCGCCCCAGAACCAGCTGCAGTTTAGTGGCAAAGTAATTCTTGTGTATACCTTTTGTGCAGGGCAGGGATGTCTACCCATATTCACTGCTGTTACTCCAGTTTTACACCATTGTTGCAGTGTGGTGGTCCCAGGCCCTTCGCAGTAGGTATTGGAGTTTGTTTTGTGCAGAATCCCTGAGGCCAGCAAGAGGCAGCGAGAATCCTGGGCATCAGTGAGGGCTGTACTGATGGCCTTGGCCAGATGTGCTGGTTTGAGACTCAGACAATGGCATCTTTTCTTCACTTAAATGTCCTAGTTTTATTTTAAATAGTGGTGAGTGCACTGACAGTTCATCAGCCTGAGGAAGTCAGTTTGTGCAACAAAACATCCGGCATGGCTGAGAACAAATCAGACTAGAATTAAACATGACAGGGAGGCCTTTTAAATTCTAGCCAGTAACAATAGCCGCATGTCTGTAGAACCAAGTGTCATGTTGTTCCTTGGTACGTTTGTGGGTATCTAGCATTAAATATCAGGGTGCATCTGCTAGCACATTTCTGAATGGGAGATTTTTAAAGTTCTGAAAAGGAGTCTGGGTAACTGAATATACGTGGGAATTTCCCCCAGGGATCAGGATCACACCTTCTAAGAGAAAACAGTGTTGCCTGTTGAGGATACTCTCCAACCTTCATAATGTAGAGATCTCAGTAAATGATCAAGCTGATTAGTCAGGGTTATGGGTTCTTACGCTCCCCCCAGTTCAACAGAACGCTGTGTCTGGCTCATGTCATGGATGCCTGCAGGATACTTCTCCTCTGTGGCATTTAATCCTTACATGTGAGCGGTTTGTGTCTTAACCAGCCCGTTTGAATGGATATTTGTATCTGGCTGCTCCAGCCTTTGTTTAGGCCTGTGCCCACCTTCATCCAAAGTGCTTTCCTTGCTGGGCACTCAAAGGGGGTGGGGTGTGTGTGTGTGTGTGTGTTGTAAATTGCTATATATTAATAACTGATAGTGGCACGGCTTTGCAGGGCATGTTCCAGAGGCTAAAATAGACGTGGTTCTTGCCCCAAAGACACTTTTGGAGTTAAAGGGTTGCCAGGTTGGTGGAGCTTTAGAGTTTGTATTTCATAGAATCAGAGGATTAGGAGGGACCATCAGGGTCATCTAATTTAACTCCTTGTCAAGATGTAGGATTTGTTGTGTCTAAACTATCCAAGACAGATGGCTCCAGCCTCTTCTTGAAAACCTTCAGTGAAGGAGATTCCATGACTTCCCTAGGCAGTTTGTCCCATTGTCCTACTGTTCTTACAGGTAGGAGGTGTATCCTGAGATTTAATCGAAATCTGCAGTGCTGTAGTTTGAACCCATTGCCTCTTGTCCTGCCCCCTATGGCAAGAGAGAACAACTTTTCTCCATCTTTCTTATGGCGGCCTTTCAAGTATTTGAAGACAGATCTCATGTCTCCCCTTAATCTCCTCTTTTCCAAACTAAACAAACCCAGTTCCTTCAGCCTTTGCTCATATGGCTTGAATTCCATCCCTCTGATCATCCTTGTCACTCGCCTCTGGATCCTTTCCAGTTTCTCTACATCCTTTGTATACAGCAGGGACCAAAATTGGCCACAGTTCTCCAGCTGAGGCCTAACCAGCACCAAGTAGAGTGGTACTATCACCTCCTGTGACTTGCATGCTTTGCCTCTGTCAATGCAACCTACAATTGCATTTGCTTTGTTTTGCAACAGTATTGCATTGTTGACCCATGCTGAGGTTGTGATCCACCACAACTCCCAGATCCTTCTCAGCGGTGCTGCTGCCCAGCCAGTTAACCCCCTCTGGGTTTGTGCATTTGGTTTCTCTTTGTCTTTGTTGAATTTCATTTTGTTGTCTATAGAGTAGTTCTCCACTTTATCAAGATCCCTTTGAATTTTAGTTCTATCCTCCAAAGTGTTTGCAACCTTCCCTCCCTCCTCCTCCCCCGGCCAGACTTTGTGTCATCTGCAAATTTGATCAGGATGCTCTCTACACATACATCCAGGTCATTAATAAAGATGTTCAATAACACCAGACCCAGAGCAGATCCCTATGGAACCCCACTTGAGACCCCCTTCCTAGCTGATGTCATTCCATTAATAGTTACTCTTTGTTTGCAGTTTAACCAATTATGTATCCACTTAATGGTAGTTCTACCCACCCCACATTTCTCCAGCTTACTTATGAGAATGTCCGAACACTTCAGGGGAATGTAGAGTTATTTAAATGGAGTGTATCAGCTGATGAGTCAGTGACTCCCACTATTCCCTCTGGGTCAGGGTGACTGTCTGAGCGTAGAACCGCTGTGTTTCCAGAGCCTGTTTCCTAACGTGAAATACACGGATGGTGTGAAATACTAAAGAACGCACCCGTGCTTTAGCATCACTCCTTCAATTAGGGAGGCTTTGTCCACCTACTTGGACCAGCAGGAGGCTGGATCATGGTTTAGTTCTGCACTTGCAGCCATCCATCATTGTTGTGTGGAGTCCCCTTGTGATAGGGAGCGTAGGGGTATGGCACTGGCAGGGCCAGGAGCTCTGTGAAATCTTGTCAGAGGCCCCTGCTGACCTTTTCTCCTGGCAAGTACATTACACCCCAAACACTTACAGCGGTGGGCCCCTAATATAGCAAAATGTTTGTACAGACGGAACTGAAACTGAACGAACGTGGTCAGTAATCGGCACACCAGCGAAGAAACAACATTCAGTGCAGATAAGAAAAATACATCTCTGGCACCATCAGCAGAGCAGAAACCAAAGGCAAAGCCAGGAGTGAGGGAGAGGCCAGATCTGTCAGTTCCCTTCCCTGCAAAACACACTTTTTAATCTCCTCTGTTTGGGAGCTTCTGGAGATAAGGCTAAGAGGAAGTAAAGGGAAAAATGAGCGATGTGGGCGGCTCTAGCAAAATGAGTTTCCATTAAACAGCAGCATCTGTCCTGCCTTTTGCCACCATTATTGCAATTAAAGTGAACCCTTCCTTTTGAACTGCAAACACCGATCTCTTTCTTGCTGGCTCGTTGGCTCCGATAGTCTGAATGGTTTAATCTCAGATTGCAGTCATGGTTCCACATTTTGAGGCTACTGCTAATTTGAAACTGACTTTATTTTTGGTTGTGGTCCCGAAACACTGAAGAAAATAAACAATCATAATTCTGCAAACTGATCCAGACTTTGTGTGAGAGTTTCCGTACCAGCATCTTGAGTGCCTGATGGCATCATTGTAAGTGTTTACCTCTGGGAGAGTATAGCATGTTATTGCTAATTTTAACTCGGAATCCAGCAATCCTTACCTGAGGAGGTTGTGAAGGCTAGGACTATAACAATGTTTAAAAGGGGACTGGATAAATTCATGGTGGCTAAGTCCATAAATGGCTATTAGCCAGGATAGGTAAGAATGGTGTCCCTAGCCTCTGTTCGTCAGAGGATGGAGATGGATGGCAGGAGAGAGATCACTTGATCATTGCCTGTTAGGTTCACTCCCTCTAGGGCACCTGGCATTGGCCACTGTCGGTAGACAGGATACTGGGCTAGATGGACCTTTGGTCTGACCCAGTACGGCCTTTCTTATGTTCTTATGTTCTTATGTAGCAGGGCTGTTGGAACCATTAGTATTTTTCCTTAAAGTGGAAGAGATTACTCTTTTTAAGAACAAGAAATGGAACCGAGGAGAGAACTGGGTGTTGACAAGAGAAGAGCTTTGTCTGCTCATTCGACCGGAGCATACGGCATTTGATACGTGATTCCCAGCTTTTTAAAAGTATTTTCAGGATGCCTTGAGTCAGCCCTTCCTTAGGCAGTGGAGACTCTGATTCTATTTCAGATACGTATCTGGCTCCCATTACCATAGTAACTAAGCCCCCCCCCATCTTTAATGTATTTATCCTGACATACCCCTGCGGGCTCGGGAAGGATCATTATCCCATTTTACCGACGAGGAAACCAAAGCACAAGAGGTGAAGTGACTTGCCCAAGGTGTCTCAGTTTGCAGCAGAGCTAGGAATGGAATCCAGACATTGGCACTGGGTTGTCTGTTTCCTCCGTTTTAACCAGTTCACGTCGTTAGGAACAGAGAGAAGGAATTTTGTTTGTCTGTGATTTTTAACATGACACTCTCCCTTTCATTCTTCCCTTTCCGCTCACTAACGTTCAGGCAGGTGGTGCCAGCATTTTTAAAGCCTACCGGTGGCTGATCCCTGGCAGTCAAACTCAAAAAGAAGGTGGTGGGACTATCCCGAGAACCAATCGAAACTCCCTAAATCAGATGAACAGGTGGAGGCTGCATTACTGAAGTGCTGGGGGTTTCAGGAGAGACGCTGGAGTGTGGCAGTCAGCCATAGAACGTTTTCTATCTTCTGGTTTCATGCTGCCACCCATCACTCTCTAGCAGCTGGGCGTGTTTAACTGAAACCCCACAACCCCAGCTGAGTCTCCCCTTTCCAGACTTCTCCGCATGGAGAGAGCCTTCAATCAGTCTAGTGCCAAAGACTGAAGTGCCAGCAAGACACTCTAGGGCAGAGGTGGGCAAACTACGGCCCGCGGGCCACATCCAGACCGTCCTGCCTAGCCCTTGAGCTCCCGGCCAGGGAGGCTCGCCCCCGGCCCCTCCCCTCCACCACTGTCCCCCTCCGCTGCAGCTATGCCGCAGCTCGGGCAGCGCTCTGGGCAGCGGGGCAACGTGTCTGGCTCCGGCCATGCTGCTCTGAGTGGGGGGGGGGGGGGCTGTCAGGGGACAGGGAGCAGGGCGTGGTTGGATGCGGTGAAGGTTCGGGGGGAGGCGGTCGGGGAACGGGGGGGTTGGATAAGTGTGGGAGTCCTGGGGGGGGGGGCTGTCAGGGGGTGGGGGTGTGGATAGGGGTCGGGGCAGTCAGGGAGCGGGGGGGTGAGGTTCCAGGGGGTTGGATAAGGGGCAAGGGGTCCCAGGAGGGGGCAGTCAGGGGACAAGGAGCAGGGAGGGTTGGATGGATCGGGAGGTTCTGAGGGGGGCAGTCAGGGGGCGGGAAGTGGGAGAGGGTGGATGGGGGCGGGCCAGGCTGTTTGGGGAGGCACAGCCTTCCCTACTCGGCCCTCTATACAGTTTTGCAACCCCGATGTGGCCCTTGGGCCAAAAAGTTTGCCCACCCCTGCTCTAGGGTGACCAGATGTCCCGATTTTATAGGGACAGTCCTGATCAGGGGCGGCTCCAGGCACCAGTGCAGGAAGCGCGTGCCTGGGGCGGCAAGCCGGGGTGGGCGGCCTGCCATCGCTGTGAGGGCGGCAGTCAGGCGGCCTTCGGCGGCATGCCTGCGGGAGGTCCACCAGTTCCGCAGTTTCGGTGGCAATTCGGCAGCAGGTACGCCGAAGCCACGGGACCGGAAGATCACCCGCAGAAACGCCGCCGAAGCCGCGTGACCGCAGACCGCCCGCAGGCATGCCGCTGAAGCCCGCCTGACTGCAGTGCTTGGGGCGGCAAAAATCATAGAGCTGCCCCTGGTCCTGATATCCAGGGTTTTGTCTTATATAGACACCAATTACCCCCCACCCCATGTCCCGATTTTTCACACTTGCTATCTGGTCACCCTAAGACCCTCTGACCTGTGAGTTAATTTTTATTTGCATTACAATAGTGCCCAGAGGCCTCACTCAGGTCCAGGCGCCATTGTGCTGAGTGCTGTCCAGACCTAAAATAAAGACTGGTTCCTGCCCCAGTGGGCTTACCTAAATCTCAGTGGCTCTTTCTTACTAGAACTAGCAAAGATTGTAGTCTCTGGCTTGATGGGGAAGATCTGTTGTTTCACTTCTGAAGTTGTCTATTGAAGTTGTGGCTTGGGAACCAAACCAGAGTCTGCTGAATGCAGAAGGTTGAGCACTGGATCTGTCTCCCTTGCTGCAACCTGTGTGTACGAGTGAGGTTTTTCAGGTGGTGTTTCTCTTACAAGAAATACAGAGGCCTGTTTCCGGTGCCAATGGTATTAATACCTGATGTCATACACGAGTCCAATGATCAATTGCTTTTTATTTACTCAGTGCTACACGGTGCCTTGTTCCACCCACAGACCCGGAGCCATGCTGTGTGTTTGTCTCTTGTAGCCTTTATTCACTATGCCAAGCGCCACGGGGACTCACTGTAACTTCTGAGCTTGACTAAGTGTCCCATGCAGCACGTCTCAGCACAGTCTCACCTGCAGCTCCTGGAAAGAGCACTTTTCCCTGTTGGGCTTTATACCACTGTTGACGAGTTAGAGAGAAGTTTGGCATTCTGACCTATATGTTTATCTAAGGATTTGAAAAAGAAGCAGCAGCTTTTCGTGTGGTGCGTAATCACATAGTGCTTTTCTTGGCAAACAACTCCAGATCGAAAAGGAGACACAGAGAACAGCCAGGTAAGTCAATTCTTTTATAGGATATAGAAGAAAAACGTAAATCCTCATGTGAGAAGCCCTGATTTCAAAGCTTTCTATTCAGGTAATTTTCTCTTCAGAATGCTGGTTTCTTCTGCTTCTGTACATGTGAGATAATGACTGGCATTCTAGCGGCTGTCTTTGACGTTTATTGGCGATAAGTTTCCTGCAGGTAATGGCACCCTATTGTTGCAGTGGTGTTCAGACCAACTTAATGAATTCAGGCCATTCAAGTGAGGCCTGATCCAAAGCCTATTGAAGTCAATGGAAAGGCTCTCACTCATCCTCTCTCCATTTATTTTTTCCCTGCAGAGATTAACTTTTGCTTTCTCTGTGTGCTGAAATCTGAGAGGTCTCTTGCCATCCTCAGCGCTAGCGGCTTCATCTTTATTTTAACAGAGATTAAACTACTGGAACCACTTCACTAGTGATGTGATGGATTCTCCATCAGCTGGAGTCTTTGAATCATGATAGGATGCCTGTGTAAACATCTGCAGTAGCGCAAAAAGAAGTGATGGGCTCAGTGCAGAATTGCTGGATGACATTCTCTGGCCTATAGGAGGTCAGACTAAGTGGTCATAATGGTCCCTTCAGGGCTAAAATTTCCAGGGCAAATCCAGCTGTCCTCATGCAGAAAGAGCTCCTATAGAAGCCAGTGGGAGTTTGGCCTGAGTAAGGCCAGCAGGATTAGCTCCTCTCTGTGTTAGATGCAATAGGTTTTCTGCACTAACCCTATAGCACGATTCCACAGAACGTAGGTCAAAGTCTTTCCTCTGAATATTAGATAAGCCCAAGTTACTGATGAAGTTGTGAAAACACCCTGCTGGCACAGGTTGTGGGGCGTGTGAGTGTGAGAGACAATATTACCTACTTAAAAGCAACCAAAGGATTCATTAAACAACATTACAGCATAACAGCTTTAGATTAAATCTCAGAAAAAACTTCCAAACTGTAAGAACAGCAGGACAATGGAACAAACTGCCTCAGGAAGTCGTGGAAGCTCCGTCACTGGAGGTTTTCAAAAGGAGGCTGGAGCCATCTGCCTTGGATGGTTTAGACACAAATCCTGCATCTTGGCAGGGGATTAGACTAGATGACCCTTGCAGTCCCTTCTAACCCTGTGGTTCTATGATTAAATACTTTGGGGGCTTGTCCCCATAAGGGAAGATGTGTGGCAGACCACTTGTGACAAGTGTAACTCGCCTCCCCAGGTGGGAAAAATGAAAGCCATGTCATGGAAGACCGGTGTCCCCTATAAGAGCACCAGGAACCTGCAAGAGAAGGGGAAGCTCAGGAAACTTCAGAGCTTGTAGAGAAGTCCCTGGCCCCAGGGGAGGTTTGGAAGCAGAGCCAGAAGGCTGAGTTTGGGCCAGGTAAAGCCTGGGAGTGGTGGTTGAATCAGAGGAGAGATGGTGAACAGGGACCCAGCTCCAGGAAGGAGGGCTGGGGAGTCCCTACCAAAGAGAGAGAGAGAGACTGAACTAGAGTTGGACCCCAGAAGGGGAGTGTTTTGAACTGTGATCTGGAGTTTTTGAGGAGTCCAAGGAGCGAAACTGTGGCAGGGTGTCTGCAAAGCGACCTCAGGCCACGAGGGGGCGCTTTTGTGGCAGTCACTCTGTTACAGGGCTTTAAAGAGGTCTCTGCATCTCAGGTCAGAGCAAAATAAGCTGCAGTTCACGAGGACGCTGTGTTGTTGTTTTTTGAAGTTCACATTGCACTGGTGCAAACGTAACGCGTTGCTTCCTTTAAAGTGAGTGACTCATTTTTCTTACATAGGCAAAAAGATTCTCTGTGGACATGGCTTAGCTTCTGGTATGTGATTTAGTGCATTTTCGCTTTGGTTCTGAGTTATTGGCTTATTTACAACCTACATAGCCTTTGACATCACCTTTCTGAAGTTAACCGCTTCTCTCTGTGCTGAAAATATTGAGCAGGAGAAAACGGCGAATATGGTGTGGTGATAGACACAGTATCAGTCAAATACGCTGCTCCTTGGGAGTGTATCTCTTTGCATGTCAGACTGTAACTGGCTTCCATTATCTGTGAGAAAAGTTAAACAACATCGGACAAAAATAGGTTTCTAGTGCAGACAAGTAAGAGTTCTGTCGTATGCCTTGGGGGAGGGGATGGGTTACGCTGTGCTAGGATGCACTTTCCTGGAAGTCAATCGGTCCGTGTTTCCTGGGCGGCCTTTCCATTTTTCATTCCACACGCTAGTGAGCCTGATTTAGCGCTCCAGCTTGATTCCATTAAAGTTAGTGACATTTTGCCGTTGACTCCAATGAGAGCAGGATCAGACATGTGCATAGGTCTGAGTCTGGGAGTGACAGTGGTGTAAAACCAGTGTGCAATCATAATCAGGCCCACTAGATATATGAAGGCTGGAGAGCTCAGTGAGATTACAGGCTATCCATGACTGCATAGTCTGTAGCTGCAAGCATTATGAGACACTCAGCGTTAACATCCCCAGCAACCCAAAACCTGGAAACAATTCAATCTACCCAAAAAACCCAGAACCAGACCCCAGCTGAGACATTTTACCCCAAAAATGGAGGAGATGCAGAGAAGTCCACTAGGGTCTTCATGGTTGTCTGTGGAAGGTGCTCTGATGCAAGGGTGATGGGCAGCAATGTAATATCCTACGATAGTTGGTTCAACACTGCGGCTGGGAAGTCCAAGAACAGACAAAGCAGGATGTATGTAGTGCACTCGCGTGAGATCCCTTCTGAGCTACCATCACACTCACGTCAGTGGCCCATCGGCTGCTCCATTTGCCTTTCTAGGTCATTTAACGTGTTATACTTGCCTCACATTGTGTCCTTCTGGCTCCATCCTTTGTGCCATCCTGAGTTTATTCTGCCTTTTGGAGTTGCAATCAACAACAGCCCAGAGCCACCTGGACTGAGCAAGTAACCAGTGTTAGGCCTTTCAGCTTTCCCTTCACTTCCTCTTGGTAACCGCTATTGCTTGTTGTTAAAATTGTTACCATTGTCTTCAAGAACTTCGCCACCACTTATTCCCCCCTGCACCTTGTTTTTCTAAGGCTGTGGAAAAGCCGAAGTTAATTTGTTTTCTTATTATCAAAACTACTGCCTCAACTTGACAAGTTCACAAAAGAGCTGGAGTAGGGTTACTTGAGGGGAAAATGAGTATTCCCTGTGATGCTCTGCAGTAGATTTCCCCCCCCCCCCAATTGTTCTTTAGCAAAGACAAGACTAGAAATGTTAACTGAAATTAGACCAAAACAATCAAAACTATAGGGAAAACTGTTGCAGTGGTTAAATGAGCTGGGGAATGAAGCCAGCTTCCAGGGAGGCAGTGAAGTCGGTCACTAAATCTTTCAACTGCTGATTGATGATCGCTTGCTGGAAATGTTCTAGAGATGTTACACTCCTGCCACAACAAGCAGCAGCCAGTGAATGGATTAGATGACTTCATGTGGGACCCTACCAATGTTAACCACTTGGTTTCACTCCCCTTCCATCCTCTGAACCCCCCACAAGCTATTCTGCACATTCCAAGCAACTTTGAGCCAAAGCTGTATTTCTAAAACCAGCTTCAAAGAGGACTCTGGAGCGTTTACACTACAGTAAAGGTTTGCATTGAGCCAGCCCTGCACTGTCGTTTCAGATTGGTTAATACAGCGATGTACCAGTGCAGCCCGTTTACATGGTCATGTCTCTCTGGGATGATTGCATCAGCATGGCTGTGGTCAGCCTGAAAGCTTACATTTCCCATCCCATCCAGAAGGCTCTGTGCTGAGGGCAGATTTTTCAATTTTTTCATCTTGATGCACATGGATCTATATGCAAAACTCCAGTTAATGCTAATGAGAGTTCCGTATGTAAATACCGCACTGTACCTGTGCATGGAGATGAGAATAATAGGTCCTTTGTCCCTGGCTTTGGGAGCTAGGAAGATGTGGCTTTTCCCTTAAACACCTTGGGTCTAGAGGACAGAGCATGGTCTAACAGCAAACACACTATAGTTGCATGAATGCAAAGGTGGAATGCGACTTTGAGAACTGTCTCAGGCCCTGAAACTGCCTGTACACAGCACTGGCGTAGCTGATATTTACTGGACAGGTTATTCTGTGCAATTACAATGAAAACTGTTGCTATACGTGTAGTGAAGTGTCACCAAGGGAAGCTCCATGGAAGATAATGGACTAGTGCATACCTATACCAGTGTGAATTTGATGCTTAGTCTTTTCTGTGCCATTTCAGACTCTTGGGTATTAGCTCCAGTGTCCCTATTCTGGATCAGCCAGTACCTGATGTTTCAGAGCAAAGTCATGTTAACCCTTCTGGGGGGAGGGATAGCTCAATGGTTTGAGCATTGGCCTGCTAAACCCAGGGTTGTGAGTTCAATCCTTGAGGGGGGCCATTTAGGGATCTGGGGCAAAATCTGTCTGGGGGTTGGTCATGCTTTGAGCAGGGGGTTGGACTAGATGACCTCCTGAGGTCCCTTCCAACCCTGATATTCTATGATTCTATGCTAATGCACCTGGCCAGTTGTGCCATGCTGTATGTGATGGGCATTTCTCACTGACCCTTCTATCCCTCCTCTCTGATCTTGCAGAACTGGAGATTGTATAGGTCAGGAAGTTACCCAACCACAGGCTTTAAGGCTAGAATAATCTGTCAGTCTGCTTGTATCTCCCAGCGTGAGTGCAGGGGCAGACACTGCTGTACACCTGTGGATAGAATGTCACACTTGCTTAAGGGTGTGTGCTCTTGTCACCCTCTGGGAACTGAATATGACTAGACAAGTTGCAGAGTTGACCTCTCTGGGGCATTGCCATTTTATCACCCTCCAGTAACTGCAGCCTACAGAGGCTATAACATTGACCTCCTATACAAGACAATGAATTGCTGCACTCTGTCCCTGAAGAATGTGCATGTCTTTGGCCCGGGGAAGAGAGGATACAGATGCACTCGCAGTTAGTGTGTTTAACATGGAATTGTGACTCAAGCATTTCTGAGAATGTGATCTGTAAAAGGGATCCCCTCTGGGTTCTGTGCGGAGGTTCTCCTGATAGACACTACTTGAGGGTCAAAGTACTAAATGACAGAAACTGGGAGAGGCCAGGAACTGCCATGAAGACCACGTCCTCCCTCTCCAGACATCTCCACTCTGGCTGACGCTGCCATCAGAAAAGCAGTAGAAGCTGCTCTTCTGAAATCCCATGGATCATGTTCATGTTCACAAAGGCTTTGTGCAGGAAACGGCAGGGGCGGAGGAGGTGGAAATGGAACAATGCTGCAGGGCAGCCCTTAAGAAACTCTTCTTCCAAGCGCTTGTCTAGACCAGTGGGCCTTGCCCCTCCATGACCCTTATTGGGGCAACTTTGGAGCTCTGAGGGCTGATCCACTGGCCGTTCCCTGATCTCCTGGTACTGCTCTCTGACAGGTTTGCTCTACTTGCCGCAGGATGGCGCCGCCTCCTGGATTCGCTTGATCAGGCCAGTGCCCCTTCCAGTGGCTACACCCCGTCAGTTTCTCCCCTGCAGCCCCTCTCTCGCTCTCAGGAGCCGCAGTGTCCTCTTCGGGACGCAGCCCTCCGGCCAGGTCACGACTGTGATTTCCCCTTCTGGGGGAGCGTAACAAGGTTCCCGCTCTCCGGCGGTATCGGGCAGTCGTCTGCTTCACTGCCTCACGGTGCCGCTCCCACAGGGGAACCTGGGCCCACCCTCTACTCCGGGTTCCGGCTCAGGGACCCTCAACACAGCAGCCAAAGTCCTTTCCCTGCACCTTGCTGCCTTTCCCTGAGCTGCTTCTGTACCTCCTGGCCTTCCCCGCTCCTCTGGGTTTGCCAGTCTCTTCCCTCCGTCCTCCCAGGGACTAACTTGAGGGAACTCATCTCTGCAGCCTCCAAACACTCCTCCCTCTTCCCAGGGAGTGACTGCAGCCTTTCCCAGCTGCCTCTTCCGCTGCCAGCCTCCTGGCTTGTGTAGAAGCTCCGCCCGTCCCTCGCAGGTGAGCATCTATCTGATTAGCTGCTTCCAGCCTAAAGCTCCCCTGCTTGCAGCCTAATTTGCTGATTGGGGCCCCCTGGCCCAAGCCAGCTCTTGCAGGGCCAGTGCGGAGAGCACACCCCATCAGATGGTCTGGTGCTGATTCCATCTCCACATCTTGAGGGCTTGCAGAGAACTCTCCATGGTGCCTTAGCGTAGCCCTCTGTGTAGGGTTGCAGCAGGGTTTTCACAGTGCACAGATCTCATGCAGCCTCCTCAGGTAGAACTGCATCCTTACTGCTTTAGTCCTGCATTGAGTCTCTGCCACCCAACCCCCCAGACACTTCAGTGTCATAAAGGTACCGTTCTCCCTGCGCACGGGGCCAGCCCATGGCGGGTTGTACAGACAGCCTAAGTCTAGTGCTGTCTCACTGGAGGGGCTGAATGTCCCTTAGATGTGTGCCAGGACTGGGCCACAGTGAGGGAGCTTCTGACTCCTCCAAGACCTTGGCTTGTCTTTGATAAGTCCAGCTGAGGGGGGCGCCTGTGACCGAAGGCTTAAAGGATCCCTGCATACAGCATGTGTGTTAGCTACAGCCATTGCCTTGCAAATATCAGCAGGAAATGTTGTGTAACACACACTTTGAGTGCTTTAATCTCTCTGCACTCTGACAAGCCTGGCTGTTTTCCTACCCTCAGCTAGTGATTTTCTATTCACACTGGCATGATTAGCCTTCCACAAGCCCTCCTGAGTATCCCCTGGAGGCTCACTGAGGATGATCGGGAAATATGCACTAAACGCAGACACATTTTGGGGTTTGCTGCTGCTGCAGGTGGTAATTATTCCCTTTGGGTTTCTCTAGCAGCCCAGGTATGAGCAGCAGTTCATAGTCAAATAAACACACACAGCCTTGGTTTTGACCTCCCTCAACTTCCATTGACTTCAGGGACCAGCAAGGGCACCCAGCACCCCAGTACAGGCCCCGTCTACTTGAGAGAGCACCTCTCCTTTTGATCGGGTCTCCCCATCATAGCAGTGAGGGGGCTGGTGAGTGTGGGAGACAGAACTTCCCTGGGAGCTGGCCCTCAGCTCACTCGCTGCCACAGAATGACCCTGGGCCTCCTTGGGCTCAGAACTAAATGCAAAACTCTGCTCCGCCACAGTAACATCCACTCCCGCAGAGACACGATTATCAACAAAGGGAAGGGCCAGAAACTGACCCTGCTCTCTTTTCTACGGGCAGCCAAAGAGAGAGAGATGCCTGGGGAGGTGTCCGTTATGATGGCGACAGGGCCATGTAGCTACCTAGGCAGATAGGACAAAGGTCAATGGAAGGAGGTCACCACGTTCCTGTTGGAAGCGCGATGTGGTTGTGTTGTGGATTTCCTGGTAATGCCATTGGATGATGAGTGGTGGTTACGGGGTGAAGTATCGCTGAGCGAAGGGCCCCAGGGAAGGCAGGGAGCTTACAGAAGGGAGTCTCTGGGTAGTTAAGTTCAGGAAGGCTGTGCCCAGTGCAGAGGATGGCATGGAAGAAGCACAAAGGAGAGTGGCAGGAGGAGGTGGCTAAGAGAGATGGAGAAGGGATGGTCCGAGCACTGAGATGGGGCCAGGGCTCTGCTGTTCAGCTGAGCAATTTCTGCCAACAAAGAGATGGTGAGCGCCGCTCTGTGATGTGACGAGGATGAAGACACATCTTCACTCATTGCAATAAATACAGCTAGTGTTACAAGCCATGGGCATAGATCCAGACTCTGGAAGGCTGCCAGGCCCCCAAACTCCTGAGCTAGGGGGTGCACAGCCCAACTCTAGATCTTCAATTCCCATCACTAATGTTCCTCTTGTACCCAAGGCCAGAGTGTATATCACACACACACACGCCAACGAGATGATGTTGCACAATTTATTATGGACTGAAAGGGCCGAGTTCAGGGGTGGGGTAGCTGGGGGGGATGTGGATTACAGATTGGGACCCAGTTCTGCTCAGTTCCATTGCTGTAAATCCAGAAGAACCCTGCTGAAGTTAATGGAGTTAGGGCTTGGCCCTGAGTGTGAGAGAGGTGTAATGGCACAGTAGCTTGCACTGATCTCGTAGTGTGTGCTCATAGTGTGGCTTACACAGCTGTGGTATCCTGGGAGGATGTTGAATGGTGCAGTGGGACAGGCCCCTTTATCTTACACCCTCCTGTTAGGGGGTGTAGCAAGAAAAGCTGCTTTCTTCCCCGCCGTGTGTAAATTGTACTGGTCCTGTACTCCTGCTGAATCCTAATCAGTGTGAGTCCCATTATTGTCTACACACCCGCGGAACCTGTTTTTTATCAGCGCACACCTGATGTGTAACTTACATCGCCCTCTTGGAGTCAGGTGTCACAGTGGTGGGCGCAGAATAAGAACCTGGATAGATAGATAGATAATTTGGCCCAGAGGCTTCTATGCAAGTTGCACCCAAGAAACCAGTTCGGCAATGGTATGAATCCAGAGCAATTTCTTTGAAATCATTGATGTTGGTCTGAATGTCCACCGGTGCCTGTGACCAGATTCTGGATCGTTTGACTGAATTTGGCCAGCCGGGGTGTGTGTGTGGAGTTTTACAGTGGATCTCTTGGGAAAGCAGGATGTGCTTTGTGATGCACCTCCCACTCTCAAGTCACTCCACAGCATCACCTTCCTGTGCCCTCTTCAGTTACTCCCACAGCCAGTCAGCCGGGGAGGGAGGGTACGGGACAGTAAGGGCAGCTGGGAGAGGATGCACCAGAGGCTTGCACGGGGGTGCCTGCTCAACAGAGCTCCAAGCGCCCATGGCAAGCGGCAGACAGACCTGGCCGTGAACTCCTGACCTGTGAGGGGTGCTGAGTGGCGAGACCTAGGAAGATTTTGGGGGGGCAGAGCAGGTAAACTAGGGGTGTTGTGGGGAGTGAGGGGCTGGACAGCTGGGGAACCATCCAGGATTCATTAGGAAAGCTTTAGGCAGCATGTGTCTCATGGGTTTTTTGTTCTGTAGCACCCCGTGCTGGCTGAGTGTGGCACTGCAGGTGCTCCCTGCCTCAGTTTCCTCTCACCAGGGTTTTCTCTCTCTCTCCCAGCAGGGGTTCGTGTGGCTCAGCCCCCTGGCTGGGTAGCTCTCAGAGTTTACTCCCCTTCTGGGGTAACAAAAGTTGACAGTTTTTTCACTCTGCTTGGGCTCCTCTTCGGCCTGCTTTCTGGGCTCCCTTTAAATCTTTCTCTGCAGGGACAGGGCACTGATTCCCAGGACCTTCCACAGCAGCCCCCCCTTGCTCTCTGAGGTTCCTTCCAAACTGAGTGGAGCCCGGGGGCTGACTGAACAGGGCTGGTGAGCCCCAGACCCCTGGCTCTTAAAGGGGCAGGCCACCCTGTCACAGCCTGTAAAAACTTTTCAGTGTCCTTGGCTTCCTTCAATTAACCTCAAAAATATTGCCTGCTCCTGCTGCCCCAGATGAATTGGCAGCTAGAGATGAGGCTGCTGGTCAGGGGGGAAATGAGCCCTGCAGCCATTGTTTTGTAAGATGCCTGCAGTGGTCAGGGGGCAGCCTAGCTTTGCTGCACATGCTCTAGCTTATGAAGTTAGGCAGCAGGTAAACGCTGTTCTGAAACAGATACGGCCACGTGACTGGGTGCTCAGGAGAGACTGGAATGGACGAGACGTGTACAGCAAAGCAAAGATCATCAAAGAACCTTTTGAACTATGCAGAGGGTAAATGTTGGTTGCCAAGAACTGAGACGGCAGCTAGATTGGAGTCCGTTCTAGGGGGAGGGCTGACTGGATGGCTGAAGGGACTGGCAATGGGATGTGGAGTCTCCCACCTGCTGCTTTCTGGTTCAAATCCAGCACAGGTTGAGTTTGACTGGAAATCATTCCCACACTGCCATCCGATGGCTGTTTGGAGCCCAGTGAGAAATGAATTGAGGGTGAGATGGCATTCACGAGCCAGGACAGGATGGTCTGCACTGAAATCAGCCCCACCTTAGACTGGAGAGTCAGCTTTCTGGCTGTGGCTGACAATCAGGACAGGATAGGATACAAGGGAGGAGACAGGCCTGGTGGTGGCTACCCTGGCCTGGCGAACACGTTCTTGGAGAGGCTAGAGACTGAACTCCCTTCCAGAACAGGAGTCAGGCCCACTGGCAGGGCAGTGGGGGGAACCTACTGCTGTCTGTGTTGTACTTCTAGGGCTAGACAGCATCAGTCTTCAGAGTTGTCAGTCCAGCACCCGATGCAGTCAGACACCCACAAAAGAGCAAATTAACGTTATCGACCATTGAGAAGAGGTTGCTTGTGGACATAGACATGATGGAAAATCCTGGTGCGAGTGGCCGTGCTGTAACTGAATTGATAACGCTGTGCCATCCCCAGTCCTCCAGACGCTTAGTGTACGTGCTTCGCTTCACTCCCGTGAGCGGCCCCAGTGCAGTCCATGGCGAAAGGGTAATTGAAGAAATAAAGATTAAAAAAATGGAATCCTCACCAAAGCAGGTAATGTGGATTCCAGTGTGACTGAAAAGCTGGGGAGCAAGCCAGCCCATGTGATCTACTAGGAGAAGCGTGGTCCAAGCCACAAAGGTCAGAGCAGTTTGGGGTTAGATCCACTTCTGTTTAAAAGGAGACAGAAATAACAAACCTGACAAGGGGGGAGTCGTACGATGTGAGTATAAAGCAGCAGCGAAGAGAAAGTGGGAGACTCATATAATGAAATGTCATCAGCTAATATTGGTACCATTAAAAAAAATTCTGTGCCCAAGGAGAGAGGGAAACTGTAAGGCAAAGAGAGAGCAGGAGGCCCATTAAATATGGAGAGGAACCAAAATCAGGTGGACTCGGGAACGGCTGAAATAGCCCTTACGAGTGTAAGGAGAATGAGACCCTTGAGAGAGCGAATGTTGCAGCTGAGCTGGCAGAAGCAGGAGAAATGCTCTGTACTGGGAAGGGGAGAGAATTCCTGGTAAAACTAAACATTTATCAGCAGGAAATCCTGCGTGAGAATGATCCGACTTTTAAGGAGAGCAGTCCTGCCTGCTGTTTCCTAGATTGGCTCTTTGTATTAATTCTCTGCCTTGCAGTATGTGGGAAAAAGATTGAATGAAAGCTGCCCCTCCTGAAAATAGATGTATCCTACGAGACTAACCCTGGGATCAGCAGTGATAGGCCATGTGCTTCAGAGGTTGCTTGCAGGGGTGGAGAGGTACTCTGCATGTCCTTTCTGCACCCTGTCCCTCGGTCACCTGTGGAATGGCCCCAGTCCTGCTGCACGCAGCGTCTTCTGTGGCTCTTCCTTTGACTGGAAGATTTGGACCTAATAAACAAACACCAATTTCATTGCTAGGCTCTTCCAGGAGCAGCCCCTGACCACGCTTGTGCACGTGGCCGAAGAATCCTTTGCTTTCCTACTGCTATTATGAATCAGTTAATTCATGAATGCATTTCCTTTTTGATTAGTATCCAGCCCCACCCACCGTGAGTGAGATACTGGCCACACACAGAGAAGTCATGGTAGCTCCTTCCCCAGAGAACGCCCGGGGTAAGGAGACAGACAGACAGACAAATGGGATGGGGGAGGAGGAGAAGTAACAACATATATAGGCTTTTAATTTTAAATAAATGAGCTTCTCCACAATGCTCCCCATACCATGAGTTGGCTCATTTCTTGCAGGCATTCGGTAGAATTGGTCCTAAGGAGAGGGCAGTGGCTTCCCAGATGCATTCAGCGAGTGGCTTCCATGTTTAAGGGGCAGCGTGGCAGGAAGCAAGAAGGTGACTGTGGGAGACATGGACACATGGAGGTCAAGGCTTGCATCAGTGGAGGAGGGTGAAGTGATGGGAGACAGGAGATGGAGGCTGCATTGGGAAGGGTTTTGGAAGTGAGAACAAGAAACTTGAACTTGATCCCCTGGAGGAGGGGGAGCCAGGGGGACAGTCAGAGCGTCGTGGAGGTGCTCTGAGTGACTGGCCAGGAAGATGAGCTTGACAGCTGCACTCCATATGTAGAAGGCAATATGGGTATCACGGAGACCAGAGGAGGAATTGGAATACGATTTTATAAAGAGCATAAGCCCTCCTGCTTTGTGACAGAAGCCAGCCTCTGGCAGCCTTGGAGCTAGGAGGAAACCCTGTGGTTCGATTATGACGTAGTTTATGTGGTTTCTTGCACCTTCCTCTGTAACATCTGCTACCGGTAACTGTTGGAGACAGGAGACTGGATGAGAAGGACCCCGGTCTTATTCTGGTATGGCAGCTGCTCTGTGCCTAAAGAGAGCTAAGTGAATTTGGGATAAAAACAGAGAAGGGCTCTCTGGTGCTCAGAAATGGATCCACTCACAAGTTCCTGCTTTTGCTTCCCCCTTTTCAAAGTGTTTGCTTTTTCTCTGCCTTTTCGTTTCCCTTTCTAAAACCCTCCACACGAGCAAGTGATAAGTAGCAAGAGCAGCAGTGGCCCCTAGAATCCAGGCTGGACATTCCCGTGCTGGGCGCTTTGCCTTCCTGCCCGAGTGTTTCATAGCTTGCTGTGACTGGCATTTTTATTTTTATTTTTATTTTTTATTTTCTCAAAGGAGCAAATCCACTTTCCCTATCTACAGGAAACAGGAGGGGGAAAAAGACAGAAGAATTTGGCAAGTAGCCACGGCCAGTCAGTGAAGTCAGTAGTAAGGAATTAAGAGTAAATTTAGTCACCAGTTCATCACAGAGCAAACCGGGTCTGCAGTGGATTTTAACATCGGAGACAAACCCTATAGTGCTTGTTTCCCAGTTTAGAGCAACTTTGCTTTCCTAGCTGCACATCCTGTGTGTGCAATAACCAGAGGAGTTAAGTTGATCTAGGGAGGGGATAAAGCAGCGTATAAATGAGAAGAGAGGAGTGTATTCAAGTGCTATGGAGGGCAGTAACTGTTGCTGTGACTTTTAAAAGCCTTCAAGGGTAAGATTTAATGCTCTCTTTTGCCTTGTTTGTTTTTCTGTCAGCTTCAGTTGTAGAAAGTTTGCATTTTTAGACATGGAAGCTTTGTAAAGTCTGACCAAAATGTGTTGGTTTTGGGGGGAGTTTAGGACTAAGTTGGCAGAATTGCTGGGTGGAGCAAGCTGAACTCTGCATGATTTTAAACACTGACTATTTGGGGAAACTCTGCTATTGTTTGAATTGTTTCACAGTGAGGAAAGTGCAGTCTGCTTTTCTTTCTGCAAAAATCTCTCTCCGCAGCTGTTAAGAAGTAAAATGAAAACCATCACTAGCTTGTTCAAATGTGTTCAGTGCAAATCAGTACTGCTTTCCATAGGTGTCAGTTTAGGGGGTATTTTATATGGAAACGGATGGCTGATATTGGGTCATTACTTCAAACCGTGACAGATAACTGACTGAATCTTTTTCCCAGCAATTATCTTGGCACATTGTAGGGCTCTAGGTCTTTTCATATGGACACAGTTTTATGAGTTTCCTTGGTACAGCATGACATTTTGATTAAAAAAAAAAACAGAACGATGCAAAATGAACATAGTACACATTCAATGGATTAAAAAATGGCTAACTGGCAGGTCTCAAAATATAATTATAAATGGGGAATCATCATCGAATGGGTGCCTTTCTAGTGGTCTCCCTCAGGGATCGGTTCTTGGCCCTGTGTTATTTAACATTTTATCAAAAACTTGGAATAAAACTTACAATTATTGCTGGTAAAGATTGCAGATGAGACAAAGATTGGGGGAATGGTGAGTAATGAGGACAGGTCACTGATACAGAGCGATCTGGATCACTTGGTAAGCTGGGCGCAAGCAAACAATATGCATTTTAATACTGCCAAAGGTAAAGTTATACATTAGCAACAAAACAAGCAGCCCACACTTACGGGATGGGGGACTCTTTCCTGGGAGCAGTGACTCTAAAAAGATTTGTGGGTCATGGTGGAAAATCAGCTGAACATGAGCTCCAGGGCAACACTGTGGCCAAAAGGGCTAATGCGATCCTTGAATGTATAAACAGAGGAATGTTGTCTGGGAGTAGAGAAGTTTCAGAGTAGCAGCCGTGTTAGTCTGTATCCGCAAAAATAACAGGAGTACTTGTGGCACCTTAGAGACTAACAAATTTATTAGAGCATAAGCTTTCGTGGGCTACAACCCACTTCTATATGCATCCGAAGAAGTGGGTTGTAGCCCACGAAAGCTTATGCTCTAATAAATTTGTTAGTCTCTAAGGTGCCACAAGTACTCCTGTTATTTTTGGGAGTAGAGAAGTTACATTACCTTGTATTTGGCACTGGGGTAACCGCTGCTGGAAGACTTTGTCCAGTTCTGGTGCCCACAATTGAAGAAGGAGGTTGATAAATTGGAGAAGGTTCAGAGAAGAGCCACAAGAATGAGTGAAGGATTAGAAAACCTGCCTTAGAGTGAGAGACTCAAGGACCTCATCTATTTAGCTTAACAAAGAGAAGGTTACGGGGTGACTTGATTAGTCTATAGGAACCTACATGGGGAACCGAAATTTGATAAAGGGCTCTTCAGTCTAGCAGCGAAGGTCTAACATAATCCAATGACTAGAAGCTGAAGCTAGACAAATTCAGACTGGAAATAAGGTGCAAATTTTTAACAGTGGGGGTCATTAACCAGAAGAACAATTCTCCATCACTGACCATTTAAAAAACCAGATAGAATGTTTTTCTAAAAGGTCTGCTCTAGTTCCAACAGAAATTAATGGAGTGCAGTCATATGGTCCTGGGTTACACAGGAAGTCAAACTAGTCCCAGGGCTGCCCGGGGGGGGGGGCGGCAAGTGGGGCAATTTGCCCCGGGCCCTGCAGGGGCCCCCTCGAGAATATAGTATTCTATAGTATTGCAACTTTTTTTTAAGGAAGGGGCCCCCAAAATTGCTTTGCCCCAGGCCCCCTGAATCCTCTGCGTGGCCCTGACTAGTCCTATAGCCTGTGCCATGCAGGAGGTCAGACTAGATGATCACAAAGACTCCAAGGCCAGAAGGGACCAATGAAAACCTTTAGCTTTGAAGAGCTCTTCAAAATGTAATCACTGAAAGGCTGGCTCCTCTCCGAGCCTCAGCAGAGCTGTCTGGTTGCCCTATTTTTGATTCAAAGGAAAACCTGTTGGGCTTCTAGGAAATATTTCAACTTGCCAATTAGTGCTACTAGAGTGCAGGTTGGGTCACTACTTCCAGCATGAGTCCCATTTGCAGAATTCATCACCTAGGTTTCCTAGAACTTATTCCAGGCTGAAACCAGTCAAACCCAGCCTCAGCCCAAGGCAGCAAGGGAGGTCCAGTGATCGGGTCGCTAGCCTGAGGCGCAGAAGGCCTGGGTTTAATTCTCTGTTTTGCCGCAAACTTCCTGTGTGACCGTAGGCAAGTCACTTCGTCTCTTGGTGCCTTCGTTCCCCATCTGCAAAATGGCAAGAACAGCCCTGCCCTACCTCCGGGACATTCTGTGAGGAGATGTACATTAAAGGTTGTGAGGTGCTCACACACTACAATGATGGCGACTAGCTTTTAATTTTGTTTGAAGGCCAAAATTTTCCAATTTCAGTGCCCGAAGAGAGAGAACCGAATCCACCTTTACCTCTGGGCACCAATATTTGAACAATTTGGCTGAACTCTTTAGTACTTCACATCTGCAAAGGGAGCGCTTTATACAAGCATTAACTATAGCGGCACCATTACAAAGTCAGCCCTGCCCACCATTACCCTAGAGTGGTGTCTAGACAGCACAGATTTCTTCTCTCCTAAACACAGGAAAGTGTGCAGTGTCTTGGAGACCACTGTGTGTGTGACACCTGCTGGTAAATGTTGTCTTTTTAGTTGCAGCAACTATAGGCAAGTATTGTGCCCACTTAATAGGTGGGTAAACTATTTTGGAAAGAATTTAAAAAAATGAGTTGGGAATTTGCCTATTCTATTTCACTCCAAAAATTTCTTGCAAAATCTCAACAATCCTTCCCACCCCCGCTGATACTGATGGAAGTTCCAAGCTCAGGGCCTCTTCTCATGGTGTGCAGCATTACCTCACTCAGATCAGTTGGCTGGCACATCCCACCAGCTGCCTTGAACTTGCTCTGGCTCTCACTGGCTACACACTTTGCCTGGGATTCAGCCCTCTAAATATTTACTGGTTAGCTATTTAGTATTTTAATGGAAGGATAGTTTTGTTCTAAAGTTTGTGAAGGTTTATAGATTCTTCATCAGATAGATGCAAATAAAACCATCCGATGACATGTCCCATTCACATGCAGAGACCAAACTGCTGTGGAGAGTTATCATGTGCACAAATGGCATGTGCTCTGTATTTCAAATATCACATGGCTATTTACATTGTGAGGCGCTGGCCAAGACACTGACCACACCCTTCATCCTGGACACCTGCCCTCTGATCATGAGAGTAGTGCAAAGTCTCCGGAGCTGATTGGACTCATTGCCACTTTTGACATGCAGAGAGCAGAAGTGCCTTCTTCCACATCCAGTTTGCAGGAGACTCTGCCCTTCCTGATCCAGGAACTAGCTCCAGTGAGCCATGCCTTTAGATTAGACTGTTGTATCTCACTGGAGCTGGGGCTGAAGATAAAAGGCAACTCTGGCTAATGCAGCACATAGCAGCTTGCCTCTTAAGCAGCAAAGAACACAGAGTACATTTACTCCTTGTAGCGATGCGGTTCTGGCGGGACCCAACGGAGAGTGCCAATTCAGGACAAATCGCTTAAAACAGGGCAGTTACAGCCCAAGGCTGGGGTTTTTCCACCTCTAAGGCAAACCAAACCAGCCAGACAAAGAGGACTTCGGTCTCACCCCATTGGCTAACCACAAGTCACACAAGCAATTTCCTTAGACACTCCAGCTTTCTAGTATCACCACCAGTGCCACTCGTTATGGGGACAAATGGTTATGAAAGCCAATACCCCAGGAAAAGAAAAAAGGTTCTCTCGATCCCAAAGGACCAAGCCCCAGACCCAGGTCAATATACAAATTAGATCTTACCCACAAATCACGCTGTTGCCAATCCTTTAGAATCTAAAATCTAAAGGTTTATTCATAAAAGGAAAAAGATAGAGATGAGAGCTAGAATTGGTTAAATGGAATCAATTACATACAGTAATGGCAAAGTTCTTGGTTCAGGCTTGTAGCAGTGATAGAATAAACTGCAGGTTCAAATCAAGTCTCTGGAGCATCCCCAGCTGGGATGGGTCATCAGTCTTTTGTGTAGAGCTTCTGTTTGTAGCAAAGTCCCTCCAGAGGTAAGAAGCAGGATTGAAGACAAGGTGGAGGAGAGGCATCAGCCTTTTTATAGTCTTTTCCAGGTGTAAGAACATCTCTTTGTCCTTACTGTGGAAAATTAAAGCAAAATGGAGTCTGGAGTCACATGGGCCAGTCCCTGCATACTTTGCTGAGTTACAAGGCGTATCTGCCTTCTCTCAATGGGTCAATTGTATAGCTGATGGTCCTTAATGGGCCTGTAGCGAGGCGGTGGGCTACCCCTCCGAGGTCACGGCCCCGACCCGGAAGTATAAAAGCCCGCCTGCAGAGCTCAGTGGAGCCCAGGCCGGCGGAGAGAGCAGACGTCCCGGGCCGAGCTCCCGCTTGGGAGACAGCCGCAGGCCGCGAGCCGCCTGCCACCCCACCGCGCCGGTCAAGCCTACCTCTCGCCAGCTACCCCGAGGAGGACTGGCCCAGCCTGCCCCGTGCCAGCTACCCCGAGGAGGACTGGCCCAGCCTGCCCCGTGCCAGCTACCCCGAGGAGGAGCCGAGCCTGCCCCGTGCCAGCTACCTACCCCGAGGAGCCAATGCTGGTGGAGAGCACCGAGGACACTAGGACGGCCCAGGTACCCTACGAGGGGGAGTCTGGAAGTAGCCCGGGGGCAGCCGACCCCAGTCTGGCTGCAGCACTGCCAGAGCCAATGTCAGTGTGTTGCGGCCAGGATCCCCACTGACAGCAGCGAACGTCCGTCGCTGCTAGGGCCCCGGGCTGGGACGCAGTGGAGTGGGAGGGCCTGCGTCCCCCCTGCCACCCACTCCTTGGGTGGCAGACTCCCCCTTTTTCCCTGGCCTAGAGAGGCTGGGTATTTGCTTGACTATTGGATTGCTGCCCCGCCCTGACCTAGGGCCTGGGCTGCCACAAACTGACCCAGCCCCTGCTTAAGGGCCTGGGTATTTGCCTGACTGTGTGATTACTGCCCCACCCTGATTGAGGGCTCGGGGCTCTTTTCTGACTGTAGCGAGGCGGTGGGCTACCCCACAGCCCCGCTGAGGGCCGAACCGCGGCCCCAAACTACTACAGGGCCATCAAGCAGGCTAGGCAGAGCTAACACCAACTTGTCTGGGATGTTTTCCAGAAGCCTAGCATAAGTTTGAAATACAGACAGTACAGAGCCAATATTCATAACTTGAACTACAAAATTGATACACACGTATAGACAGCATAATTATAACCAGCAAACCATAACCTTGTCTTAGACACCTCATTTGACCCCCTTTATACAAGATTTGGTGCCACTACAGGACTTTGGTTGCAACCATGTTCTATATGGTCCCAGATTATGTCACTAACGTCATACTCCTGAAAGAGTCTAGATCAGCGTTTCTCAAATGTGGGGCTTTTCTTGTGGCCACAGCCTACTAGGCAGTGATGGGGGAGGGGAGGGGCAAAGCAGTGGCCCTTCCCGTGGGGCCGCCAGCAGGGGTTGGGCCGTGTCCCCCTCTGGAGCCACAAACACCAGAAGAGCAGGCAGCCAGCTTCCCAGGGCGCTGGGCTTCCGGCTTCAGCCCTGGGGTGGTGGGTGGCAGGCTCCAGCTATGGGGCTTCGGGCTCTGACCGCAGGGCTTTGGGTTCTGGCTCCAGGTTCGCCACCCTCCCACCCCAATACTCCTGACCCCCGCTGCCTCCCTACCCACCTCTCCATCCAGGGCTTAATTTGTCCCCCAGCTTGCCAGGGCCCTGCCTGGGATGATTTAGCTGGGGATTGGTCCTGCTCTGAGCAGGGGGTTGGACTAGATGGCCTCCTGAGGTCCCTTCCAACCCGGATATTCTATGATTCTAGGGCTGAGTAAGTCTGCTGTGAAAAGCGATATTTGCATGTTTGTTAATATCACTTTTCACAGCCTCCCAGCTAGCTAATAAGGCTGCTGTGACAAGTGATATTAACAAACATATAAATAGCAGTTTTCACAGCAGCAGACCTACTCGCTAGCAAATCTAAAAATAAAGCAACCAAAAAAGCAAAAGAAACAACAACAAAAAAGACACAGCACCTTCTTTTGTTTCTGTTCTCTTTAGATCCAGTAAAGAATTGAGACGACTGTACATTATTTTTATTATTGAGTCTACAAAAAAAAACCCCACATAGATAAATTACAATGATGTGGACATGGACATGTGCCTATTTATTTGTTTTTCCTATCGTTAATTAAAGTATTTTAGGAAAAATTGTCCGAGCGACCACCGGTGAGAGTTGGTGGCCGCACTCTGAGGCCACCAAAAAATGTCTTGTGAGAACCCCTGGTCTAGATCCTGGCTCTTATCTTTAAGACTTTCGCAGGCTTGGACCTGGTTCACAGACACTCCCTCTCCCCACCAAGGCAGCTGCTCTCATGGATGCTGAAGCAATCTCCACAGTGAGACATGCAGAGGCAGCGTCAATGGTCTTTGACTGTGGAACTCCTCTTTTCGGGGGGAGCTGAATGACCCCAGCTAGACCGTGTGCAGAATGCCGTGCTGAAGCCTCTTTGCAGCAGCAGGAGAAGAATTAATCCGCTATTCAACAAACCCCCCCCCCCCCCCCCCCCCAGGATGCAGACTCTGGTCAATCAGTGACTGAGCTTGGTATGGTGAGCAATAGAGCATCCTAATTCTGTGTGTGATGCTGATGCTGTATGGGAGTTGGGAGGATGGATGAAGTGATAGCTGCGGTGGGTTTTTTTTACATCCCAGGCTTAATGAGTTACAGCTACTCAGGAGTAACTTTGCATTAACATTTTGGGCAGAGCGGATCTGCACAGAAAGTTTTGGATCCAGATCAAAGCTTCTCCAGGGATCTGGGGGTTTTGTTTCTGTTTATCTCTAATTCCAGGAGGGGAGAGGAGACCAAATTAATTCCCGGTGCAACTCCAGTGAAGCTACACCAGGGAGGCATTTGGGCCATATACATTTTATTTAGTTCTTGGTACAAGGAGAAAATATATACAATCTGATGTTCCTGTCCCCTCAAGTGTCTTCACTGCGGCACACATAGGTTTGGATGGCTAACTGGTGGTAGAATTAATCTCAAATGAGAGCTGGATTCTCCCTGTTGAAGTTACACACACATCCCCACCCACCCACCGCGGCCCTTGTTGCTTAAGTGGGAGATGGGTCAGGGTCTTTCCCATGGAATTAATTTCTGGAGGTTGTTTCAGCCAGATGTTTGTATTTTCTTCTTTAACCGTTTGTGTTATGAATTTAACATTATTTCTTGTATTAAATACTGTACTGGTTCGATTTCTCTGCACCACACAGAGCGGTGTGGAAAACATGAGCCAGGGCTGGATGTGGAGAATTTGGGGCAAGCTTTCTACATTTAGAAGCGTTTCTGAGGTCACCATTGTTAGTGTCCTTCATGAGCAGTTCTGGCATCAGGATACTGGACTGCAAGGACGGGTGTTTGTATCTCAAGGCCTTCACTTCATGCTAGGCATCTGATCAGGGAGTGAGTCAACCTCAGAGTGGCAAAGCGTATAAAGAGAATGGTACTTAATCAGAACTAACTGAATGCCAAGGCTTCTCCATATCAGGCTCGGCAGAAATCAGTGCTGTGCTGGGATGTGAGCTGCAGAACTCAGACCCAGAGATATTGAAATAGTACTCAGGTACAAAGGGTATTGGCTCATTCCTGTTGTCTACGACAGCTCTTATAAAAATGAAAGAGAAACCCTAAACATGTGGAATAGGTGGGGGCTGAAAATGAAGAAATGCATGAGAACTGAAAGTAATGGACATTATCCCGTGACCGAATATGCTGACCCTTGCAGCAAAGACACTGGTTGTCTGCGGCTTTGCGCTGGGACTGGGTATTTCAGTGACAGTCTGCGGCTTTGTTCTCAGTGGCTGTATTTTGAGGAATCATTTCCCACTAAAGCATGAGAGCTTGTTGGCGTTGCCTCGTTGCTGTGTCCAGAAAACTTGTTTTACTAACAACCCGGGGAGTCCTCAACCTTCCCAGGCTGGCCCTGTTAGCTCGGTAAGGCTCAATTCCTGACATCAATCATGGCAAAAATCCGTCAAGCACACAGGAACGGAGACTTGTCAGAGTGTGGGAGGGGGCTTCGGGCTGGTGTGTGGTGGGGGTGGACTCCGGGCAACACTTACCTCAGGTGGCTCCTGGAAGCGGCCGGCATGTCCCTGCGGCCTGTAGGTGGAGATGTGGCCAGGTGGCTCTGCACACTGCCCCCATCCACAGGCACCACCCCTGCAGCTCCCATTGGCTGCAGTTCCTAGCCAATGGGAGCTGCGGAGCCAGCGCTCGGGACGGGGGCAGCGCGCGGAGCCTCCCTGGCCACCACTGCGCCTAGGGGCCACAGGGACATGCCGGCCACTTCCAGGAGCCGCGCGGAGCCAGGGCAGGTAGGGAGCCTGACTTAGCCCTGTTGTGCCGCCGACTGGACTTTTAATGGCCCGGTCAGTGGTGATGACTGGCAACTCTAACTGTCACTGTGAGTGCTAGCCTCAGGCCGTACCTGTGCACCTCAAGGCAATGTCTGTGAGTGTCGGTGGCACGAGGGAGGAAGGCCCTTTGCACCCTGTCTCCCACCTGACATATTCTCGGGTGACCAGATGTCCTGATTTTATAGGGACAGTCCCGATATTTGGGGCTTTGTCTTATATAGGCGCCTATTACCCCCCCACCCCCTGTCCCGATTTTTCACACTTGCTGTTTGGTCACCCAAACATATTCCCTGTGCAGGATCAGGAACCGAGCGGCTCCAAATGTCCCAGTCAAGTAACCTGGGTTTATGCAGGATGATTGGGAAACCTGAGATGATTATGTAATTAAAGTATCAGAGGGGTAGCCGTGTTAGTCTGAATCTGTAAAAAGCAACAGAGGGTCCTGTGGCACCTTTAAGACTAACAGAAGTATTGGGAGCATAAGCTTTCGTGGGTAAGAACCTCACTTCTTCAGATGCAAGTCATGTAATTAAAAATCACCAGCCATTGGTCATATTGTTTAGGAATTGAACTCTTCCATTTGAAGGCTGCAGACCTTTATTTTTTGTGCGGCAGGAATCCCCATTGTAAATAATCTTCTCTTTTCTTCTCCAGAAATTCCATGGAATTGCACTGAAAGAGACTCTTGGGATGCCGCTCTCTGGATTAAAGTTTGGAAAGAAGAAATGGAAAGGTAAGGCAGAGCCAGGCAGATCCCAGTGTCTGTGACAATCCACAGAATGTACAACCAGTACCCAGTCTCTGGCTCCTACGGAAATGCTTGGGCGCACATCTTACCCCTGTGGAGTTGGCCAGGGTGTCTAGTTACAGCCACATTCTGTTTACTTTCCCAGCGCTGGGAACTCCCCCAGGGAGGTGCTGTAAACTGAGTCCCAGTGAACAAGATAATGTTTAAACAGAACCGTGAAGCTTGAACTATACCCCGGGAAATGGCTGGGTTTGGAAAATCTTGGGCTTGTCTCCTTTTGCACACAGCCCTGTGGCACTGCACCCTCCAACAGCTGACAAAACATGCTGCTGGCAAATGAAGGTGAAGGCTCGATTGCAGCCTTTTGATGCTGAAGTGGAATTAATGGCAATGACCCAGGTACTCCTCCCTGCTAGGAGGCAGGGAGAGGAGCAGAGAGAGCGACATGGGGTGGCAGCAAACTGAAAGCTACAAGGCAGGGGAGTGCTAACTGCAGCAGAGACTCTCCGGACCCTGCACTCCCTGGGATTCCAAGTCCGAGCCTGGGACCAGAGGGAGTGGAGCTAGGGAGCAGCCACTCTGCCCAGCGTGATCTTCTCAAGACCCCATGGAGTTTCCATTGGAAATCCATGCAGAAACGGATGCTGCTTGGAGCAGCATGAACTTCCATTCTGCACCTGCAACTACTGCTGTGGCTGGGGAATAGGGCTCAGAACAGGTGCAGCAGGGAGGCCAGTGGCAGCTCTTCTGAGAGAGGACTGGCATCAGCTAAGCAATGCTGCAGTGGAGGTTGGCTCCTTACATAGAGGCCCTGGGATCCAGAGACTGCCTGCTGACTTTTGGGCTCTGAGAGCGAAGAGACCTTGTTCTCTTTAGGTCCATGAGGCTACAAACCCCTCTCTGGCAGGAGCTTGGACAGTCTGGTCCCTTGTAGTGTCCTGTGGCCTTTTCTTCTTTCCCGCAAGTGTTTTAGTGGGAGCAGAGGATGGGAACCACCAACAGGTTTTTTAAATTAAGAAGTGTGTAAGGAAGAACCTGAGGGGGAAATCAAAATGCCTTGGCCATGTTCAGAAGCAAGTCACATGAGTGTCAGCCCCTTGGCCATGCTCATTGCACCAACTTCAACCCCCTTAGACCGTCACTCATTCATTGACGTGTAACTTCCCCACTTTGCACACCTCCTTCCAGCTGGACCCATTGAGTCTAAGGGAATCCACCTCACATACTGAGGCAGGTCAGAGAGAAGAGCAGCAGCAAAGGTCTCTAACAGGAAGGTATGAGAATGTGTTAAGTTCACACATCTTGTAATCCCTGGGCCCAGGTCTATACTATAAACTTACACTGTTATAACTGCGTCGCTCTGGGGTGTGAAAAACCCACCCCCCTGAGTGACGCCGTTGTACTGACCTAACCCCTGGTATAGACAGCGCTACGCCAATGGGAGGGCTTCTCACATCGCCGGAGCTACTGCCTCGTGGGGAGGTGGATTCACTACGCTGATGGGAGACGCTCTCCGGTCGACATCATAGCGTCTTCACTGAAGCGCTGCAGCGGCGCTGGGGCAGCTGTGCTGCTGCAGCATTTGAAGTATAGACCTGCCCTTGGTGTGTGCTACTCTCACTCAGGTGCCTTTAGTCTTGGTTAGACGGAGTGCTTCACATCAGGCGTAATGTTTCCTCATTCCACACCATAGGTCCTAGATGGATACCTCACTCTCTGTCACGAGATTGTGTTGAGACCGGAGGCATTTTCCCTTGCCTTTCCAGGGATTCTGTTCGTTTCTCTCTGTCCGAAGCGGTATAAGAACATAAGAACGGCCATACTGGGTCAGACCAAAGGTCTGTTTAGCCCAGTATCCTGTCCTCCGACAGTGGCCAGTGCCAGGTGCTTCAGAGGGAATGAACAGAACAGGACAGTTTATCGAGTGATTAATCCTCTGTCATCCAGTCCCAGCTTCTGGCAGTGTGAGGTTCAGGGACACCTAGAGTATGGGGTTGTCCCCCGACCATCTTGGCTAATAGCCATTGATAGACCTGTCCTCCAGGAACTTTTTGTCCTCATTTATACTTCTGGCCTTCACAACATCCCTTGGCAACGAATTCCAGTGGTTCACTGTGCGTTGTGTGAAGAAGAACTTTCTTATGTTTGTTTTAAACCTACTGCCTATTAATTTAATTGAGTGACTACTGGTTTGTGTGTTATGTGAATGGGTAAATAACACTTCTCTCTTCACTTTCTCCACAACAGTCATGATTTTATAGGCCTCTGTCATATGCCCCCCTTAGTCGCCTCTTTTCTAAACTGAACAGTCCCAGGTATTTCATCTTTCTTCATATGGAAGTTGTTCCATACCCCAAATCATTTTTGTTGTCCTTCTCTGTATTTTTTCTCTTTTCTGAGATGCGGCAACTGGAACTGCACGCAGTATTCAGGGCGTGGGCATACCATGGATTTATATAGTGTCACTATGATATTTTCTCTCTTATTATCTATCCCTTTTCTAATGATTCCTAACATTCTGTTAGGCTTGCTGACGGCTGCTACACATTGAACAGATGTTTTCAGAGAACTACCCATGATGACTCCAAGATCTTTCTTGAGTTGTAACAGATAATTTAGACCCCATCATTTTGTTTGTATAGTTGGAATTATGTTTTCCAAAGTGCATTACTTTTCACTTATCGACATTGAATTTCATCTGCCATTTTATTGCCGTCACCGAGATCACTTTGTAACACTTCACTGTACGCTTTGAACATAACTATCTTGAATAATTTTATATAGTTTGTAAATTTTACCACCTCACCGTTTACTCCTTTTTCCAGATCATTTATGAATATGTTGAACAGCACTGGTCCCAGTACAGATCCTTGGAGTACCCCGTTATTTACCCCTCTCTACCGTGAAAACTGACCATTTACTCCTACCCTTTGTTTCCTGTCTTTTAACCAGTTTTGATCCATGAGAGGACCTTCCCTCTTATCCCATGGCAGCTTCCTTTGCTTAAGAGCCTTTGGTGAGGGACCTTGTCAAAGGTTTTCTCAAAGTCCAAGTACACTATATCCACATGTTTGTTGACTCCCTCAAAGAATTCTAATAGATTGCTGAGGCATGATTTCCCTTTACAGAAGCTATGTTGATTCTTCCCCAACAAATCGTGTTCATCTATGACTCTGATCATTCTGTTCTTTACTTACCGGCCTGTAGTTTCCAGGATTGCCTCTGGAGGCATCTTTAAAAACCAGTGTTACATTAGCTATCCACCAGTCATCTGGTACAGAGGCTGATTAAAGAATATATTGTATACCAGTTAGTCCTTCTGAAATTTCATATGAGTTCCTTCAGAACTCTTGGGTGAATACATCTGGGCCTGGTGACTTATTACTGTTTAGTTTATCAATTTGTTCCAAAATCTCCTCTAATGACACCTCAATCTGGGACAGAGCCTCAGATCTGTCACCTAAAAAGAATAGCTCAAGTGTGGGAATCTCCCTCACATCCTCTGCAGTGAAGACCGATGCAAAGAATTCTGTTAGCTTCTCCACAACAGCCTTGTCTTCCTTGAGTGCTCCTTTTTTTCTCTTTTTGGTGTAGTTGCAAATATTATTCCCAAATTTAGGCCTTACAGTTCAGAAGAGGTTTAACAGCTTCCTGAAAGTTAATGTGTAACTCTTTAGAATGAATGGGATTTGTTTCTGTACAGCTTCCTGTTTTTATTCATGCTTGGTTCAGCCCAGCAATTCTCACCAAATTTATGGGAAATAAAGAGTGAAACTAAAACTTTCAAGAGAATGAAGCATGTTTACTTTTACCCCAAAACAATCGATGTTAAAGGTTATTGCTGGGGCTAGCAGAAAACTCCATCCGCCACCTCCCACCTCAAACATCCCCCCCTCATTAGACGGTCAGAAGGGAAGGGACCTTCTGGTCAGGAATGAATTCTTTGTGACTCACCAATGAGGTTTTTAGCCTCTTGTTGCTGGAACATTTTGCTGGAAATTGACAATAAGAGAGCCCCTGGTCAGAGCTTGGAGACCGGTTTTCATCCTGCTTGAATAATGGCTTCATAAGTAGAAAAACTAATATTTAAACAGAGCATTTACTTTTTAAGCAGTATGGGTCTGATTCCCCCTTTGCTATCACCAGTGTAACACCGCTGAAGTCAATGAACATAGGATATAGGGATACCGGATTAGAACAGGCTTGGGGGTCCCTCCAGTCCAGGGTGCTGTCTCCAAGCAGGGCCAACACCAGTTGGTTGAGAGGAAGGTGCAAGTAACCCCATAATAGGCATGTATGGGATAATCTGCCCCCCCATGAAGCTTTCATCCTAATCCCTCAGAGTTAGAGACTGGCTTTTAACCATGAAGTATGATGTTTGATATCCCTTCCAAAGAGTGCAGGAGCTTTTATATTGTTGGTAGCCATAGAACTGTCCAGTCCCTCTTTGAATCTTGCTTAAGTATTGGCCTCAAAACCATCGTGGGACAGTGAAGAGTTACCTCAGATTACGCAAGTGTAAGGAGAACGGAATGTAGCCCGAACATTCAAACCCTGCAGCTCTGAAGCCAGCAAACCTCCCCCGATGCCATTGGGAGTGGAAGCTATGGGCCGTAGGATTTCGTCAGACAGCTGTAGAATTCGTGAACCAGGATGTCAAAGGAGGAAGGAGACTTTTTCAAAGAGTCTCTCACTTGGATTCTTGTCATAAACAGTGTCTGTTCTCAGCAAGGGGACTGCTTCAGGGGTTACACTGGTGTAATTGGATTCATCCCCTTAGGGTCAAATTCATCCCATTAGGGTCAAAACCATTTCACGGTTTCTTCCTTGCGAGACGCATACCTTGCCTTATGAGCTGTGGCCTAAGCAAACTGAGTGGAGTTTTCTTTTACATGTCACTGCAGTCCTGCTAAATAGTAACTAGATGTGAGACCGAAGCAGACGCTCTGAATGAGAATTTGTACTTCGGGGTTATTTATACAAACAAGAGGAGGGACGTATGTGTACATGGTTTAAAACTAACCTTTATAACACACGGTTTTTACATTTGATACTGTTTCAAACAGTTGCACAAAAAGCTTTGGGGGGAGTGTATTGCTGGGTGGCTGGCACTTGACAAAGCTGATAGAGGTGGAGCAGAGAGATGCAATGCTTAGGTAGAAACCAATCAGCAGTGCTACAACAGAAGGCAAATGGAGAGCTTTTCTGATCTGCAGCCAACCATACTTCGGAGGGATGGGGATCCAGAACTCTCTCAGAGAGTGGAAGAAAACAATGGTGAAGTCATGATCTCCGTTACACCAGAGTAAATCTGGACTGACTGTACTGATACCCAGAGAGTTATTCCAGAGTTAATGATATAAATGAGAACAGAGTTTGGCCTTGATTAATCAATGCCAGGGAAATAAGTGTAATACTCCCCATATGAGCTAAGCACAAGTTGTGTTACAGGGTAACAGGTCGTAGCTGACTCTTTGACCCTGATCGTTCCTACGGGGTTAGTCACCTTGTGTGTGGCCAATGTCTTATAGGTTGCGTTGGGGTCACTAGCAGACACTGCCTTGGGAGACGGTGAGGCAGGAACAACCTCCTTGCCAGGTTAGCCCTCTGTCTGAGCTGCCTGTCTCAGCCAGGACCCAGCAGGCATGAACTGGCACATATGGAGACAGCTGGTGGGAGGGGAAAGTCTCTAGCCCAAAGCCCCCAGGTGCCAGCCCCATGTCTGAGCAGAGAGCCAACTCTGAAAAGGTAGGCAGGGTGCTTGAGGCTCCTGCTGTTTCTCAGAGCAGGGGAGGGCCCAGGAGGTGAGAGAGAAAGGAAAAGAGGGACCAGGGCAGGGAGAGAGCTGGCCCCGTTGCTGGGGAAGAGCGATGTTAACTCAGCCTTTGTCCCTCATCATAAAGCCCTGAGGGTGAGAGTTTTCTCTGGGTTATTGGCAGCCAGGCATGTGGCCCACTGACTGGTCCACAGCACAGTGAGCGGTCTACTGACCTCCCTGCCTCTGAGAGGAGAAAGTGCCAGGCTCCCCCCCCGCTCTGGGAGCTCTGGTGTCAGGGCCCTGGAAAAGAACAATATGGTGTTGGTAACCCACATCCTGTCCCGCGGAGAGAGGGGCCCTCATCCCTCCTGCCCGGAAATATCTGGTGACAATCAGAGAGTCTGGCACCAAATTATATTAAAGCCCTGGCTTCTAAAGCATTTAGATGAAGATATCCTATCTCCTAGAACTGGAAGGGACCTTGAAAGGTCATCGAGTCCAGCCCCCTGCCTTCACTAGCAGGATCAAGTACTGGTTTTAGCCCCAGATCCCTAAGTGGCCCCCTCAAGGATTGAACTCCTAACCCTGGGTTTAGCAGGCCAATGCTCAAACCACTGAGCTATCTCTCCTCCCGGCCACAGGACACTGGGCTGAAACCTGGGGTGCTGCTACCTTTTTTTTGATTAGTTGAAGTCAGAGCTGCATGTCTGTTTCACTGGAGAGCCTAGCTACATTCTAGGTAGGTAGACTGCAAAGCAAAGGCAACCATTTGGAGTCATTTCTTCTCCTCCAGTCATCTCTCCCTGCTGGTGAGGATAATATAAACGTTTGCTTTTAAAGAGGGCAGGGCCTAATATTGCACTTTATCTTCAGGTTAAACATTGACTGATGCCAAGAAGGAAATAATTCCAAGTCACCTTGCAGGTCAAGAGTTTAGAATTTGGAGCCTACAAGCCTGCTGTATAGAAAGAGATGGCGTTTGTACGTCGTGTACTTGGATACTACGTCAGTTAATATTAGCAGAATTTCCTGTTGCATTAGTGCCCTGCATTGGAATGTCTTCAATGTCTTACCCACATTTGCAAATTCCCATTATGATCTGATGTTTGTTTAGTGCAGATGCTGGAGTTGATTCTGTATCAGGCACAAAACAGACAGACTGTGCCCAAAGCAGCTCACATTTTGCAACAATATTTCTCTTTTTATCGACTTCCTGGAGGGGGGAGAGAAATCTAGTTCCCTCTGAGGACTCTTTTGCTTTCATTAATTATGGGAGGGACTTAGATACGGTAGGGATGGGCTCCAGATCAGACCCAAGGAACTAGGAGGTAGGAAAGGAAACGAGACATTTCAGGGGGATCTTGCTCTAGGATTTCTTTAAAATTTAAATCCCTGACACTTGGTACAAACCGGTTCATTCCAAAGATACAACATGTGATCAAGACCTGGGGCCTGAATGATCCCGTCCCTTGATCTGCTGGCAATGCCCCTACTTATACAGACCAAAATGCCGTTGGCCTTCTTGGCAACAAGGGCACACTGTCGACTCATATCCAGCTTCTCGTCCACTGTAACCCCTAGGTCCTTTTCTGCAGAACTGCTGCTTAGCCAGTCAGTCCCCAGCCTGTAGCAGTGCATGGGATTCTTCCGTCCTAAGTGCAGGACTCTGCATTTGTCCTTGTTGAACCTCATAAGATTTCTTTTGGCCCAATCCTCTAATTTGTCTAGGTCCCTCTGTATCCTATCCCTACCCTCCAGCGTATCTACCACTCCTCCCAATTTAGTGTCATCTGCAAACTTGCTGAGAGTGCAATCCATGCCATCCTCCAGATCATTAATGAAGATATTGAACAAAACCAGCCCCAGGACCAACCCTTGGGGCACTCCGCTTGATACCGGCTGCCAACTAGACATGGAGCGATTGATCACTACCCGTTGAGCCCGACGATCTAGCCAGATTTCTATCCACCTTATAGTCCATTCATCCAGCCCATACTTCTTTAACTTGCCGGCAAGAATACTGTGGGAGACCGTGTCAAAAGTTTTGCTAAAGTCAAGGAATAACACGTCCACTGCTTTCCCCTCATCCACAGAGCCAGTTATTTCGGTATAGAAGGCAATTAGGTTAGTCAGGCATGACTTGCCCTTGGTGAATCCATGCTGACTGTTCCTGATCACTTTCCTCTCCTCTAAGTGCTTCATAATTGATTCCTTGAGGACCTGCTCCATGATTTTTCCAGGGACTGAGGTGAGGCTGACTGGCCTGTAGTTCCCCGGATCCTCCTCCTTCCCTTTTTTAAAGATGGGCACTACATTAGCCTTTTTCCAGTCATCCGGGACCTCCCCCGATCGCAATGAGTTTTCAAAGATAATGGCTAATGGCTCTGCAATCACATCCGCCAACTCCTTTAGCACCCTCGGATGCAGCGCATCCGGCCCCATGGACTTGTGCTCATCCAGCTTTTCTAAATAGTCCTGAACCACTTCTTTCTCCACAGAGGGCTGGTCACCTTCTCCCCATATTGTGCTGCCCAGTGCAGCAGTCTGGGAGCTGACCTTGTTCGTGAAGACAGAGGCAAAAAAAGCATTGAGTACATTAGCTTTTTCCACATCCTCGGTCACTAGGTTGCCTCCCTCATTCAGTATGGGGCCCACACTTTCCTTGACTTTCTTCTTGTTGTTAACATACCTGAAGAAACCCTTCTTGTTACTCTTAACATCTCTTGCTAGCTGCAACTCCAAGTGTGATTTGGCCTTCTGCGGCATTCAGAGAGCGGACACTCCAGCAGAGGCTAGCAAATCTACCTGTTATGGAATTTTAATAAGGCACACCCCAGAATCCCCTCCCTCACGCTCACTGTCCTTAAGTCTCCTTTCTTCCATCATGCCCACAAAAAGGGAGTCGTCATTAATCCTACAAAATCCTGCAGTGTTTGCCAGGCAGCTGTACACGTGCCTGCTCCGAACAGCCCATGATTTTATTGCTGTGACCTTTTTCGTTCCCGGTCCCCTCCCAACTGCCTTACTCCCACTCATTGCGTCACGGCACACTTGCACTGTCAGCCTTTCAGGGCAGGCGCTGGCGATCTCTCGGCTGTGTAAAGCACCCAGCAGGTGTTGGAGCTCCATCACAGAGCGAAGGGTGGACTTGTGGGTAAGGAAATCTGGGTTCAGTCTGGCTCTGCCACAGACTGCTTGTGTGAGGTCTTGTAACCACTTTGTACCTCAGCTTCCTGGCTGCAGGGCCGGCTCCAGGCACCATCCCACCAAGCTTGTGCTTGGGGCGGCACCTGGAGGGGGGCGGCGCGGCGCTCCGGCCGCCGGGGAGAGCGGGGCCACGGCCGGGCTTGCCGCCCTCCCCCCGGCGCTCTGGCCGCCCTCCCCCCGGCCGCCGCCCTCTCACCGCCCTGCCCCCTGCGCTCTGGCCACCAGGGGGAGAGCGGAGCCCCGGCCGGGGCTCGCCGCCCTGCCCCCTGCGCTCTGGCCGCCGGGGGGAGAGCCGAGCCCCGGCCGGGGCTCGCCACCCTCCTCCCAGGGCTCCGGCTGCCCTCCCCCCCGGCGCCCTCCCCCCGGCCGCTGGGGGGAGAGCGGAGCCCCGGCCGGGGCTCGCCGCCCTCCCCCCCCCCCCCCCCCGCTGGAGCCGGCCCTGCCTGGCTGTAAACTGGGTACAAACAACCCTTCCTGCCACACTTATCTGCTCTATACTTGGCCTGTGAGCTCCTTGGGGCAGGGGACTGTCTAACCATGGGCTCGTGCAGTGATCTCTACAGGTGCTGCCGTAGTACAGATAATACATCCCAATTGTACCGCTGCCATCAAAGCTGCCCTTAGTTTCTCCCCAGCAGGCCCTGAGATGCTATCATTGGCTGAGACACCTGCCAACCCGGCAAACATGTGACCTGGTTTCTTTGGCACTCGTGGCTGGTACAGAATGGGGATATTCATCCGAGGGTGTAACCTGGGGTCACTCCTGTTGCACCAAGTGGGAATTTTGCCCATTGGTTTGTTGTAATAACCTCTCCACAGGTGATAACTCAGGTCTCTCTCATCCCCTAAGAATGTGGCTATTCAATGATTAATCTTCTCCCCTGGAGCTGCCCTCTGGCTGCTGTCCTGAATTGTCTCTTTGTTTCAGGGATGATGCTAACAATTAGTAACTGACCAAGGCTCATCTCCCTAAGGCAATAATATCCCATCAACAATCTGAACGAAGGGTTGTGATTTTCCTACCCATGGTAACATGGTAGTGCCTCTGGGGGCTGGATTAGTCGGATGCAGCGCTGCATCTCTCTGTGTGAACAGAACCAGCATGTGACTGTCTGCAGAGGGGTGAGGTGGGTCAGGGGGGGCCAGGTGCCAGTGTTTCTTTTGGGGTTTCATCACACTATTCTCATCTAATCCAAACACCAGCGGCGGCTCCAGGCACCAGCACTCCAAGTGCGTGCCTGGGGCGGCAAGCTGTGGGGGGCGCCCTGTCGCTCCCTGCGAGGGCGGCAGTCAGCCAGCCTTTGGCGGCTTGCCTGTGAGAGGTCCCCGGTCTCGCAGATTCGGCGGCAATTCGGCGGCAGGTATGCCGAATCCGCGGGACTGGGGACCTCCCGCAGGCAAGCCGCAGAAGGCAGCCCGCCTGCTGTGCTTGGGGCGGCAAAAAAGCTAGAGCCGCCCCTGCTAAACACCTTCCATATCTCAGAGGTAGTGAGCAAATACTGTAATAATGAATTAATAACACTTGGTGCTTAGTTTATTATTGTTCCTACACCTCTCCAAAGGTGTGCTGGGCCCTTTTCTATCCACCTGTCCTTAGGGACCAGGGCTGCAGTGACCCTGTGGATGGCATATGTCCAGTGCTCCTTGGCAGCGTGGCTCCAGAAGGAGTTGTGTTGCAACTGTCTGTCCTCGGGAGGCCATTCATTCACAGCTCAGTATGGGGGATGGGCCCCCACAAAGGTTACTGCCACTGGAGGGATGCCGTGTAGAGGCACCAGTCTCCACCCTGCCCCAACCACCAATGGGGCATTCCTGCAGTGCCGGGGATGGGGGGCTGTGGCATTGAGTTCCCCCCTACACGCCGATCGCAGGAGACGATCCAGCCCCCTGGCATGAGTGGCTGCAGCCAGGGTTCCGGAGGCTGGTTTGTTGGACAGGTGGAGCACGGATTTCTTGCAGAGTCTGTGTTGTCTCTGTTCTGCTGTTAGGCTCGGTGGGGCTGAGATATGTCTCTCTTCATGCATCCGGTGTCAGGCCTTAGTTTGTGTAAAACTTGGCAAAACCATTCAGTTCTCCACCCCTCACCCCCCAGCAGCCACAGAAACTAATATCCACAGATTCCACCCATTGGCCTGTTTAAGGCACTGCTATCTGCGCTTTCATTTATAACTCAGACAAATTTCCACGGTCCTCAGCCAGGTCTCGAATGTAACCTTTCATAAGACTTTTCCATGCAACCGCCCTACATTCAGAAGACTGGATGGACAATTATATTTATAGCTGCTTTTTGGCATGAGTTTAATGTTGTTCACTCCAGATGTTGTTCTGTGGCCTAGCTCCTAGATCTCTCCTCCTGAAAAAGCAGCCACTTTCCCAGAGACTCGGTTGCTGTGGTTAGACCAGGGCCTGGGCACTGGGCCACAGTTACATGTGGTTAGTTTCCAGTGAATGAAATGCTAGGGAGGAGTGTTTGTCATTGTTTTCAGCAGCAGCGACGTGGTAACCTGAAGCACAGACACCAGCACTGACTTTCATTCTTTCTTTCCAGTGACTCCAGTCATCTGGAGTACTGTGTTCAGTTTTGGGCCCCACGCTACAAGAAGGATGTGGAAAAATTGGAAAGAGTCCAGCGGAGGGCAACAAAAATGATTAGGGGGCTGGAGCACATGAGTTATGAGGAGAGGCTGAGGGAACTGGGATTGTTTAGTCTGCAGAAGAGAAGAATGAGGGGGATTTGATAGCTGCTTTCAACTACCTGAAAGGGGGTTCCAAAGAGGATGGATCTAGACTGTTCTCAGTGGTAGCAGATGACAGAACAAGAAGTAATGGTCTCAAGTTGCAGTGGGGGAGGTTTAAGTTGGATATTAGGAAAAACTTTTTCACTAGGAGGGTGGTGAAGCACTGGAATGGGTTACCTAGGGAGGTGGTGGAATCTCCTTCCTTAGAGGTTTTTAAGGCCCGGCTTGACAAAGCCCTGGCTGGGATGATTTAGTTGGGATTAGGTCCTGCTTTGAGCAGGGGGTTGGACTAGATACCTCCTGAGGTCCCTTCCAACCCTCATATTCTATGATTGTGGCTGCTGTTCCTATGAGCAGAAAGTTGGTTACGAGTCGCTTAGAGATGACCTCCCATCGGATGAGGCTTTAGCCCTCCCACAGGTTTCCAGAATTAACATCTGCATGATAAGCAGGGCTCAGACCTGTAGCCAGTTATTCCAAGTGGTGGGTTCCAGGCATAGTTGGGGGAATGGGATGGTCCCTTTGTGGCCACCTGCTGGAGGCCCTGCAGTCCTCCTACAACCTGCCCAGGAAAGGAGGCGTAGAGAGGCCTGATGGAAGCAGCCAATCCGAGGCCAGCAGGCGCAGATAAAAGGATTTGCCTGGCCTTAGAATTCGAAGGTCATTTCTGGCTGGGATCCGATGGGCAGCATGTGGCACGGCATGGTGCGGCTCTCCGCTCCAGCCATGGGATTTCACTGCATTTGCTAAAGCTGGGGGAGAGACCCTGAGAACTTCAACCTTGAGCTAAGGGGTGAAGACAAAGGGTCCATCTGGGACAGACATGCCAAACCTGCGGGGGGAAAACGCGGAAATTGGGCTTGTTTTTGGTTTAATTGGCTTGTGAGTTGCTTGTTGGCTAATTTGTGGCTTGTGGCTTGTTTGGCTTGTAGCTTGTTGCTTCTTTTTTTTTTTTTGATCGGCTCCAGGCAAGGGGGGCAAGCAGGGGAGAGAGTCAGGGGTGCACAGCGGGCCCACCCCAGTCCCAGACTGCACGCCCGGGGGATCTAGTCACACAGTGTGGGGGTTCTTAGGGATTGGCTTGTTTTGGCCTTGTTTTGAAATGGGATTCGTTTGATTTTTGGCTTATGGTGAAAGTCGGGGGGCTTATTTACCGGGTGAAAGTTGGCAACTGGGATCTGGGAAGCGGCCCAGGGAACTAGCAGCCACTAATTGCAGTGAGCAGTACGTGGCGGCCGTGGATAGGGTCCCTGGGTTGGAACCCAGCATAGTAGGCACTCCCGGGTTCCAAAGTGGTGTAAACCCTGAGAAAGGGACTAGACTCGTTGGGGAGCCCAAGCAAAGGGCTGAATTTACAGGGCCCAGAGCCAGGGCTGAAGGGTAGATAGGCAGTTCTGTTGGACTCTTTGCTACTCTGGAAGGAGTTCGTTTTGATTGTGTGACTAGGCTGGAGGAGTGAGCCACTCAAGATCTGCCAAGTGTGGTTGACCATCTATGGCAGGGGTAGGCAACCTATGGCATGCGTGCTGAAGGTGGCACACGAGCTGATTTTCAGTGGCACTCACACTGCCCGGGTCCTGGTCACCAGTCCGGGGGGCTCTGCATTTTAATTTAATTTTAAATGAAGCTTCTTAAACATTTTAAAAACCTTATTTACTGTACATACAACAATAATTTAGTTATATATTATAGACTTAGACAAAGAGACCTTCTAAAACATTAAAATATATTACTGGCACACGAAACCTTAAATTAGACTGAATAAATGAAGACTCGGCACACCACTTCTGAAAGGTTGCCGACCCCGAGCTATGGGGTGCCAGGAGTGGGAAAAGGCCTGAATATGGCACGCAGCAGCTGGAGACACCCAAGAAGAGAGTGGATCATTTCCCCCCCATAACAGGGATTCAGTTGAGTTATTTATAGCACTCATCGGAGAGGTTTCAGTGGCCCCTGTTCCTTGTTGTGCCAGGGAAAGTGGAGTTGTTAAAGCAAATGTTGTAATTTGCTGTGTGAATTGGTGGTAGCTGCTGTCTATAGGCAGTGACAAGTCTGGAACTCCCAAGAGAGGAATTTGAAGAAATGTGGAGGATGTTCCTTACTCTGTAAAACAATGTGCAATGCCAGTTCAGGAGCATCCGTTCAGCCTGGAAAAAGGTCATTGCTGGGAGTGGCACAGCTGGTTTGCTTTAGGAGCCACACCTCTTGGGTAAAAGATAACACACAACTTCCAGCTCTTTAGCCTTGTCCTTATCTCCTCGAGAGTCATTGTGATATGGTTACTAACAGACCACATTGGCTGGTGGAACACAATAGCAGATAACACACTGGTTGGGGTGCATTGCTGCTCTGTGCTGGTAAAATATGAACTGTTCACCTGGGTGTCATAGGCACTATACAGCTAATGGAGATTCTCTCTTTGCTCAAGTGGCGGAGGCCTGTGCTTTCGGATGGAATGGAGGAGATGGGTGAGGCGCCTGTTTGTCTTGTAACTGTTGCAATTGTGCCTGCAGTGTCTGCACCCCTCCACTCCACCCTTGCAAGTATTTCCAGTAGAGACCATAATGGTTTGGGCCATTTCCAAAAGTGGCCTTTGCTTTTGGCTGCCTTTGTTTTGGGGAGCAACATCTTGGGGTCCCAAAAACAGAGATCACTGTTCAACTATGGCCTGTAGAAATTGCCATGATGAGCAGTGTTAAAGTTCCTGTGGCAACCCAAGAAGCTTTCAGTCTGCTTTGGGCCCAGACTGAGCAGTCGGTGCTGTCCCCGGAGGAGAGGGGGGGTGTGCAGGGACCTAGACTCAGCTGCCCGTCCAGTCTGAGATTCAGGTGGCCACTGCCTTTGTTTCCGGGGCAGGTTTACTAAGCCCTGCTGTTTTCTAGTTCTACCTCACACCAAGGAAAGCACAACCCAAACAACAACTGTTGCCAGCTTCTGGCACTCTCTCCTAGTGAGCTTCTGCCTGAGGAATGGTTTCAGAGTAGCAGCCGTGTTCGTCTGTGTCAGCAAAAACAACGAGGAGTCCTTGTGGCACCTTGGAGACGAACACATTTATTTGGGCATAAGCTTTCGTGGGCTAGAACCCACTTCATCAGATGCATGGAGTGGAAAATACAGTAAGCAGTATATATATTACAGCACATGAAAAGATGGGAGTTGCCTTACCAAGTGGAGGGGTCAGTGCTAACGAGCCAATTCAATTAAGGTGGAAGTGGCCTATTCTCAACAGTTGACAAGAAGGGGTGAATACCAAGGAAGGGAAACTTACTTTTGTATTGCTAACGAGGCCAGTGCAATCAAGGTGGCCCATTTCTAACAGTTGACAAGAAGGTGTGATTATCAGCAGAGGGAAAATTACTTTTTGTAGTGACCCAGCCACTCCCAGTCTTTATTCAGGCCTAATTTGATGGTGTCCAGTTTGCAAATTAATTCCAGTTCTGCAGTTTCTCGTTGGAGGCTGTTTTTGAAGTTTTGTTGTTGAAGAATGGCCACTTTTCAGTCTGGGTGACCTTGAGGATGGCCAAGCTGGCAGAGTAAGGAATGCAGCCCGGCTTCTTAGCTGTGCTGTGATCAGGCTCCAGTGAAAGCGCACGGAGCTCTCCATGCCCCCATATAGCCCTCTGCAGAACTGGCGCCTTCCTCCCCTTTGCAGTCCCCATGCAGGCTACTCCCAGGGGCCCTGCTGAAGAGAAGGAGAGAGAGGAGTCCAGGAACTGGGAGCTTATTCTCAGCCTCTCCGAAATGTCAGCAGGTGTCACAGGTTTTGCGGTGCTGCCTGCTCCATATTGCCCCGTTCCTAGTTGAAAGGTCCCATTGTGGGGATATCAGCCAGCTCCCCTAACTCTCTGGGCTGCTCCCCACCTTGCAGCATCCAACTAGGCAGACCCTGCCCTCTGTGTAGGGCGCTGCTGGCTGTGGTCACCATCTCTGATGCTGCCCAGGTTCCTAAGTGTGCAGTGCTGGGCACTGAGGATCTGGGCAGCAGCATTGCCATGCTTAGGCTGGATTTCCTTTGTAACACCCTCTCTAGTAACAGCTCGCCCTTCTGTGCACGCGGCTTGTCTGAGCCTGGCTGGCTAACCACGCACTGTCTGGTTGAGTGATGCGGCTCTGGCTGTTCCGTGGAGCTGAATGTTGTTTCACTTTTCCCAGGCCCTGCCCACGCTCTGCTACTGCATTTCTGTTGGCTTGTTGATTTTCTTAAGGTTTTAGCATCTCTTATTTTCTTTATGATCATTTATCTCTTTGCGGCATTTACTGTGGGACTCGGCTCAGAATCCCCAAGGAGGGGTTCAGAGCAGCCCTCACTGTATAAAAGGAATGCAGCAAGTGTTCTGAAATAGCCTTCTCTGGGTGTGTAGCTTAGGTCTGCCCAGTGACTAATGGGGAACGTTTTATGGAGGGGAGTGTGACTTAGTGGTTAGAGGAGGGGAGCAGAAGTCAGGACTCCTGTTTTCTATTCCTAGCTCTGCCTCTGTCTCCCTCTGTGAGCTTGAGAAAGTCATGCTGACTGCTCTGTGCCTCAGTTTCCCCATTGTAAAATGAGGCAAAAGAATTTTTCTGTCTCACGAAAGGGGTGTAAGGATGAGTGAATTACTATTTAAAGCATTTGAGTTCCTTGAATGAAAGCATCTCTGCGAGCTGATTGTTATTACACTGCTGATGGCCTGCCCTAGTACCAGTAGTGGTGCAGAATTAACAATAGACCTAGGGCACCAGCATGTCGAGATTTTTATGGAGGGAGGTTGGGAGCTTGAGTCCCACTTGTCTAGAACTAATCCTGAGCCTCCAGGGAAGCTAATATGACGGGTAGGAGATCAGCCTGTGCGAGGACCACAGTGAGGTATGTGATTGGAACATGTTGGTGAATGAACGCCACACCACTGTGATACCAATGCTCCACACTAGCATCATGGCAGGGGGGCGTCTGCCACACACCACTAAGCCCGGGCACTGGGGTTCCAGTACACAGCTTGGGTCTCCCTGGCATTCCTCTCCTAAAAGTCCCCTCTTCCTGCTGCTCCTTGATGCTTGTCAGTATTCATTATCCCCCTCCCCCTCCTCAAATGGCTATTAAGTTCTCCTTTGCTGAATTCTAATGTGTGTGTTCTTCTCTGCAGAGGAAGAGAGGCACCTTCAGGCAAACAACCGGGACTTTAATCTGGAGTTCGAATATGCTGTAAGTAACAATCATATGTGTAATGCAGAACAATTGCCAGGGCTGCTTCATGGGACACCAGGTCACTTGCAAGGTTCCTTCCAATCGGAAGTGGATTGTGGGTATGTGGGTTTGTTATTGTAGGGTCACTCGTGCGCATGCTGGGGAGCGCTCTGTAAACAAAGTGCTGAAGTCTGTTTTAAAAAAAAAATCGTATAAAAATTCCTTGGACTTTATCAAAAGATCTACATGAGGCTGGTCACTGTCTGTCCCTGGCAGCCTTTCAGTAATGACATAGGGGTGCACGGGGGAACCTGGTTGGTCAGTAGAGTCAGGCACTGGGAGTTTCATCTCTGGCATCTGTTCTGCAAGCAGGGCACTAATAAAGGACCTGATCCTGCAAAACCATACCCTAGAGACGTCAGACCTGCAGCTAGGCTCATTGAGCTCACTCGGGTAGAGACTTGTGTGCCTGTTTGTAGGACTGGGCCCCAAGACTTTACAATAAGCTTCATGCTCACGGCAGCATGAACTGGATGTTTTTCAGTGGTTCTTTTTCATGCCTGGACCAAGCCAAACACCTGGGAGACTCGCATGGGACAGGACCGCTGCATGCACATTGAACGCACAATGTGCACACAGGGTGAAATGTGCAAGGCCTTTATACCACTTCTGCCCTTCGGTCTTGGTGATATGGGATTGGGAAGGTGCATTTTATGCATGTGGGACCTGGCAATGCAGGACTGGATGTGTGTTCCCAGCATACAGGGCTTGGTGATCCAGGATTGGGAGGATGCCGGGCTGGGATAGGACACTCTGTGCTCACGGGGCTGGGATGAGGATGTAGGAGGGAGGGAGCCTGTCCTGTCCTGATGGCCTCCCCCACCTGCTCTGACGAGAAGTGCAAGGGATGACCTTTGCCGGCCCGATCCTCCTTTTCCTCGACGCCCTCTCCGAGTTCAGAAGTGTGTGTGTGTGTGTGTGGGGGGGAGCAGCCTTTTCTGGTTCTGACATTAGTCTGATGTGTCATGTGGCCCAGCATCCCTGGAGCCCAGCATAGACCGAAGCTGAGAAATTCTAGAAGAATGTCTAGAAAGCCCAAGCCCTGGAGCATGCCAGAGTGGTGGGAAACCATAAAGCTGTCATGAAACCATGCTAGTGCAGTCTGACTTGCACAGAGCTGCACGTCATGCCCTGGGCTTTTTATTTCCAAATAAGTCCTGGTAAGTTTTCCGTTCATTACATCCATACTGGCAGGATGTATGGAAAAGAGCTGGCCTAGCCCAAAGTGACTTCAGACCCTATTTTTATCGGCATTTTGGGTGTGGCTGGAAACTCCAAGGAGGAGAGAGAGGCTCCTGGCTCCTTCCCCACAGACTTGACACTCCTAACATTGTTTGCAGTGTAGTTGTAGCCATGTGGGTCCCAGCATGTTAGAGACAAGGTGGATGAGGGAATGTCTTTTATTGGACCAACCTCTGTTGGTGAGGGAGACACGCTTTCCAGCTACACAGAGCTTTTCTTCAGGACTGTTCCAGCTACATACGAGGTGGACCAGATTGCTTAGCATAAGCGGTTAACATATTCTAAGGCACCCCTCAAGGTGAAGCGGCCCATTAACACCCCTACGGTCATAGGACAAAAAAGGGGAGGTTCTAAACTGTTCAGGACTAGGAACAGGAGCCTGCAATCCATGTAGAGAGTCAAACCCTGGCCTCCCAGGTGGGCACCGATGGTCCTGAATGCAGTGGCACTGCAGCAGCCAGGGGTGCAGTGCTGAGGGGATGAGCCTGGGGACCACAGAGCACTGCTCAGGGGCAGAGCAGGAGCGGGCTCAGCGGGAGCGAGACCGTGCGCAGTGGGCCCACGGGTGCGGAAAGGCAGCAGCTGCTGCTAACATCACTGGGCGATAGCATATGCAGCCCAGAGCACCTGGCTTTTATGTTTATGCCACGTGAGCTGTTTATGACGTGAACAGGTTGAACCGAGGAAGCTTCACGGTGCAATTCAGCTGCTCAGGGCAGTGGGCACCACAGCTGACATGGGCACTTTCAGGGGGGACCAGAGGGTAGTAGCCATTCCTCTCTCTGGCCCATATTGGCCGGCGCTGGTGTTGGCTCTCGAGCCCGGGAGTTGGAGCAGCTCTCTGGGCGCAGGAAAAGTTGCACTGCTGGCTCCTGCGTGATAGAAGGGCCAGCTAGGACAGACTAGCATGAAACCTGGTAACTCAGCAACGGGCTTAAGAAGAGTTGTAGCAGTGGGCTTCCTGTTTGAAGTTTGCAGCCGTGGGCAGGGTTCATTTGACTCTTTTATAGCTTAATAGGGCCATAAATTACAGTTCTAGAATAGGTTCTGTGTCTGGTCTGGGAGCACAGCCGGCGAGACGGTCATGGTTTTCTCAGGGCAGTGCATTCTCCCCAAGGAGTTGAGAGAGGGTAGGGGAGGAACTATGCAATATGGATTTGAGGGATTGTTGTATTCCAGACAAACACCCGCGTTGTATGGGGGCAGACGGCGGTCTGTGGGTTTAAGCCCTTCATCAAATGGAATGGTTTCTCCTGGCCTGACATCCCCAGGACAAAGACTGAGCAAAGGGTGGGAATGTCTTGTCCTTGTTTAGACTTATTGAGGGCTGGGCAGCTGGACTGTGCTGCAAAGCCAAGCCTGAGGTGGGGATCCTGGTAGTTATCTCCCTTCGCAGCGTGTTCTCCTCCTCCACACTCTGTGGAACAGTCATGCAGGAAGATGTGAGGGAGGAGCCGAGGAGGGTGAGAAATTCAGCTGTGTGTGGGGCAAGATGCCGACTGTTCGCAGAGTCATAACAAATTGGGCAATTGTGACGTCAGTCAAGACTCCTCCATATTCTCAGAAGAGCTGTCAGGAATGGCACTTCCCACCGTTTCAGACAGGCCCCATTAACACACCCAAGGGAACGCTCTGACCTTAAATAAACCTGTCGCACTTGGACTTGCAGAAAGCTTGCAGAAAGCTTTTGGTCGCCCATCCCCGCACAGATCATCTTCACTCCCAGTAAACGTGGCAAGAGGGCAAGCTACTGGGAACATGTTACCTTAGGACAGGATGTGGAGATAAAATTTCTAAACACCATTAATGACTGTGTCCTGGAGCCAGTCCTGGAACCCATAAGGGCAGAGGCAATTCTTGATTTAGTTCTAAGTGAAGCACAGGATCTGGTTGAAGACGTGAATACAGCTGAACCGCTCGGTAATCGCAACCATAATGTCATTGAAATTTGAACATCCTTGGTGGGGGAAATACCAAGAAAACCCTCCTTTTGAAAGATAAATGCTACTGTGGTGGAACTACACAAAAAGGAGGTGGCTAGTTAAACGGAAGTTAAAAGGAACAGTCACAGAGTGAAATGCCTGGAAGCTGCATGGAAACTTTTAAAAAACACAATAATAGAGGCTCAAACTATATGTATACCCCAAATTAAAAAAACAGTGAGGTCCAAAAAATGCCCCTCCCTGCCCCACGGCTAAACAATAGAGTAAAAGAGGCAGTTGGTGACAAAAAGTGAAGGCAGCAGGGGGCTGGACTCGATGACCTTTCAGGGTCCCTTCCAGTTCTAGGAGATAGGATGTCTCCATATATTAAAATATTATTAAAGACATTCTTTAAAAATTCAAAGTCAAATCCTATGGAGGAAAATAGAAAGGAACATAACCTCTGGCAAGGCAAGTGTAAAAGTATAATTAGGCAGGCTTAAAAGAATTTGAAGAGCAGCTAGCAAAAGATACAAAAACTAACAGCAATTTTATTGAAATATATCAGAAGCAGGAAGCCTGCCACACTGTCAATGGGGCAACTGGATGAGGGAGGTGCTGAAGGAGCACTCCTGGAAGATGAGGCCATTGTGTAGAAGCTAACAGAATTCTTTGCATTGGTCTTCACGATTGAGGATGTGAGGGAGATTCCCACACCTGAGCCAGTCTTTTTCAGTGACAAATCTGAGGAACTGTCCCAGACTGAGGTGTCATTAGAGGCGGTTTTGGAACAAATTGATAAATTACACAGTACTAAGTCACCAGGACCAGATGGCATTCACCCAAGAGTTCTGAAGGAACTCAAATGTGACATTTCAGAAGTATTAACTGTGGTATGTAACCAATCGCTGTAATCAGCCTCTGTACCAGACGACTAGGGCCCAATCAAATTCACAGTCCATTGTGGTCAATTTCATGGTCATAGGATTTTAAAATTAGCTAATTTCATGGTTTCAAATGTTCACATCTGAAATTTCATGGTGGTGTAACCATGAGGGTCCCAACCTAAAAGGGAGTCATACGGGGTCATAAAGTTGTAGGGGGCTTGCAGGATTGCCACCCTCACTTCTGCACTGCCGTCAGAGCAGCTGGGCAAGGTACCCATAGGTGGGTGTGATCTCCCCTCGAGAACAGCCCATGCAGGTGAAGAGGAATCCTGTCCTGCTCCAGCCCCACCGAGACTAGCAGCTGGAGCCCAGGGCACAGTAGGAGCCCCTGGCTGGGATACCGCCAGTCCTGCCCCTTCCCCTGCCGTCCAATAGCTAGATTTCACTGGGAAGATCTGATTTCACGGTCCTGACCTGTTTTACACAGCTGTGAATTTGGTATGGCCCTACAGATGACTGGTGGATAGCTAATGTAATGCTGATTTTTAAAGAAGCCACCAGAGGTGATCCTAACAATTACAGACTGGTAAGACTCACTTCAGTCCCAGGCAAACTGGTTGAAACTATAGTAAAAAAAACAAAATTATCAGACACAGAGATGAATATATGTTGGGGAAGAGTCAACACAACATTTATAAAGGGAAATCATGCCTCACCAATCTGTTAGAATTCTTTGAGGGGATCAACAAACGTGGACAAGGGGGATCCAGTGGCTATAGTGTACTTGGACTTTCAGAAAGCTTTTGACAAGGTCCCTCACCAAAGGCACTTAAGCAAAGGAAGCTGTCATGGGATAAGAGGGAAGGTTCTCTCATGGATCGGTAACTGGTTAAAAGACAGGAATCAAAGGGTAGGAATAAATGGTCAGTTTTCAGAATGGAGAGAGGTTAATAGTGGTGTCCCCCAGGGGTCTGTTCTGGGACCAGTCCTATTCAACATATTCATAAATGATCTGGAGAAAGGGGTAAACAGTGAGGTGGCAAAATTTGCAGATGATACAAAACTACTCAAGATAGTTAAATCCCAGGCAGACTGCGAAGAGCTACAAAAGGATCTCACAAAACTGGGTGACTACCAGAGGTCGATTATGATTTACTGAGGCTGTGGCCACAAAGAACATTTGGGCCCCTCACACTCTGGGTTCTAGGGGTGTCGGAGCCGGGGGGGCTATGGTCCCACCCACTTTTTAACATGAGCAGGCAGAAAGCTCAGCCCCTACTAGCAGCGCCAGCCTCTTCCCAGTGGGAGAGGGCTGAGGTGTGCCGTAGCTGCCCCCCCTTGGGGTCCTGCCCCCTGCTCCTCCTCACTTCCCCCAGGTCCCTAAGAGCCACCCAGGGAGCCTGGGCCACTGTGGGGAGCTCTGGACCCTCCACCTGTCCTGGGTGGCATGCCCCAGGGGGCAAGGACATGGGCTGGGTGCTGCTCTTGGGCACCCCGGCTCCCCGCCTGGGGCAGGTGGAGGGTCTGGGGCTCTCCACAGCAGCCCAGGCTCCCTGGGCAGCTCTTACCTTGCCCCGGTTCCAGCTTCCGGCCTGGCCGGGGTCTCGGTGGGAAGAGGAGCAGCAGGGGGTGGGACCCTGCCTGAAAGAGGAAGAGCAGGGATGGGGCCACAGTTCCGGCGCTGGTGGCCCTCCCTCCTTCTAGGCCCCCCAAATAGCCGGGGACCCATGGACCCATGCATTAATCCACCATTGGTGATGGCAACAAAATGGCAGATGAAATTCAGTGTTGATAAATGTAAAGGAATGCACATTGGAAAACATAATCCCAACTATACCTATGAAATGACGGGGTCTAAATTAGTTGTTACCACTCAAGAAAGGGATCTTGGAGTCATTGTGGATAGTTCTATGAAAACATCCTCTCAATGTGCAGCATTATTCAAAAAAAGCTAACTGGATATTAGGGACAATTAGGGAAGTGCTAGATAATAAGACAAAAAATATCATAATGCCACTATGATACGCCCACACCTTGAATACTGCGTGCAGTTCTGGACAACCCATCTTAAAAAAAGATATATTTGAGTTGAAATTAAATAAAGAGAAGGGCAATAAGAATGATTAGGGGATGGAACAACTTCCATATGAGGAGAGATTAATAAGACTGGGACTGTTCAGCTTGGAAAAGAGGCGACTAAGGGGGGATATGATAGAGGTCTGTAAAATCATGACTGGAGAAAGTGAATAAGCAAGTGTTATGTTACCCTTCGTGTAACATAAGAACCCAGTGTCACCTAATGAAATTAATAGGTAGCAGGTTTAAAACAAACAAAAGGAAGTATTTCTTCACACAATGTACAGTCAACCTGTGGAACTCCTTGCTAGGGGATGTTGTGAAGGGCAAAACTATAACTGGGCTCAAAAAAGAACTAGATCAGTTCCTGGAGGATAGGTCCATCAATGGCTATTAGCTAAGATGGTCAGGGACACAACCCCATGTCCTGGGTGTCCCTAAATCTCTGACTGCCAGAAGCTGGGACTGGATGACAGGGGATGGATCACTCGATAAATTGCCCTGTTCTGTTTATTCCCTCTGAAGCACCTGGCACTGGCTACTGTTGGAAGACAGGACACTGGGCTAGATGGACTCTTGGTCTGACCCAGCATGGCCGTTGTTCTGTTTTTATGTGCTGTAGGGACTATCCTGCGTTGGCTTCAGGGACGTGGGCTGGAGGATCTGGTAGGTCTCTTCTGTCTCTCTGTGTAAATGGTGATGGTACCCACTGGAGAAGGAGGTGACAAAGTAATTCTTATCCAGATAGTACAGTGCCCCTTACCCACACCCTGGAAGGAAGGCCTAATGTTACCAACAGCGGGGAAGCCTTTTGCTGCTGTACAGCGCTGGTGGTTCCTGCAAACAAAGGCAGTACCATTTAGAGTGACGGGGCCGGCTCTGGGCATGGTTGAGCATGGCAGTGGTTTGTGGGGTTCATTGTGAAGACACAGGTTCATCATGAGACTTGTGCCCCCAAAGTGGCCCAGGCCTGACCTTTCCTTGGCCTCATGCTGCACAATGAGAGACCAGTGGCTTGAAATAACTAAAGCAAACCAAATCGTGTGCCGTGTCAACTGCAGTATTAAAAACAAACTGACATGCTTTATCCTGGCACCAACGAGGGGAACCGCAATGCCACGTGGGATCCCACCCTAGCTAGAAATCAAGCTGATGAAGTAAAAAGTAGCGGGAATGAAACAGACTGCAGGGACCCTTAGCACAGGAGTGAAAAATAGAGAAATTGGTCTCTGGTCTGCCGAAAAAAAGGGTCAAATCCTGATGCCATGTTTACTCAGTTCTCACATGGGCCAGTTCCCCCGACAGCAGAAGGGGTTTTGTCTGCATACGGATTGAGTGAAAATGAAGTAAAGAGCTCAGGGCTTGAACCAGTGAGATTCAAGAGACTTTATTAAGGTTAATTTTGGAGGCAGCTTAGCCCCGCTGCCACTTCCCCGGTACAAAGTCAGTGTGGATTCCTCCAGGGTGGACCTCCCTACCCTACCCCACCCCTCCCCACCCCTTTGAGCACCTGCCGATGGGCCTGTCTCGTGATTGTTGTGACGTGGTTGTACAGCGCGTGTGGAGGAGGTCATCTCCTTTGCTGGATTTTAGTGTTTGCTCTGACTCAGATTCTCCTTCCAGTTGTCTGGCTTCACTCTGGAATTCAGCACAGCTGTGTGGAGACGTCACTGGGGGCTGCACAAACAGCTCTGAAATTGGGTATCCAAGAACTGGAAAGGAAATGCAGGGCCCCTGAGGCAAAGGCAAATTTCAGCTTGGGTCAGGAACTGATTCTAATGTCAGATCAGTAATGAACCTGGAGCCCTTAATGTACAGCCCGCAGCCAGTGTCTGGCCATCTGTGCCTCTGGGGTCTGGCTATGTTTTTCTATTCCTACATCCCCGATAAGGCCTCTAGAGAAGTCCGAGGGAGCCTTGTAACTGCCTGTGATAACTACATGTGGCACTGGCCTGAGCCGCAGCTGGGGTGTCTCATCTCTGTGCACTGCGGTGGGAAGGAGGAGCAGAGCCAACGCTCTCAGGACGTGAGAACGAGGGCGCAAGATGGGACTTCCACATGGGCCACCGTCGGCGTGTGCAAGCCGGCCACACCGTGTGCCCTTTGGTCCAGCACTGAGCCAGAGAATGCTGCTGAGATATGGGCCTACGTCTGTGACACCCCCATCCCCCATGACTGTAGTGGGGAAAGTGGCCGGGAAGCCAAGGCTTCTGGCGCACTCTGCTCCGGAAGGGCAGGCGATCTAGCAGTTACAGCAGAGGGCAGACATCTCTTTCCACGTCTAGGAGGGAGTCCAGTTGTCACAGCAGAAGCCTAGGAAACGGGGCACTCTTGGGATTTGTTTGTGGTGCTGGGATGGGTTGGGGGGCATGTGGCCTCATAGTTAGAACAGGTGACTGGGAGACAAGGCTCCTGCGTTCTACTCCTGGCCATGTCACTGACTTACTTCGTCACCTTGGACAAGTAGCACCACTTCTTTGTGCCTCAGTTTCCCCCTCTGTAAAATGAAGATAATACTAATACCTCTTTGGGTGATTGCACAGGTTAAATAGTGTTTGTAAAGCACATTGAGATCCTCAGGTGAAAGGTCCGATATAAATACAAAGTGTAGGCAATACATTTTCCTAAGGATTTTCCTGGACACTCAACGTGGGATTAGACTGTAGAACTCACTGCCATAGGATGACAGTGAAGCAAAGAATTTAGCAAAATTGAAAGAGGTTTTGGATGGTTACATTATAACAAAAATTCCCAGTTATAAAAGTTAATGCTAAAAGCCTTTTTGGAAGGGAGATAAAACCTACTACGTCAGGTCTTAGGCCAATCTCTATTATGAATTAGGATCAGACCTTCATGGGGTCAGATTATCCCAAATCTACCCACAGCGGGGTTTCTTGAACCTTCCTTTGGTGCGTCTGATGCTGGACATTCTCAGGGGCTGGCCTAGATGGACCTTGGGTCTGTTCAGTCTGCCAGTCCTTGTGTTCCTCCTGGATTCTAGTTCTCTGTGCTGGATGCAGTGTTCAATATCCCCTGCTCTGTAGGCCCTTCTGTTTTTTCCATGCACCCTGCATTCGTGTGATCAGGGCTGAACGCTCTACGTGGGGGAAGTCACGTCCCTTTGTCCTGGGTTACTGCAGCTAAAAGGAAAACAGTGACATTAGTCTCCAGCATTTTTGCCGCATGGCACCCCGGGAAGGCCACTGTGGCAGTGCAGCTGCATTGATGCCCATGCATTGTAGGGAGCAGTGAGCCTGCCCCTAGCAGCATGTCAGCTACAGCTGTAGCTGGGTTGCTGTTTAGACACAATTTTCCAAATGTTATAAAGGAACCTCAGGGCTGGTATTGCAAATACAGAGGAGTCGCTCTTCTGACTGCTCTCCGGTCGGCCACACCCTGCCCTTGCTGGGATTCCGCCTTCAGCTCATCTCATCGGAACCGTAACAGCAGCTAAATGCGTCTCCTGTTTCCAGTTACTTTTATAGTGAGGCAGTATTAGCTTGTTTGTCCAGAGAACAAAGGCAGAAGCCATCTGCTGAGTGTTTGCCGATGGCCTGACATCACAAGCGGAAGGGTTCTGAAGACTTGCCTGCTATAACAACTCCTCCGTCAAAGCCAGATTCGTTTAGCCACGGTCCTGAGCTGGTTGTAGGAACAGCATGTGCATGAGGGATTGATTTCAGGGGAGTCACGCTCATTCACAGTAGATTGGAAAAAAAAAATACTGGTGCTGTCACTGTCATATCACGCTTCTCATCTGTAGATCTCAAAGCACTTTACTAAGGTGTGTAGCTGCTGTTATTCCTATCCAGCATCGGGGAAACTGAGGCACAGATCTGGGAGGTGACTTGCCCAAGCTCACACTGCAAGTCAGTGCCGTGCCTGAGCTGGCAGGTGTCCCATCCCTCTGGATCATGCTGCTTTCGTAGCGGCTCAGGGTTCGTTAATATTTGTGGCTGTAGAGGTGAACTGAATGGTGGTATAAAGGAGCCTCATAGCAATGATTTGAGTCCACACTAGCGGTCTCCTCTCTGTAGCCTTGTTAATATATTTGCTTGGGGTTACACCCTGACATAGTCCTTTGTGAGAGTCTCTTGCTGAAGCTAGTGTAATGGAATGCTAAACTGTATTATTCTGTTTAGCTACTATGTAGTACTACTGTGTGTACAATTTAAATGAACCTCAGCCGTACCTGACAGAGCATTGAAAGAGCATATGATGAACACATCTGGTGTGTTTCTCATTTAGAAGCAAGCTCTGTAGCCAGCCCATATCTGGTAGAGAAGTACAAAACATGGTGTCAGGAGTAAACTAAGAACAGAAACAGAAGGAACAAAGCAACAAAGATTGCAGGATCTAATCAACATGCTACTCTTCAGTGCCCCAGAAAACTTCAGCTTTGACACACCTTCACAACGGACAGACTAGATGCAATATTTTGCAAGATTTCAAATTGCAAACAAACTCCACAAAGACACCGGAGATACACAGGTATCAACTTTAATTTATGCTATGGAGAAGCAGGCAGAGCATATCTTTAAATCCTTTGACTTTACTGAAGACAGTCACAAAGATGACTATGAAAAGGTTCTGGCTATGTTTGATCCATACTATACCTTAGAGAAGTATGGTTTATGAAAGAGCATGTTTCCAACAGAGAATCCACGGAGCAGAGGAAAATATTGAAAATTGTATATAAGGTCTGCATACATTGGCTGAAAACTGTAATTTGAGGAATGCAAAACATGAAAATATCAGAGACAGGCTGATTATGGGGTTAATAGAAAAAAACCTTTCATGGCAGCTTCAGCTGAAGTGAGATATAACCTTAGCTGCAGCTATACAGATAGCAAAACATTCTAAACTGATGAAACAGCAAAACTTAGAGAAACTGGACAGATTTGAAAAACCTGAAACTAGTTTAGAAACTGTAAACAGACACTGGAGTGTTAAAACCCCTGAGGCAAGGAGAGAGAATTCCCAGGCTAAGAGGAACAAATGCCAGTCTACATGTACAAGGTATGGAAAAAGTCATATCCCAAGAGCATCCGAGGCACACGGTGTAATAAATGCATGAAACATGGACATTTTGCAGCTGTTTGCTGCACCAAAGCAACGAGGGAGTTGACTCATATTACAGGGATCTACTCATGTTTCTGTGATCTATCACTTGTGATGTCTCAGAGCCTGCCTGGAGAGTGAAACTGAATATTCATGGCAAGACTATTAATGTTAAAATTGACTCAGGAGCTGATGTCACAGTCATCTCAGAAGGGACTTACAATCACCTGCAACCCCTCCCAGAGCAGAAGTCACCTGACTGGCTCTGACTGGCCTTGGAGGGATTTTGAACTGCGTGGGCCAGTTCACCACGGAAACAAAGACAAAAGCTGTGCATTGAATATACACGATCAAAGGACCACGGACCAAAAGCCTTCTCAGCATCAGTATGGCAGCCATGATGGGCCTAGTGAGAAAGGTAGAAGAACTTGATGGAATATTTGGTGAAATTGGGATTTTGAAAGAAGATCCAGTACAAATCACCTTTAGGGACAATGCCGAATCATACAGCGTACATACACCTCGCAGGATTCCTATCCCATTACTTCATAGAGTGGAGACTGAGTTAAAGAACATGGAGCAGATTGGCATAACTGAGAAAATCTCTGAGCCAAAAGCAACGTGTGCCCCAGTGATACCAGTTACAAAGAAAAATGGAAAAATATGAATCTGTGTGGATCTTAAAAGAGTTAATGAAGCAGTTGTGAGAGAAAAATATCTCCTCCCAACACTGGACGGCTTCCTCCCCAAGGTGAAACAGCTACAGTATTCTCCAATTCTTTAACCAAAGAAAGTGCTAAACTGACTATATTTAAGACACCCTTTGGGAAGTTTTGCTTGTGAAGATCATCTTTTGGGATGACCACTGCACCTGAAATTTTCCAGAGAAGGATGGCAGAACTGTTAACAAACACAAATGGAGTTGTAGTTTTTATGGACAGCATTTTGATATATGGACCTTTGATGGAAGAACACAACAAAACTCTCAATGAAGCCCTAAGCCCAATCAGTCAGTCTGGACTGAAGGTAAACAAGGAAAAATGTGTTTTCCACCTACCCCAAATTGATTTTTTGGAACAGACAATAAACAGGTGGAATCAGTCCTAGCCTTGAGAAAGTAAAAGCAATTTGAGAATTGAATGCACCAACTAACGTACCAGAACTGAGGTGTATCCTGGGGGTGGTAAATTACCGTGGTCGATACCTACACGACCGTTCTACACAAACAAAACCACTGCATGAACTGTTAAAGTCCAACACACTTTGACTCTGGGGGGCAAATCAATAAATTGCCTTAAAACAGTAAAAGAAATTATCTCAACAGCTCCTGTTCTCAACTACTACGATGTGAACAAACCCACAACGGTTGGTGCGGATGCAAGCAGATCTGGTGTCTTGTTCCAACAACATGGCTCAGAGTGGAATCCAGCTGCATTTTGCTCTCACTCACTCACTCACTCACTCACAGAAGCAGAAAAACGATATGTACAGATTGAGAAGGAATGCCTGGCAAGAGTATGGACATGTGAGAACTTTTACGGATATCTGTGTGTGGACAGGATTCATTTACACTGTTAACAGACCATAAATCACGTGTAACCCCTCATTAACGGAGAAGACCTGAACCAAGCACTGCTGAGATGCCAGCATCCATTGTTAAGGTTAATATGATTTAACCCAATTGCTCCGTATGTTCCTGGGAACAATCTGGCAGTAGCAGACACTCTGTCACAGACCCCAGCATCCTGCACTCTGTGAGCTCAAAGATGATGTAAAGGTGTACGTGGATGCATACAGACCAGTATCAGGAAGGAGACTACACCAGTTACAAAAAGCAACCTTGACAGACACGCAACTTCAGGAAAGTCTAAGGCCTTGGCTACACTCGTGGATTCACAGCGCTGCCGAGGCAGCGCTGTGAAGCGCAAGTGTAGTCGCGCCGCCAGCGCTGCGAGAGCTCTCTGTAGAGCTGTATGTACTCCACCTCTCCGAGGGCAAAAAACTATTATGTACATAGTTTAGTCCTATTCAGTGTCTACTCGGCGCTTCTTGGCTTGTCTCTTGTATTCATTAAATGGAGCATCTCTTGTCACTGTCCAGCAATAGTCTGCAAGCATTGATGGGCTCCATTTGCCTTGATAGCGTTTCTCCATTGTTGCAATGTCCTGGTGAAATCGCTCGCCGTGCTCGTCGCTCACTGCTCCGCAGTTCGGTGGAAAAAAATCTAGATGAGAGTGCAAAAAATGTATCTTTAGTGACATGTTGCAACCAAGGCTTTTGTATGCCTTGAGGAGGTTTTCCACCAACAACCTGTAGTTGTCTGCCTTGTTGTTTCCGAGAAAATTTATTGCCACTAACTGGAAGGCTTTCCATGCCGTCTTTTCCTTGCCACGCAGTGCATGGTCAAATGCATCATCTCGAAGAAGTTCACGAATCTGAGGATCAACAAAGACACCTTCCTTTATCTTAGCTTCACTTAACCTTGGAAATTGTCCACGGAGGTACTTGAAAGCTGCTTGTGTTTTGTCAATGGCCTTGACCAAGTTCTTCATCAGACCCAGCTTGATGTGTAAGGGTGGTAACAAAATCTTCCTTGATTCAACAAGTGGTGGATGCTGAACACTTTTCCTCCCAGGCTCCAATGACTGTCGGAGTGGCCAATCTTTCTTGTTGTAGTGGGAATCTCTTGCACGACTATCCCATTCGCAGAGAAAACAGCAGTACTTTGTGTATCCAGTCTGCAGACCAAGCAAGAGAGCAACAACCTTCAAATCGCCACAAAGCTGCCACTGATGTTGGTCATAGTTTATGCACCTCAAAAGTTGTTTCGTGTTGTCATAGGTTTCCTTCATATGGACTGCATGACCAACTGGAACTGATGGCAAAACATTGCCATTATGCAGTAAAACAGCTTTAAGACTCGTCTTCGATGAATCAATGAACAGTCTCTACTCATCTGGATCGTGAACGATGTTGAGGGCTGCCATCACACCATCGATGCTGTTGCAGGTTACAAGATCACCTTCCATGAAGAAGAATGGGACAAGATCCTTTTGACGGTCACGGAACATGGAAACCCTAACATCACCTGCCAGGAGATTCCACTGCTGTAGTCTGGAGCCCAACAGCTCTGCCTTACTCTTGGGTAGTTCCAAATCCCTGACAAGATCATTCAGTTCACCTTGTGTTATGAGGTGTGGTTCAGAGGAGGAGGATGGGAGAAAATGTGGGTCTTGTGACATTGATGGTTCAGGACCAGAAGTTTCATCCTCTTCCTCTTCCTCGTCTGACTCAAGTGAGAATGATTCTGGTGCATCAGGAACCGGCAGTCCTTCTCCGTGGGGTACTGGGCGTATTGCTGATGGAATGTTTGGATAATGCACAGTCCACTTTTTCTTCTTTGACACACCTTTCCCAACTGGAGGCACCATGCAGAAGTAACAATTGCTGGTATGATCTGTTGGCTGTCTCCAAATCATTGGCACTGCAAAAGGCATAGATTTCCTTTTCCTGTTCAACCACTGGCGAAGATTTGTTGCACAAGTGTTGCAGCATATGTGTGGGGCCCACCTCTTGTCCTGATCTCCAATTTTGCAGCCAAAATAAAGGTGATAGGCTTTCTTAACCATAGTGGTTATACTGCGTTTTTGTGATGCAAAAGTCACTTCACCACAAACATAGCAGAAGTTATCTGCACTGTTCACACAAGTACGAGGCATCTCTGCTCACTTTGGCTAAACAGAAATGTGTCCCTTTGCAAAATCAAACACTGACAAATAAGAGAGCACGACACTGTATGATTTCTAGAGCTGATATAGGGCAATTTGTTCAGCAGAGTGATGTAAGCTTTGTTATGATTGCATCATCCATGACTTCTAGGAATAACATGATGCAATTCATATCATGTATGACGCAATACCAGCTTCAGATTGCATCATTCATTGTTTTGCCTAAAAAGCAAGTCCTGTCCAAACCCAGTCATAGATTTATTCATAGATCCAGTCAAAGATGTATTTTAGTCATTTCTGGTTTAAATTGAGATCCCTTCCCTTTATAACTCACTTATCCTCTGCCATTCCCAAGTCAAGGGTCGTATATACTGACCCAATAGCATATCTTGAAAACTAGAGCCAATCAACAATTTTAAGCATCATTTTCGTTCTCAGTGACCCAGAATTAGTAAAGTTTGACTACATTTATTTCGGAAGCATTTTGGCTGTAGAGCAGTGTAATTAAAAGAGAGAAGATGGAAACGGGAGATGCAAGCCCAGGGCAATAACAATTGCAAGTTGCCAGGAGAACACTGTCTCGCTGGATTATTGGATGGCTGCGTAGGTACCTATCAGAACCATCTGTGTAGATGCCTCAGATCCAGGAGCCTTTTCAGATCCTCCAGTTACGAGCTGTTTAAGTGGCTAATGAAGTGGCGCTTGGTAAACCTGCAGGGCCCCGTTATGGTAACGAACAAATCCAGATACCACTGTATGAAATAAATGTGCAAAGTCGGAATGAAGGTCGTATTGGTGTCTGCATCAGCATGTCACTAGCAAGTGACTCCGTGGACAGGTCTGTGCAGTGCCCCAGGGACTTCTGAGCTTGGTAGTGAACTTATGCTACAGAGCCTGGCAACCTTCAGTTCATTTGGCTTTTTCCAGTTCTGCATTACCCCTACCCTGGCCTTGCATTGTCCTTCCGCTCTGCCAGCAGTGCCAGTCTCCTTCCCCCGATAACATGCCACTGCGGCCCCTCTCCCATGGCACCTGAGCATGAAACTCTCTCGTTGAGCGAAATTACAAGGCCCTCTCCTCATTCACATCCCTCCTAAAGACTCACTCCTGCCATGATGCCTAGAAGGGATCCAGCTGACCTATGCTGACAAAGCTGAGGATAATTATGGATAGTTTATAGAGCTTCTGTATTTTTAACACTGCATTAACCCTATATTGCTATGAGATGGCCAAACACCTTGAACCCACTACCCCTCAGTTGTACTCCTGCCTCCCTTTCGATGTCTGCCTCCCAGCCTGCTGTCTGTCTGTCTACATTTGGAGCCCCGCAGGATAGCAGCTGATCCCTGTTTGGAAAGCAGCTAGCATATTGTGGATGCTACCAGAAACAAACAAAAACCGGTAAAATCTTCGCTGTGTGCCAGTTACAAAGAGAATATAAATGTATCTCCCATAATACAGGAAAGTGTGTGTGTGTGTGTGTGTGTGTGTGAGAGAGAGTGTGTGAGTGACATACATACCTGGAGCTGCAATGTCATACACTTACGGTAATTTCACTGGTTCCCAAAAGAATTCAGTCTGTTTATCAGAATTCAGTGTGAGTGACTTGGGGGAAAAGGAAATGTTTTTGAGTGGCTGCTTTGAACAATGTTATTGCTAAATTTAAACCAGTCAAACAGTGCTGAAATGGGTTGTGCTGCAATTGCTTTTCCTGTTTTACCATCCGTTGGTTTGCTTTTTGTTTCCACAGAACAATTCAATTAAAACGTCGAAATACAATTTCTTCACTTTCCTGCCTCTCAACCTGTTTGAGCAGTTTCAGCGAATAGCCAATGCCTATTTTTTGTTCCTGCTGATTCTGCAGGTATGAATTCACTCTCCTTTTTAACAGACTATCTGGCCTCTTCCCAGTGCCTGGCTGTGGGTTGACTTGGAATAAAGCAGTAGCTGTGCCCATAATGTGAATTAGCATCTTATTAAAACCCAAAAGCAGAGACATAAAACAGGGCAAGAAAGGAAACTTGTTCTGCCGAGGTCTGGCAAACGTGGCATAGTTCCTCTCTGGCGGGAGTGCCTGTTAGACACGCTGGCTTGATCCCAGGGAAGGGAAGTTTTAGTTAATGTTTACAAGATGTTGTGCCTGTTTTTCGTCTCCCGTTCTACAGGTAAGTGCTGCTGACTGCTGTTGGGTTCCTCGGATGGTTTCCTCCTGCAGCACCTAGTGAAACCTGTCCTTATCAATCTTATTCAAAGACAAACTGCTGGTATCTACTGTGACGGGTTGGGTCACAGAAACCCCCTTGGGGCTGCCAACTGATGTGCCAAGACTATTTCTACCCCTGCTTCCCTGCCAGCTCGGGACCCCAGCACCCTGTCTTGTTGAGTCAGACACGCCAGTCGGCTCCAACACAGACTCAGGGTCTGAACCACATGCCCCAAAGCTGCAGACTTAACTGAAAGCAATTTAAGAAGTGTTCCTGTCTTTAACACTCAGATGCCCAACTCCCAATGGGGTCCAAACCCCAAATAAATCCGTTTTACCCTGTATAAAGCTTATACAGGGTAAACTCATAAATTGTTCGCCCTCTATAACACTGATAGAGAGATATGCACAGCTGTTTGCCCCCCCCCCCCCGGTATTAATACATACTCTAGGTTAATTAATAAAAAGTGATTTTATTAAATACAGAAAGTAGAATTTACGGGGTTCCAAGTAGTAACAGAACAAAGTGAATTACAAAGTCAAATTAAATAAAACACACAAGTCTAAGCCTAATACGGTAATAAAACTGAATACAGATAAAATCTCACCCTCAGAGACATTTCAATAAGTTTCTTTCACAAACTGGACGCCTTCCTAGTCTGGGCACAATCCTTTCCCCTGGTACAGGCCTTCTTCCCGCTCAGGCGGTAGCTAGGGGATTTCTCATGATGGCCCTCCCTTTGTTCTGTTCCACCCCCTTATATATCTTTTGCATAAGGCAGGAATCCTTTGTCCCTCTCTGGGTTCCCACCCCTTCTTCTGAATGGGAAAAGCACCAGGTTAAAGATGGATTCCAGTTCAGGTGACATGATCACATGTCACTGCAAGACTTCATTACCCACTTGCCAGCACACACGTATACAGGAAGACTTACAGGTAAAACAGAGCCATCTACAGACAATTGTCCTGGTTAATGGGAGCCATCAAGATTCCAAACCACCATTAATGGCCCACATAGTTTGCATAATTACAATAGGCCCTCAGAGTTATGTTTCATATTTTAGTTTCTGATACAAGAGTGATACATTTATACAAATAGGATGACCACACTCAGTAGATTATGAGCTTTGTAATGATACCTTACAAGAGACCTTTTGCATGAAGCATATTTTAGTTACATTATGTTCACACACATCAGCATATTTTCATAAAATCATATAGCGTGCAACGTCCCATCTACCAACTGCATAAATGGAGAGCCTGGGAGAGAGCTGACTTTGCAAACACTAACATTTCCGTGAGACTGAGGGTGTTACAGCAAGGAGCTTGCCATTACTGTACACAAAACGGAGCAGATTGCTGCTGTGTGCTCAGAGCAGGGGGTGGAATTGCATGCTGGGGCACGTAGGCTCTAATAAAGGAGGTGACAGCAGAAGGCACCAGTGTAGAACTCCAAGGCTCATCCGGGGCTCTGGGTTGGAGTTTGCCCATTTCTGATAGTAATGTGTGTCTCTGCCCTAAAACTGAGCATATCTCACCAGCCTATATCGGCATCTCTGCTCCTTTGTACTTTGCTCAAACAATGATAAAAGTCATGTACTTTGTCATTTTTAAACCACGTCTCTTAACCCCGGTATCAAAGAGCGTGGCCCTCACGGAGGACTGATTCTAAGGCAAGTTTGATGTTTTTAGTTTGGCTTTTTAGAGTCATCCAAGCACAAACAAGCCTGGCACATTACCCTGTTAGAATCACCTTTGCCACGCTCAGACAACTCAGAAATGACTAAACAGAATTTTACTAAACTTTAAAACCTCCGCTATGTGCTGAGAGCGACCCTGGGAAATATCAGCTCACAGGGACATTTTTCAGGAAATCATAAGAACCTAAAACCCAGGTTTATTGTGAAAGTGCTTCCTCAGCCATAACTACAGCCTTGTTACTGGTATATGACACTATGGCTGTTGGTCTTTAATCTGTAGATAAGATTGATCAGATAGGTCCCTTTATACTCGTCAGCAGCGTCTTTTCCTGAACCATTAAAGGTCAACCGTAAATAAAAACTGTTTGTGCTTTTCTATTGCCTTGATCAAGGTGGGCTCAGAGAAATGGCTATTGGGCTTTTACCTTTCAGTTTTCCCCCCGTTTGCCCACCACCACCGCCTCCTACAAAGATCAGCTCCTTGTCCCTTCTTCTTTTACTCAGAGGACTTGGGTGATAGTTGTAGGACTTGGAATGGGACAGTGGAGCAGAACATGGAATCCCAAGCTGCATCTTTCCCATCCTGAGGGCTTTTCTGCGCTAGAAATTTGTACTGCTGTAACCGGTATCGATAAACTACACCACCCCCTAGCGTGGAAAGTTATCTTAGTATAAAGGTGCTTATGCCAGGGGTGCTAGTCCCATACGGGAAGGGGAATAATTATACTGGGAAAAGTCACGTTTACACCACTGTAACTATGTCCACACTTGGCATTTTACCAGTGAAATAAATCTCCCCTCCCCCACCGAGTCAGATCAGTTTAACTCTTAAGTGTGGGCCAGGGCTAAGCCTCCCCCCATTCTTCACAATGAAGGACGGGGGGAAATGCAGGCCACGTTCAGCCTATTGAGAGAGCCACCACCCCCAGCCTCCACATGTCCATGCCGGAGTCCTCCACAAAAGGGACTTGATATTTCTAATGTAAAAAGCCAGAAGGAAATAAACCCCCTCCCTTTCCCAAGACCCCCCGGCCCCTTTTTACACAAAGGATGGTTTTCCTTTGCAGGTTTGTGTGTAAAAGATGGCGCAGAATTTCCGTCTCTCGCTCTCTGATTTGTATGCAGAGTAAAAGCTTTTAGCAGCCTCCCTAGGATCCAGTGTTTTGTTTGTTTGCTACGTTGGCTGTAAAGGTTTTAAACCCCAGCTTTTCTTCTCCTGCAGCTCATTCCTCAGGTTTCCTCCTTGTCTTGGTTTACAACAGTGGTGCCGCTGGTGCTGGTGCTGACCGTGTCGGGTGTCAAGGATGCCATCGATGATTTTGTAAGATGATTGGATTGCCAACCCTTAGTTCAGAGTGTGCCGTGATCCCCCAGTGCCCTGATCAAAGGGAAACACTGTCAGTCACTACAGCCAGAGGGGGGTGGTTGCAGAGTTTGTCTATGGCCAGTATGGGGCGCTGCGGTCAGGCCCCAACATCCATGTTGAATCACCTAAATAAGTAGCTAGATTTTCAGAAGTCCTGAGCACCAACAGCTCCCGCTGACTTCCATGGGAACTGTGGAGGGCGCAGCAGTTCTGAAAATCCGGCCACTTCGTTAGATGCCTGAATATAGGTTGAGGAGTCTGATCTCAGGCACCCGTGCTGGAAAATCTTGGCTCAGCACTTTAGACCCCACTGCAGAGCTCCGCTAGGAAAGCACATTGTGGGGGGAAGTTGGGTCGGATTGTTCCAAGGTGCTCGGCATTAGCCTACCTCTGTTCCCGTTGGAGTGGGTGGTAAAAGTCCTATTGGCTGCAATGTGAGCGGAGTGAGGCCTGCTGCTGAATGCTTTCCAAAAGCCCATTGCATGTGTGTTGGCACGTGGTTTTCTGAGCTCCGTCTAACAACTCTGGTCATTGAGTCCAGTCCCATGAGGGGTCGGTGCAGTTCTGAACAAGACCGAACGAAATCTCATTCTGAAATATGGGCAGTGAAGAGCCCTCTTAAAAAATAGGGGACGCACCCAAAACCCTTATGGCCATTTCATGTAGCAGCAGATAAATGGATTCCTCCAAGCACCTTATCTGCAGAACTGTGGCAGTCAAGGCCAGCCTGGGGTTTTGTGGGACTCCAGGTTAAATGATACACCAGGGCCCACCTGTCTCTTTCTCCTCAGAGTGGGCCCTTCCATACCAGGACTCTGCTTGCCTGTCAGTCTCTGTCCCAGCCAGCCCTCTGCACCAAATGCTGCCAGGGTTAAATGTGGACTTGACGATTTGGCCTAAAATGCTGGGTGGAGAGACCCCCCGAGGGGTGGAATGGAGTCTTTGGCTCATGGGTGCATATTGATGGCGAGCACCCAAAAACACTGGTTCTCTGAAAGTGCAGGGGTCAAGGGAAGCAGCCCCTGTGCAGGGTTGGCCCTGGTAATGGGTATGGGTATTTCCCCTCTTCTGTCTTTCAGAGTCATCTTGATTTCTGATTTAACTGAGCGAAGTTTCCCATAAACAGGAGGGTTAAGAGCATAGAAAAAGTTATGGCACTATTCTGTCCTTGCATTTATGCCCTTAGCATTTCCCCAGCTAGGCAGGAATCCTGAAAGGGATTATCCTCTGATCACACACACTTGGTTTCTGTGAAGTTTCTTCTAACACCCTGATCAACTTTTACGTTTTTCAGAATCGACACAAAAGTGACAATCATGTCAATAACCGTCCCGTCCAGGTGCTGAATAATGGCAGGTAAATCTTATTTCTTTACGGAAATTTTGGCTGAAGGTTTATCTCCAGGAGACGCTTCTACAAAAAAATCAAAATTTCTGACAGATTCATCAAATGTGACTATTAAAGCTCTCTACTATGTACATTCTATTGCGTGCATTCTACTTCCACTGGAGATTATGGCAGCTTTGTTTTAAAGTATTATTTTACCTTATGGGATCCCCAAGTGTGCTCTGCTTCCCTACAGTCTTGTTCCCTCATGCCCACCCACGTGTATGACAGCTAGATTTCACTATGCGGTCTTCAGTTCAAGTAGAATGACAAACATCCCAGGAAAGTTCATTGTTCACAGTGCTGTGTGCTATTGTTTGGTTAACGTATCTGGTTAATGAGTAGCAAAAGGTAGTGTCACTTTGTCAGTGCAGGTACTAAAGCCATCAGCCCACACAGGAAAAAGTTGGGCTGTAGATTTTAAATAGGAGATGCCAATGACAGATTATTTTACAAAATATCCCAGAGACACCAGACGTGGCTGCATTCCCTTGTGTCATATGTATTTGTCTTGTTTATTAATTTCTGAGCAGACCGAACTAGACATAATCAGCAAAAACTTTTGATGTTAAATTAACAACTACAAGAAACTTCTTTGTACACACACACACACACACACACACACACACACACACACACACACACACACACACACACACACACCACTGCCATCTATTGGATGGAATCAAAACTGTTCAACTGTGTGTCATGGGCACTTTACTGCTAGCAATGATTTTCCTTTTGCTCAAGTGGTAGGGTGCTGGGCTTTTGTGGCAAGTAGATGAGTTCTGTACTCACTGTTACATGAAGACCCAACTACTCTTGGAGTATAGCTGGTGACAAGGGTGAAGTGCTTGGTCGTCCTAGGTTTTTCACCATCCTGTAGAGACCAGTGTAGTGTACAAACACCACCAAATGATACGAACCATGAAATAAAGCTGGAAACCAGTGATTTGCGGTGGTTGTTAGCATTTTCAGTCCAGTAAATCTGAAACCAGTCACACCGTCACTACCATCCCCACTGAACACATACGTTTATATAGCAAAGTGCATAATTCACTTCAAACGGCCGGAGGTCACAGGTTCCAGGGTTGCTATCATTGAACTCCAATGGAGTTTTACTAATGACTTCATGGAGACCCAGATCAGGTCCATATGATCTGTGGGGACACATCCCCAATGCTTCCTGTAAAACTATTCGGGCAATTTTTCACCTCTTAAGCTTTTGCATATGCAGAAATTCTGATTTGTTCATGCAACCTGGAGGTACCAGACAGGTAGCTGGATGCCTGGACATCTTGCTTTGTGCATTAAAAAAAGGCCATGAACAGCACGGATCGGAATCATTGCATGTGCAGCTTTCGTAGCTGGGTTGCTGCCCTTTTTGACAGCTAGACCTACAGGGTCAGAGCTGCCTTTGCACCATCTGATCTTCTTTAGGGGACTTAGACAACTTAAGTAATTGGGCTAATTTCCAAGTAATTTTAGTGGTATCTGCTTAAAAGGTAGAGGGAATCTCTTCCCCGGGACCCCACCTAGATTTTGGATTTGTAGCAGAAGAGAAGGAAAAGTCAGTGTCTGTTAGTAGAATAGTGCACAGGTGCCATGTTCATATTATGGAGCCTACTTCTCAACCGCACGTGTGTGTGAACCTCTCCCATTTATTATTGATGTATATTGGTAGTGGCTAGGAGCCTGTCCTGGACCCGCGCCCCTTTGTGCTACGTGCTGGACAGACACAGAACAGAATGACAGTCCCTGCCCCCGACAGCTCACCGTCAAGTCCTAATACTACTGATGAACGGGCTTCAAGAGCACCGCTGACTCTCTTGGGGTCGGAGCGCTCTACACTCTGTGACTATTTAAAGGGAACTTTCTCTTGCAGATTGAAGGACGATAAATGGATGAATATCCAAGTGGGAGACATCATAAAACTAGAGAACAACAACTTTGTGACGGTGAGTGCAGTTTGTTGTAGCCACGTGCGCTGTGACTCTCTGGAATTACTCCTCAGACAAATAAACAAGTTATTCACTACTGACGCTAACTGGCTCAGAGATTTTCCGTTCACAGAAGTCAATTGAACTTGTTGTGTAACTATGTCCTCTGTCCTGAGATCTCAAGGTAATGTCACTGGGGCGGTTTTTCTGTGGCTGTGTAAGCTCATACCGCCCTGGTTTTATTTGTGTTCAGGCAGATTTACTGCTACTCTCAAGCAGTGAGCCGCACAGCCTGACGTACATCGAGACGGCTGAACTGGATGGGTAAGTGAGCCTGGCCCTGGGGCTGCAAACACAAGGCTAATTTTTGCATGGTGAATCCTGATATTGTGAGGCCCAGCTGCTTCTGTGTTCTCGATGCTGCCTAGTCCAGAGATGAATCCACAGAGCATTGATTGTTCCTGCCAGGAGACCCGTGACCCTGGCTGCACACAGCAAGTGTAGGGTGATGGTGTTTTCTAACCCTACAGTAAAATGCTCTTTCAGCACCACTCCAATATAAGCATCTTCTCTTTTCTATCTAGAGAACACTGCATGTCAGCTCCGCCTGTGGCACGTTCTCCTGCCCCATGCACCGATCCTGTGGTTCCCAAAGGGTCACGTCTCATTTCACTTTCCTGTTATACGTTTGAGCACGAGATGGAGGCATAATTGTTTGCCTTAAACTTGCCCTGGGTAAAGATTGTGCTCCACAGCCCAGGCCACTGCTTCCTCCTCTGAACAGCTCTCTGATGAGGGAGGCAGCTTTTGTTCCAATCAGTTGCCCATAACGAGTGATCTTCTGGGAAGTGTCTTGAGCAGAGTACCAATGGCTGCTTCCCCAGCAGTATCCCAACAAAGGCAGGTGCCTCACATGCAGAGGCCTTGGCCCATTTTACTCATGCTGGCAGTTCTGGTAGCACTCATTGATCATTGACAATGCATGTTCCTGGAATACCTCACATCATCAGCAACAGCTCTGCGGTTTTTATGTTCACCCCGGCTGTTCTTCTCAGCCACTTCTCTGTCTATGTGAACATCAGCCGCTCCCAGCACCACCCTAGTGACCCATTGTATTCCATCACTCTGCACCGTGGCCAGCTTGCCACAAGTCTGAGGGCCACACTCAATTCCTGTTAGTTGGGTCCAGAACCCACAGAAGTGCTCAGATACCACAGGGATGATTGTGATGTAAGAACTTAGTGGGACAGAGGGCTGCTCAGAGAGCTCACGTGTCCGGCTCGACGCTTTGCAGCGATGGCGTGAGACCAGAGCCCTCTGACCCTCTTCTGCACCTGGCCCAGCGTTCCGCAGGATCAGCTGACTTGGTGCAGAACCAGTTTATACAGTGGCAAAGGACTATATTCCCTTTGTGGCCATGTAAAAATGGTCCTGATTTGACTCTTAATAAGGAGATGCAGCCTGCAGACCCTGCAAGCTCCATCTGGATCCTAATGAATGAGAACAGCTCCAGGAACAGAAGAGGGACCAGGCATGTAGGAGTTTGACTCATGCTTTTATTATAGGGAAACCAACCTCAAAGTGAAGCAGGCACTGACGGTCACTGCGGAGCTGGGAGAGAACCTTCAGAAACTGACTGATTTCAACGGTGAGTGCGCAGAAAAAATGAAGGTCCCAAAGCATTTCCCCTAAGGCCTGAATTCCACCCGAAGTCGGAATTCTCCTCTCCGAGCCGCACTGCAGGCCCCTGGTGTCCACTCTGCCCTGGGTCCCTGCCCAGCGCTCCCAGGGATAGCAGCGGCACGCAGTGCAGATCAGATCTTGTGTGCTGCCATTGACTGCAGTGGGTGGGCAGTCACATGGTGAGGTGCACTAAGACACTTAGTGTCTGTCTAGGCTTGTTGAGACCCCATCAAATCCTCCACGTAAGGCTCCTGCAAACCGCCCCCTGGGAAACAAAACAGGTAGTCACTGCATTGAATTCACTGACAGGGCTTGATTCTGATCTCAGAGCAGTTTTACACCGATGTAAGTCCATTGACTTTAGAGCAGTTACACTTCATTTACACCAGTGTTAGGAGCAGAACCAGCCCATCTGCACGCGGGGGGGATTTCTCAGTTTAGAGCTTTGCACTTTTGTCCTTTCACTGTTTTCTCAACAGCACCAAAAAGATGAATCTGGAAATGTTTTGCTGTCACTGCCTGGCAGCTAACGCTCTGAAAGTCCAGGTGTGCTGTTGAACATGTCCCTGCCACATCACATGTTCCATGGTCCCTTATGTGAAATGAACGAGAGGGCCTGGGCCTGGTGGACAGGTGTCCATGTCGCAGAAATCACACTTGGCGCTATTTCCTCCCCTAGCCACAGCAGAATGGGCCAAGGACAAAAGACTAGACTTATTTTTTCCTAACCTCCTAGAGCTACAGTTCAGGCAAGGACCTGCAAGGCCGACGTCTCTGACTTGGCTTTCTCTAACCTAAACACTTGGCAACATGCACAAAAAAACCCAACCCAACCCTACAGAAGCACAACATTCCATTGTGCCCACAGGTCTCCTGCTGGGAGAGGACAAGACAGAGAACAAGTGACAGATGCTAGTCACATCCCTCAAAGCCCAACTAGAAGGTGCTCAGGGTGATAAGAGAACCCGAATGGAATGGCGCAGAGCAGTGGTGTAGTTCAGCTTATAATGCTGCTCCCCCCGTTCTCCGGGGACTTTTCTTGAGCACCAGATTCATAGGAAATAAAAGTTAAATGACTGAAATGAGTCGATGACTCCACTGTCATATCCATGATAAATGGCGGAATGGTGATCAGCTGGTCCATATTTCAAAGATCTCGGAATGTCTCTAAGCCGTGCAATCTAAAGGGGCTGCTAGACACCACTCTTTCTACAGTGGGATCTTATGGAACAATATTCTTGGTCCGATTTCTCAGTTGTGCGACACCTTATCACTGGATTTCTCTCAAGTGAGGCCTGTGGTTCTGGGCTTTCATATTTCCAGAGCTCTTGTAGACTTTTATTGCTGCACTGGGAAGCCCCCTGTAAATGATGGTCCTTCCCTGAGTGACGGGTTCAAACCCTTATTTTACTGAAGAGACCATGGCGTGTAACAATGTGGAAACCGAAATCTTCATTTTAAGATAGAGAACTCCTTTCTCAGACAGTTTGTCTAACGAAGATCAAAACAATTGCTTTTTCTAAATGAGTATAACTTGACTCAGAACAAGACAAGCAATGGTCTCAAGTTGCAGTGGGGGAGGTCTAGGCTGGATATTAGGAAACACTATTTCACTAGGAGGGTGGTGAAGCCCTGGAATGGGTTCCCTAGGGAGGTGGTGGAATCTCCTTCCTTAGAGGTTTTTAAGGGCAGGCTTGACAAAGCCCTGGCTGGGATGATTTAGTTGGGGATTGGTCCTGCTTTGAGCAGGGGATTGGACTAGATACCTCCTGAGGTCTCTTCCAACCCTAATATTCTATGATTCCATGATTCTATGACTCAACAAATGTTTCAAAATCTTTTATAAAGTTAAAATTATTCCCTTATCTTATGTTTAATTTTTACAAAATCTCTAGTTTTGTTTTAAATAAAAGGGGCCCTATTTGTGATATCTAAAGTGAAAATAAAATATTTCCTGTTGTGATTAATATTTGGAAGAGAACTGGGAAGAGTGCCTGGGATTAGACCTAACCTCACATTTCTGGAGCTAACCTCTGTACAAGTATTACATATTGTATGGAGCCCTTCATGCAAGGGGTTCGTGGGGCAGGAGAAGAGGAGAAGGTTGGATGGCTAATTCACAAAGGCAGTGAAGCAAAGTGCTTAACCCAGAGCATGGTATTTGTTGGTGCTGTGCCGGGTCAGGTACGGGGGATTTTTCCAACAAGAACTTTATTTATTGTTAGACTTGGGGAAGTGGGAGACATGAGAAGAAACAATAATCAGGTCTCAGTTAGCTGCCACTGGCCAGGTCCAGGCTTCATGGGGTTTAAACCTTTTGGGTGAAATGGATTCAGCGGTTGTCCATTAACTTCCCACCAGTAATTGTACTCAATGCAGGATCACTGGGTGAGAGATGATGGCCTCTCTTGTACGGGTCCGGCAAGATGACCACTAAGGCTTGGTCTACACTTACCCCCCAAGTCGAAGTAAGGTACGCAAATTCAGCTACGTGAATAACGTAGCTGAATTCGACATACCTTACTTCGAACTTACCGCGGTTCAGACGCGGTCCACACGCGGCAGGCAGGCTCCCCCGTCGACTCCGCGGTACTCCTCTCGTCTAGCTGGAGTACCGCAGTCGACGGCGAGCACTTCCTGGTTCGATTTATCGCGTCCACACCAGACGCGATAAATCGAACCCGGAACTTCGATCCCCAGCCGCCGAACTAGCGCAGCAGTGTAGACATACCCTAAGTCTCTTCTGGCCTTACCTGCTGTACCTCTGTAAGTCCCAACATAGCACAGTTACTGGAGATCCCCCTAACACCGCCCTGGTTTTAACACGAGACGTTAGTCAGGGTGTTCTTGGGGCTGCAGCCTCCGCTCTAGAATTCACTTCCCTTGTTGGTTGACCTGGAAAGCCTCTCGCTTCTCCCAGGCTGTTCTTGGGTGGAGAGCGGTGGGGAGAAGGTTGTAGTGGGAGAGAGTATTAGGGATGTAGAGGTGTGTGTGGTTTTTCAGAGACTAAGGTTAGAAGGAACCATTTTGATCATCTAGTCAGACCTCCTGCATAACACACCACTGCACTGCCCTGAATTAATTCCTGTTTCAAGTCCAATAGCTGTGAAATAAAGCAGAGCTTTTAGACAAACATCCTATCTTGATTTAAAAATTGCCTGTGATGGGGAATCCACCATGATCCTTGGTAAGTTGTTCCTATTAATGTTCCTGTTAATGACCCTCACTATTAAAAATGTGTGCCTTATTTCCAGCCTGAATTTATCTAGCTTCCACTTCCAGCAATAGGAACTTGTTAGACCTTTGTCTCCTAGATTAAAGAGCCTGTTATCAAATATTTATTTCCCATGTAGGTACTTACGGAATGAGATCAAGTCATGTTAACTTTCTCTTTCTTAAGCTAAATAGGTTGAGCTCTTGGAGTCTGGCAGTAGCTGGCAGGTTTTCTAATCCTTTAGTCACTCTCTTGGATCCTTTCTGAACCCTTGGTCTAATTGTTGATTTGAATAATAGATTTTATACTAATTGCAGCTGGGCCTTAGAGTAGTGGGTGAGCACATTTTATAAGGAGAGATAATTATAGAATATGGAAGCAGAATCCACCTCTCTAGCCATCGGGAATTTGGTGGGTCGGCGGCATGGCCAGTGACAAGCCTGTCTTCCTTCGGGTTCCGAAGAAATTCAAGGGATGGAACAGAAGAGATTAAAATATAGTGGACTGAAAAGGGATACTTGGCTATTAATTATGGCCACGCGTACAGCCATCAGACATTTCCCAGTTGTGCTTATTAGAGTCTGAGAGAAAACTGAATAGGTAAATGTACCTGGCCGACAGCGTTAGCGGGAACCCTGACTCTGCTAGCACATCATGGTGCTGCTGGGAAAGGGCTACCACTGGTTTTGACTCACCGTGTCAAGTGGCTCATTACCCTCCCCACATACAAGGGAGGCGGGGCCGGCTTCCTTGCTTGAGAGAGAAAGGGGGATCGAGAGTGTGGGCTAAGCAGTCCTTGGGAGGGAACTCTGGGAATAACTAAGTTTACAGAGAGGACTTCAGCAGGATTTTGTGTGTTGTTTGAGCTTTGTTTGTTAATAAAAACATACCCCGCGAAAGGGGGTTAAGTTCTGACCTGCTACAACTTGAGGGGACTGTGTTTAGGGCAGGGTGAAGAAACCATGAACTCACAGGAGTCAAGTTCTCCCCCGTATGGAGGATCCTCTGCAACCCTGCTAGAGCTTCAGGAATTGTTACACACATGCACTTTCTCTGAAAACTCCCCACCTTCTAGCCCATATTATGGCCATGGTCCTTTGGGCTACAAAGTCCTTGATAAAGCGCTCCCACCTGCACACAGTGCTCCCAGCCTCTGCTGCATGCGAAGATACTGTCTCTAAGGCGGGTTAAGCAGCCGTCACTGCTGCTTTGGGGGCGGGAGGGGGGAAGGCTTATCTTGAAGCATGCTTATTCCTTTGCACCCAGCAATTCTTCTGCCTTTTCACAGATGCTCTCCTTGCTTATCTTATGAGCCCTTTCCTGCTTCATTTCTTTGGGTGCCAGTATGTAGTCACACTGTCAGTGGGGCATCCCAAGTGGTGCAGACTGCATCAGTCCAGTGTTGTAATGAGCAGTGTTACAGTACCTCTAAAGAAACCTGATCAGGTACGTTCATTGTTTGCACTATCATCTCCTCTGTTGTCCCTAGTCTGTTCCATCAGTGATGGCTGCTCTTGTGACGTAGTTTGGAAGTCTAGCCTAGTGTGGGTCCTCAACTCACTAGCAAGGCTGCTGCAGGAGGCAGTGGTGCAGCCCATGCTTGCCAGGTCAGGGTTGTCTTCTGTGTGAGATTCTGCTCGACATTGTTGTCTGCATGTATGTGTGTTCTCAGCAAGTAGCTGTTCCACTGCCCCCCAGTACACTCTGCTGCTTGCCGCTTATTCGCAGGCTCCTTTGGGATTATTTCATGCTGTGAAGTGTCCATCAGGTCATCTGTCCATCAGGATTTGTTGAAGGCCTCTACCAGTGCTGTTCTGGGTGCTGGGGCAGGCCAGTTTGTGGCTGTGGGGTTGGCAAGGAGAAGGGCATCTCCGTTGGGTTCTGCCAGGTAAGAGAGAGGGCTGGTGGAACTTATCAGCTAGGGACGTGACATGGCCTCAAAGGGCAGGGCACCATCCTGTGTTCAATGGCAAAGGAAAAACCTAAATATGAAAGTAATTCAACGCAGACAGTTGGATTGCCGTGGGAAGGCCGGGTAGGAGCAGTCTCCATGCGGAGCAGTGCTTGCAGTGTCCAGCAGAATGTGATACGGGTGGACAGCTAAGGTCCTGACATGGTCACTGTCCAGGGCACAGCTGAGGCTGTTGTGTGTGCTGCCCAGTGAGGGGCTAGTCCCAGGAAGGTTTTCATTGTCTGATCTCTATTTACAGGTGAAATCAAATGTGAGGCACCGAATAACAAACTGGATAAGTTCACGGGGACTCTTACTCTCCACGGGGAGAAATTTGCCCTGGACAATGAGAAGATGCTGCTGAGGGGCTGCACCATTAGGAACACAGAATGGTGCTTTGGGCTTGTTATTTATGCTGGTAGGTGGAATACACAGAGGTGCAGAGTGAAAAAACTGTCACGGGGCATGGGGCATGTAATTCCCAGTGGGCAGAGGAGAACCACTTTTGTCCCCTTTGGAAGCTTGGTTTCCACTGGATACGAGAACACAAGTGGAATGTTGAACCTTCCTCTTAGCCCCAAGCTAGGAACATGTCAAACTCACTGTGAGCGGGATTTTAACGGGAAGTTTTCTAGACCAGTCCACAAGAGAGAGGAATAGTGAACCCTATGTTGCAAAATCTCAACGCACCTTGATGAGGTTCTTTGACATAAAGACCAGCTTCTCTTCCCCCTGGAGCTGGGATCAGCAAATAACATGGGGAAAAATCTCAGCCCATCCACCTGGGCAAAGAGTCCTCAAATACTGACCCTGTTTGAGGGCGCAGTGAGCTAGTGGAACTCAATCACTTTATCTCTCCAAGCATGTACTGAGCAGGTCCCAACCCCAAGCCAATCTGATTAGCTTAAAGAAACAGTGCTCCAGGTTACACCCTTGTACCAGAGTGTCAGAATTGCCTCCAGTATTAGTGTGGGGGGGAAATCTACATTGTAATGGGGTGAGATTTGGATTATTTCTGTAGCACTGGAGACATATGTGACAATGCACAATGCATGTCACTGCTGACATAGTATCCATTATTCTCCATAAAATAAATTAAAGCCACAAGGGAGGGTGCACTGGCTGCAGGAGAGAGCAGGGAGCGGGAGTCAGGAGTTCTGGTGTCTGTTTCTGACTCTCTCTATGACTTCGGGCAAGTCACGTTACTGCTCTGTGCCTCAGTTTCTCCATCTGTAACGCAGGGATACCAATGTGACCCTGCCTCACAGGAGGGTTGTGAGGGTTAATGTATGTTTGTAAAGTGCTTTGGCGTCTCGAAGGGAAGCAGCTCTAGAATTGATCCGTGTTCTTAAAAATCATGGCTGTGTTTGATCTACTAGGGCCAGACACCAAATTAATGCAGAACTGTGGGAAAACAACCTTTAAACGGACCAGCATTGATCGGCTAATGAATGTCCTCGTGTTAGTGGTAAGTCTGATTAATTTGTCTTCACTCCTTCAGCCATGTTCATCATTGCAGAGTGCTCCACCCTCTTTCCTGACAAATGAGGGGACATCAAAAGGGACTAATGAGAAAAAGAAGAATGCTAGAAAAGTACATTAGCATATGGATTTCTGCAGCCCCTTTCAGAACTCCCATCCTGCAGAGCTAGGCCATTAAACGGATAGTGTCCAGGACCTCTCTTCATGGCTTTTCATTTGCTGTGCCCTTTCTCTCCATTGTTTGTGATAGCCACTTGGAAGCCGGCCAGTAACATTTTCCCAAATATCTTTTGTGGTTTTCCATTTAAAGAAACATTGATTTTTTCCTTCTCACTTTCAGGCTTCCTTGATATCTGCAGTAATGTCTCTCTGCTCAGCATTCGATAATTACATGGTGCTCTCTGCTGGCTGCTAAACTGGCGCTCCTGCAGTAGAGGAAAATAGTACGCGCTCATTCATAACCAGAGACTGGGGGGTTTTAGCAAGTGGTACATTTAAAAGCACTAAACAGATATTTACACTCCAGGGGGACAGTCTCCGAGTCTCCGCTAATTCAAATGCTGCGGATTGAAACTTCTTGACAATTGTAACAAACTGCAGCTGCTCACACATGGATGCAACCGTCCTCAGCAGGGATCAGTCCTGGGGATTCCGTCCCAAGGGCCTCTGCCTGGAGCTTAAAGCGTAGCTCCTTTCAGTGGCTGCTGCGGTCTAGCCGCCTGTCCTAGCAGCTGGGCCCTGTCCCTATGGGGAGATGTGCTCACACACACACTAGCCAGTGCCTTAGCCAATGTTGCTTGAAGAACAGCTCAGGAGTGTGCTCAAGGAAAAGAGAATTTAGCTTAGCCCAGATATTTCGCTTTTAATAGCAGCTTCTGTTGCTGTGTTTCAGAGCACGCCTTCGTTGACATGGAGACTCAGTAGTTTAATGTTACGAGACTGAAATCCTAACAAACCAACCGAGATTAGACTGGCTCCCCCCGAGCCAGTGCAACGCCCACAAAAGTGAACACTTGTATGTCCATTAAATCAGCTCCGGCCGCGGTGGGATGTGACCATGCCAGCACACATTCACCTTCACCAGGGCCGGCTCCAGGCACCAGCCTGGCAAGCAGGTGCTTGGGGCGGCCACTCCGGAGAGGGGCGGCACGTACAGCTATTCGGCGGCAATTCGGCAGATGGTCCCTCACTCCCGCTCGGAGCGAAGGACCTCCCGCCGAATTGCCGCCGCAGATCGCGATCGCGGCTTTTTTTTTTTTTCTTTTTTGACTGCTTGGGGCGGCCAAAACCCTGGAGCCGGCCCTGACCTTCACACATCATGGCAGTACTCTGACTGGCCAGCCGCTTATTTGGCATTTGAACTTCGGTTTAAACCCGCCAGCCAGACCAGCTTGGGCGTTATGTGATGCACCTTTGCCAACAATTTTCTCCTTTGTAAAATAAAGTGAACAGTGCAGCAAACACTGGCTCCATCGCAAACACGGGGGAGCAGATCGCTCGCGGGTGGAGCTCCACCGACTGTCGTGGTGTTACCCTGATTTGCACCAGCTGAGAACCTGGCCCAGCACCCTGAGGTCATTTTCCTTCTCATTTTTTTGTTGCTCAGAGCCTCCAGGGCTCAGGACATGGAGGGATCTGTGAGTCTGGCCCTTGACTCGTCACAGATATCCGAATTCCAGTGATTCTCACACAGTGAACCCCGCTCTGTCTGGGGTGATTTTCCCCTCTTGTCATGGAGCCGTGGCTGCCATGGGAATTCTGTGAAATGCCTGGACCCTGTAGGCGGGGCCGGCTCCAGGCACCAGGCAACCAAGCACGTGCTTGGGGCGGCCCCTGGTAAGGGGCGGCCAATCTTGGGGTGGCGGGGGGCAGCGCGGCGCTTGGCGGGGGTGGGGTTCCGGCGGCGCAGCGCTCGGCGGAGGGCGTTCGGCAGTGCGGCGCTCTGCGGGGAGGGGTTCGGCAGCGCGGCGCTTGGCAGGGGGTGTTTGGCAGTGCGGCGCTCGGCGGGGGGTGTTTGGCGGTGCTCACGCGGGGGGGCTTCAGCAGTGCAGCGCTCCGTGGGGGGCGGAGGTGTTCGGCGGCGCAGCGCTTGGCGGGGGTTTCGGCGGCGCTCGGCGGGGGGCGAGGGGTGTTCGGCAGCGCGGCAGGGGGCGGGGGCTGTTCGGCGGCGCGGCGCTTGGCGGGGGGTGTTCGGCGGCGGGGGGGGGGGGCCTTCGGCGGCGCGGCGCTCGGCGGGGGGGTGTTACGGCGGGGCGGCGCTTTTTTTGCTGCTTGGGGCGGCAAAAAAGTTAGAGCCGGCCCTGCCTGTAGGGAGCTGCGTGCTCGCACTGCCATGAGTGAGGATCTGCTCAACTCCCGCTTGTCTCAAGCACAGTGCTGGAGTCGGCCCCCAGGGAGTCGGTAGTGATGGCGGCCGATGCGGGTCACGTTTCTGTGCTGTTGCAGTGTCTCTTGGCCACCTTTGACACAGGAGATCAGCACGTCTTGTTGAATCTGTTGGATACTCGCATTGCCTTGTAACTACCTCAGTGTCTAAATGCCTTTGCCCTTCTGTTTTTCCACAGACTCATTTTGTTTCAGTAGGACAGCGTCTAGGGATCAGGCTGCCTGTGGGTTCCAAGGGCTCCGTTCTGGAACCTGTTCTTCTGGGGCTTCTTTCTTACTGTTCACCAGGGTCCAATCCTGGGGTCTTTACTCAGTCCTTATTTAGCCATCGGCTTCAATGAGAAGAAGAGTGGTGATTAATTAGAATACAGTAGATCCTGCAGCGTGCTTGGTACTGTACAGACGTAGGGCAGCTTTGTCTGCAATCTGAGAAAAAAGAAACTAAATGAAGCACAAGGGGAGATATGCAACGTTCCAGCCAAAGGACCAGGGCAATGACAGGCCCCCAGCCTGGTAGTTCCAGGTCTGGTCAGCTGTTTCTGAAGTGTGAATGTGCTGCTTTCCACAGGTCCCACGGCAGGCGTAGGGCGTTAGGGATTTCCCACCGGTTAGTGTTTGGGAGGTTGTTCCAGGCGTGGTAGAAGGTGCAGAGCCGTGTGTGGAAGAACGGGAGGAAAGGAGGATCAAGGCTGCGTCATTGGCAGAGTGGGGCTGGGGACACAGAAAGAGGCATGGGCAGGGGCAATACTGCCATTGGCAATGAGAAGCAGTGAAGCGGCGAGGTCAGTGTGCCAGGCAGCAGGATGACAGGAATCATTCTGCAGGGACTGGAGTGACTCTGGGCGGAGTTTCACAAAGGCCCAAGAGGAGGAGCTGTCATTAGAGGAGAGGGGAGCTGACAGCATGTGGATTAGTAGCTCGGGGGGCAGGTGGGTTGTAAAAAGAGGAGGTGGCAGAAGCAGCAGGATTTGGCCAGGGCCTGGATGCGAGGGGAGAAGGAAGGAGTTAAAGATGACCCCAGAATTGGGGGCGGGGGTGAGCAATGGCAGGAATCGAGGAGTTATCAGGGTAATGGAGAAAGGGGAGAGGACGGGGAGGTCGGAAGGCGAGAGTTCACTCCTGGGCTGTGGTGAGTTAGCGGTGGCAGCAGGCTGTCCGAGACGCAGGGTTAGAGGGACTGTGGGAGAAGCGCCGTGTGGGGTGAGAGAACCCATGCCAGCAGGGAATGTCTCCTCCTCCTGACGTTCGATGGAAAAGAGGAGAGGGTCCGGGACAGAGCACCTGGGGACCCCACAGGAAGGGGGAAAGGGAAAAAGGTGGAGTTGATGACAGACACCGAGGACCTCAGGATCTGGCCCTTGCTCAGAGTTAACCACTCATCTCCCAGAATTTACGTGTGTCACACATACAGAGCTTTCTTTCCATGTTCAGATCCACTCAGCTCTCTGCTCCACTTTAGGGTTAGTGCAGACAAGCGTAGTTTAGCTCCTTGCTGTTTTTGGAGAACTGAGCAAGTTGCAGCTGAATGCATCTCCTCTGTTTGTGTTCTCCCTGGCTGATGGGGCCAGGTGTCTGCTGGTCTTAGGCATTTGTGAGACGCTGAATACTTGGGTATCTAAGTACTGCTTGGTCCTTCCCACACCTGCTCTCAGATAGTTTTGCTCCAGTAATCAGGTCCTTCATGCTCGAAAGGGAATGTGGTCAGGGCCTCCTTTCTCCCAGGAGGATCCGAAAGGTGAACGGGCAGGATTGTGACCAGAGGCAGTGTGTTGCACTGCCAACGTACTGAGCCAAAAGAATGCAAAAAGCCACCATTTCCTAAATAAAAACAGAGCTAAAAATATCTCACTTCAGGTGAAATGAAGCTTGCACAATGTAAACACAGGAAAAGCTCGTTCGTGCTTAATTGTCTGTAACTCTCCCAGTGACAAATTAATTTTTAAACGGCCTTGAAACGCTGTCCAGTTTACATGCAGTCCCTTTGCCTCTCACGTAGGTCAGGCAGAAATAACCCTCTCTCCAGACTGACCCCCTGCCTTTCTCCATGTTTAGAAAGGTTGCTTCTGTGGGAATCTGCGGCAGGCTGTCTGTTGAAATCGGGCTAGGAGCAAGACCTCACTCCCTAGCGAGCTCAGAAAGAAGCGACTGTTCTGCGGCTAGGACACACCGTCCCGCAGAAGGAAGTCCCCTTGATGCAAGGCCTGTGTTTGTGCCGCAGAGGGGAGGCGGTGCTTAGTAGACTCAGGAAAAGGACACGTTCTGACAAATAGAGCTGTCACTCCTGGCTGCCCAGGCCTTCTCTTTTTGCTTCAAAGATGGGTGCAGGACCCACGGAGATGGCTGGAGGTCACAGTCTGACATTAAATGTTAGCCCATGGAAATCAGCTTGCCTAAGGAACAGCTTGGGCCCACTCTTGCAAGGAATTGACTAGCAGGCATCCGCTCTCCTACCCCGAGGTCGGTGGGAAGCACTGCTCTAGGGAGCAAGTGTTTGCTGGCTGGGCCTGTATTTGTACACTTCCTAGTTTTCCATGTGCTGCAGCAATAACACAGCATGCCATACAGCGTTGTTCATGCTGGTTAGCGGTGACTAAGACTACAGCATTATTCCCCTCTTTCCGTCTCTCCGAGCAGGAAAAAACCTTAGCACTGATGTTCTGCTAACAGCTCATTCCCCTCAAAGAAAACTGAGCACTGTTATTTGTATTCCTGTAGCATCTCAGAGCCCTAGTCAGGGACCAGGACCCCCACTGTGCTAGGTGCTGTACAAACAGAGCAAAAAGATGGAGCTTACAATCTAAGTACAAGACAACAGGTGGATAGAGACAGACCAGGGGAGGCCAAGTAAATAAGCATTTAGTGACCTCTTGCCTAAGCATGTGTATTGCATACACATCTAAAGTACAGAGGATGTGGACATTGGTGACAATCGTGTCAGAGGCAAAGTAGCAATTGTACCCGTCAGATGAGTGCACCTGTAATATTAGGAAGTTTAGCTGCTTTCTGTCCCTTAGCACTTGTAATGCTTCCACAAAGTCTATTAATGAGTCACCCGTGTTTTCCATGATGAACTGCAGTACATCAAAGATAATCCCATGTGCTCTGCAGTGTTCGGTCTCTGCGGGGCTGTATCAGGAGGTGTGAAGGGCAGTGAGAGAAAAGATAAATGATCTGGAGAAAGGGGTAAACAGTGAGGTGGAAAAATTTGCAGATGATACAAAACTACTTAAGATAGTTGAGTCCCAGGCAGACTGCGAAGAGCTACAAATGGATCTCACAAAACTGGGTGACTGGTCAACAAAATGGCAGATGAAATTCAATGTTGATAAATGCAAAATATTGCACATTGGAAAACATAATTGCAACTATCCATATAAAATGATGGGGGCTAAATTAGCTGTTACCACTCAAGAAAGATCTTGGAGTCATTGTGGATAGTTCTCTGAAAACATCCACTCAATGTGCAGCGGCAGTCAAAAAAGCGAACAGAATGCTGGGCATCATTAAGAAAGGAATAGATAATAAGACAGAAAATATCATATTGTCTCTATATAAATCCATGCTACGCCCACATCTTGAAAACTGCGTGCAGATGTGGTTTCCCCATCTCAAAAAAGATATATTGGAATTGGAAAAGGTTCAGAAAAGGGCAACAAAGATTATCAGGAGTATGGAACAGCTTCCGTATGAGGAGAGATTAATAAGACTGGGACTTTTCAGCTTGGAAAAGAGACGACTAAGGGGGGATGTGATAGAGGTCTATAAAAGCATGACTAGTGTGGAGAAATAAATAAGGAAGTATTATTTGGTCATCATAACAGAAGAACTAGGGGTCACCAAATGAAATTAATAGGCAGCAGGTTTAAAACAAACAAAAAAGTATTTCTTCACACAACGCACAGTCAACCTGTGGAACTCTTTGCTAGAGGATGTTGTGAATGGGTGACAGGGGATGGATCACTTGATAATTATCTGTTCTGTTCATTCCCTCTTGGGCACCTGGCATTGGCCACTGTCAGAAGACAGGCTACTGCGGCTAGATGGACCTTTGGTCTGGCCCAGTCTGGCCGTTCTTATGAGCTTCTTTGGATCAGGCAGCCTGGAGGTTCTTTAACTAGGTTCTTATATGGTGCCCATCCCCATAGGATCAGAGCCCTTCTCAGCACCCCTCTGAGATAGGGAAGTGTTATTTCCAATTCACAGATGGGGTAATTTAGGCATAGAAGGATTAAGTGACTTTCCTGTGGGCAACCAGAAAGTCTATGACTGAGCTGGGAAATAAATGGTCAGTCCTGCATTGTCAGGAGTTAGACCAGGTAACTTAATACCAGCAGATCTTTCCCCGCTGTGTCTCTGATTCATACTGTACCATGTAATCAGGGCACTGCCCAGACACACTGAACACAAGACACTTTGTTTTCTGAAATGCATATCTTCTTGTTGCAGATTTTTGCATTTTTAGCCCTGATGTGTTTCATCCTGGCCATTGGAAACGGCATCTGGGAACACGACAAGGGCTATTACTTCCAAGTCTACCTGCCCTGGGCAGATGGCGTAACCTCAGCTCCCTACTCTGGGTTCCTCATGTTCTGGTCTTACGTGATCATTTTGAACACCGTGGTGCCGATTTCACTCTACGTCAGGTATGTGACTGCCCTTTGTGTTACAGTTCCTGCTTGAAAGAGTTTTTTTTTAATATTCACCTTAGCAGAGAGCAGTGCTTTCCGGTTGTATGAGTGCATGACAGAGCTGAGCGCACTCAGCAAAATCAACTCTGCATACGGCTGCCATCTAGTGAGGATACCTGTTGGCCACTGGGTCCCACCACGGGTCTGTATTGATTAGTGCCCTCTGTAAGAGCACGGACTTCACCACGCGTTCCTTCTGTGCTTGAGTCAAGCCCTTTCCGCCTCTCCCCAAAATCACCATGTTAGTTCTTTGAGACTGAAACGGAGTCATTAGAATAACTCTAAACCATAGAGATGTCCCTTCGGTGGGTGGGATTCTGCCGCAGCCTTGTATAGAGGCTGGGGCAGAGCTGGCTGCCCCAGGAGGAGCCCCCGAGATTGTGTCTCTCGGAGTTCTGCCGTCTGCAGTGTGCGAGTTATGCAAACCTGGAGCAAAGGCCATCGGTGATTAAGCAGGGATCCCAGACATCTAAGCGTGTCCTTCCAAAAAAGCCCCCATCTAGGATGGGCTTGTGCTTAGAAGACAGGAATAGGCATCAGAAGTCCTGGGTTCTGTGGCCAGCTCTGCTGCTGGTTACCTGGGCTGCCACATTTTCACCGTCTGAAAGCGGAGCTAGGAATAATACGTAGTTCACAGCAGTGGCTTTGAAGTGTAAGTAACGAGCTTATTACCATTGGTATTCCAACAGCACTTGGAGGACTCTGGGGAATCCATTGTGCTAGGCATTGTGCAAACACAGAGTAAATGACAGTTGCTGCCCTGGAGAGCTTACACCCTAAAAGACCAAACATGGTTGGTGAATGGATGGGCGAGACGCATCTGGGAAGCAAGTTGAGCTCCTCAGATAGGAGCTGCTAGAGTGAGACAAAGGAGAGGTGTTCATTTATTACCATTTACATCTCACTTCTCAGAGTTTTGCGATTTATTACAGTGGGACCAGGATTTGCCTCTCAGTATTTAGCATAACATTCCTCGAGGTGGTGTGGGGAGGGATTATGCTGTCAAAGCACTAAGCACAGGGCTGAATGATGGCTGCTGGTTTTTCAGTGCGGCTCTTAGGGAGGGTGAATGGTGGCACTCTGGATTAGGAGGTTGGAAGTTACGTTCTGGAGCGTGTTTAGAGCATGCACAGAATTCATTCTTTTCCTGTCCAGTAGTTCACAGTGACAGTGAAATGGAAATTCAAGTTGCTTACTTACGAATAAATCTCTCTGATTACATTAAATCACTCAAGGGCTCACTTGCTCTGATGTTCAAGCTTCTTCAGAAAGGCCACCATTACTGGCTCTCCTGCACACTGCACGCTAATTCGTGGGGCATCCTAGCTTTGCCCAGCTGAGAACCCCATTAAACCCATTCAACCTGAACGCTGCACCCTAATGTGCAGAAAATGAAGCAGATCAATGCAGCTGCGTTCCCCTTCAGTATGGAGCTGTGGCCTACACAGGCTTCAGGTCCCAGAGTGCAGTGCTGCTGGTTAATCACAGCAGGGTTAACGGGGCCTTTGGAGTCCTGGGGTGGGATTCACCTCTGGGCACCGTTCACACCACACCCTCCCTCTGGGTTTCTGTCACTGGAGTGCAAAGCCTGCTCCCGGGAAGGACTAACTCAACCACACCCTCTCCCCTGTCAGTACTGCCCAGTTTGGGGAGGGCTGGCTGCCTCTTGCCCCACACCCAGGGGGTATTTTTGCCAGGCATACTTTCGGCCACCCGTGCCTGGCTTACACAGACAGCGTCAAGCACCCATATAGACTGGTCATAGGTTAGGAGAAAGCAGAACTATCTCAGTCTCTCTGAAGTGCTTGTGGCTGTGAAGCTTTTGAAATCTATTCTAAAAAGGTACTAAAAACCCAGAAGGAACCTGGACTTTGGTCTAGCAGCTGTTTTCATGGTGCTTGTCATAGCAGCTTTAAAATGCATGTGACCTGCAGCCATCTCAGATTGGTCTGATGGATACACCAGCCCACCACGATGCTTGGATTCCTATCCTAACTGCAGCTGCTGGCCCTAAAGCTGAAGAGAGAAGATCCTATTCCCTAACCTAATGAATTTTCCATCATCTTCTCTTTCCCTTGTCCCCAGTGTAGAGATTATACGCCTGGGCAACAGCTTCTACATTGACTGGGACCGTAAAATGTATTACCCGCTGAATGATACGCCAGCCCAGGCCCGCACCACCACCCTCAATGAAGAGCTGGGACAAATCAAGTACATCTTCTCGGACAAAACAGGAACTCTCACTCAGAACATCATGGCTTTCAACAAGTGCTCCATTAATGGGAAATCCTATGGTACGAACATCTCTGATCTTCCTCCCTGTACCTTCTGCCAGATCTCTTCTCTCTTCTTGGGTCACAGAAATGGGATACCATAAGATATCCAGAAGAAAAGGACTTGTAGGAAGTGGGGGAAATTACTTTAATAAATTACTTCACCCACTTTAACACTATATTAATCAAAGTCTGAGCATTATTCTCTCTTTCCATCATCTGCCTATCCTCTCTCTATTTACTGTCCACCAACCCACCACAGTAGGAAGGCCATTGCATGCTCATTCTAGAAACCAGTGGGAACTGTCCGGAAGATGGACACTCAAGTCTCTCTCCTACTGTTTAGTTAATGGTGGGCTTCTTCCTTGGATCATGCTACTGGGGCATCTTCTGTTCTGGGTCTTTGAGGAAAACCACGGTAGAAAGGATGAGTGCTGGATTGTGACCTGGAGATATTAGGTTTAGGGCTGTTCCTTGGAAGCGTGCTCTGGAGGCGTGGGTCAGCTGTTGAGAAGACTGTCCTCTCAGCGCTTTGAGGTGACACCTGGGCTCTGCTAGAGGTGCTCTCCAGAGGATCGTAGCTGTAGTGCAGATCTCAGGAGGTGGGGCGGCTTCTGAGTGTTGGCCTATTCCATTAATACTTTGTGAGTTCCAGAGCCATGAAGGGGCTGCGGCAGGGATTGGGGCTCCAGTACAGGGGTGCGTCGCATCTGTAATATGCTCTCTCCAGAGTGTACCATTTAAGAGAGAGGTCATTGTGCTGTGCACCACCTGTAGTTTCCCGGTGAGCTTATCTGGATAGGATGAGTTGCAGCAGTGCGTGCTGGAGGTGATGAATTCATGAACCACTGTGGCCAGGTGACTGTCCACGAGGAATGGATGGAGCAGTATTGCTATCTGGAGAGGGGAAGGAGGGGCTTTGCATGTTTAGTATGACCCCAGAGCTGTGCCCTGTCTCCAATGCCAGAGGGGAGAGGCCCTTGGAAAGGTGGTGTCAATCATTTCCTGAAAGCATTTCCCTCTGCCAGCTGGCTTCCTCAGTGCTTGCTGGGTTCAGTTTGAGCCAGCTGGTTTTCATCCAGGTTCCTGTCCCCTTTATGAGCTTGTCAGTTGCTTGGGCTTTTCATGTGCCCTTTAATCCCCGGGTCACATTGCAGGTAGGTTAACGGAGAAGCTGTTTGATCAAATCAGCTGGCTGCATGAAGGCGGGTGGCAGTTATATCAGTATACCCCTCTCTCTGAAAGAGCAGTAAAGCTAACCCAGACTCCGCCAGGGAAGCCTTTGACACCTGCCGAGAAAGTGGCTAAGTGGTTCACCCCTCTTCCTACAATGCAGAAGAATCCACTCTTGGCCTAGGGCATTTCCAGCAGTTTTTCAGTGTCCACGATCGCCATCACTTCCAGGGGTAGGAACAAGCAGGCGGCTGCTTATTGCCCCCACGTTGTGGACTCGTGCTCTGGGCAGGGACAGAGAGAGAGCTTGCTCTGTTGTGCCTTTCATACTAGACAGCGAAGTCTCCTTCCTGGCCCAGCTTCCCACTCCCAAGGAATGTGCACGCTCAGCCTCACACTCTCAGCTGCAGTGTGTGTGTGTGTGTGTGTGTGTGTGTGACCTCGCTCTGTGTTTGTAACCTGCAGGTGATGTGTACGACATGGCTGGGCAGAGGACTGAGATCACTGAGGTACGTGGTTAGCTGCCAGCAGGGTCTGTGTTCTCTGCCACCCTGCTGGTGTAGGCTCCAATGGACGCATGCCATACCCCATCCAGGTATAACATGCACCCCCCCCCACACACACACCTAGCACCTACAGAGGGGAGCCCTGCATTGACAGGCCTCCTGAGATCTGCCAGAGCCTGGCTGTCCCCCTGTGGACCTGGTTCAAGCTGGGGGGGGGTGGCTTTCTGAGATGCTGCGTGCCCACCGCTCGCTCCCTTGAACTGGGTGCTCAGCACATGTGACCAGCAGGGCCTGCGTGTTAATTAAAAAGTGGGAAATTGGCACATTGAAGCAGGTGAGTGACAGTGGGGCTCTGCTCACACCCCAAAACACTGGCATCTCCAAAGGCTGCCCCGTTTTTACAACCTCAAACATTAGAGAGCCTGAAAATGAGCAACGAGGATCCAGTCCGTTCCCACTCTCTCAGGCAGCAGAATGTGGAGGACTTATTTGTTGCGGAAGAAATGCCTGTTTCTTGCCAAGCCACCCCTGTGTGGGAGCTCTGCCAGCCCCCGGCCCCTCAGGGCAGCACAGTACACTCACACGCATTGTGCTCCGGCTGGCTGAGCTCCGCTGCACACATTAGTGCGGGGGATTTGCTCCGTTGGGAAGGGCCAAGTGTCCTCTTGGGCTGGTCGAAACCCAGGACTCGTTCTAGATGTGTGACCTCCCTGGAGCTGGGGCGGGAATCTGCTCTGTGCGGCGTCTTCCCGCTGCGAAGGGTGACGTTAAAACCCGGCTGCTGGCTGCTGGGTCCCACCAAAGGGAGAGAGCTCCGTTCAGTGCGGCTTTGTTTCAGAGCTGGCGAGGGGTGGGTAGAGTTTAAACCTGACATCAGGTTACCGTTCCAGGTGGGTTTCTCCCCTGCCTGGGAGAACATGGCGAGGGCACAGAGGAGTCCTGTCGGGCTCTCATTGGAATGAGCAGAGTCACTCATGGGGCAGGGTGTCGGGGGCAGCGGGGTGTCATGACCCATTCGGGTCAGGGAGGGCATGTCCTGCAAGAGCGATCCCCATGAATTCAGGGAGAGGTTGCGGTAGGGGAACCCTATGAGCAGGGGTCGTGCGGGGAGATCAGCGTGAGTGTGGGGAGGGAGGCATGGTGGGGGTAACGCCCCGAGGGGAAGGGGGGTTGCGGGGAAGGGGGAGCAGGGGTCGCGGGGAGTTCCCCATGCGGGAGGGAATCTCTGTGAGCATGTAGGCAGATCACTGGGAGTGCAGGGGCAGCTTGGGCAATCGTGGGGACGGGAGGTCGCTGAGTGCAGGGAGGGGGGGCATGGTAGAGGATGACTGTGAGCAGGGCCGGCTCTAGGCACCAGCAAACCAAGCATGTGCTTGGGGCGGCACAATTCCGGGGGCGGCATTCCGGGTAGGTTTTGGGTTTTTTTGCTTCGGGAGTTGCGCTCTCGGAGGTTGTTTTTTTTTTTTTTTTTTGCTTGGGGCGGCAAAAACCCTAGAGCTGGCCCTGACTGTGAGTGGGGGTGGAGGGCAGTCGTGGGGGAGGGGGATCACCATGAGTGGGGAGGGCAGTCGTGGGGGAGGGAGATCACCGCAAGTGCGGGGGGGGGGGCAGTCGGGGAAGGGGGATCTCTGTGAGAGTGGGGTGCAATCGTGGGGGAGGGGGATCACCACCAGTGCAGGGGGGCAGTCATGGGGGAGGGGGATCACTGTGAGTGGGGGGGCAGTCGTGGGGGGGGGTTCACTGGGAGTGTGGGGGAGGGCAGTTGTGGGGGAGGGGGATCACCGCGAGTGGGGGGGGTGTCGTGGGGGAGGGGTTCACTGGGAGTGGGGGGGAAGGGCAGTTGTGGGAGAGGGGGATCACCGCGAGTGCGGGGGGAGGGCAGTCGTGGGGGAGGGGTTCACTGGGAGTGTGGGGGGGCAGTCGTGGGGGTGGAGAGCCCTGTGAGCGCGGCGAGGCGGCGAGCTGCCCGACTGACCCTGAGCCTCACCTTTGCAGCACACAGAGAAGGTCGATTTCTCGTACAACCAACTGGCCGACCCAAAGTTCATGTTCTACGACCACAGCCTGGTGGAAGCCGTGAAGCTGGACGATGCCGCGACACATGGGTTTTTCCGGTTACTCTCGCTGTGTCACACTGTGATGCCAGAAGAGAAGAAGGCAGGTGAGCGTTGCGGAAGGCACCGATGTGGCTGTCACGGCCTGTACGTCGTAGCAGTGCGCTGGGCCGTCATTTCTCTGCAGACACTGGTACGGGTCCACTGGGAAATCATCTGCAGATAAGGTGACCAAATGTCCCCACTTTATAGGGACAGTCCCAATATTTGGGGCTTTGTCTTATATAGGAGCCTATTACCCCCCACCCCCAGTCCCGATTTTTCACACTTGCTGTGTGCTCACCCTATCTGCAGAGCCCTGCAAATCCGCGGAGATCCGCTTTATATCCGCAGATACCCACATCTGCAGATGTGGTAGGGATGCCAACTTTTGAACACCTTTGCCCTGCCCCTCGCCCCGCTCCTTCCCTGTGGCTCCACCCCTGCCCCACCCCTTCTCTGAGACCCTGCCCCTTCTCTGAGACCCTGCCCCCCACTCACTCCATCCATCCTCCCTCTCACTCTCCCTCTCACTCACCCACTTTCACTGGGCTGGGGCGGGGGGTTGCGGTGCAGGAGGGGGGGCTCTGGGCTGGGGCCGGGGATGAGGGGTTTGGGGTGCAGGGTGGGGCTCTGGAGCTGAGGCCGAGGGGCTTGGGGTGCGGGAGGGGGCTTGGCTGAGGCATGGGGTTGGGGTGCTGATTCTGGGAGGGACTTAGGGTGCAGGAAGAGGCTCTGACTTGGGGCAGGGGGTTGGGGTGCAGGAGGGGGTTCAGGGTGCGGGCTTCAGCCATAGAATCATAGAATATCAGGGTTGGAAGGGACCTCAAGAGGTCATCTAGTCCAACCCCCTGCTCAAAGCAGGACCAATTCCCAACTAAATCATCCCAGCCAGGGCTTTGTCAAGCCGGGCCTTAAAAACCTCCAAGGAAGGAGACTCCACCACCTCCCTAGGTAACGCATTCCAGTGCTTCACCACCCTCCTAGTGAAATAGTGTTTCCTAATATCCAACCTGGACCTCCCCCACTGCAACTTGAGACCATTGCTCCTTGTTCTGTCATCTGCCACCACTGAGAACAGCCGAGCTCCATCCTCTTTGGAACCTCCCTTCAGGTAGTTGAAGGCTGCTATCAAATCCCCCCTCATTCTTCTCTTCTGGAGACTAAACAATCCCAGACGGCGCTTACCTCAGGCAGCTCCCTGTTGGTGCAGCAGCGGGGCTAAGGCAGGCTCCCTACCTGCCCTGGTTCCACGCGGCATGTCCAGCTCCTAGGCACAGGGGCGGCCAGGCAGTTCTGCGTGGTTTGTGCTGCCCTCACCTGCGGGCGCTGCCCCCACAGCTCCCATTGGCTGCAGTTCCCGGCCAATGGGAGCTGCGGAGCCAGTGCTCTGGGTGGGGGCAGGGGCAGTGCGCAGAGCCTCCCTGGCCATCCCTGCGCTTAGGAACCGGACTTGCCGGCCACTTCCAGGAGCCACATGGAGCCAGGGCAGGCAGGGAGCCGGCCTTAGCCCCACTGCACCACTGACGGGACTTTTAACGGCCTGGTCTGTGGTGCTGGGTGGAACCGCCAGGGTCCCTTTTCGACCAGGTGTTCCGGTCAAAATCCAGATGCCTGGCAACCCTAAGAGGTGGCTGTATTGTTCGCCATCTTTGCGGATGGCAGATTGGATGTGGATCCAAATTTGTTTACCCACACAGAGCTTTAGAGCAGCGGTTCTCTACTGAGGATTCGTGGCCCTTTGGGGGGGCTGTGGTTTCAGGGGGTCCCCCCACAAAGCCCTGAGCCCCGAGGGAGCTGATGCCTGGAGCCCTGAGCCCTGGCATCCCCTTCGCGGAGCTCCAGGCTTCGGCCCCGCGGGGCCATGGACCCCCTGAAACCGGCTCACGGCCCCCCAGGGGGGCATAGATGCCTGGTTCAGAGCTGCTGCTCTAGAGAGTGCTGCTGCGGATCAGATGTGGATCCAAATGTTTGTATTCACACAGGGCTCGAATCGCCCGAGTCAGTGTGTGGCTGCTCGTTAGCTGGCATGGCTCTGCGGGTGCCTCGTGGGGAGAGGACCCCAGGAGACTCCCAGGCCTTGTGGCCCAGAGTAAGGGCTGACCAAAGTGCAATAACTACTCCAAGGAGCGCAAAGGCTCTGCAAACCAAGAGCTGCTGGTGGCACTGGCCCCCCAGAGCCGATGGGAATAAAGCCACGCACTGCGTCCTCCCAGAGCTGAGCTCATGCAAGGGGCAGTGCCTGCTGCATCCTGACAAATGGGGGCTCGTTAGTCATGCTAATCCCACGCTCCTGTCCCCCCAAATTCCATCTAGGGCCGAGTCCCGTTGCCCTACTGAGAGCTGCGGCAGGCCTGTCCTATGGGATCTGAAAGGCGTCAATACCAATGCGGACGGTACCTGGGGTGGTGAAGGGCTGAGCAAAGGAAACGTTCCTGGCAGTGAGATCCCTTGGGCTGCGGAAGTCTCCCAAGCAGAGGGAGATCCTTCCACTAGACGGAGGCTAGGAACCAGTCTTGCACTGGCTCTGGGGGATGGAGCTTCTCCGTCCCTGACGTGTGTCAGTCTGTGGCCTGTGAGGAGTGCGTCTGAGTGCGGGTTTTATTGCATCTGGCCGGTATATGGACGGCCGGGAGATGAGCAGTGGCTATAGAATGCCTCAGCCCTTGTGTTTGGTTCCCATCAGGAGCTGGGTGATGATATCCAGGACCGAGATGAACATAGTGTTTCTTCCTTGCCTGGCAGGTAACCTGGTGTATCAGGCCCAGTCTCCGGACGAAGGAGCCCTGGTCACTGCCGCCCGAAACTTTGGCTTTGTGTTTCGTGCGCGGACCCCCGAGACCATCACTGTGGTGGAAATGGGAGAAACAAAGGTCTACGAGCTCCTGGCTATTCTGGACTTCAACAACGTGCGCAAAAGGATGTCTGTCATCGGTGCGTTCCCGCCACTCCCCTTCCACTTTTCTGCTCAGTCGGCCTCTCCAACTCGTACTCCTTTTGCCGGGTCTCCTTTTCTGTGGCGTGCAGATACTGCAGTGATTCGTGTGGGGTAAATGGATTGATAGAGTGGAAGTGACCAGGGACTTCACTGGGAGCGGGGCCAGGTCTTCAGTGGCAGACGTCTCTTGGCATCTGGATATTGATGTCCTTGCCCCCTTCCCATACTACATGCTTCAGCAGTGCGTCTGCTCAGGTCACGAGGGAGCAGTGCGTGTTGGGCAGCCTGCAGTCTGTGCCGCCACACCTCCGTATTAAAGACGGGAGTGGCTGCGTTCTCCTCCATTCTGTGCAAAGCAGGTGTGAGCCTCACCCCTGGCGGCCCGCGTTTGAATGTCTCTACACACACTTGATGTGATGGCTGCCAAATACCGTCGCCTGGGTTTTGCAGAACTTTTGTTCCCATTGCTTTTAGTGCGAAGTCCGGAAGGTGACCTGACCTTGTATTGCAAGGGCGCTGACACCATTGTCTATGAACTGCTGGATGCTTCCTATGAATCCCTCAAGGAAGAGACCATGGAACACTTGAATGTAAGTGCCCCCTGCAGGGGAACCCCTCTGCAGATAACGGGCAGGGTGGGAGTCCCCTGTTCTCGGTGAGCATCTCTGATGCCACCATTGGAGCTGGGAATGGAACCGACACTGAGACTGAAAAGTGGATGATCTCTAAAGCAACCCTAAAGGCATCTCCCTGGGAGATCGGCAACTAATGTGTAACTTACCGTGGAAAGGAAAGAATTATTCTGTAAAGACTCAGGGGGCCATTGCCTGAAAAACACGTTCATCGGCTCCTTACATTTAGTCGTGTTTTGGAGTCTGGATAGTTCAGGCAATTGGTAAGGGGCTACTGAGCCTTTCCTCTTTCTAAATACAACCCAGGTCAGCAGTAACCTCAGATCTGACCGTTGCTCTTCGTTTTTGTGTCTTTTGCTAGTTGCTCTTCGAATTCTTTTCTGCTCTACCTAATTATACTTTTACACTTGACTTGCCAGAGTTGATGTTCTGTGCTATTATCCTCAGTGGTATTTGACTTCCAATTTTTAAAAGGTGTCTTTTGTCTCTAACCACCTCTTTTACTCCTTTGTTTAGCCATGGGGGCATTTTTGTTTGGGGTATACATAGAGTTTGAGCCTCGATTATGGTGTTTTTAAAAGTTTCCATGCAGCTTCCAGGCATTTCACTCTTGTGATTGTTCCTTTTAACTTCTGTTTAACTAGCCTCCTTTTTGTGTAGTTCCCCTTTTTGATGTTAAATGCTACCATAGTGGGTTTCTTTGGTATTTTTCCCCTACAAGGAAGTTAAATTTAGTTACATTATGGTCATGGTGACTTAGCTAATCACCTCTTGGATCAGTTCCTGTGCTCTACTTAGGACTAAATCAAGAATTGCCTCTCCCCTTGTGGGTTCCAGGACTAGCTGCTCTAAGAAGCAGTCATTGATGGTGTCTAGAAATTTTATCTCTGCCTCCCGTCCTGAGTTGACATGTTCTTAATGAATATGGGGATAGTTGACATGCCCCATTTTTATTTGGTTTTCTGTTTTTGTAGCCTCCCTAAGCTCCCTGAGCATTTCACAATCACCGTCACCATCCTGGTCAGGTGATGGATAGTACATTTCTACTGTTATACTCTTTTCTTTGGAGCATGGAATTTCTATCCGTAGAGATTCTGTGGTACAGTTTGATTCAATTAAGATTCTTACTATGTTTGTCTCTGCGCTTTTTTCCACATATAGGGCCACCCCCACATCCCCACCTCTGTGACCTACTCTGTCATTCCTGTATATTTCGTACCCTGGTATTATCATGTCCCACTGATGATCATTATTCCAAGTTTCCATGATGCCTATTATATAGTAACTCCCCACTTAACGTCCTCTCACTTAACATTGCTTCGATGTTACGTCCCGGCTCCATTACAGAACATGCTTGTTTAAAGTTGTTCAATGCTCCACTATAACGTCATTTGGCCACCTGCTTTGTCCATGGCTGGCAGCCCCCCTATCAGCTCCCCTACGCCCCCCGCAGTGCCTCCCGCACACTGGCGGACCCTGCGGATCAGCGCCTTCTCCCTGCTCCCCCTGCCTCCTGCCCGCGGCAATCAGCTGTCTTGCGGTGTTCAGGAGGCAGGGGAGGGAGGCTGTGCGCCATGGACAAAGCCTGTATATAATGCCTTTTGTCTGGCAAAAAAGAATTTCCCTGGAACCTAACCCCCCATTTACATTAATTCTTATGGGGAAATTGGATTTGCTTAACATCAGTTTGCTTTAAGTCGCATTTTTCAGGAACATAGAACGTTAAATGAGGAATTACTGTATCTATATCCTCAATTAATACCCGGCGCTCAAGTTCACCCATCTTAGTATTTAGAGTTCTTGCATTTGTATATAAGATGCAATAAACAAGATAATATTATCTATCGGGGGCCTATGCTCACCCCCAGTTGGCACTGGCCAGAGCCCAGGGCCCCAGGTAGTGGAAAGCCCCCCAGGAGGGGTTACCACTGGCACAAGCGTCTGCAATCCCTGCTCTGCCAGACGGCCTGCAATGGGATAGCAGAGTCCCAGCGCAGTGAGACAGCAGGCCAGCGCTGGAGGAGGAGGTGCTGAGGACGCAGCACATTCCATAGGCAGCTGCGGCTGAAAGCTGCCCTCCCCCAGTGGAACCCACTGGAGGAGGATGGTGGCTGTACCACCTGTCCTCCCCTGAGGGAGAATCTGAGCTTTCCAAAAGGAAACCTTGTTGTTGGGATGGTTACGACGAGCATTGGGGTCCAGATTTTCAGTCACTTACGTGGTGAAGGTGCAGATGCGATTGCTCATTGAAATGATGCATGCAGTGACTGTTGTTCAGTGCAAAGAAAGCATGCAGTCACACCAACGGTTCTGCCAAGCAATTGCATGGACACAATTCTGAAATTCTGAGAGTAGCTCTTTTGTGTGTGTTTTACGTAGGCCTCATCCAAATACCAGTGACATAGGTGCCATGGTAATGGAAAACTTTAGAGTCAAAGTGTAGGAAAACCCTTTGGATTTGGTCTTGTATGGGCAATAGACTGCAGTTAAAAACGGATCTGTTCAAGAATAGATCTGGATTTCCAGTTGCTGGTGAGTTTAAAGTGCTAGATGCAAGTTTTCATCCGTTTCATTGCAGAAGTTGGGTTGGCATCTTTCGGGTGAGAGGGTGTTTGTAAATAGTGCTCCTTGCAGATCAAGCGAGAAGAATGCTCCACCGCATGGACCTCACCTGTCCCACCCATGTCTTGCAGGAGTTTGCAGGTGAAGGCTTGAGGACACTGGTTGTGGCCTACAAAAACCTGCAGGAAGACTACTTTGAGGAGTGGCACAAACGTCACCATGAAGCAAGCACTGCCCTGGATGGACGGGAAGAGAAGTTATCTGAGTTATATGAAGAGATTGAAAAAGACTTAATGGTTGGTCTTTCATGGAATCTGGGTCAAGCTGTGGGCAGGCAGCCGGGAGGTTGGTTCATCAGTAAGCAGATCGCTATGACTTTACATAGGTTGTGTAACTAAAATGGCTTTGATCATGGCAGTCCTGGGTTTTCACTGACACCTTGGTGAGCATCCAGTAGCTGGCTGGGAACAGTTTTAAATTAATTTGTGTGGTTGTCTGATTAGGTGACTTGTGATGGGCGAACACACTAGAGTTTGATGGAGGTGATATTTCATAGCTGTCCCTTGTATGTTCAAGCAGTTGAATTATTATTCTTCCAACTTCTAAATGACGACTGTAACAGCCCTGTCCTGAGTAGCTCCTGGGTCCCTCTGCTTTTCTGGAGGAGCCTTTACTCTGTTCTATCAGCCTGGGAGGAGAAAGGGGTGTTTGTGTCAGCTTGAAGTGAATGCAAGCGATGACTAAACTGTGATCTGCAAGCAGGGTCCTCCTGTGAGTGATGCTGCTGCTTTTTGAATGCCCCTGGGGTTCACCTGTGCGTGCTAGCTGTGGGGAATGAAGGAAAAGAAGATCCATGCCCTATCTGAATGGAGGCGATGCAGCTTTTGCAATCACGGCAGCTCTTATGAAATCTTGGAAACTCTAGAGCTGCGTTGTCACGCTCTCCAAGAAGGTTTCTGTTTCCTGTGGGCCTGTGTGTGCACCCTGGAAAGAAAGGACTTTATTTGCAGGAAGGAACTGGGGGAGGGATAGCCAGTCGGTGAGAGAGAGAAAGGAGAATCTGGTGTGGGGGATGCTGGCAGGGAGGCCATGAGGAAGTAGGAGGGTCCTGGGTCATGCAGTCTGATGATCCTGCTGAGAGCTGAGGACAGGAGGTTTTCTGTACAGTGTCGGGGGCCTGTAGAAGGAGCTAGGAGGCAGTAGGGGGAGGTCATGATGGAGAGTGAGGATGGAACCTGGTTAAGTTCAGAGATTTTAATAACACGTGTTCAGCTTCATGCTGATTGTGTTCAAAGCAAAGGGGAGTGGCATGGAAAGGAAGCTGTTCCCCTCCCCCTTCCGTGGTTTGTACGCCAGATCTGAGCAGGCAGGCAAAGGCCAGCAGAACTCCTGATGCTGCCAGGGCCGGCGCAACCCATTAGGCAACCTAGGCGGTCACCTGGGGCGCTAACATTTGGGGGGCGGCGACCGCGGCGGCTGGATCTTCGGCCGCCGCGGTCGGGGATGGCATTTTGGGGGCGGGACCTTCTGCCGCCTAGGGCGGCAAAAAAGCTGGCGGTGCTCCTGGACACTGCCCATGGGTTTTCCTCACCATCCATGCGCAGTACCAGATACCACAGCTCCACGGTGCTTCACTACGGCTACGGAGAGAGCCTGGCCACGGGAGAGCTCAGGCCTTCGTCCCGTGGCCCTGTAGCCTCCGTGTGTTGGGAATTCATGAGTATCCATGGGCGCTCTATTGAGCTCTGCTTGAGGAGGACCGAAACGCTTCCAGACCAGATTCAAAGGCAGCGGAGGGCTTGCAGCTGCCTGGGTGAGAGAAGCTTTCACGTTACATCTATGACAGCCCTGGGTGACTCAGCCCCAGGCTGCTATTGCACGCAGGGCGTCAGAGCAGACCTTGCTCTATGCTGTGACAAGCAGGAGTTGTTTAGTCTTTTTCATCTTTTCTTTTCCGTTCCGTGCTTCCCTCACCTGATCACTCACTAGCCGGCTGGTTATGAATACACCGTTAGGCCACAGGGGATCTGGAGCAAGCCCCACGTGTAACTGACTTAATAAGATGTGGTTCAGAGATCCAGGTAACTGTCAGCATGGGTCACAGGTGTGCATTCTGGAAAGGCGAGTGTGCTTGCTGTGACATTGTCTTGGATTCCAAGGAACGATACAAGAACAGCGGACGGAGATGTCTGCCCTTCAGGATAGCGGAGGTCTCTCAAACATAGCGTAGGAGATTTTGGTCCTGATGCCCCAGTCAGACCCAGGCACTGGCTCAGAGCCTGAGACTGAACTCTGAGCCTCCCCCAACAGCAGGTAGGAAGCTCTGTCTAAAAACCTCAGCTAGAAGCTAGAGCTGAAATCTCATTTGCATCTGATCATCACCTCCCTGGGCCACGTCTCACCAAGATTCGAGGTCAGTGGGTGTTCCCAGCAAGTAGAGAAAGAGACTCTTAACAATGTTTGTGGCCTGATACATCCGTGTGGACAATATTCCTGTCTGTACGTTACCGCGCTGTGCTGTTGCAAGTGCAGGGTGGGTGGAGAAAGAGCGAGGCCTCCAGTCCTGCAAGCAGGTACCTGAGTGATTGGTGCATGCACACGGGCCAGCCGGGTCAGCGGGGTGACTCACAGGCACACGGGTTTGTGGGACTGGTGCCTAATGCGTACGATAACTAGAGCTGAGTGGAATCAAGCCTGGGCTGAGCCCCCAGCACGGTGAGCGCTGCTGGATGGACGGAGCAGACGCGACTGCGCTCTCCTCTGGTGCTGACCACTGGGGAGCTCACCCATTTCCCTCTGTCTTTGAAGCTGCTAGGTGCCACGGCTATCGAGGACAAGTTACAAGATGGAGTCCCCCAGACGATTGAAACCCTGGCCAAAGCCCACATTAAAATCTGGGTTCTTACTGGAGACAAGCAAGGTAAAGGAGATGGTCTGGGACAGACATGCAGGGCTATGGGCTGCTGCCTCTGACTTTCCTCTCCTCTCCTCTCCTATGGATAGGCTGTTCCCTCCGTAGCCTGCATCCTGTTTACTCAGGCAAAACTCCAGGGGTCTGAATGGTCAGACCCACGGTGAGTCCTGAGGCTGCAGGCACAGACAGCCCCCTTGGGCACTCCAGTCTGTCTTGCCACCCAGGAGAGCCTGCCTTTGTGATAGATGGTCCCTTTCTCCAAAAATCACAGCACTATTCAGGTTACTCCCAATCCCAAAGGACCAGTCACTTACCCCAGGTCAGTAGTATCTTAGATCTCTCACCAAAGACAGCGCTTGTAGCCAATCCTGTAATAAGCTAATTAAAGGTTTATTAACTAGGAAAAAGAAATGAGAGTTGTTTACAAGGGTAAAGCAGGTGGCTTGGTCGACACTACACACTTACTTTGGTATAATTACATCGCTCAGTGGTATGAAAAATCCACCCCCCTGAGTGATGTAGTTACACTGACCTTACCCCGCAGTGTAGACAGCGGTATGTCAGGGGAGAAGCTCTCCTGCCAACATAGCTACTGCCTCTCGTGGAGGTGGAGTTAAGCCGGTGGGAGAGCTCTCTCGTTGGCTTAGAGCATCTTCACCAGACATGCTACAGCTGCGCAGTGCGCCAATGTAAATTTGTAGGGTGGACCTGCCCTTAGGTTCCAAAAAGTAACAGAAGCTGCTGTAATGTGCAAGCTCTAGATGCCCTTTAGGGGTAACCCAAGCTAAGCAGCTTGGGGATCCCTTGCTTATGCTTAGAAATACTGCCCTCTCCAAATGCCAAGCAGCATGGTGATACAGATCCTTCTGGTCGGGGATTTTATTCCCTTCCCCCACAGTTCAGACTGTAAGGGGACATGGGTTTGCGTACTTCATGGGGGTGTGGGGAGCAATCCACAAAGTCTCCTGTCCACTGATGTTCCCCAGTGGTTCATCTGGTGTCTATGGGCGTCCTTCTGTTGGGCAGGGGACACCCCTAGTGGTTCACTGGTATGTCACACTTGGTAACACTCCTCTCCTGACTGGGGGTTTCCAGTGTCATAGCAAACACTTCTCTAGTTATCAAGAAAACCCTTCCCTGTTCCCTATAGCAGGGGGTGCAGCTATTACCAGTGAGATCAATGCCGGCAGCAACTCGCACGCAGTTCATAAAGGTCAAACGCTGCACACTTGCTTAGACACGGAACATCTGTTTTAGCAATGCTAGCACCCAGGTGGGTTTCCAGCTGTGCATTTGTCAGTGTTTTCAGTGAGGCCTAGTGGCCTTGGCATGAGCTGGCACCTGGACTGCCAGGCTCACCGCAGCATTTTTACAGCAAATGGAACCGCACAACCTATATCTGCCCCTCTGGTCCTCACGACCCCCCCACCCTCATATGGAGAGCTGGAGAGATCGTTTCTATTACAGACTTGCATCTGAAGAAGTGAGGTTCTTACCCACGAAAGCTTATGCTCCCAATACTTCTGTTAGTCTTAAAGGTGCCACAGGACCCTCTGTTGCTTTTTACAGATTCAGACTAACACGGCTACCCCTCTGATACGTTTCTATTACGCCTTTCTTCCCCAAAGAGGCCAAATGGCTTTTTGGACATGGGCCAGATCCTTAGCTGGTGTAGATTGACATTTGTTCCTTTGATGTCAGCAAGCTCAGGGTCTGGCCCTTTTTTACCTTCAGTCCTGCTGAAATCCAGCCCCTTTTCGGGCACAGGGCTGAAGGCAGCATGTTGCAAAGCATTGCAGGCAGGAGAAATGCCGTCCAAGGACATAGGGCAAAAGGCTCCTCAGAAGTGCCCTTGTATCATCAGGGTCCATGCACAGCAGACGACCCACATGCAGTAAATTGCATGGGAAAGTCAGTGCCTCCACTTCAGCAGCATGAAGAGCTGAGTCTCTTGGGCCGAGATGTCAATCTCTGTGGCCCTAGGAAGCCCGGTCGTTGTGAGCCTGGTGCTAAGACCATCCAGCCAGACTCGCTGGTTCCTTTAGAACTGACAGCTGTGTGTGGCCCAGGCCTCTCTCTGATGAGATGCACAGTACTTGTCAGCCATGGAAATGGCCCAAGGAGAGTGCAGGGTGGCTGGGTAACCGACTTCATTCCTGTCTGAGTCTGAATGAAATTGTTGATTTTTCCAGAGACTGCCGTGAACATTGGCTACTCCTGTAACATGCTGCATGATGACATGAAGGATGTTTTCATTATTGAAGGCCACACCTCTGAGGCCGTGTTAGATGAACTCAGGTAAACAGCCAGATTGTGCATCGCCATGTGGTGTGTTTGGCATAGAGAACTGGAGGGTGTTTGTACCATTCAAGCCTTCTGTCTTCATAGGATCATAGACATGGAACAAGGGACCTCAATAGGCCATCTAGTCCCGTCCCATGCACTGTGGCAGGACTATGCATTATCTAGACCACCCTGACAGGTGTTTGTCTAACCTGTTCTTATACATCTCCAATGACAGAGATTCCACAACTTCCCTGGGCAATTTGTTCTAGTGCTTAACCACCCTGATGGATAACTTAAATTTCCCTTGCTGCAATTTAAGCCCATTGCTTCCTGTCCTTTCCTCAGTACGTACTTAAAGGCTGTTATCATGTGCCGCCTCAGTCTTCTGTTCTCCAGACTAAACAAACCCAATGTTTTCAATCTTCCCTCATAGGTCATGTTTTCTAGACCATTATTCCCTGTTGTTGCTTTTCTCTGGGCTTTCTCCAATTTGTCCACATCTTTCCTCTAACACAGTTCACCAAAAGTTAACTCTAGACTGGCTGTCTCTGAAAGGTCCGCTCTAATTCAGCCAGCAGAGATGGGCTTGATGCAGGAATCACGGAGTGAAATTCTGTGGCCTGTGCAAGTCCGACGAGATGATTATGAATGGTCCATTCTGGCCCTAAAATTGATGTAAAAAAGGACACAGTTGACCACTCTGGATCGTCATGGGCCAGAGGGTCTGAGGCCACGATGCCTTTAGTTGTGGACATAAAGTGGTTCTCGCTGCGCCAACAGGTCATCCTTGTTCTGGTCCTGTAGCTGGATGCTTTTCTCAGCTCGTCTGTAGGGAGGAGCCAGATGGAGCCCTGTGATCTAGGGAAGGAGAAGGTGGTGGTCCAACCAGGAATAAAGAGATTGTTCTTGATGTCTGATGATGGGGGCCTAGGTGGGGGGCCGGTGTCTCAGAAGGCACTGCCTAATGGGAGGAGTAAAGGTGGTTTGAAGCCACCTTTGTGTCTCATGGATTCTGTCTGCTCCAGGGGCTGCTATAACTTCCAGTGGCCACCCCACAGCTTCCTACGGGCTGCTCTGCATCTGCCCCAGCTAGCCCCTCGGCTGGGTGCTTCAGGGGCAGGGAATCCTAGGGCCCCATATCCTCACCAGACACTGCTCTGACACTAGAGGAATTCTCCCAAGGCCACTCCAGCCCTGTGTGCTGCCAGAGTCCTTCAAAACCCTCTGCAAGGAGAACGATACTAACAATGGGGTCCATGTTTTTTCTTTAATAAACCTGGGTTTAAGAAAATAACTTACATTTGTTTCTGTATTTTTAATGACTGATCCTTTTAAGGACTGCAAGGAAGAAAATGAATCCGGATTCCTTCCTGGACAGTGATGAAATTAACATCAAGTTTGAAAACCCTTCCATGAAGTCAAGGATCTTACCTGAAGAGCAAGCGAATGGGGTGTATGGCCTGGTTATTAACGGCCATAGCTTGGTAAGGATGGGTTGGAGTGCCTGCTGCCGCCAGGCTTGTCAAAGAGCTGGGGGCAAACTGAGTTCTGGGTTCCCTGGAAAATCTGCCCCTGAGTGTGCAGGAAAGCCACTAGCTTTTCTCACACGGAGCCTGGAGCCTGAACCAGCTCCACGAGGGTGGTGACAGAGTCCCAGTGTTGCCACGTTCACAGCAAGTGGAGAGCAGCACCATGTTTGTTATGGCCAGCCGCACAGCATCACATGACACAGTGATTTGTGTGCATGGAGGGACATTATCGAGGCTTGCGTATAACATTTTGTTAGGGGAGGTTTTTGTGCATTGAGGCTCTTTTGGAAAGTGGTAAAAACTATTGCTGTCAATAGCAGGGTAAAACCGAATCACGAAATGGTCTCTCCAGCTGAGCAAGCCTGCCTGCTGCTGCTGGGAGGGACGCGGGGGCGTTGGTGACTCACACGGCTTACTGGTTTTGGAAGAAAGGAAATCTGGGCTGCTGATTTGCTGCCTTAAGTGGAAAGGGCAGCTGGCCTGCTGTATGGCTCGGGGGAGGAGGGAGTCATGTGGGTTCCCTCCGTGAATGTCTGCAGAGAAGACATCAAAGCACAAGAAGCACATTCTGTAAGAAATGTGAAAAGGCAGAAATGTGTCCCTACCTGCCAGGCAGTGGTGGAGGGATGAGTTTCTGAGCAGATGTCCGGTTATCTTTGTTGATTTCAGGAATGGAAATAACACATCCTAATAAAGTAAAAGGTCAATACTGGGAAGGAAGATTTATTTTGTTTGTCTTTTTCTTATGACCAGTTCTACTAGACTTTTTTAAAGCACTCCCAGATTGTAAATCAGCCCGTGTGGGACTGGTTTTGTTTGGGGTTTTTTTGGAGGCTGGGGGGCTTGGAGCCTGTAGGTCACACAGATGATTTTTACGTGGGGCCTGGATTTGGCGGGAAAGGGAATTATGGGGGGTCCATTGAGCAATGTTCGTGGGAGTTGATTAATTGTAAGTTACAGCATGTTTATAATTGTAATAGAAAGTCAGTGCTGCAGGGTCTTCTCAGGACACAAGCCTCTACTCACACCTTAGGAACTAAGCCAGGAGTGAGCAGAGCCCCACCCCCCAAGGTCAAGAGGGCAAACTCCACTAGTGTCACTGCTAGTAATGAAAAGGGGGAGCTTTGGTGATAGAGGCCGTTGTCGTTGCTGCTCAGAAAATCTCATCCCAGCTCTTAGTCTTGGCCTAGTAGCTCCTGTGGGCGTCGTGCCTCTCCGGCACTTCCTCTGACACAATGGGTTAGTTATTCTTCCTCCTGCTGGTTCTGTGGTTTGGGCTGGCGCTGTATCTGGACTGACCTCACTTTCATAGCATGTTCTCCTCCGCTCCACAGGCTTACGCACTGGAAGGGAACTTGGAGCTTGAGCTGGTGAGAACAGCCTGCATGTGCAAAGTGGTGATCTGCTGCCGGGTGACCCCCCTGCAGAAAGCCCAGGTGGTGGAGCTGGTGAAGAAGTACAAGAAGGCCGTGACCCTGGCGATCGGTGATGGGGCAAATGATGTCAGCATGATCAAAAGTAAGTAGAGGCAGCCCTGCCCAGCTGTCTCCTGATGTGTTCTTCCGCACTGGCACCCAGCAATGCCCACTCTGCAAGAAGAGTGGGAGCTGCTCTGCTGGTGCAAGGCTCTCTAATCTGGAACTTGTTCTGGATCCAGATTCTTCTGTGCCGTGGTTGCATCACAGCTACCAGCAGCCAGAGCTATCAGCCAGTCTCAAAGGCAGTCACTTTCACATCTTCATACATCTGTCTCTCTGCACATCCCTGTGTTTGGAGTCAAAGTAGACCTTGATCAATAAAATTGTACCTTCATCCCCGCTAGGCAGCATGGGGTCTTTGAAACCTGGATGTATTCCAGACCTACAAACTTTCCTGCAGTGGTCAGATTCCTTACTGGTGCAGGTAAGTGATAGCTTTCACACCAGGCTGTGTCTGAGGCCTCAGCAGGGTTCTTCCTGACTCCATCACCTTGTCTTTACCCTAGGAACACCTGAGCCACAATGTCCCAGTGCTTTCTAGATGCCTTATTTCACTAGGCAGGGAAAGAACATGCCCTCCAGGGAGTTTCCCAGGTCACCTTCCTGCCATGGGCAGTAGTAGTTCTAAAGGAGAGAAAAGGTTCTTCACCTCAAGCTCCGTCCACTCCCAGGTTTGTCGTCTCAGTGAGAGATGTGGCTCCATGTCAAGGTACCAGAGCTGAGAGCCATTTCTGGCCTGTGAGGGTTTTCTCCCCTTCATAAATCCAAACCTAGGTTCTGATGGGCAGCATTACAGCGATGCGTTACCTGGACCACCACAGAGGGGGTGCTCTAGCCAGTTGTGTTAGGAAAACTTCCCATTCATAAAGTTCAGTATCCTCCACCAGGGAAAGAAGAGACGTTGACAGACTCTTAGAGCAGAATTGACACTCAACATGCAAGTGCTCTATCAAGGGCTCCATCTTGTATTATTTTTTTCTACAAGGGGGCAAATACCAGCTAAGTCCTTTCCCACCAGGGATACTCTGCTTGTCGGTGGTTCCGATTCACAGGCAAACAAAACCTAACATCAATATTGCATTTGTTTCCTGCACCAAGAGCAGGAACTTCTCTATATGGTGCCCTGGATTGAATTTAAAGGGCTTTCCAGTGCTGTTTTAGTTGGTACCAAGTTGCTGTCAGTAGCCTTGGCAAGAGACTGGCAATTTTGCCATTCAGTATCGTGAATATGAGATTAGTTTCTGAAAGTCCTGCTTTCCAAACCATTTCATCTCCTGCCTCCAAGATGAGTGGGAGTCTCCACCAAGGTCCAGAGTTTCTCTGGTCAACAGCCGGAGTCTGGATAGTGAACTCCTGAATAGGAGCGTTTATACTGAGGTCCAAAAGATCCTATTGGAAAGCAGGAATCTTTGATCAGCCAAGTCTACTCCATGAACTGAGAGAGATTTCCCCATCTGAGCCGCTCTGAAGCAGGTGGGCCTGATAACAGGCTCATTGGCCATTACCTTTGGACTATTTATTACACTTGGCATAGTGTAAAACAACAATTCTTTGATTGCTGCCAAGAGACATTTGGTTGCCATCTCTGTTGTGACCTCTGATACACAGATTGTGACAGCCTCTTGTCACCCTGGAGTTACCTGATCTGTCACCAGGTTGCTCTGTGTATCTCGAGAGCTATCTGAGGTGGTTACTTTGCTGTGAGAGCTGCGGAAAAGGAGACCTAATTTTCCATTGCAATGCCTGTTGTGCTGCAAATCTTGCCGTAGAATAGGTTCATTTGTCTCACCCGAGGGGTGTTCCCTTCTAGCATGAACTAAGGGGCTGTAATTTTTATCCTTGTAAAGCTCATAGGTTCCATATAAACATTAGTCAGGCATTGTTGAGAGCCCCGAGTGTTACTGAGATGCAAGCTAATGACTGATCTCCTTTCAGCTGCATGCTTACAGAACAGGTGGGCCTGCCAGCATCTGCAGCTCTGCGGTGTCTGTGCTTTCCATCTCTTTCAGACCTCTAGCTTGTCTGCATGTCCTGAATGTCTCCTACTTTGCATGGTCAGAGAATTTTGCCATGATTTTTATGGGGCCAAAACTTATCCACAACTTCCCCAAACCCTTACAGCCAGCCATGGGGCTGACACCAGAGGAGCCAGTCCATCACGGTCAAATATTGTCCATGTAAAATGCACTGTTTCACAATTACCATGACCGGGCACTTCCTGGGTTTGTCAGAGTCCTTGTCTAGGACAAAGGCAACTCCTGTGGCAGGTCTTCGTTGCAACATGTGGCATGACCGGTACTGGAGCTATGTACATGCTTTTAGCAAAAGCTTTCCCGCGTTGTGACTTGTTCTAGGGGAGCCAGCAGTTCGGTCACCCCTGTTTAGGTTTTGGCCCTTTCACCTCGTTTTGGTGCCCTGCTGTCCCTGTTTGCCTAGAGCTGCGTAGCCTGGGGGCAGTACTGCTCGCTTAACTCCCACCAGGGGGAATGTGCAGAGGCCGCTCAAGGGAGAACTGGAGGTTACTTACCTGGCACCAGAGTTCCTAGAGATGGAGTCTGTATTCACACTCCTCGTCCACCTTCCCCTTTTCGGAGTCCCGGGCTAGGAATTCCTGACGTCGTGGAAGGAACTGAGGCTTGTTGGGGCCACACCCCCTGGAGTGGCCCCAGTGGATGCTGCTTTGCAGAAAGTTCCAGAAGCTGATAGCACGGGCAACTTGATCCCACAAGTAGGACTATGCAGAGCCCATCTCAATGAACTCGGGTTACAAGTAAGTAACCAAGTCAGTGCAGATGTTCTGCTCTGCTTACGAGCCAAATTCTGCTCCCCACGCACCTAGCCCTACTGACTTCAGTGGGAATGACAGAGAGTGGAGCATGACCCTCCCTGGGCAAGTCTCTGCTCCCAGAGCTAACGGCTGATCTCGTTCTCATGTTCTACTCTCCCGGCACGCACGGAACCGTCATGGATCTCCTCTCCAGTCTGGCTGCATCGGGATCTTCATGAGGCACCATGGGGTTGGTAGAGACCGAATGAAACCCATTATTGGCCTGCTCAGCAAGGAGGGAATGGGCCTGGAGATTGTAGCTCACACTCTCGCCCCTAGGCAAGGAGACCCGGAGCAGGGTGATGGGGGCAAGTTGCAGAGCCGGCACTAGGTGGAAGCAGACTAAGCAATTGCAGCTCATGGGGGCCCCTGTTCCCTTTTTACTACAAGAACTTGCCTGTTTTAGTATTTGGGGAAGGGGGTACTCCTGCTTCGGGCCCCCAATAGGCTAGCATGGCCACTGGGCAGTTGGCACTGTCACATTCTGGGCTGTTCCAGCTCTGAGCGTGAACAAGGACGTCAGTCTCCAGGGCTGCCACTCGGATGGCTTTCACCAGCAAGACATTCACCCGGCCAGCAGAAACAGCCACTGCATTCTGCAGGTGTCTGGCAGCCCCAGATCAGAGCTGCCTGAATGGGCAGGCTGTGAAGTAGGCGTTCCCTGGGTGGGGAAGTTCCCTGATCGGTTCCCAGCTGGGTACATGGCCGGCAAGGGTTGCTGATCTTCGTGGGTTTGTTTTAGATATTCCCTTTTATTTAAAGACTCAGGACTGTGTCGGTGTCCCCCCGAGTTCCTGTCGGTGTCCCCCCGAGTGCCTGTCGGTGTTACCCTTGTCCTACCCAGTCCTTCTGCCCGTCTCCTACTCCCACTTGTTATGGTGTTTGCAGATCCTTTGGGGCAGTGTATCAGACAGCCCTCAACCCCGGGGGCCTCTGGGCACTCCTGCAGTACAAACAATAGCTGCTGATAGGTCTGTGAGGAGTGTGAAAGGAGACAGTCTGGATGCCTGTAAATGTTCTGTATAGTTTTGTGTGACTGTCTTAGCATCCCCGTGTGACCCATGGGACAGGGGAGGTAGGGTGACCAGATAGCAACTGTGAAAAAAAGGGACGGGGGTGGGGGGTAATAGGCGCCTATATAAGAAAAAGTCCCAAAAAACAGGACTGTCCCTATAAAAACGGGACATCTGGTCACCCTACCTCCCGGTCATGCCCTAAAACGCAGCCTTCTAGTCGCCGACAGGACTGTTTCTTTATTTGGTGCCTTATGACTCTAACAATTCCTCACGCTAGATTTAATTAAAGTAAGATTATTCAAAAGAGTCTCTTGCTAATCTTCCTCACGTGAATTTATACAAATTGATTAACTGGGGCCTTTTAATTAAGAAAGAAAAGACTAAGTGGGGAGCTTCAAGGGAGATAAGTCAGGCAGCCAGTCAAGAAAGGGTAAAGAAAAGATAATTAGTGATAATTAGAAAATACCACCACCACGAGAGGATGGGGACTCAGAGTTCTGCTCGACTCATTATTCCATAGGAATCTCCGAATCCAATCAACCCCCAGCCATCGAGAATTGTGTCATTCGTTAAATCTCTATCGTTAGCTGTCACATTAAACGTATGTCTCTGTTTAATAACTGCAAGTTATTATTAAGACTTTTCTGTGTAAATGTTTGATTGAACTAATAATGCCCACAGACCGTAAGCTGACTCAGGCTGGTTTGAACTAGATGGGCTGTTGGTCTGACCCAGTATGGCTGTTCTTATGTTCTTGGTGTAGAGAAGCATATTCTGCAGCTGGGGCAGTGGAAGCGACCATGCACACTCAATGCATTTAAACACATCTCAAAGGTCATTTTCTAGCAATGGCAAGATTCTAAAGTTAGTTTGTGCTGCTGGAAAACATTGACAGTCAAGGAAAAGATTCATTGTCATTAGCACGTAAATGAACTCAGCTGTTGGAAATATATAAATTAGAACTCAGAAACCACTGTGTTACCCAGCAGCCTGCAGTGTGGCCGGTGGGCCACATGTGTTCTGTGCGGGAATGCCCTCTGCTCAAGTGAGGTGTGACCCACAAAGACTACGTGTCCCAGCATGCAGTGGGTAGTCTGATAAACACTAACGCTAACCAAGCTCTCATCGTAATGATCTGGATTCTCCTCTTGTTGCAGCTGCCCACATTGGGGTCGGTATCAGCGGCCAGGAGGGGATGCAGGCTGTGCTGTCCAGCGACTTTTCCTTCGCACAGTTCCGTTACCTGCAGCGCCTGCTCTTAGTCCACGGGCGATGGTCCTACATCCGCATGTGCAAGTTCCTCAGATACTTCTTCTATAAGAACTTTGCCTTCACGTTAGTTCATTTCTGGTATGGATTCTTCTCCGGCTTCTCTGCACAGGTGGGCCAGTTTCTATGTTCCTGTCACACTGTATATTAGACGTGTTAATAATCCTTTTCCTGCCCGAACGTCTTCCAGCAGAGGAGCTCAAAGCACTTTACAGACAGGACCGAAGAGCCCCCTTCTCGTCCTGCTGTGAGGAACTCTGGGGAAGTCCAGTTATCCCCCTTTTACTGATGGAGTCACTGAAGCATAGAAAGGCCAAGGGCCAGATTGTTTCATCCTCAGCTTTGGGTGCCAACATAACTTTCACAGTGTGGTCCTGAGTGACTTGTCTGAGGTCACACAGGGAGCCAGCGGAACCCAGCTTTCCTGACTGACCGTCCTGTGCACAAAAGTAGCTTCCTCTGCAAAATACAGCCATGATGAGACCAGCCAGCGCCTTCCTTGGGGCAAACATTACTCATCTGTCTTCACCATTCCCAGTGTTTCTGGTTGGGATACTTCTTCTTCTTCCCATGGGCACTGGTAGTGAATTTCCTTAGCTGATGTTCTCACCCATTCACCTGCTTCCATTGCTGACAGAAGTGTGGTGCTCAAGGCCTGCTTAACGCCAGCAGCCACCCAGTGACATTTTTCTCTGGTGTCACAGAATTTCACATGCTCACCAGGATTTCGTGAATTGATGTTGATGTAAAATTATCGAGTGTTTCGTAAATCCGGAAGCGGGGATGGGGAGGCCGTTCCATTCATGAAGGGACCACGTGGGAAAACCTGCCAGAAGGCGGGAAGGAAACCCACGGGCTGGTTCACATTGTGGGTAGGGACCTGGCCGGGCCTGAAGCATACGATGGGGCAGAGCTGGGCAATTCTATGTCTGCCTTTGTTTGCTTAAGCAACAGGCCACAAAATTATTTGAAGCCAAATCTCCTGTGGATTGTAGCTGCTTCCCGGGGAAGTCTGTACAGTGAAAAGCCCTATGCTGTCACCCACCTCCCCTGCACCGTACACAGTAGCACAGGGGAAACGCAGATAACGTGAAAATGTTTGGCCAGGAAAATGCCCTGGGGCTAAAATGCAGCATTATTGTGTGTGCTACTAATGGAGCAGAGAGCAGGTTAGAATTTCTCCCAGCATGCTTCTGATATACGGGTCAGAAGGTGGCATCCGGCACCTGCCTCTCAGATGCAATTTCTGCTACTTCTGCAGGGGCCTGTGATGGATCACTGCTGCCACCTAGTGTTAGACTTGCTCCACTGCCTGCTTCAGCCCTAGATGGCGGGGCTCAGGTTACAGCCTCCCCTCCCCCGTCGCTGAAGCCTTTGGGGTTCAGCTTTGCCCCCCCCCCAGGCTGTGGGGCTCAGGCTTTGGCTTTGGCCCCCCGGCCTGGGGCGGCGAGGCTTGGGTGGACTCAGGCATTGGTTCCCCCTCCTGGGGTATTGTAGTAATTTTTTGTTGTCAGAAGGGGATCACAGCACAATGAAGTTTGAGAATTCCTGACATAGAGGACCAAAGAAGTGCCACCATGGCTAACCAACAGAGTAAAAGAAGCTATTAAAAGCAACAAGGCATTATTTAATCATTGGAAGTCAAATCCTACCGAGGAAAATAGAAAGGAGCATCAGCTCTGGCAAGCCATGGGTAAAGTATAATTAGGAAGGCAAAAAAGAATTTGAAGAGCAACTAGCCAAAGACTCAAAAACTAAAAGCAATTTTTTTTTAAATCCATCAGAAGCAGGAAGCTGCTAAACAACCAGTGCTAAAGGAGCACACAAGGAAGATATGGCCATTGCAGAGAATCTAAATTAATTCTTTGTATTAGTCTTCACGGTTGAGGATGTGAGGGAGATTCCCACACTTGGGCCGTTCTTTTTAGGTGACACATCTGAGAACTGCCCCAGGTTGAGGTGTGACTAGAGAAGGTTTTTGAACAAATTCATAAATTAAACAATAAGAAGTCACAATGACCAGATGGTATCACCCAAGGGTTCTGAAGGACCTCAAATATGAAATTGCAAAACTACTAATTGTGGTATGCAAACTATCACTGAAGTCCACTTCTGTACCAGATGACTGGAGAATAGCTAATGTGACACCAACTTTTAAAAACGGCTGCAAAGATGATTCTGGCAATTACAGGCCGGTAAGCCTGACTTCAGTACCAGGTAAATTGGTTGAAACTATAGTAAAGAACAGAGTTATCAGACATATAAATGAACACAATCTGTTGGCTTTTGTAAAGGGAAATCATGCCTCACCAATCTATTAGAATTGTTTGAGGGGATCAATGAACATGTGGACAAGGATGATCCAGTGGATATAAGGTACTTAGATTTTCAGAAAGCCTTTCACAAGGTTCCTCGCCCAAGACTCTTAAGCAAAGTAAGCTGTCGTGGGATAAGAGGGAAGGTCATTTCATCGATCAGTAGCTGGCTAAAAGACAGGAAACAAAGAGTAGGAATAAATGGTCAGTTTTCAGAATGGAGAGAGGTAAATAGTGGTGTCCCCCAGGGGTCTGAACTGGGACCAGTCCTAGTCAACATATTCATAAAAGAGCTGGAGAAAGGGATAAACAGTGGGGTGACGAAATTTGCAGAAGGTACAAAATTACTCAAGATAGTTAAGTCCAAAGCAGACTGCAAAGAGCTACAAAAGGATCTCACAAAACAACACGATGGCAGGTGAAATTCAGTGTTGATAAATGCAAAGTAATGCACACTGGAAAACATAATCCCAACTGTACATATAAAATGCAGATGACACTAAACTGGAAGGAGTGGTAGATATGCTGGAGGGTGGGGATAGGATACAGAGGGGCCTAGACAAATTAGAGGATTGGGCCAAAAGAAACCTGATGAGGTTCAACAAGGACAAGTGCAGAGTCCTGCACTTAGGACGGCAGAATCCCATTATGAGGGCTCAGTCTGTTGTAGCATGAATGTATTCCCCTCATGAAGATACAGGTGTGGGAGTCACTAACTGATTCACATCACTGGGGTTTAACCAATAAAGAGCCCTGTGTCTGTGACTCTGTGAACCTGATAGGTCTGTTCAAACAGCCTTGTTCCAAGTTCCAACTGTTAAACACACTCCTTCCTCGTTTCCAGGCAGCTAGAACTAGAGTGATCACCCTCTCTCCATCGGGAGTAGTGTTAACTCACTGCTTTGATTGCAAGCTCTCCGGGGCAGAGTCTGTCCGCTCTGTGTTTGTAACGTGCCTAGCACAAGCGGAGCCCGATCCTGGTATGACTCATAATAAACATAATAAATAATCATCATCATCTGAAAACAAGAGAGCCCAGAGAGTTCTGTATTTCAGATCACTTGTGTTTCATTTCAGGTATTATATATTTCCTTCAGTGTCAATTTTTGGGGCTTTTTATTTATTTATTTGTTCCTTTAAAGGAAGCTGCACAATTTTGGCTCAGTATTCCAGAACTGCCCAGCAGTTTCTCAGTGCGGGGCCAAGGCTGGTGGGTGCCATTTACTTTTCAGTCGCCTGCAGCAGCCTGGAGAGGGGCTGATTGAATTTTGAGACGTGAGCAGCAAAGGAATTGTTTTGCGACAGTTTGTGCCCTTTCTGCCAGGCTTGGCTGGAGCTCAGTGTCCCGGGCCTGGCCCTTAGGCCGGCCCTCTGCTCGGGGGCGAATGGCAGCTTCTGTGAATGAAGATGTGAAAGACTGACAGGCGGGTGGGGTCATCGATTGCCGTTACAGATGAACAGAGGCTTCCCTTTGCTAACCGACCTCTCGACTCTTTTCTAGACTGTGTATGATCAGTGGTTCATCACCCTCTACAATTTGGTGTATACCTCCCTCCCGGTGCTAGGAATGAGCCTCTTCGACCAGGTACCGTTTACTATTAATACCCAGGCTCACCTCTAGGGGGTTCATTCCTGGATTCTGTGGCTCAGTTCCGTGCTCCCTTCTGGACAGGAACTAGGTGAATAAAACCCGTGCTAGAAACTGCAGCAATTTCCCTGCCAGGAGTAGAGCGCAGAGCACAGTTCTGAAGCGCGTGGAGCGGATTCTGTCTTGTCTTGCCTGGCCCCTGGCTTGAGCATGGCTGGAGCCCTCTGGGCTGTACTGTTAGCGACAATCACGGAAAAGGTGCCCTCTAACGGGAGAATATTCACATCCTGTTGGCCTGGACCCGAAGCCTGAATCAGCCGTTAAACTTCCTTGACTCAGGATTAAGCAATGGCTTCAGGATCTGGCCCGATAACCAATATTTGTAAGCACTTTACAATCATCTACATGCAACTGGCTCTGCGGTGAAGGCTGGTGACTAACAAGTGCACATGTAACAGTGGGGGTGGGGAACTTTGGCCAGGGACACTGGTGTAGATCCCTTCTTATACAAAAAAGCTGTGAGATCGTTAATCCTTTCTGGAAAAGTCCTTTACAAATTAATAGAAAATAACCTTGGTATAGGAATGCTGAGCCATCCAATGAAAGGCAGTGGAGAATTATATCCCTGCTGTAGAATTCTACAGGATGGTTAAAAAAAACCCTATAGAAAGGATGTGGTGTGAATCAGTCCCTTTGGTCTGGATGTCAAGTTCCTACGTAGATTCTGTAGGATTGTAGAGTGATTTCTATAGAACCCTGTCCTGCGTCTCTAGGGTCCTGCTGATAGTAACGCTGTGAAAGAGTTTTAAGGAAAGCTGTGCAATGGTTAGTAAGTTTCCCATAAAGCAGCAGTTCAGTAAATGGCCTGGTATGGTACAATCTGGGTAGGCATCCCATGTCGGAGCCTGCATCAACCATGCTGGGCTATGGACCTAAAGTTCTGGGCAGCTGCGGTGGTTCGGATCTGACCCTTTGATCTCTGGCTCCATGATCCCTTGGAGTGTGACCAATGTCTCTAGATAAAGCAAATACTCAGTAATATATTAATAAAATGGATCACTGCGGCATAGAGCACACAGTCGTGTCCCCACTAGACTTCCTGGGGGATGCCCGCTGTCCTAGCATGTGTATTTTGATCTTAGCTCCTTTATATGTATAAAGCTATATCCTCCATATTGCTGCCCTTTCCCAAGCAGTGGCAGATTTTGGTCTTTATTTTGGGGAAGGGAAACTGAACGTTGTGAAGGCCAAAAGAGTAACTGGCTTGAAAAAAGTATTGGACAGGTCCATGGAGGACAGGTCCATCAGTGGCTGTTAGCCAAGATGGTCAGGGATGCAACCCCATGCTCTGGGTGTCCTTAAACTTCTGACTGCCAGAAGTTGGGTGTGGATGACAGGAGATGGATGAATATCAAAACTCCCCTGTTGTGTTCATTCCCTCTGAAGCATCTGGCATTGGCCACTATCGGCAGACAGGATACTGGGCTAGACAGACCTTTGGTCTGACCCAGTCTGGCCGTTCTTATGTACATATGACACAGACTCTGAGTATTTTCTAGTGTGACTCATTTGCACTATCAAGAACATCCTGAGTCCTGTTCACCTTGAACTTGACCAAAGCTACCCACAGGCCATTCCCCCCATCCCCCAGCTAAGACAGCACCGAGTTAAACCCAAGAAAGATTCATTCATCAATTCCGAGGCCAGAAGGGACCACTGTGATCAGCTAGTCTGACCTCCTGGAAAACTCATAGATTTCCCTTCTCCTCCTTGCCCTCAATCTCTGACTCTGCCTTTAACATGCTCCCTCTCCGCCTAGTGCCTTCTTTGCTTCACCCGGAAAACCCCTGAGCCCAACTCGCTGCCCTGGGGCCTCATGGCCCTCGCGTTCTCAATACTACGTATGGACTAGGCCCCTGCAGACCAAAGAGCTGGGTTAATGCTCACAATCCCCTTAATCACCATCTGGTGTGATGGCCACAACCAGTGCTCATGGGGGTCTCCAGGCCAGGCCCTCTATGCTGACCCCTTTTTGTGGAGCATTTCATACAGAGCACTTGTCTCAGTCCTTCAGAGCTGCATTCCATTGCTGTCTTTGCCCCAGCAATATATCAGCCTGACCCTACCTGCATTGCAGAGGCTAAACGTATGGGAACTTGAGAGACATCCAGTGGCTCAAAGGCTCAGGGCTCCATGTCAGACAGTCCTGGACATTGGGCTGGACCGTGCCTCGTAAGGCATGCGACCTCCCATTTATCCTTCTCATCAGCACTGGGAAGGCAAAACCCACCTTGGAGAACACGCCCGAGTGCTCTAGTGATGTGACCTGTTGGGCAGCATGGCTGAGTGGTGTGCTGGGGCTCTCCCACATGGGAATGCATGTCACAGCTGGGGTCAGGGGGGTCCATGTCACCGCTGGGCTGCCAGCCTCTCCCCTCTGTTCCCAGGACGTGGATGACCGCTGGAGCATGCAGTTCCCTCACCTCTATGAACCCGGGCAGCAGAATCTCTACTTCAACAAGATCGAGTTTGTCAAGTGTGTGCTGCACGGGATCTACAGCTCCCTCATTCTCTTCTTCATCCCCTATGGGGCCATGTACGACGCCGTGAGAAGCGATGGGAAAGCCATTGCTGACTACCAGTCCTTCGCACTGATGGCCCAGACCTGCCTGCTGATCGTGGTCTCTGTGCAAGTAATGCATCACTGTTGTCATTATTTACTTATTTATTTTATTATGGTAGTGCCTGGAGGCCCCAACTGGGATTGAGACCGGATTGTGTTAGGTGCTGTATGTACGCTCAGGCCCCAACAGGATTGTGTTAGGTGCTGTATGTACGCTCAGGCCCCAACTGGATTGTGTTAGGTGCTGTATGTACGCTCAAGCCCCAACTGGATTGTGTTAGGTGCTGCACGTATGCTCAGGCCCCAACTGGATTGTGTTAGGTGCTGCACGTATGCTCAGGCCCCAACTGGATTGTGTTAGGTGCGGTATGTACGCTCAGGCCCCAACTGGATTGTGTTAGGTGCTGTATGTACGCTCAGGCCCCAACTGGATTGTGTTAGGTGCTGTATGTACGCTCAGGCCCCAACTGGATTGTGTTAGGTGCTGCACGTATGCTCAGGCCCCAACTGGATTGTGTTAGGTGCTGCACGTATGCTCAGGCCCCAACTGGATTGTGTTAGGTGCTGTATGTACGCTCAAGCCCCAACTGGATTGTGTTAGGTGCTGTATGTACGCTCAGGCCCCAACTGGATTGTGTTAGGTGCTGCACGTATGCTCAGGCCCCAACTGGATTGTGTTAGGTGCTGTATGTACGCTCAGGCCCCAACTGGATTGTGTTAGGTGCTGCACGTACGCTCAAGCCCCAATCCTGCAAAGATTTACCTGGACACACGTGAGTTGCTCAGTTCTTCAGTGGCACTGCTCGTCTGGAAGTCTTTTCAGTACAGGGGCCATAGTGAGGGACAGCTCCTGTGCGGGGGAGTTTACAGCGCAGATGGACAATACAGACTGGGGTGGGAGAGGAGGAGGATTCTATGGGACAGCTCCTGTGCGGGGGAGTTTACAGCGCAGATGGACAATACAGACTGGGGTGGGAGAGGAGGAGGATTCTTATCCCCATTTTACTGGTGGGGAACTGAGGCACACAGTTGTGTATCGACTGTCTGTTTACACGGCAGTGGTGTCTGCACTGGGTGGATGACCTTCACCTCTACAGTCTGTGGATGTAGAAACAAGCCCCATGGATGGGGGGGAAGCGGTAGATGTGATGTATCTCGACTTTAGTAAGGCTTTTGATACTGTCTCACATGACCTTCTCATGAGCAAACTAGGGAAACACAGCCTAGACAAACTTACTTTATTGAATTTAAAAGGTTGGGTGCACAACTGCTTGGAAAATTGTATTCAGAGAATATTTATCAATGGTTCACAGTCAAACTGGAAGGGCATATTGCGTGGGGTCCCACAGGGATCTGTTGTGGGTCCGGTTCTGTTTGATATCTTCAGACATGATTTGGATATTGGCATAGAGAGTACACTTATAAAGTTTGTGGACGATGCCAAGCTGGGAGAGACTGGAAGCACTTTGGAGGACAGGATTAGAATTCAAAATGATCTGGACAAACTGGAGAAATGGTCTGAAATAAATAGGATGAAATTAAATTAGGACAAATGCAAAGTACTAGGAAGGAACAATCAGTTGCACACATACAAAATGGGAACTGACTGCCTATAAAGGAGTTCTGTGGAAAGGGATCTGCGGGGTAAAAGTGGATCACAAGCTAAATATGAGTCACCAGTGTAACGCTGTACAAAAAAACTGAACATCATTCTGGGCTGTATTAGCAGGAGTGTTGTAAACAAGACACGAGAAGTAATTCTTCCGCTCTGCTCCGCGCTGATAAACAGCCTCAGGTGGAGTCTTGTGTCCAGTCCTGAGCACCACACTTGGCGAAATATGTAGACAAATTGGAGAAAGTCCAGAGAAGAGCAACAAAAAGGATTAACGGTCTAGAAAACATGACCTGTGAGGGAAGATTGAAAAAACTGAGTTTGTTTAGTCTGGAGAAGACAAGACTGAGGGGGGACATAACAGACTTCAAGTATGTAAAATGTTGTTCTGAAGAGGGGTGATAGATTGTTCTCCTTATCCACCGAGAACCGGACAGAAAGCAATGAGCTTACATTGCAGTAAGGGGGATTTAGGTTGGACATTAGGAAACACTTAGACTGGATGACCCTTGCGGTCCCTTCCAATCCTGTGGTTCTAGGATTCTTCCTAACTGTCAGGGTGGTTAAACACTGGGGTAAATTGCCCAGGGAGGTTGCAGAATCTCTGTCACTGGAGGTGTGTAAGAGCAGGCTGGACAAACACCTGTCAGGGATGGCCTAGATAATACTGAGCCCTGCCACGAGTGCAGGGGGCTCGACTAGGTGACCTCTCGAGGTCCCTTCCCACCTGACATGTCTCTGGTGCTGTGATCTTGGTCTCATTGGACCAGGCTGGCACAGGTGGCCAGCTTAGCCACCGCCTTGCTGAGACCTGGGTTGGGTCAGGGTGAGGTAGTGCTGATAGGATGGGTGAAATGGCTGGAAAAAATAGTGGAGTTGCTCTCAGCTCCACAGCCTGAGGCTCTCCGCTGTATGCAAATCGGGATCTCACTGGCTCCTCCCCCCATTTCTTGATGGGCCGGTAACCACAGGGAGCAAACACTGTCACCTGTGAATGGCCAGGAGCGCACAGCCTTTCTTCTTGGGTTGGGACCTTGCCACAGCAACTTGCCGACTAAACGAGACAGATGGCAGAACAAGTTCCACCCTGGTGGGTGGGGACAACACGGGGGAGCAGCCCTCTCTGCCTGCCTGTGTTTGGCACTTGGATGTGGGATTGTTAAAGCCATTGACCGCTACTGTATTGATTTATCCTTTCAGATTGGCTTGGACACTGCCTACTGGACAGCTGTGAACCAGTTTTTCATCTGGGGCAGCCTTTCCGTTTACTTTGCCATCATCTTCACCATGTACAGTGACGGCATGTACCTGATCTTCACAGCCTCCTTCCCTTTCATTGGTAAGCACTGGGACAGCTCCTGCAGAGCGCTGCGTCTCCGAGTGGGCTGTACTTAACCTGCTGGAAGCATGTCCAGTATGTACTGAGGAATTGCCCACAGAGGCAATAACACGCTGTGGATCTTATTTGTCACCGTCAGGTATTTACACCACACTACAGGACATGTTCATTTTCTCTGGTGCCCACTCGTGCATACACACGTCCATGTGACTATTCACTGGCACACGGTGCACACCTATATACATGCACACGCCCTATACCCATATCTGCAAACGCTCCTCCAAATAAATCCATTGAATTGGATTTAATGCAGCCTCTTATTTATCTCTCTTCTCCAACATGCAGCTGGGTGGAGTTTGGGCCCCATAAATATTTGGGGAACGTTTGTCTGTGCAAATAGATTTGTTCATATGCGAACAAGCTTGTGTATTGGTACCGGAAGGTATCAAAGTGTGGTCACCCAGTCAGGGAGAGAAGCTATGCTATGTGACTTTAGTGCGCAGTCACCCATCAAAATAGCAAATGAATGCTGGTGATAAATGATTTGTGAGCCGCCCTTTGACTGACGTTATTTTGCATAAGTGCCTATGAGCACGTGCAACCAATGAACAGCATCATCGGAATGAGTCCGTCCCTGGACAGATCCTGAACAGGAGGAGGGGACTATAGCCTCAGTGAAGGTATTTGCTTCAAATACCCCACCAGCTCCAACACCTCTCTGCATCCAGCATGAGTAGAGCTCAGCTGGGAGCATCTTTTAGTTTTGGAAGCCCTAAGGTTTGTTGGTTCCAGTCTCCAGTCAGTGTTTTGGCCAGGGGTGAAAGTAACTTAAAGGACTTACCGGTACACCGGAGTCCTGAGAAGGGGCGTGGCCTCAACCAGAAGAGGCGGGGCCTTTCAAGATTTAACAGCCCTGGGGCTCCGGCTGTGGCTGGGAGCCCCGGGGCCTTTAAATCACCCCAGAGCTCAGGGGCAAATTAAAGGGCCTAGGGCTCCGGCCGCCGCGGGGCTCCGGGCCCTTTAAATCAGGCAGGGCTCAGGCTAGGGCTGGGGTAGCGGCGGCAGGGCTCCGGAGGCGATTTAAAGGGCCTGGGGCTCCCCACAGGGGCCGGAGCTCCAGGACCTTTAAATCCCCTCCTGAGCCCGGCTGCCGGAGCTCCGGCGGTGATTTAAAGGGCCCGGGGCTCCCCACAGCAGCTGGAGCCCTGGGCCCTTTAAATCACCGCCGGAGAAGCCAGTCCAGTCCGGCACGGCATTAGATGCCTAGGAGATAAAAAGGTGACTGTAACAGAGAGCTAGACATTGGGGCGACATGGAAAATTACAATAGGGTCATAGGAACAACAAGAGGGAAATCAGTGGAGGAATCTGCTCAGCATCTTAGATTTCTACACACGTATGCAAGGAGTATGGGGACTAAACAGGATGAACTGGAAATATTAGTACATAAACTAAATTATGACTCAGTTGGCATCACAGAGACTTGGTGGGGAAAGTCTCATGACTGGACTATTGGTACAGAGCGGAACAACTTGTTCAGGAACGACAGGCAGGGAAAAGGGGTGGAGGGGTTGCATTATATATCAAAAATATATACCCTTGTTCTGAGGTCCAGATGGAGGTGAGAGGCAGACCAGTGAAAGTCTCTGGGTAACAATAAAAGGGTGGGAAATAGGAATGATGTCCTGGTAGAGGGAGTCTACTAGACACCCCCGAGTCAGGAGGAGGAGGTGGATGAGGCATTTCTAGAACAAATAACAGAAATATCCAAAACACAAGACCTGGCAGCAACAGAGGGACTTTAGCTACCCTGACATCTGTTGGAAAAGTCATACGAAAAAACATAAAATGTCCAAAAAGTTCTTGGAATGTCTGGGGGACAAGCTTTGTTCCAATGGCTTGGAGCTGGTATTTTTATAGAAGAGGGTCAAGCATTGCCTCTGCCTGGCTTAGGTAGGACTGACTGAGCAGCAGGTGGACACCTCCCTAGCAGCCTGCTACAGGCTGTCTAGGGAAACTGAGCAAACCCAACACACTGAGGAATACATGTCACGCAGAACCTTTGACATTAGAAGCCATCTTCTAGAGCGAGGATATGGACTATTCCCTGTTCTGCTTGGACAACCCCCAACGCCAACTGACCTCTCGATCTTAGATATCTGTAATGTAGCCATCTCATAGAAATGTGGGGCTAGACGGGACCTCGAGACGTCATCTAGTCCAGCCCCCTGCACTGAGGCAGGACCAAGTAAACGTAGACCATCCCTCACAGTGTTTGTCCAACCTGGTCTTCCAAACCTCCAGTGACAGGGATTCCACAGCCTCCCTTGGAAGCCTGTAACTTTATAGTTAGAACATTTTTACTAATATGTAACATAACTCCCCCTCGGTGCAGATTTTAAGCCCAACACTTCTTGTCCTACTCTCAGTGGATGTGGAAAACAGTTGATCACCGTCCTCTTTATAACAGCCCGTAAGACATCTGAAGTTTGTTATTACCCCCCCCCCCGCCCAAATCTTCTTTTCTCAAGACTACATGTGCCCAGTTTTTTAATCTTCCTTCACAGGTCAGGTTTTCCAAACCTTTTATTATTTTTGTTGCTCTCCTCTGGATTCTCTTCAATTTTTGCACATCTTTCTTAAACTGGGGTGCGCAGAATTGGACACAGTATCCAGCTGACGCCTCACCAGTGCCGAGTAGAGCAGGATAATTACTCCCGTGTCTTCCATAAAACACTCCTGTTAATACACCCCGGAATGATATGAGCCTTTTTTTGCAACTGCATCACATTGTTGACCCATATTCAATTTGATAGAATCATAGAAGATCAGGGTTGGAAGAGACCTCAGGAGGTCATCTAGTCCAACCCCCTGCTCAAAGCAGGACCAATTCCCAACTAAATCATCCCAGCCAAGGCTTTGTCAAGCCGGGCCTTAAAAACCTCTAAGGATGGAGATTCCACCACCTCCTTAGGTAACCCATTCCAGTGCTTCACCACCCTCCTAGTGAAATAGTGTTTTCTAATATCCAACCTAGACCTCCCCCACTGCAACTTGAGACCATTGCTCCTTGTTCTGTCATCTGCCACCACTGAGAACAGCCGAGCTCCATCCTCTTTGGAACCCCCCTTCAGGTAGTTGAAGGCTGCTATCAAATCCCCCCTCACTCTTCTCTTCTGCAGACTAAATAACCCCAGTTCCCTCAGCCTCTCCTCGTAAGTCATGTGCCCCAGCCCCCTAATAATTTTTGTTGCCCTCCGCTGGACTCTTTCCAATTTGTTCACGTCCCTTCTGTAGGCGGGGGACCAAAACTGGATGCAATACTCCAGGTGTGGCCTCACCAGTGCCGAATAGAGGGGAATAATCACTTCCCTCAATCTGCTGGCAGATCCACTATAGCCCCAAATGCTTTTCAGCAGTGTGACCACCTAGCCAGTTACTCCCCAGCTTGTAGTTGTATATTAGATTTTCTCCTTCCTAAGCGTAGTGCTTTGCACTTGTCTTTATTGAATTTCACCTTGTTAAATTTAGACCAATTCTCCAATTTGTCAAGGTTGTTTTAAATTCTAATCCTGTCCTCCAAGTGCTTGCAACCCTTCCTGGGCTGGTGTCATCTGCAAATTTTATGTGCACTCTCCATTCCATTACCCAAGTAATGAAAATATTGAATAGTTCTGGACCCAGGACTGACCCGTGCAGGACCCCACTAGATATGCCCTCCCAATCTGACAGTTAACCATTGATAACTATTCTTTGAGTGCCATCTTTCAACTAGTTGTGCATCCACCTTATAGCAAATTCATCTAGACCACATTTCCCTAGTTTGTTTAAGAGAAGGTCATGGGGGACCATGTCAAAAGCTGTACTAAAATCAAGCTATATATTCTGCTGCTTCCCCCCTCCATTAGTCCAGTAAATTTGTCAAAGAAGGAAGCTAAGGTGGTTTGGCATGATTTGTTCTTGACAAATCCATGCTGGCTATTCCTTATAACCCTGTTATCCTCTAGGTACTTATACATTGATTGTGTAATAATTTGTTCCACTCTCTTTCCACGTATTGACTGGTCTATAATTCCCCTTTTCAAAGACAGTTACTAAGTTGGCCCTTCTCCAGTCCTCTGGGACCTCACCTGTCCTCCAGGAGTTTTCAAAGATAACTGCTAATGGTTCTGAGATTGCTTCAGCTAGTTCTTCAAGTATCCTGGGATGAATTTCATCAGGTCCTGCTGACTTGAATACATCTCATTTATCTAAATATTCTTTAACCTGTTCTTTTCCTATTTTGGCTTGCGTTCCTCCCCCTCTTGTTGTTAATATTAATTGCGTTGAGTATCTGATCACCATTAAAACTTTTTAGTGAAGACTGAAGCAAAATAGGCAATAAACACCTCAGCCTTTTTGAAGTCATCGGATATTAGCTCTCCTTCCCCACTAAGTAGAGGACCTACACTTTCCTTCATCTTTCTCTTGCTCCTAAGGTATTTAAAGAACCTCTTCTTCTTGCCTTTTCTGTCCCTTGCCAGGCGTAACTCATTTTGTGCCTTAACTTTCCTGATTTTGTCCCTACATGCTTGTGCTATTCTTTTTACCTCTCCTTAGCAATTCATCCATGTTTCCACTTATTGTAGGATTCCTTTTCGATTTTCAGGTCATGAAAGAGCTCCTGATGGAGCCATATTGGCCTCTTACTATACTTCCGAGCTTTTCTTCGCATCAGGACAGTTTACAGTTGTGCCTTTAACTTTGTTTCCTTGAGAAACTGCCAGCTCTCCTGGACAACTTTTTCCCTTAGATTTTCTTCCCATGGGACCTTACCTACCAGTTCTCTGAGTTTTTTTAAGTCTGCTCACAGGCGCCGGCTTTCTCCAGGCCCTGGGGGTGCTCAAACCCCCCTCTCCCCCAGGCCCCACCCCCACTTGACCCCTTCCCCCAAACCCTATCCCCATCCCACCTCTTCCTGGCCCTGCTCTGCCCCAAACCCCGCCCCACCCCATCCCTTCTCCCAAGCCCCCGCCCCACCTCTTCCCACCCTGCTCCACCCCACCTCTTCCCATCCAGTTCCACCCCCTCCCCCGAGCGTGCCTCGTCACCGCTCCTCCCCCCCTTCCAGTGCCACCTGCACGCCGCAAAACAGCTGATCACGGCAGGCAGGAGGTGTTGGGAGGGCGGGGGAGGAGTTGATCGGCAGGGCAACCGGTGGATGGGAGGCGCTGGGGGGGGGGGGCAGGGGGGAGCTGGCTGCCGGTGGGTGCTAAGCATCCACTAATTTTTTTCCATGGGTGCTCCAGTGCTGGATCGCCCACGGAGTTGGCGCCTATGAGTCTGCTTGGTTGAAATCCATTGTCCTTATGCTGCCGCTCTCACTCCTTCTTTTCCTTAGAATCATGCAATCTAGCACTTCATGTATCAAAGGGGGAGCCGTGTTAGTCTGGATCTGTAAAAAGCAGCAAAGAGTCCTGTGGCACCTTATAGACTAACAGACGTATAGGAGCATAAGTCTGACGCAGTGGGCGTTCACCCACGAAAGCTCATGCTCCAATACGTCTGTTAGTCTATCAGGTGCCACAGGACTCTCTGTCGCTTTTTATCATTTCATGATCACTTGGACCCAAATTCACTTCCACCTTCAGATTTGCTACCGATTTCTCTCTGATGGCCAGAATCAAGTCTAACATGGACGTTCCCCTGGTTACTTCCTCCACTTCCTGAAACACAAAGATTTAAAGCCTAGGCCCAGTGCACTTGGTTACTTCAACTCCAGTGAGGTTGTCTCCGGAGACCATTCAGCAGCATTACTGCCAACAGCAGTAGCACTAGACGCTGTAACGAGGTGCTCACAGGCTGCTTAGCCCTGTCCAAAAGCTGAAGGAATGGCGGGGAGAACAAACTGGGGGTGTTTTGGCTTTGGATAATGTGGCAGCCTCCCGTCTCCACCCGAGAGCTGCCCTGCCAGTTTTACCCTCTGGGCCGGACTACTCTCCATCTGTAGCAGGCAGCTGTGCAGATCCCCACAGGACCGCGGTCCTGTCTGCTCTCCAAGTCAGTAGCCCACAGTGCTTCAGGGAACGGTGCTGGTGATTCAGTAGGTGGTGCTCTCCCTTGGTGTTCCTGCGGAGCTAATGCCCTGGGGAGGGGCTGCTGGAGGATGACTATGTATGGAGGAGATAAACATCGGGGTCTTGACCCATGGCCTCTGCCTTTTTATCAAGTGACAAGCTGTTAACGCTGGCATCCAGCAAACTCCAGTTCCGGTCATTCCTTTCTGCCTCCCTAGCCCCGCACTGCAATTGGATTTGGACACGAGTATTCTTCCCCGGCTGGCTCAAACTGGTGCATGATTGTTGCTGTGCGCTCTTAACCACTGCAAGTCCCACCTCCGCGTGGGCTGGGGGTCACTGGTGGCTAACCTGATCTTTGGGGATAATTTGCATATTCCAGTGTGTTTGCAGAGTGCTTTGGGATCTGTATGAATGGAAGTGCCTGCGACTGCCGCTGTCCTGGCTTTTACTGTGCTCTTGTTTTTCAGGGACAGCTCGAAACACCCTCAGTCAACCCAATGTGTGGCTGGCGATCTTCCTCAGCATCATCCTGTGTGTGCTGCCGGTGGTTGGCGGTCGGTTTCTGAAGGCTCAGCTAATGCCGACCGTCAGTGACAAAGTAAGGGGATAACCTCGGCTGTCACTGCCCCCTCCGCCTGCTTCGCAGTCCGTGTCCAGGGGCCTGGGATTGCGCAGTGTGCGAGTGCTACCCGGACTCGCGCCGGGAGCCTGTTCGGGAAGGAGGGTTTGGCGCAGTTCAGCCCGTCTGCAGCCTGAGCTTACTGAGACGTGGATGAGACTGATCTGGGCGTGGGGGGATTGGGAAGCAGGGCTATTTTTAGGTGCAGGGTTTAAGTGTTGTGGCTTGGTGACAAAGCAGCAGTGCATTTCACAGCCAGCAGAACTGCCCCCTGCTACTGCAGTGCAGGTGTGCAGTGCCCCGCCCGGCCTCCCAGACACACACGTCTGCTTGGGTTCTGCTGGCTGAAGGGACCCGCTTCCTCTTCTGCTAACGTTCACACACCTCGGGAACCAGCCGCCCTCCCCACCCACCCAGGGAATAGGAAGCGGAGGTGGGGCTGGGAAAGGCAGGGGAGGGCTGCAGTAGTGAGGAGAGCACGCTGGCCATGCCACATTAGTGTGAGGGACTCTCCTGGAGGAGAACCCCCCCCAACAAGGCTGCAGGCGATGCTCTGCTTCACTGCCGACCGGAGCAGTTTGCTAAATGCTGCTGCGCTCCAGTGTTTCTCTTCTTCCTGCGCTCTGCCAGCGTTAAGGCACAACGTCCTTGAGCAAGGCCACACCCCTTGATCATGCCCTTGGTCCTGGCAAAGCTCCCCAGGGGCCCTGTGGGAAGGGGCAGTGACGCAGCTAGATTCTCTGCCGCTAAGGACTAGGGTGATGGTTCCACAGAAAATCAGCAGCTAGAGAGACAGAAGAGGTGCCGTCCCCAAGGACACATTCATAGATCATAGAAGATCAGGGTTGGAAGGGACCTCAGGAGGTCATCTAGTCCAACCCCCTGCTCAAAGCAGGACCAATCCCCTGACAGATTTTTTCCCCCAGATCCGTAAATGGCCCCCTCAAGGATTGAACTCACAACCCTGGGTTTAGCAGGCCAATGCTCAAACCAGTGAGCTATCCCTCTCCCCCCTGTTCAAACCTCCCTGCTGAGTTTAGCTGGCTCTTGCCGCTTCAGATGGGATGACCGGTGTTTGTGGGTTTACTAGTTTATTGAACTACGGTATTGTACACGGGCCTGGCCCAGACTCTCCGATCAGTGCCCTGTCCTTGGCAGGGGAGCTCAGAATCCCAGCTCCAGGCTATGGCTCGGGCCTGGCTCCCCACAGCAAGCATGCGTCACTTTTGGCAAGGCCCGCGGTGCCTGTGGGACATGAGCTGCCTGCTGAGAGGACTGTTCTGGCTGGGGAGGGGTCCCAGCCGGCTGCCAAGCTGGGACCTAGATAAAGCCTGATCCTGAGAGAGGCCAAGGACCTGCAGCTCCCATTGCCTTGAACAGGAAGTGCAGAGGGTCAGCATTTCTCCAGACTCTGCCCCTGCTGCCTCTAGCTTTGTTGTGCTCACACGGGCCCTGTGTCTGTAGCCTGTCTGGCTCTGAAAAGACACCCCGTGGCTGATATTTGATAGCCCTGCCGTGTAGGAGGGCTGCTAGGAACCATTTGTACACAGCCTGGTTACTGCCTTCCGGCCAGTTAAAGCCTCTGCAGGTACCCGCTTCTGCCTGTGAAGCAACAGGACTGTGGGCGTTCCAAGCCCAGCTGTCTCTCCCACCTGCTGAGCGGGATGTTTTCTGATTTCAGGTCCTACGCAAGATCAGAGCGGCCAAGAAGCGGCCGCCGCCTCCCTTGCCCAAGACACGCTTGCGCCGTACCAGCACCCGTCGCTCCGGCTACGCCTTCTCCCATCAGCACGGCTTCGGCGCGCTCATTATGTCTGGGAGAAACATGCGGCCTAAACTGCCTTTCACCACAACAGGGACGTTTTCACCCAATAGTGAGAAAAACAAACACAAGTGAATGAAAGAATCAGGGCAGCCAGAAAGGAAACTGATCTGCACAGCGTCCCAGCCCGCACCTGCCCAGGACTGCCCTGTCAGCTACTCCAAGGAGGACTCAGGCCTTCTCTTTCCACCCAGGCACTCGCTCTAACTCCGGCTCCTGCTCTGAAGGGCACGCGCTGCTCCCAGGGAGGCAGGGGAAGGGTGGAAAGAACAGGATGAATCAAAGTTCTTAACTGTGTGGCATTGACAAGTGGAGAGCGGCAAGCGCAGAGCAGACCAACCCCCACATCCCTCCGTGGCCTGAGAGAGAGAACATGCAGGGGAACGCCTGCTCCATGCACCAAGATCATCCGTGATGCCACTGCTTCATCCCCTCAACCCCATACCGCCGAGCACAGCGATGTCAGGGCGGAGGGAGGGCAGAGCTGTATACGCTCATCCCATCCACAAGACTTGTTTCTGCCGTGAGCTATGCCGTGAAACATTCAGAGCTGTATTTGTCCCGGGGATAACTCCACTGACCCCAGGGGGACGGGCCCAGTGCCTCGAACCCAAATCTTTGCAATCTAAGTAATTGTGCGGCCATTTGTCCATAATGTACATGAGCATTTGGAGAGTATGAGGTGGGAAATGACCTTCCGAGCTGGTGGGTAACCCTGTCCAGGTCTACGGCCAGTGCCCCAAGCGCAGCCCCCTACCTTTGGGAGGTGCTGTAAGTCAGGGTTCAGCTCTCCAGGCAACACCCAGGGAAAGGGGCCTGCAATCGAGCTGCGCTGCAGAGCCAGCCTGCTGGGAAATGTCATTGTTCTCAGGGTTTGCAGCCAGGCACCAGCAGTTTCTTCTAGACTGAAAACAGAAAAGCACCAAAACACTCAGTTCCTGAATTCCACAAATGCTAGAGCCGCTCCGTTAGAGTAAAGCTGGGAAATCCCTCCCTGGGTCATGGCTCGGTCTCACCAGGGAACCTCCATCAGCAGGTGGCTTTCCAACCAGACCCCGCCAAATTCTGCTCTCCAGCTCAAACGCCCAGCTCCCCTGGACTGAATGAGAGCCTCTGATGGCAGAAACGGAACCTCCATGCGCTGCCCAGGGCCGATGGGAGGGTGCAGTTTTCACTCTTACCTCTGAGTGCCCAGCTCTTTAACACGCCAGCCCCCCTGTTCTGCCTCTCTCTCCCCCTCGCTTCCTGAGCAATAGAAGAAACCTCCCTAGGCTCAGGCTTGGTGATCTCTGCAGTTTCTTGAACCAAATGGTTTTGCCTCCTCGTTCGATTTTGGTTGGAAGGCGAATCCATCAGTCAGCTGACAGCCCCTAAGTCCCGTGTGTGAGGTCAGAGAGCTGTGAGCCCGCCAGCAAGGGGACCTGACAGACTAGAAACGGCCAGAGTCTTGGAGCTGCTGAGCCATTGGGCCTGGTTCTCCAGGCCGTCACACCAGTGCTATACCGGGGGAGTTACCCTGGTGTAAAGCCAGCATGCGGGAGTGGAGAATCAGGCCCATTAGCGTTACTCACCCATCGGAACGGCGCTCTCTCGCCTGCAGGACAAAGCGCCCCCCTGTTAGTTCCTCAGCCGGTGCTCTAACCACTTACAGAGGGTGGTAGGGCTAGATCCGATGCCTGCTTGGGCTGGGGTTCCTGTACATTACACACGTTAGCGGTAACGGGGTTCTGTGCGGAATCCCCGAGGCACTGGCAGAAGGGATGTGTTACTGTGACAGGCCGGCGACATTTCCACTTGAATTAGTCTCCCTAGAGCTCCTTGTTACCTGCTGGGCTCCTGGTTTTAACAGCGACTGCGTGGAATTGTTTATACTCCTCTAACGAAGGGTTTTATTCTCTGGACATGACTCTCCTCTGGGCTTAGCACCGGTAGAGACAGAGGGTCGATTGCAGCTGGGCTCTGGGGATTTGTTATAAACCACAGCATTAGCTTTCGGCCATGGGGCTGGGTCTACCCTTCCACAGCAGGGGAAAGAAACATGCTGAACGGAAACAACTGTAACACCAAGCAATGCAGTGCGCCGGGGCGAATCAAACTGAGCGGTGCAGTCATTGCTCGTCGCTTCTCTCTGGCTTGTGGCTCCCTTGCCAGAGACCATCACCTCGGCATGCTGATTCGGAGAACGGCTCACGACGGTACTGAAGGGGAGAGTTTAGATTGTTAACTGACACCCCAGAAGGCTCAGCCTGCCAGGCTGTGGCTAGCGTGTGATGCTGTGGGCTGCAGTGCTGAGAAGGAAAGACAAGCCAACTGCGAATGAACCAGGGAAGCTCTGGGACCCCAGACACCGCTCTAAGACGGTTTGCACACAACACACCCTACTTGGCCACAGCCGAAGCGGGACTTACAAATGCTGCATAAGACACGCAAGGGATGATCCACTTGGTGAACTTGCTCCAACTGCAAATACTTCAGCAGTTTGACAAGACCAATGTATGTTTTTAATGTCTTGAAATTGGCCCTGGTGTTCCACAAGCATCTCTCCTTGGTTTGTAAAATAATTTTTTAATATAAATAGTGGCCAATGGGATGAATAATGTGTGTGTAATCTGTTGCTTGATCCTTGGGGCGTGAGCAGGTGCATGTATGTTGTTCACTGGATGAATCTCAGGAGCGGGAACACGGAGAGCCAGATTGCATCAGAGTAGTGACTCACAAAAAGCCCAGCCCAGCTTGGGAGGAAAGTGGAGGGGGGCCGGAGCAGGGAGCGGGGCAGTTGGGGGAGGGGGTGACAGTGGGTTGGAGAGGGGGGTTATGTGGGGTAGTTGAGAGAGAGATTGATGGGTGGTCAGAGCAGGGATGGGGAGGGAAGGGTCATGGAGGTAGTTGGGTAGAGTAACCATATTTCCCAAAGGGAAAACGGGACACTGCACAGGGCTGACCTGAGCAACCTTTCCCCCCACTCCCCTGGGCTGCCAGCCTGCCCTGTGGCCTGGCATCGCCATTCACCCCCCCCCCCAGCTGTTTCTCCATGCCCCCCTAGGGGGTGTGCCCCACTTTTTTTGGCACAACTGGGCATTTGTCCTGTTTGCTCTGGCCAACTGATGATCAGACAAATGCCCAGTTGTGCCAAAAAGGCTGGAACGTCCAGCCTAGGGCTTAAAAAGGGGACTGTCCTGACCAAACAGGACCTATGGTCACTCTACAGTTGGGGGAGGAGGTGATGGGGGATCCAAGTGGGGAGGGTGATGAGGGGCAGTTGGGGGAGTAGGTGATGGGGGTGGGGCACCATGGGGGCAGTTGGGGGAGGTGATGGGGGGTCAGGGCAGGGGTTGAGGGGGAGGGTCATAGGGTGTAGCTGGGTGATGGGGGGGATCAGAGTGGGAGGGTCATATGGGTACGTGGGGAGAGGAGTGATGGGAGGTGGGGCACCATGAGGGGCAGTTGGGGGAGGGGTGATGGGGGACAGAGCAGGGCACCATGAGGGGCAGTTGGGGGAGGGGTGATGGGGTTTAGGGTGGGGGACATGGGGGCAGGTGCGGGAGGGGGCAGAGGCTGTCCCGGTCTCTCAGCGCTCAGGGGCGGGGCCCGGGCGGAAGCCCCGCCCCGCGCCGCAGTGTGTGGCCGGAGCCGGAGCCGGAGCGGCCGGTAAGGGCGGGGCCCGGGGAGCTCTGGGGGTTCGCGTCCCGGCTGGGGGGGCTGCGGGCTCGGGGCGGGGCGGGTCGGGCACGGACCGCGCCCCGGGGATTTCAGCCGCTCCGGGCCGGGCTGCGGGCACCTGCCCCCGGGGAGCTCCGGCGGGTTCGCGCCGGGCAGGAGCCGGGTCCCGGGTCAGTCCCCCGCTCCGAGGCGCCGGGGCTGCGGGACACGGGGCCGCTCTGCTGCGGAGCGGAGCGCGGCGCGGGGGTCCGCCCGGGCGGAGTACGGGGGGCCGGGGCCAGGCGAGCCCCACACCCCGGCGGCGCGGCCGGCCCCGGACGGGAAAGTTGCCGAGTCACCGGGCAGAGGATGAACGCGGAGGCTCGTGGTCGCTCGAGGGAATCCAGCCCCCGGCTCCTGCCCGGCCGGAGAGCGGCGTCGGGGGTGGTAACTAGAGAACGAGACCGGGTCAGTCTGGGTCCCCAAAACAACCAGGCGCCTTTGGGCACCTGAGAGACTAACACGTGTACTTGGGCATAAGCTTTCCTGGGCTACAGCCCACTTCATCGGATGCCTGGAGTGCAACACGCAGGAGGCAGAGCTGTAGAAACACTCCCATGGGTAGTTATACCCGCTACTGTATTTTCCACTCCATGCAGCCCCTTTGCTCCCTTGGAGGCCCAGCAAACACCATCTGTTTACACCCCCGACTCTTGCACGTCTCAGCAGTGAGATGCCCAGAGGACTAGGCAGTTACTTGTTAGACTGCCCGAGACCAGCCCCCCAGAGTCCGAGCACATGGCCTGCAGCCCCCGTTATCTGTACGGTAGCGTAGCGGGCGCTGGAGACTACAGCTCCTGGGTGCTCGGGCGAAGATGGGGCACTGCGTGCTGGGGCTTCTTGTACTGAAGGTGAGGGACCTTCAAATCGCTTGGCACAAGTACGTGTAGCGTTTCCTAAGCTGCGCCCTGGTCCTCAGGCAGCCTGCGTGTGTCCAGGCTTTGTGTGAGGTTGCTGGGGCAGGGCTTGATTATCGGGCTCCGGGCAGGGGGTGGGTAATCTGCCAGAGCGAACCCACACTCTCCGAGGGGTTCTCTGAGTGACCCTGATCGGGAGTTGTCATGGGCGTTCCTAATGCCGGCCTGCGTTGGTTTCCCATCTCTGCGGGCCCTGGCCCCTGGGTGGCTGGTGAGTGACTTGCATAATTACCACATGGTTATTTCTTAATAACTCTCCAGTGAATATGCAAATCTGGATGATGCCTGGGTGCTGGATTGTCAGGTCCTGTGCTAGCAGCCAAGGTGCCCTGTTAGCCTCTCCTGCCCATCAGCTGATGCAGAGAAATGCCAGAAGCACAGGGAAAAGACACAGGCAATGGGGGTTGAAAAATAAATTAAAATCTCTCCCCCCCCCCGCACTCCCTCCCCCTCCCCAACACGTAACAAGTCAGCCAGGCTCCAGGTCCCAGAGGAACTATCTTAAGTTGCTGGGCCCACCCCACAATCCAGCCTCCTCTCTGGGGCTGGGAGGGCCCTTTCCAGCAGAGAGGGTGAGGGAGGGACTCCTAACACTGGTTCTTACAAGGCAAAACAAAGCTACAGACCCAGCCGTGTAGCCCCAGGCTCTGAGCCTGCCTGGGTGTGCTTACCCAGAGTGCATAGATTTAAATGCTTTACACCCACCCACCAACCCCCATGCCTGGATTTTGGTGTCTGTCGAGGGCCCCTAGCGCCCGTAGTGTCTGAGCATTGGCTGGAAACGCTTTTCTTCTTCCGGTGGGAGTGCTGCAGTGTGCTGAGAATCATCAGGTAGAGATGGTGTAGCTCCAGTCACCAGTGGCGTTAGATCAGGGATCCATTTGGCCTGTTGAGATTGGCTCTTCCCTGCAGGGGCCAGTGCAGGCTTGTTCACTGCAGCATGTTCAGCGTTGTCGCTTGGTGACTGTCCCGGGCGATGGGATTCTCGCCCAGCCTCCGCTCTCCATCACGGAGCTTCCTCCGAGGTGGGTGGATGCAGAGGGCGTAAGGTGCTCTGGGATCTTTGTGAGGGTCAAGGGCTGTGCCCAACAGATGTCTTTAGCTGGCTCTGTTTTGGAGGCTGCCTATAAGAACATAAGAACATAAGAACGGCCGTACTGGGTCAGACCAAAGGTCCATCTAGCCCAGTATCTGTCTACCGACAGTGGCCAATGCCAGGTGCCCCAGAGGGAGTGAACCTAACAGGCAATGATCAAGTGATCTCTCTCCTGCCATCCATCTCCATCCTCTGACGAACAGAGGCTAGGGACACCATTCTTACCCATCCTGGCTAATAGCCATTTATGGACTTAGCCACCATGAATTTATCCAGTCCCCTTTTAAACATTGTTATAGTCCTAGCCTTCACAGCCTCCTCAGGTGTGAAACTCTCATGCCTGTGGTATCAGGGGGTCGCCGTGTTAGTCTGTATCCACAAAAACAACAAGGAGTCCGGGGGCACCTTAAAGACTAACAGATTTATTGGGGCAGAAGCTTTCGTGGGTAAAACCCCCACTTCTTCAGATGCAGCCTACGACTTGATCAGCAGCACCGTGCTTCTGGCTTTGAACGCCGCTCCTCTAGAGTGCAGTGAGTCAGGCTGCGAGTCTCTGCTTCAGGGCAAATTCCAACCAATAAAGACCATTTCTCTCAGCCTCATTCTGCAGCTCAGCAGCCTGCATGCCATCACCCCCGGCTCGAAGGGAAGTGGGTTTTAATAACCCCCTGTCCGCCTGTTGTGCTGAGCTGTCAGCTCCCTGCCTTCCTGTACAAAGCCAAGCCCCCTGCCAAAGTCGTACACTTCGGCTATAAATGGATCTGGCCCCTCACCCCGTGGGATGCAGCTGGAAACTGGATCCTGGCCAGACTTGTTCTTAATTTGAAAAGCACGACATGCCCCTGTGGGCCCTTCTATTCCCCACGCTGTTCGCCTGCGCGGGGTCGGTCTCTGGCCAGCCTGGCCTAGAGGAGGAATCGCTCCCGCTTTCTCTCTGCTGCCAGCCCACTGAAGCTTGTGCTGCCAGGCGGTGCACAGACTTGCAGCGTGAGATGCTGCACACCCTTAGTGCTGGTCTGTTACATAACACCATGAACAAGCATTATTTGATCTGATAAGTGCCTCTCAAGCGAAGGCCAGTACTTCCAGTCCTGCGTGCCAGCCAGTCAGCTCCCACACCCAGCACGTATGTGCAAGTGGCCTGGTTTTCAGCTGTGCTGAGCAACCCCAGCTCCTATTGCCTTCAGTGGGATCTGTGGCTCTACCTAGGAATTTATCTGGCTCCCATCACCGTGACATCTGGGCACCTCCCAGTCGCTAATGCGCTTGTCCTCGTAGCATTCCTGTGCAGCAGGGGAATGCTGTCACCCATTGTGCAGACGAGGAAGGGGGCCCGGGAAGATTGACTTGTCTAGGGTCACCTCTAAGGTGCCACAAGTACTCCTGTTCTCTTTACATGGAGTCTGCGGTTGTGCCAGGAATTGAATCCAGGTCTTTTGAGTGGCAGTGCAATGCCCTCCTGGCAGTGCTCAGCACCTCTGCCAATCCATTGGCATTCAGGATCTGGGGTGAGGAGCCAGATTTTAGGCACTTGGGAGAGGGGGAGAGAGAGGTGGTGGACCGACAGAGTGCAGGTGGCGATCTGACACAAGAAAACAGCACATAAAGGAAAAGGAGTGAATCCACTGAGTGTAGATGAAAAGGAATATAAAGAAGCAAAGCACCCTGCCAGGCAGGCAGTGAGACAGGCCAAAGGGATCGCCCCTGATGAAATGCATGACTGATCCACTACTAGCTGGCAAAGAGCTCTAGAACTTTGCAGAAATGAGCTGGAAAGGAACGGCGGATGGTTGTGTAGCACCATTTGGAAGTGATGACCGGGGAGACTGCTCGTAACCCCAGAACAAGTGACGGAGAGGGAGAAACAATCCTTTGAGAGGCTCTTACATGCAATCCCTAAGCGCTACCTGAGCCTGACATAACAGAGGAGGAGGTGAGACGTGCTGTCCAGGAAATGAGGAGCGGTGAGGCAGTGGGACCTGAAGTGAAGGTGGACGTGCTGCAGTCTTGGGTGAGAGATCTGAGCAGAGTGGTTATAACTGTGTGGTGAGACGAGAATTCCTGAAGGCTGGTGAAGTCTTTCCTGGTCCCAATACACAAGAAGGGGAGCCTCCCTGAATGTGGAAACTGCCGAGGGATAAAGCTATTGGTGGATGGGATTGATACTGGAACACATCTGGGATGCTCGGCTTGGGAGGTGGAACACCACTTTGAACACGAACGGTTCAGGTTTAGGAAAGGACGAAGAACAGCATATGCCAGTTTTGTAATTCGGCAAGGGATAGAGAAGCACCTACAGCACCGGCAGGATAGCTTCTGGGCTTTCATAGACCTAGAAAAGGCGACCGCTAAGGCAGACAGAAGATGCTGAGGAAATATGGAGTGTCTCAGGATCCAATAATTGATGAGTGGCCTGTATAGATCCCAATATTTTGGAATGACAGGGCCCTTTGGAGTGAAAGTTGGATGCACTGGGGTCAGCCCTCAATCTGCTGTTTATCATATTGATGGGCTATGTCAGCAGGAAGAGCCCAATGGGGCAAGGTGAGAAGCTGCTGTGTGCAGGTGACCAGCAATAAGGGCATCCTCAAAAGAACTAGAGGAAATAGTAAACCAGCGGTCTGAGCAGCTCAGCTGACGTGGAGCAAATGGGCATGATTAAGACGGGGCCTGGGGTCAGTAGAGGTGCCACAGGGCAGTTGGCCTTATTGGTTAATGGAGTGAGAGTAAACCAGTCTGCCCAGTTCAGGTACCTTGGTGGCTAGGCTACGGAGACAGCAAGCGTTACCCTAAGATGCAGTCCAGGCTGAGGAGTGGGGGAGGAGTGTGGAATAACACCTCACGGGTTGTGTATGACAAGCGTATGCTAATGAGACTACGCCCAACTGAGTAGAACCGTGGTTTTCAGCCTGTGTCCATGGACTCCTGGGGGTCTCCAGTCTATGTCTAAGGGGCCCACGAAAGGTGGTTGTTACCATACAACAGGGGATTTCAACCTGGGGTCCACAGACTGTCTAAGATTTCCAAAGGGGTCCGCACCTCCATTTAAAATGTTTTAGGGGCCCGCAAATGAAAAAAGGTTGAAAACCCCGGGATAGGACAATGGTGCGCCCTGCTGTGCTCTATGGTGCAGAAGCGTGGGCGATAGAGACAGCAGGGTCAACGCCTACAGGTGTTTGAGATGAGGTGTCTTTGTGTCATAAGAGGAGTTACAGAGAGAGGAGAGATCCAAAATGAAAGCATTCAAATGGAGTCAAAGCCCGGGGTGTGGCCAACAAAATCCAGGAAGCACGACTTGGCTGGTTCACACCTGTGCTGAGCAGGAATGAAGGGGACCTGGTGAAGACAGCCTGGCGGGAGAGAGTGGAGAAAAGGGACCCGAAAGGAAAGCTGAGGAAGCAGTGGATGGATTGCATCAAAGAAGAAGAAAAGTGGGCGGACCTTAGTGCCGCCTCAGACAGGTGAAGATGGAGGATGCTGACCTTGTAAGACTGAGGCCTTTTCCTGTAGCCATATGAGGAAAGCAGCAGCCATTCGCTGAGAAGCAGGAAGTCACCTCCTCACATTCCATCTAAATTACATTAAAACAATGTCCTATCCGGCTGTTAAGAAGGAGACCCCGTCCTAATGGCCCCCACTATCACCAGATACAGAAACAGATCTTAAGATGGCTAAAGAACACGTAGTTTAATAGCATCTGTCTGGTAAGAAATCACTTATCAATAGTTGTGGTTTTGAAATCCTCATTTCTTTATTGTTTTGTCATGATGGTCCCCACTTCCCTATTGTTTGTCTGTTTGGTCTCTGTCTGGTTCTTTGATTGTTTGTTACATAATTAATTTGGATAGGTGTAAATGAATTAAGGTGGAGGGGTAGGATTGGTTAGAGAATTTTGTTCCACTATGTTAGGATTGGTTAGTAACATTTTAGTATCATGATTGGTAACGGTACAGCTAAGCAGGACTCAAATGTCACTATGTAAACTGGGGTCCAAAAGGAAGTTCTTTGGGAACCAACTCCAGGGCACAGCCCCACGATCAGAGCTGCCAGACCTCAACTCTCTGCCAATGACGCCGTGCAGAAACTAGAGTCCCCGGATCCTGACTGGCCGGCAGGAAAAGTTCATCTGCCATATTGGGCGTGGTGAACACTGTCTGTGTAGCGTGTGCCGTCTGGTTTGGTGATTCTTAATACATAGAGGTTAAGTAGGATATTACTGTGTAAGGCTCTTTCACTGGTAAAAGACCCCGGAAACCCGCAAAAGATTAAGCCCTGAGTCCACAGGGAATGGGTGTTTGTTCTGAGTCCACAGAGGGGTAAAGTTAGGTGCTTGGAGCCCTAGGAACTGGGAAGGGGGGGGGTGCCTAAATGAACCGGGTTACGCCTGGAGCCCTAGGAACTAGGTAGAGGTGGGTGCCCCTAGCGTGTGCAAGTGACGAGAATTTTGAGCGGGTAACAACCTGACGAGCCTGTGATGGATGCTTATTGAATTAAATGTTAAGTATCTTTGGGGCCCATTGTATTAAATGCAAAGTGTTTGTATTATTGTGGGCCAGGATCGTCCTCTCTGGGGGGAAATGTGATGTGAGCCTGGGAATTCAAAGGACTATGTTGAAAAGGTGCCAGACAAGAATGGAGCTTTGAGACAATAAGTGTGAAGTTGTTGTTTCCTGGGGAATCCCGAGGGAGAAGTTGGGGATCAAAAGGGTGTGAGCTGTATAAGGGAACGGGCTGATCTCCCACTCTGGGTTCTGGTTCTGAATCTGAAGACCATCATTAACTTGTAATCATGGGGAAAACCCCGCGGGGGTTTTGAAGGCGCCCGAGGCTGGAGTTGGGATGACCTCTGGCTAGCTTTCTAGCATGCGGGTAAGTTCTTTTATTCTTTGTCATACGTGTTCCCTGCGATGCTGTCACTTTCAGAATAAATGTGCTTGCTTAGCCAGAGCTGTGTGGTGACGTGTAAGTGCAGGCCGTTACACGGGTCAGAACCCAAAGCGCAGACGCTGGCCTTTCAGGCAGTCTGGCCTGCTGGGAATATCCCAGTGTAGGCAGGGAGCTGTGCAGCCTTTAAACCATGCCCAGGAGGGAGAGAGACATGGAGGAGGTGAGAAGACGGTTCATCCACTTCACAGAAGCCAGGAGGTCAGACCGTATCCTGGTGTCATTTCATTGTGTGGGCACAGACCGTAATCTCTGTTGCAGCCGGCTTTGGGGGCAACTTCCCCCAATCATGGAGGATTAACATTGAATCCCCCAGAGATACTAAAGATGAGCTATGGAGCCTGCAGCCCAAATGCTGCTCCCTGAGTTCTGCAGCAGCACTTGCGCTGGGTCCCCTTCTCTGCGTACAGGAGATCCCGGCAGGCGGGTTTGCTCTCCGTCCCCATGGCTTGGCTGTGTCATACGCTGGCACTGCACTCTCTGCAGGCCGCATGCCCCATGCTAAGGATGAGGGCAGCTGCTCTTTTGGACGTGAGAGAAGTACATCCTTCAGGCTGCCAGCAAACTGCCTCTGAGGGTGGGTGACTTGTGGGCCCTCCGGAAGAAGTTCTGTGGGCTCATAGCTTCCTGCGGCTCCACCCAGGATTAGCTCATCTGGAGCTGGCTGGGAAGTTTGAAGCATCAACTCGTGTACATTTGCCAGCAGAACTCACGGGACGTCTCACTATAAACTTGACTTGGACGAGGGTTTCCTGCCTGGACCGTCCCCCCAAGTGTGCAGCGAGGCTGGATTCCAAACTGGCTTCGCTTTGTGCAACCAGCTTCCCGCTGAATACCCACTGCTTGAGCGTGGGCAGCTGCCTGGCTGTTATAGCCTGGGGCTCCACGCTCATTCCCAGCCCCGTGACGTCTGCCCTGGTGTAGTCGTGAGTACGAGTGTGTGTGTTGCTGCTCTTTCCCCCAACTCTGGCACACGTGGCCTGCTTGGGGGTTTGCTCCTGGGAGCCGCTTCCTTGAAACCCAGAGAATCTCCCCGCATTCCCGTTTCCTCCTGCTCTGCTCCCCTCGCCTGGGCGGAGCTATCCGGGGCTCCCCTGGCCGATTCCAACCTGTCTCGGGGAGTCATGGGGGCATGGCTCCCGCTCCTGAGCCGTGCCCTGCAGCGTGAGCTGTGGTGGAGCCTGGCTCGGGGCTGCGGCTGCATCCGTATCCCCCCTGCTGCTCCAGGTGACCTGCTGGTGCCTGTTCCTGAACAGATTGCCGGGGCCCTTCTCCCAGTGCCAGCTGTTCCCTGGGGCTCACTGCGGAGGGTGATTGTGGCCTCTTGTGCGGTGCCCTGGGGGAGCTCCGGGGAGCTCCCATCCCACACGTGGGGACTGCCATTCTCCCAACAGCCGGCTCCCTAGTGATCTCTTCAGCCTCTGCCCGTGTAGCCAGGCAGAGAGCCCGCTCGGGGGGCGCAAGCCGCCTGCTCTCCTGCTGTGCTGTGAATCTAATCGGGGTGCTCATGTAGTGCCAGCCCTGCAGTGTGCGCATGTGAACAGCGAGATCCAAGGGCTGCTCCCTAGCCAGGGCTCCGTGCCGGGGGTGGGGGTGCACCTCGATCCAGGGGCAGTGAAATGACCCCGCTGTACTGGCTGTTTGTGGACAGTAACTCTGAGGACGGCCTGTCCCACCCCTGTGCCAGCCGGAGCTCAGAGTTGGGACGTCCTGAGCCACCCGGAACACGTGACTGACCCCAGGTGTTGGTGCTGCTTTGCCCGGCCCCCCTGGGTCTCTTGCATTGGGCAGTCACGTGCTGCCCTGCTCAGGCTGCAGAGAGCCAGCCCCTGGGCAAAGAACTAGGGCAGTTTATGTCTCCGTTTCGCCAGGGGGGCGGGGAACGAAGGCACAGTAAAGTCCAGGCTGCCCTGTGGGGGGGGGAGCGGCAGATAGCAGCGTGCAGTGCTCCACACAGAGCCTCTGTCCGGCCCGGGACAGCAGAGCGAGCCAGGCTGCCCCACGCCCACACTTCCCCTGCGGAGGGAGTCTCAGCTCTTCAGAGGAAGGGGAGCGGCTGTGCACGCCCTTCCCTGTCACTGCCGTCCCGCCAGGCTGACGAGGGGCCGGTGGTGGGAATGTAGGAGCAGAACTTCCTGCCTGAAGGGGAGCCAGGGAAATCTGCTTCCCTTTGGGAGAAAGGGGGTGATGGCAGAGGGCACCGGGGAGCCTGAGATGGGGCACGCCCCCTCTGCCGCTGAGCCTGCCCTGTGCTCGGGTGCCTGGAGCGGGTTCTCTGGGGCCACTCGCACGTCTCAGCCGGTCCCCGAACGTATGCTTTAACCCGGGGGATGCATGTTAGGGTCTGTAGAAGTAACGGGGTGCGGTGCTGCCATTGGGCACCACAACCCCTTGACCCTCTGCTTCAGCTCCCCCCGCCTAGGGCTTGGGCGTCCCTTCCTGCAAGCCACAGCTTTGGCTCTTCCTCGCTGGCCTGCTGCCTGTCAGGCGGCCCTGGCTCTGCCTGCTTGTCTTGCTCCTCCTCCACTAGCCAGTCAGCCCTGACAGCTGCAGCTCCTGCTCCTCCGTGCTCAGTTCTCCTTCCATTTCTGCTCCTGCCCAGCCCCCTTCCCCCTCCAGGATCCAAGCCTCCTGCTTCTGCTTCGTTCTCGCCGCACTCCCGGGCGTTTAAAATAAAAATGAAGAGATGCGAGGGCTCACGCTGGTGTTCATTAAACCCTGAGTCACCAGCATGTCGGCCCCGTCGGATCGTGGCTGTCACCGGGTGGGATTGTCAGGCTCACCGCAGCCAGCTCGCTTTGCAACCCAGCAGCCAGCGCTCACTCCATGTGCCACCCAAAGCCACGGTACTGAGGATGCACACCCAGAATCGGAATGCAGGGAGGCCCGGGTGACCTGGCTTGCTCTTGGTCCTCCAGAGGGGCACGTCCTTGACCTCACACCCAAAGTCTCACTTTAGTAGCCAACCCGGGCCCGTTTGCAGAAGGAAGAGGCCGGAACAGACGGAACTAGCTGGCCATGCCGGACGCCGCCCGGGGTCTCCGAGTATCCCAGCTCGGGGAAATCATCCCAGCCGAGCTCAGCTGACCGTCTCGTTCCGTTACTTTGCTCCATCCCTTAGTGGCTGTTGGCTTACGCTGACAAAGCAGGGCTCAGACCTTAACTGTTCTTTAAGGTAACTGGGGGTGTTCTTGTTATCCACCCAAATGTCGGGAGAAGGCACGGAGCAGTGCCCGATCTACCTCCTCTCCTCTCTGAGGCCTGGTCTACACTAACCCCCAACTTCGAACTAAGGTACGCAACTTCAGCTACGTGAATAACGTAGCTGAAGTCGACATACCTTAGTTCGAACTTACCGCGGTTCAGACGCGGTCCACACGCGGCAGGCAGGCTCCCCGTCGACTCCGCGGTACTCCTCTCGCCGAGCTGGAGTACCGCAGTCGACGGCGAGCGCTTCCGGGATCGATTTATCGCGTCCAGACCAGACGCGATAAATCGAACCCGGAACTTCGATTCCCAGCCGCCAAACTAGCGGCTGGGTGTAGACAAGGCCTCAGCTAACCAGGCTTGATCTGCTCAGTCGGAGCCTGCCGGCTGCTGGGAGCTGCGCTCCCCTGGATCCCTTGTGACTCATTGAGGGCTGTTCCCCGGGAAAGTCACAAAAGTAGCATCTGGGCGGAGGACGGCTGAAGCAAGTGGAGCCTGTTTCTCGCAGGGTTTGGCTCTGCCCTTCCCATCGCAGCGGGGGAGAGGGGTAACAGCTGGCATGGCGGGGGGAGGGGGAGGGGTTAATCTGCAACTGGAGCCCTTGACTGAGGCGAGCCCAAAAGTTGGGGCAGTTCATGTGAACTCTGATCCTGACCCGAATTTTGCCGTAGGCTCCTGTCTCTGTAACGGGCCAAACCAGAATCCTGACGCCCCTGAACGCTGTGATTTGAGTCTCGCATCTGGCCAGCAAACGAGTTTAACGCCCCTGCGGTGTTGCCGAGTGCCCCATCCCCCGTCCTCTGGAAGCTTCGTGCTCTTTATAAACAGGGCCAGTGTTTCCTATCCGCTGGAGCCTGACGGCCCTTTTTAGCACGCCCTGCTGTGCTGCTAAATCTGGCCGGCTGCCGGGCGACCGGGAGCTCCTTGGTGGTGCTATTCCCGGTGACCCAGCCTGCTCCTGGGTGGGGTGAAGTCGTTGTGCATTGCTGACATTCCCGGGCAGCGCCCGCACTCCTGCCAGTCTGTGTCCTGAGGGAGCTGCTTCAGGAGCCGGAGCGCAGTGGGAAATGTTGTCTGCACCAATAGCGCAGCTGCAGTGACGGAGGCCAGGGTGAGCGCTTCGCCGGTGGGCTAGATCGCGAGGTGGGCTCTGGGCAGGGAGTGAGGGTGTTCGTGGATAATCTGCTTCTCTGGGATACTCATCACTCAGGACAAGGTGTGCAGATATTAACTGTTAATGAATTTACCCTCGTGTCCCCGGGAGGTAGGTCAGGGTCATTATCCCCATTTCACAGATGGGGAAACTGAGGCACGGACCAGCCGGGACTTGCCTAGGCTCAGACAGGCACCTGGCAGAGCTCGCAATGGAAACTAACCTGCAAAGATTCAAAGTGTGCCTGTCCTTCCCTGTAATGGGCAAGTACAACCTGTGGACGATACGCCCCAGCTCGGACAGAGATGGAGCACTGCATGCTGGGAGCTGTAGTCTCCATAGGCTGTCTCCCCTTAATGAAGATGAGGGCAGTTCCAGGCCATGCTGACTCCATGGGCCACGCCAGCCTAGCCTGGGAACAGATGGTGCTGCGGCGAGGTTAGTGAGGGAAGGGTTTGGGGGAGGCATTTTAGGGGCATGGGGCAGGGAGAGAAGCAGGCAGAGCTTATGGCCAGACCCAGGGAGTGGGACATGGGCTGAGATGGAGGCATGGACAGAGCGCGGTGGCCCCAAGCCGTCCGGGGGAGCGCTGTGCCCCAGAAGGTCAGCGTGCTGTAGCCTGGGGCGACGAGGCACATTGGCAGGGGGCGCTTTACACCGGCCTGTGCAGGCTCTGCTTCATCCGGGGCTGGGATCACCTGGGTTGGGATCTAGTGATGGGTATCCTTGAACGCAAGACACCCCCACAAAGTGCCCCGGTTTGGTATGAGAACGGCGATGTTAGCCGTGCTTGGGCTGGTGCCGTGTGCTCCGTCCCTGGGGCACCTCGCTCCAGCGCACTTGTGAAAGTCCTTTCCCATTCACATTGTATTATGGGCTGTAACACTCGGGGGTTCTGTGAGTTCTTGTGCACTCCAGGGTCTGTGAGGAGGGCTCGAGGGGAAGGGAGGCAGTGTAGCCTAGTGGCTAAGCTCTGGACAGGGATTCAGGAGACCTGGGGTCTGTTCCCAGCTCTGCCGCTGGCCTGCTGGGTGACCTTGCAAGTCACTTCCCCTCTGCATGCCTCAGTGTCCCCACCTGCTTTAATGGCTCTGCCCTGGTTTGCAAAGTGCTTTGAGATCTCTGGATGAAAAGCCCTGTATAAGAAGCTAGCTGTTATTAGCTGCTGTTATGAACCCTGCCCAGCACTGGTTGCATCTGAGCCACCTCCATTGCAGCTGCAGGCCCCCTTGGGAACTGAGCAGGGGCCCCACCCTACGCCGGGCGAACTCGGTTTCTGCTAGAGACAGGCATGACTCCAGAGCCAAATGCCCGAAGAGCAGCCTGGAGCCTGGGCTGTTTTGAGAACACATTTAAAGCCCTTGGTTTCGGCCTGCGCGGCCGGTCGCTCCTGTCTGAGCCCAGCGTAGCTGGGACTGTAAACGTAACCCCAGTGTAGATGCAGCCTCAGCTGTGGTGTCGAATAGCTTCACACGAAGGGGAGCCTGCCTGGACTCTCCCATGCGCAGGGCTGAGCGGGGAGGGGTCCAGCTTGGCGAACCTGCCCAGAACCCGCTCACCACACTGCTGTATCAGGGCATGGAGCCTGGGGTGCTGGCAGAGTGGGGAGCCAGGCCTGCCCCTGGAGTCAGCCCCATCTCAGTGGAAGCTTTCCGCGTTCGCTGTGCGGATATTGCTGCGAAAGGAACGGCCTGGCCCAGCCTAGGGGCGGCTGGGCCAGGGGAGGAGTGCTGGCTTCCCTCGCTGCAGGGACTGGCAGCCCAGGGAGCTGGCCCTGGGGTAGGGAGCCCCCCTGTTGCTCTGATAGCCGCGTCCCTCCCGGGGGGCCAGGAGGGCGGTGTTGGGCTCTGAGCCAGCGCACCTCGGTGGGGTCGGAGAAGGGGGAAAGTGGGAACGTGGAGAAGCCCTTCCTCAGCCGCCCCCCGCCCCACGGAACGAACAGGTGGAGCTGACGGTTGTCCCTCCCACCAGCCCAACCCAGGAGTTTGGGACTTAGGCCAGGGCCACGTTGGCAGTTTGTGGGGTCCAGAGGGGAGCATTTAATGGGAGAGACAGCCTGCGAAGACTACAAGCCCCAGCATGCAGTGCGGCCAGGCTGCGCTCTCTGAGAAGGAATGTTGCATGCTGGGCCCTGTAGTCTCCCTGGGCATCCCTGCTGTCTGTCCCTGTAATCAGCAGGGTGGCTGGCTCTAGCTCTGGGTGTCAGTATAACAGCAGCACCCAGCATGGTCTGATCGGCAGGAGTCCTGCCCTGGCCCCACAGGGGGTCCCCTGGGAACTGGCTGCTCCTGGGCACCCCTGAAGAATCATAGAATATCAGGGTTGGAAGGGACCTCGGGAGGTATCTAGTCCAACCCCCTGCTCAGAGCAGGACCAATCCCCAGACAGATTTTTACCCCAGTTCTCTAAGTGGCCCCCTTAAGGATTGAACTCACAACCCGGGGCTTAGCAGGCCAATGCTCAAACCACTGAGCTATCCCTCCCCCCAAAATATATGGAGATATACCTATCTCCTAGAACTGGAAGGGACCCTGAAAGGTCATCAAGTCCAGCCCCCTGCCTTCACTAGCAGGACCAAGTACTGATTTTGCCCCAGATTCCCTAAGTGGCCCCCTCAAGGATTGAACTCACAACCCTGGGTTTAGCAGGCCAATGCTCAAACCACTGAGCTATCCCTCCCCCCACGCGAGACCAGCGTGATGCGCGGCCCCTTTCTCTTGTTCAAAGTTTATTGCAGGGCGAGTCCTGCCACCGGGGCCCGGAGCTGGCTGCAGTGTGACGCCTCCGCCAGACCTGGGGAGCGAGGCTGGGCCCTGCTGATCGTTGCCCGGAGTGAGTCTCCTGGGCGTTCTGGGGACTTCGTTTTGACCTGCTAAAAATGAAATTGAAAACCCCACCTCTCCAAACCCCTGCCCCCAGGGCGGCACCTTCATGTCTTCCTTTGCCAGTCGCAAGTTCGGTGTGGGTGGTGCTGAGATCGGAGTGGGCTCAGACCCGTGGCGTGAACTGGAAGGATGGGAGCCGCGGGGGCTGCAGGCGGCCTGGGGGATTCGGTGCCCGTGACACTGACGCTCTGTGCTCAGGAAGAGGGAATGGGCAGAAAGGGAGCTGAGCAGCCTCGCCCATTGCGTTCACATGGGGGGCTGTTTGTCTGGTCTCCCAGATGGGACTGTCGGGTGTAGCTCCACTCTGGGGATGACGTGGATAGGGCCAGGCAGGCTGGGGGGCGGGTGTCTAACTTGATCTTCAGTGCGTCCCATCTGGAGAGTTTTGAGCGTCTCTGAGTTATTTAATATTCACCAGTCGCTGAGGAGAGGCTGTATCCAGAGGTGATAATGGGAGTCCAGGCACTGTCCCCCATGGAGTCTCCTCCCCCCATATCTGGGAGTGATGCGTGTGTTTGCAGTCTGTGCTCTGGAAATGGCTCTCTGTAACCCGAGCTGCATTTCTGCCATGCCCTTTGAGAGGCCTCTGGATGTACACTGGGCTTTTCATTAGCAGTCTGGGCCTGGCTTTGCCAGCCCGCAGCCCGCACCTCCCCCTGCTCGCAGGCTCTGTGAGAACACATTAGCTTTGCTGTGCCCAGCCAGCAGTAGGACAGGGAGCGGGGAGCCGGGCTAAGCCCAAATCCCTGTCTGAGAAGTGCCCTGTCATTCCAGCAGCTGCCGCGGAGCCTCTTCCTGACACCCGGTTACAGCACAGAGCCAGCTGATCGCTGAGCCGATGCTGGGACGAGCTGGTTTTCCTTTGGATTATCACTGGCCTAGCATCGTGTCTTCTCCAGCCGCTCTAATGCGCCAGGCACTGTGAGAATCTCATCGCTTACGCACTGGGCACCCAGCTGCAGCGAGCCGTGACCAGGGCCTGGGGAGCCGGGACAGGGACTGCACCCAGCCAGGTAGGCGCTGAAACCATCGGTTTGCACTGCTAGAGGTCTCAGTACTGGCAGCGTAACCCCGTCTCCCCACCCAGGGAGTGACAGGTGTCTTTTCACGTGTGGCTTGTGAACATGTTCTCTACAGCAGTGTGCACGTATCCCTGCCAGAACGGGGGGGCTGTAACGTGCATTATGGGAGGATCCTTCGTGTCTGCGTTGCAATGGGGCACAGAGCTTTCCTCTCTAGTTCCCTGGTCCAACCCGGCTCAGGTCTGCAGGGATCCAGAATCGGTCTTGTTTCCCAATATTGCTCAGTGCCCCCAGTGGTTGATGTCGGCCCCTCTCCTGCTGGGTGGCGGGGGGTGTCCTCATAGCCCCCCCCCAGCCGCAGCGCTCACTGTCCGGTTCAGCAGGGTGGGCGAGAATGGGATATGGCCCATTTCAGGTGGGGGGAGGGTGGTTTTAGGGAGAAGATACAGGGCTGGGTTCTGTAATCACCGACACTGACCCTAGGGAAATGACGCAAAACCCTACCGAACGGGCCGGGGGCCGATCTCCGGGTAGCAGGGGGTGTGAGAGGTTCCCATTTCCTAGCTCCTCTAGGCCGTCCCCATAAGGGAGGTTCTTGGGTGACTGCTGGCGGGCTGGTATCTTCCCCCGCAGCTCAAGGCATGTTTTAAACACAACAGCGTTCACCCAACGAGTATTCGTATTTAGCAACCTGCCCCCCAGGGGGGGTGTAAAGCGAGGGGCAGGTGGCACGCTCCCCTGCCCCACCTGGGACGGGGGCCTGCTTGCCTGCCTGCTTTCCTCCCACCACCACGCCCACTCAGGCGGCTCTTGTGCTGACGGCCATCCTGCCCCCAGCCGCCACGCGCCTCTGCCGGGCTCCCCGCTCTAGATGGCAGGTCAAGGAGACTGAGTCTGCTGCAGCGTGGGACTCGTTGCTCAAGCCCAGCCCCCCAGACGTTGGGAGCGGGGTCTCTCGCCCCCCAGCCTCCCCCTCTGCAGGCAGAGGCTGTATAAATCGTGCCCGCAGGATACTATTTCGGGTCTAGCCCTTCCCAGGATGCCTCCCAAGAGTTATGTGAACAAGTGTTAAAAATAACGCTCCAAGCCCTGCCCGAATGCTGGAGCTGCTTCAGATTGGGCAAAACCCGGCGACTGTTCCATAGACAGCAGACCTGGCCCCTGGGCACGGGGGACCAGGCGGGACCTCGGGGGCTTTTCTGCTCCGACTGCTCAGCCTCCCTACGGGGGCTATTGATGGCAGCGGTGCGCCAGGCACACCACTGGCCCGTGGGACTAGGAGTATTTGCCAAAAAGCAAAGGACCTCGCCCAGAACAAGCTGAGTTTTATTTCCGAGCTCTGACGGGAGACACAGGAGTTTCCGGGGGGAGGGCTAGCTCAGTGGTTTGAGCATTGGCCTGCTAAACTCAGGGTTGTGAGTTCAATCCTTGAGGGGGCCACTTAGGGATCTGGGACAAAATCAGTCCTTGGTCCTGCTAGTGAAGGCAGGGGGCTGGACTCGATGACCTTTCAGGGTCCCTTCTAGTTCTAGGAGATAGATAGATATCAGACCCGGGCTCCACCCAATGCTGCCGAGGAAGGTGCAAGAAATCTGCAGCAGTGGACTTGAGAGAATCTGTCCCCCATGTTAGGTCTCCCCCAACCCCAAATAGTTAGAGACAGGGTTAGACCCTGAAGTAGGAGGATTAATGTCCCGACCACGACTCTTTCTTTGCAGTAGCTTTATAGCTCTGGATAGTCTTGCTAGCCATAGACACACGGTCCAGAGAGCAAAGGGTTAACCCTGAAACCCTGCCAGGGGTCAGGGTCCCTCACTCTGGCTGACTTTTCCATGCTGTGGTGCAGAGGCTACTGGGCTCCAGGGGGAGCATTGCATGCTGGGAGGTGTAGTCTCTATGAAATGGAAGGATGACGCTAACAGGGCGAGAAATTGCTCTAAAAGCCTCTGGACTCACTGGTGCCATTTCCCCCTGTGTACTGCAGGGGCACTGATTGACGCACGCCCTAGGGAGCTGCAGTCCTAAATGCATCAATGTTTATAACTCTAAACGTCCCTCAGCCAGGGCCAAATGAACTATCCTGGCAAAGAGTTCTGCCCAGCCTTGTTCTGAGATAGAGCAACAGACCCACCCATGTGTCTGGCTCCCCCTCCCCTCCTTAGTCACCCTGCTTGGTCCTCCCTTGCCCTCAGCCCCTCCTGTTGTGCATTTGGTTGGCGTTCTGCTTTCCTGGCACTGGGATTAAAGATCCCAGGGCAGGTTTTGCCCGAGTTGGAGTGTGAACCCCCATGCCCTGGACATATTCCAACATGGGCAATTACATAAATTTCCTCTGCGGTTTTAGCTGGCTACAGTATTCGCTTCCTGGCCTGAACTGAGCGGCCCTGTTGCTGTGCGTTGTGAAACATCTGCAATGCTCCACCCTAGAGGTGGCTGCATTTCAGGTTGGGGTTGGGTGTTCTGTTCCTGACATGTCCCCCACCTGCTTCCCCAGCCAGCTGTGCAGCTTGGCTAGGGTTTGTAAAGTAACTGAGACGAAAGTCCGTCACGGAAATGTAAAATATCTTTGCATCTGATTCTGGGGTGTGGCTGGGAAGCAGGATAACCTGTCCCAGCCTTTAAGCCCTGCATCTGCTGGCCTAGCCACTGGTGATGTCCAGCACAGGGTGTCTCTGCCCCTCGGAAGGGCTCTCCTTTCTCTGCCATTCTCACCACTGGGCATCGCATAAGGCGACGTTCTCGCTCTGCCGGGAGCACTGTCGCTGTTAGCAGACATGAGCCTGTGGCCCCTGGGAATCTCTCTGGTGGGAGGTCCCTGAAAGGGAGATGGTGTGGTGTAGTTAAAGCTAGAGGGAGCTCTGTTAGGCTCCTGTTTACTTCAGACCATTTCTCTAATTTGTCTAGATCATTTTGAATTTTAATCCTATCCTCCAAAGCACTTGCAACCCCTCCCAGCGTGGTATCGTCCGCAAACTTTATAAGTGTGCTCTCTATGCCATTCTCTAAATCATTGATGAAGATATTGAACCGAACTGGACCCAGAACCGATCCCTGCGGGACCCCACTCATTATGCCTTTCCAGCATGACTGTGAGCCACTGATAACTACTCTCTGGGAACGATTTTCCAACCAGTTCTGCGCCCACCTTATAGTAGCCCCATCTAGGCTGCATTTCCCTAGTTTGTTTATGAGAAGGTCACGCGAGACCAGTATCAAAAGCCTTACTAAAGTCAAGATATACCATGTCTACCGCTTCCCCCTTAGCCACAAGGCTTGTTACCCTGTCACAGAAAGATCTCAGGTGGTTTGACACGATTTGTTCTTGACAAATCCATGCTGCCGTAGCACCTTGTTATCTTCTAGGTGTTTGCAAATCGATTGCTTAATTATTTGCTCCATTATCTTTCTGGGTATAGAAGTTAAGCTGACTGGTCTGTAATTCCTCAGTCTGTCCTTTTTTCCCTTTTTTATAGATGGGCACTAGATTTACCCTTTTCCAGTCCTCTGGAATCCCTCCCATCTTCCATGACTTGTCGAAGATTTTAATTGCTAGTGGCTCAGATATCTCCTCAGTCAGCTCCTTGAGTATTCTAGGATGCATTTCATCAGGCCCTGGTGACTTGAAGACATCTAAGTTTTCTACATAACTTTTAACTTGTTCTTTCCCTATTTTAGCCTCTGATGCTACCTCATTTTCACTGGCATTCACTATTAGATGTCCAACTGCTACTAATCTTTTTGGTGAAAACTGAAACAAAAAAGTCATTTAGCACGTCTGCCATTTCCACATTTTCCGTTATGGTTTCCCCCCCGTCCTTGGGCTTCCTCATTCTTCTAATGTATTTGTAGAACGTTTTCTTGTCTCTAGCTAGTTTAATCTCGTTTTGTGCCGTGGCCTCTGTAATTTTGTCCCTACGTACGTGTGTTCTTTATTTGTTTATATTCATCCTTTGTGATTTGGCCTAGTTTCCGCTGGACTAGGACCCTTCTAGCCTTCACCACCTTGGTTTTCAAGACCATCTCATGATATTTTGGGGGCCCTGGCTCCTGGGTTTTGAGTGCCTGGGATTGTGCTGACACCACTCTGTAGCGGAAGCACGGCCTTCTGGAGCTAGGCGTCCCCGTGGGAAGCCTGGTCAACTCTGGGCAGGTCACGTTACTGCATGTGTGTGCGTGACCTGCACCTTACCTGGCCCCTCTGCAGCTGTGCCCTTGTTAGCACTCCTAGCCCCGGGGATGGGACTGACGAGTGCCTGGCTGGGGGACGGCCCAGGAAATCCCAGCAGCGTCGCTCGTTCGCTCGCCAAGCTTCTCAGGGTTTTGCAGGTTGGCAACTCCTTATCTGAAGAGAGATATTTTTGTGCCCCCTCAAACTCCTTATAAAAGTCAGAGTAAAAGGGGACCAGTCCTAGCAGTGCCACTCCTGGCTGGTTAGTTGTGTGCGCGTGGCGGGAGGTAGCAGAGAACACCTGAAGGGCCCGGGGGGTGGGGGGCGGGAACAAGACTTTCTGTGCTTTAGACTGGAATAGAATTTTCACTGCCTGCGACCCGTCCATTGCCTGTCACGTCCCACTGGCTGAGAAACTGTTTGCTGTAGTGCACCTCCCAGGCAACCTCTGACGGGCAGACTGGCCTGGGGGCGCTGACGTGGCCTGGGGGGTTCCTGTTTCCGCCATGGGTGGTGACTGAGAAGGAAGTGATCTGCTCTGGAGCCTATGTACAAACGCTCATTCCATAGTCAACTCCAGTGGCCTCTGGTCTCGTGGCCTCTGGATACGTGGCCTCCCTGCTGATTCATCCAAAGCCAGCTGGTGGATTTGTGTATTAGAATAGATGCACAGAGTCACAGGTTCCAGAGCCAGAAAGGACCACTGTGATCATCTGGTCTGACTCCGGCACAGCACAGGCCAGAGACCTGCCCTGAGATCATCCCTAGAGCTGGTCTGTTAGAAACAGCCAATCCTGATTTCAAAGTTGTCAGAGCTGGAGAATCCACCACGTCCCTTGGTAAACTGTTCCGATGGTTAATTACGCCCACTGCTAAAAATTTACGCCTAATTTTCAGTCTGAATTTGTCTAGCTTCAACGTCCAGCCATTGGATCGTGTTTAGACCTTTCGCTGCTAGATTGCAGAGCCCATTATTAAATATTTTGTGTCCCATGTAGGTACTTGCAGATTGTCATCAAGTCTCCCCGTAACCTTCTCTTTGGTGAGGTAAATAGACTGAGCTCTTTGAGGCCATCACTGGGAGGCAGGTTTTCCCATCTTTTAATCATGCTTATGGCTCTTCTCTGACCCCCTCCAATTTATCAACATCCTCCTGGAATTGTGGGCCCCAGACCTGGACACAGGATCCCAGCAGCAGTCACACCAGTGCCAGGTACAGAGGGAAAATCACCTCCCTGCTCGTTCTCAAAATTCCCCTGTTTATGCATCCCAGGATCGCATCAGCCTTTTTGGCCACAGCGTCACACTGGGAGCTCATGTTCAGCTGATTTTCCACCACGACCCCCCAACTCTTTTTCAGCGCCCCTGCTTCCCAGGATAGAGCCCCCCCTCCTGTAAGAATGGCCTATGCTCTTTATTCCTAGATATATACATTTACATTTAGCCATATTAAAATACATGCTGTTTGCTTGCGCCCAGTTTACCCAGCGATCCAGATCGCTCTGTATCGGTGACTTGTTCTCTTCATTATTTCCTACGCCCCCAATTTTTGTGTCATCTGCAAACTTTATCAGTCATGATTAAGGCTACAATTTTGTCATGGAGGTCACAGAAGTCACGGAATCTGTGCCTTCTAGAGACCTCCGTGACTTCAGCCCATGGCTGCTGGGAGCTGCAGGTTCCCCCCACTGCCCGCGGCATCTGGGAACTGCAGGGCACCCCCGCCACCCGAGCTCCGAGTTGCCAGGGGTAGCAGGGATACCCCGCAGCTCCTGGCCGCCATGGGCAGCAGGGGGACCCCGAGTTCTGAGATGCCACGGGTGGTGGGGGTGTTGTCCCTCCTTTTTATACTTTCAGTTCCCCTCTTGGAAAATCATTTCAGCTGGGCTCCAGGAGACGAAAACCCTATGGGGAAGGATGTTCCCTGCTGCTTTTTTCTCACTGGTTGGAGCTTCCTTTGTTTCCCTTCCTGCTTGATGACTCTGTTTGCTACTTAAATGCAAAGGGGAGGGATAGCTCAGTGGTTTGAGCATTGGCCTGCTAAACCCAGGGTTATGAGTTCAATCCTTGAGGGCTGGGATCTGGGGCAAAAATCTGTCTGGGGATTGGTCCTGCTTTGAGCAGGGGGTTGGATTAAATGACCTCCTGAGGTCCCTTCCAACCCTGATAGTCTATGATTTTATGAAATGAAGCAGAGCACACATTCCTTTGTTTGAGACAAACTTGTGTGCCAACCTCAGTTTGGAACATGTGCTAATAACACCACACATAACACTTCACATACAATGTAGCCACACACATTTTATCAGGACGATACTGATCAGCAAAGTATGAGTTTTCAAATGATCCCTCACAAGGCATACTTGGTACAGAGATTATTGCGGTCGTGTGTAGGGTGTGAATACAGGTGTGTCCTGTCCCACTCTCCTCTCGCGAATGGTTCATGGTGCTCGGTGTACGTGGGTGAGCGAGGGCAGACTGCAGCTTGGAGAACCACCTGGGATTTCGGGGTGAGACATTTCCATTCTACAGGTCGCCCAGGCAGCTTTACAGCAGCTGCCCTGGGGTGCCAGAGGGCCGTGGCCTGCGCTTCTCCTGCCCAAGAGGCTAAACTCTACGGAAAGCCTGACAAGCCATAGCAGTCAGGGCCCCAAGGTTCCCTGCTCCCCGTGGTCTTCCACTAGCCGCTGCTGCTTGCTCAGATAGTGCAGGTGGATGAGCAGGATCTTCACTGCCGTGGTAGCAAGGCCTGGTTGCCATCAGAAGGGAGTGGTGCTCCAGGCAGAGCTGTACCTACGGCCTGTCAGTTGCAGCCCCCTGCAGGGCCGAGCCAGGCCAGGCCAGGCCGGGCTGGGTGGGATTCTGGCCGGGTTAGGCTAGTTCATCAGGTCGGCGCGGTGTCCCCGCGGTGAGGAGTGTAGCTGTCAGTTACAGCCCCTGGGGAGCCGGGCCGGGTGGGATCCTGGCCGGGTTAAGCTAGTTCATCAGGTCGGCGCGGTGTCCCCACGGTGAGGAGTGTAGCTGTCAGTTACAGCCCCTGGGGGGCTGGGCCGGGTGAGATCCTGGCCGGGTGAGGTTAGTTTATCGGCTTGGCTTGGTGTGGCATCCCCCACGTGAGGCCGCAGTTCCTGACAGCGAGCTGGTTAATGTTGGTGTCTGTGGGCAGGGACAGCTGCTTGGCCTGTTGGCATTGGTACCTCGTAGCGTCAGGGTTGGCAGGGCTCCCAGGAGAGCAGGGAGGGCAGCAGAATATTTTCCATTCTGCTCCTCGCTGCGGGAATGAGTCTCCGGGGTAACGCCTTGCTTTGCTACAGAGGAGATCCTGCTGTCCCGGCTGAACAGTCCTCAGCCCGTCCACCCAAGTCTGCCTTAATCACTGCTGACAGCACAACGGGGCGGGCCGGGTGGTGGTCTAAGGGGAACAGAAAGCCCTCCAGGGCTCGCTCTCTGCTCCCCTCAATTGCCAGACCCGGAGAGGCCCTGTCACGGCTCGCTAGCAGGGACACACGCTACGGGGCCTGGAGCCTGCCTGGGCACCAGCCGGGAGAGCTCCGACCCCACGGAGGCCTCTGGAGAGACATGTGACAGTGCAGGAGAACGCTGGGCCCTGCTCCCGGGATGGGCACTGAGTGGCTGTCTCCTGTTATTGTGGAGGGGAGATGCTGTGCGAGAACAGGCCATGCACCTCAGACAGGAGAGCAGCGCGACGTCCCCCCCCCCCCCAGCCCCGGGCCTTTGGAAGTCATTTCCGTGACCCCGCCCTGCTCAGAAAGCAGCGGGGGGGAGGGGGGCTCATGTGCCCAGCGCAGTGATTCTAGCTGCACTGGTCCGTCGACCCTGGGAGTGGTGCCCAGATATCCCAATTTTATACGGACAGTCCCGATTTTTGGGTCTTTTTCTTATATAGGCTCCTATTACCCCCCCACCCCCGTCCCGATTTTTCACATTTGCTGTCTGGTCACCCTCTGCCCAGGCCCTGCCTGTGCGGTGCGTCCCAGCTGGGAAGAGTTTAAATGCCAGCGCTCAGGCGGCTCCGTGAGGTCTCGTCACTGCCTGTGAAGTGCTGCTGGGCTGGGGACCAGCCTCCTTGGCCTTGCCAGCACGGAGCTTGTTCCGAAACCGGCCCCCTGGCCTTGTGCTGGTGTCCGGGGAGTGGGGCCCTGAGTGCAGACTGGCCCCTGAGCAGGGCCGCTGGCAATACCAGGGCTGGCTGCTCTACGCCACTGCCCCCGAGGAGCTGCTGGTGCTATCCGCTGTGCCCACCACCTCCAGGTTCCCACCGAAACTGCCCCGAGCAGCCTCAGGCTGCGCTTTGGGCCTTCCCGTGGGGTCCAGCTGCACCGGGCGTCTCCCCGGGAGAGGAGTCCCACTGGCGGGCGGGGGAGAACTCAGATAATACAGCGATGGGCACTAGAAATCCTTCAGGAGAGCCGCTTGCCCCGCAGAGCGCAGGCACCCCCTCAGCAGCTTGCCAGGAGCCCGCAGGCCACGCAGGTGTAGCCACCCCACGCTGACGGGGAGGTGACCTGGCCCAGCGCATGGATGGAGAGGGGGCTCCGTGGGCCACGTGTTTGTGTTAGAGATGGGGTGGCCCTGGGCTGCATCACAGAACTGAGAGGGTTTGGCTGGGCCTGTAGGCAGCATGGGAACCCCCTGCTTCAGATAGCTGCCGATTCAGTCGTGGTTTAAGATTCGCAGCGTATCTGAGCTCGAACCCTTGGCCGCGTGATGCCTGGCTGCTGCTCTCCACCCCTGAGGTGGCTGCATTTCAAGGTTGCTGTTTGGATGTTGCTTGTGGAGGCCTTTGGGATCAGAGGCACCATGGAGAACCACAAATCTTTCCTTTCAGCTCCTCCGCGGCCCTGGTCACTTCCTCTGCTCCCCACGGTGGGCCAGCCAGCGCCTTCTCTCCACGGGCCGTGGCTGCCCAAGGACTTGTTCTGCATGCACACAGCAATTCCCGCTGCCCCTCTCTGTCTGTTGCCAAGAGAAGAGAGCAGGAGGGTGAGACCCAGCTGCAGCATATTTCACTGCGGAGGCTTCAGCTGGATGTGGGAGGCTGCAGGTGACCCCGAGCTGCTCCTCCCTGATTTCCCAGTGCTGATCAGAACCAGTCCTCCATCTTCCAGCTGGGCCTGTTCTCTGCACACCCCGCCCCCTCGGCTGCCTCCTCCCAGTCCTGCCTCGGCTGAAGTCCCGCAGGGACTGAGGCTGAGCCAGAGTGGCTGAGCAGTGGGCCTGCCTGGTCCTTCTCACAGCGCAACGTCACAGCAGCAGCAGACAGAGTGGGGATGTGATTGCGCAGACCCTCTGCATTGCCAGGGATGTAGCTGTAAAGAAAATAGGAATTGACTGTGTATGCCCCAGTCCCCGGGAGAGAGGCGAGCCCGGAGCCGGCTGGAGTCTGGACCCTCGGCGCTGCCGGCTGCTCTTGGGGGCAGAGGGATGAGAAGGCGCCTTGGGAAGGTGAGCTGGGGAGATGATTGGGGGGCGCTTGTCTTGCTTGCAGATGGTTTTTAGGTCAGACATTTTCCTGCCAAGCGGTGGATTTTGCCAGCTCTCTGCTGGAGCTCAGAGGCGTCAGCTTTGCTTTGTCCCTTTGCTGCTGCGCTGGGTGGGAGGCTGGTGCGATCGCCGTGCAATGTGTGTGTCCATGGAGCCGTGACACAGCAGGTTGTCATGTCCAGGACTCCCCGGCGGGTCGGTCCTGCAGAGGCGAGCGCTGGTTTGCTCTGGCATCGCCCTCTCCCTGGTGCAGTAACATGTCTGCCATGACAGCCCAGCCCAGCCCAGGCAGCTTGTTTTGGTGTGAGCACTGCCACGCTGTCTGTGCGTCCCTGTGCAGCGTGAAATCCGCTCTGACAGGCAGCCCTTTCACGAGAAGCCCGGAGACAAAGGACACAGGCTGGGGAGGGAGGGAGGGCGGCTGCTGTCTGGTTGGCCTGGGCTCGGTTTGCGGGGTGGTAAATGGATGGCACACAAGCCCTTCGGTTGGAGCCCTGTTCCCTGCAGGAGGAATACACCTAGCTGTGCGGGCTGGGCTCCTTTGTGCTGGCCGGAGAGTGCCTGACGCCTGGGTGGCCCATTGGGGCTCATCGGTAGCTGCTCTCCCTTCTCGGCTGGGAAAAGGGGCAATCAGTCCATCCTTTGAATTCTCGAGATGGGCCGTGTGGGGCCGGGACCATTTACTGGAGCTTAACTATGAGCAGGTGTCGCGCCCAGTGCTTCTCTCCCCACACCCCAGCACCGAGCCAGGTGCCCCCCAGCCACTGCCGGGGGATGAGTGCTCTAGACAAGAAGGCGGCTCCCCTAATATGTATGCGGTAAAAGGGGATGGAACGGGTGAAGGGATGCTGAGATCTGAGGTCAACCAGAAGAGCAGGGGATGAGGTAGTGCTGTAGGGTATGAAAGGGAGGAGGATGGACCTATAGGGGGTGCAGTGGCAGGGGCTCTAGTGGAGTGGTGTGTCTATAGGGGGTGCAGTGGCGGAGTTCCAGTGGAATGTTGTGTCTATAGGGGGTGCAGTGGCAGGGGTTACAGTGGAGTGGTATGTCTATAGGGGGCGCAGTGGCAGGGGCTCTAGTGAATGTGTCTATAGGGGGCGCAGTGGCAGGGGCTCCAGTGGAGTGTGGTGTCTATAGGGGGTGCAGTGGCAGGGGCTCTAGTGGAGTGGTGTGTCTATAGGGGATGCAGTGATAGGGGCTCTAGTGGAATGTTGTGTCTATAGGGGGTGCAGTGGCAGGGGTTACAGTGGAGTGGTGTGTCTATAGGGAGTGCAGTGGCAGGGGCTCCAGTGGAGTGGTGTGTCTATAGGGAGTGCAGTGGCAGGGGTTACAGTGGAGTGGTGTGTCTATAGGGAGTGCAGTGGCAGGGGCTCCAGTGGAATGTTGTGTCTATAGGGGGTGCAGTGGCAGGGGCTCCAGTGGAGTGGTGTGTCTATAGGGGGTGCAGTGGCAGGGGTTCCAGTGCAGTGGTGTCTATAGGGGGTGCAGTGGCAGGGGTTACAGTGGAGTGGTGTGTCTATAGGGAGTGCAGTGGCAGGGGCTCCAGTGGAGTGTGGTGTCTATAGGGGGTGCAGTTGCAGGAGCTCCAGTGGAGTGGTGTGTCTATAGGGGGTGCAGTGGCAGGGGTTACAGTGGAGTGGTGTGTCTATAGGGAGTGCAGTGGCAGGGGCTCCAGTGGAGTGTGGTGTCTATAGGGGGTGCAGTTGCAGGAGCTCCAGTGGAGTGGTGTGTCTATAGGGGGTGCAGTGGCAGGGGTTACAGTGGAATGGTGTGTCTATAGGGGGTGCAGTGGCAGGGGCTCTAGTGCATGTGTCTATAGGGGGCGCAGTGGCAGGGGCTCCAGTGGAATGTGGTGTCTATAGGGGGTGCAGTGGCAGGGGTTCCAGTGGAGTGTGGTGTCTATAGGGGGTGCAGTGGCAGGGGCTATAGTGGAGTGGTGTGTCTATAGGGGATGCAGTGATAGGGGCTCTAGTGGAATGTTGTGTCTATAGGGGGTGCAGTGGCAGGGGCTCCAGCGGAGTGGTGTCTATAGGGGGTGCAGTGGCAGGGGCTCCAGTGGAGTGGTGTGTCTATAGGGAGTGCAGTTGCAGGAGCTCCAGTGGAGTGGTGTGTCTATAGGGGGTGCAGTGGCAGGGGTTACAGTGGAGTGGTGTGTCTATAGGGGGCGCAGTGGCAGGGGCTCTAGTGCATGTGTCTATAGGGGGCGCAGTGGCAGGGGCTCCAGTGGAGTGTGGTGTCTATAGGGGGTGCAGTGGCAAGGGTTCCAGTGGAGTGTGTCTATAGGGGGTGCAGTGGCATGAGGTTCTAGGGGATTTGGAAGTCAGTAGCTTTACGCCCCTAGACACTGGGTGTCGGTTGTGCCAAAGTACAGGTGAAATGAGTTGAGCAGCCGCACCACACTCACAAACCCACTTCCCAATTAGTGAGCTCGGCAGAGCTCCAGGGCAGCTCATTTCAGGGATCGCCAAAGGGCGGTTTAGATAAAACACCCTCAGACCTGCAGGGGATCCCAGGCTTGGAAGGGCAGGGATGGGGCAGGCTGAGCTCCGAGCTTTGGCAGAGCTGTGGAGGAACTGAGCGTGAGAGCAGCAGCAGAAAGGGCTGCAGGTCAGGAATGAGGTGCCTTAACAGTGCATGTGGGGCTCAGGGCTGGAAGAGCAGGGGGCTGCTGCGCCCGACTGGGGGCTGGAGGAGCAGTGGCAGAGGTGCGGGGGGGGGGAATTCAGGGCTGGAAGAACAGGGGGCTGCTGTGCCCGACTGGGGGCTGGAGGAGCAGTGGCAGAGGTGCGGGGGGGGGGGGAATTCAGGGCTGGAAGAGCAGGGGGCTGCTGCGCCCGACTGGGGGCTGGAGGAGCAGTGGCAGAGGTGCGGGGGGGGGAGGGAATTCAGGGCTGGAAGAACAGGGGGCTGCTGCGCCCGACTGGGGGCTGGAAGAGCAGTGGCAGAGGTGAGGGGGGGGGGAATTCAGGGCTGGAAGAACAGGGGGCTGCTGTGCCCGACTGGGGGCTGGAGGAGCAGTGGCAGAGGTGCGGGGGGGGGCGGGGGGGAATTCAGGGCTGGAAGAACAGGGGGCTGCTGCGCCCGACTGGGGGTTGGAGGAGCAGTGGCAGAGGTGCAGGGCGGGGGGGGGGAATTCAGGGCTGGAAGAACAGGGGGTTGCTGCGCCCGACTGGGGGCTGGAAGAGCAGTGGCAGAGGTGCGGGGGGGGGGGATTCAGGGCTGGAAGAACAGGGGGCTGCTGCGCCCGACTGGGGGCTGGAGGAGCAGTGGCAGAGGTGCGGGGGGGGGGGGGATTCAGGGCTGGAAGAACAGGGGGTTGCTGCGCCCGACTGGGGGCTGGAGGAGCAGTGGCAGAGGTGCGGGGGGGAATTCAGGGCTGGAAGAACAGGGGGCTGCTGCGCCCGACTGGGGGCTGGAAGAGCAGTGGCAGAGGTGAGGGGGGGAATTCAGGGCTGGAAGAGCAGGGGGCTGCTGCGCCCGACTGGGGGCTGGAGGAGCAGTGGCAGAGGTGAGGGGGGGAATTCAGGGCTGGAAGAACAGGGGGCTGCTGCGCCCGACTGGGGGCTGGAGGAGCAGTGGCAGAGGTGAGGGGGGGGGAATTCAGGGCTGGAAGAACAGGGGGCTGCTGTGCCCGACTGGGGGCTGGAGGAGCAGTGGCAGAGGTGGGGGAAGGGAATTCAGGGCTGGAAGAGGAGGGGAATTTAAATATTAAATCCCTAGTGTGACTCCCTCCAGCTTGGCTCACTATGTTCATGAAGCGTGTCAGGACTCTCCCTAGCATGAACACGGTTTGATTGAGGCTGGAATTGTCCTCGGCACAACATTTTGTGCCGCGGTTTTCTGGAAGGACCATTTTATTTCTTTCAGAGTAGCAGCCGTGTTAGTCTGTATCCGCAAAAATAACAGGAGTACTTGTGGCACCTTAGAGACTAACAAATTTATTAGAGCATAAGCTTTCGTGGGCTACAACCCACTTCTTCGGATGCATATAGAGTGAACCATATATTGAGGAGATATATATACACACACATACAGAGAGCATGAACAGGTGGGAGTTGTCTTACCAACTCTGAGAGGCCAATTAAGTAAGAGAAAAAAAACTTTTGAAGTGATAATCAAGATGGTTCAGTACAGACAGTTTGATACTTGATACACACTTGCTTCTTATCAAACTGTCTGTACTGAACCATCTTGATTATCACTTCAAAAGTTTTTTTTCTCTTACTTAATTGGCCTCTCAGAGTTGGTAAGACAACTCCCACCTGTTCATGCTCTCTGTATGTGTGTGTATATATATCTCCTCAATATATGGTTCACTCTATATGCATCCGAAGAAGTGGGTTGTAGCCCACGAAAGCTTATGCTCTAATAAATTTGTTAGTCTCTAAGGTGCCACAAGTACTCATTTTATTTCTGCAAGTCCTTGGTTAGTCTCTGTCTCGTCCCATGTGGGCCTGTCTTTTAAACCTGGGGAGCAAGACAAAGCCAGAGCATCTGTTCAGGACAGCAGAGGGGAAGAACAGGGATTCATGCAAAAGTACATGGGAGAGAATTCGTTCTCCCCAAAGCTTTAGACCCATAAATTAAAATGGCATCAGGGCATTTAACCTCCTGGACTGCGAACATCCTCCTTCGAAAACCTCAACCCCATCCCAGGGAACTCAAAACTCTGTGTTTGTCCCATCCTCTTTCACAATTGGGAGGGGCCATGCTGCGGGATATGCACCTGCAGGAGGGAGCTAGAGAGAACCGGCAGTAGGGCACATGCATCTGCTGGTGTCTGCATCAAGGTGCCAGAGGAGAAAACGTGCAGCAGAACAAACAGCATCTGTGTCTGCCTTGAGGAGATGGCAAACCTACTTCAGAGCATGGACACGTCTCAGGAAGCTGGGGACAGTTTGCATCAGATGTGTGCGATTCTCCGCTTGCCTCTGCATGAAGATGCTGAGGAGATGGAGGCAGATACCTGCAGCCTTCACAGCCCTGGAGAGAGGCTGCACCCTGACACGCAGGCTGGCTGGGCCTTTTTTGTATGTAGTGCTTGGACTGCACTATTCGTTAAGCACTGAGAAAGCACCAAGCCACGGTCCCTGCCTGAAGTCTAAAAGAGGGGCAGGATCCGGTGGGGACTGGAGAGAATTTAGGAATCATTAGCTTTAAAGAAATCCTGCAAATAGCACCTAGGCTCTGGTGTAGCAGACGCAGCCTCGTTAGTGCCTGGAGAGAGAAGGGGTCACGGGTCACTGGCAGGTTTAAACTGGTGTCAGTGGTGGATTCTCTGTCACTTGAAGTCTTTAACCCTTGGTTTGAGGATGTCAGTGACTCAGCCAGAGGTTGGGGGTCTGTTACCAGAGGGGGGGGGGCGAGGTTCTGTGGCCTGCAACGTGCAGGAGGTCAGACTAGGGGGTTGTGATGGTCCCTTCTGGCCTTTGAGTCTGTGCAGCAGGGTCTCTGGGGAGGCCTGCATCAGTGATTGCACGGCAGGAGATGCAGATACCCATGAGAGCATGTGCAGTGCACCCTGCCTGTGCCGGTGATCTCACGGCACTTCAGTGGCCAGGCCCTGCCCCATGGCTCTTACAATCTCGCTTAGAGCCAGGTTCAACAAAAAGAACCATATGTCTGGGTGGGGATAGGGACAGGCGCAGGATGGGGGGTAGAAAGCCAACAGTAACCAAGGGGAGGGGGATATTGCTCCTTGGGAGAATTCAGCTTTTCTGCCATGTAGATGATCAGCTTGTAATGGGGCAGCGCTGGCTGCCGGGTTAGGGGTGAAGCCAGAATCTTATTCTGGGGTTTTTCTTTAATCCTCATCCCAGCTTCTCTCAAGAGAGTCCGGCCGCCCCAACTCTTCCCCTGCTGCCCCTTAGCCCAGGTTGGAGCGTTGGGAAAAGTCAGATAGGAAGTGTTCAGATTGTCGTGCCGAGGGGAGGGGCATGGGGGGCTCTTCTCCCCCAGCCCCCCACTTCGCATGCACTCGGCTTTCTAGAGAGCAAATGTTATGCCACCTGGTGTAACCCTGCCGCCCTGCCCACCTGGTGTAACCCCGCCCCCAGCACGCCCACCTGGTGTAACCCCGCCCCCAGCACGCCCACCTGCCACAACAAGGCCAAGTCTGCACCGGGTGCCTCCCAGGCGCTGAGCCCCCCTCCTGCAGGCTTCGTTCATGAACCCGCTGGAAACGTCTGAAGTTCATTAACATGCTCCGGGGAGTTCCCAAACACACCGAACCGCTCCGAGCCGTTCAGCTGGAAGCTGGGTTCAGGAAAGGCCAGACGCCAGCCCCCCAACTCTACCCTTTGTTCACAAACATTCTGTGCTTGGACCCCTCCCCCGGCGTTAAAGGCTGGGAACAGTCCGTGCAGGGGGCTGGCAGTTGGCTCTGGCAGGCTGTGAGGATCGACCCCGCAGCGCCAAAGGATGCTGGGGAAGGGCCAGGCTGTGACTCTCCCAGCTCCGGGGTGGCCGTCAGCCTGGCTGGCCTGCTGCAGGGCGTGCTGGGCGGAGGGTCGCTTTGCGAGGGATGCTGGGGTCTGTGCATTTCAACTAAAATAAACCCTTTGGGATGCAAAAACGGGTGTAATCAGTTCCCACAAAAGGCAAATTCTGGGCAGCTAAGAGGCCAAAAATGAGCGGGAGAGTGAGGATAGCTGTGCTTGCCAAACATGCTCCAGGGCAAATCTGTGCAGCAAGGGGGTGTCTGGCTCCTCTCTCTGGAACTGCAGCTGTCACAGGGCTGGGGTGGTGGCTTTGTCCCCGCCTGTTCTCCCAGCTAATCCCCCCGGCTCGTATGGCTTTGGATGGTGCTAATGCAGTCTTCACTCTACCCCACCCCCCAGCATTAACCCAGTATGGCCAGCCCCAGGCATTCAAAACATCGTGACTGAGGCCCCAAAAAACCATGAGAATTTACAAGATAAGGATTGGGCCTTTTTCCTTTGCCTCGTGGATTCTGTGTCTTTAAGGGACATTCGGCTCATGGTTTCAAGCTTTTTTTCCACAAGAAGGAGGGTAGAAACTTTTGTTATTGGAAGCCAAGATTCCTACATACTCACATGACTCCAGGAGCTGGGGATTTAAGAAAAACACCCAAACTTGTGAGAACTGGCAACAAGCCGCTCTCCGGCGTCCCAGAGCTGGGCCTTTGCCACGTGGCCAGGCACTCCAGCATCCCAGAGCTGTGCCTTCCCCGCAGGGACAGCCTTCCTCTGGAGTGTGGGTGTGTTAACATACACTAAGTATCAGTGTGCAGATCGCTTTGCACAGCAGAGACCAAGACCCTGCCCCAAAGAACTCACCTTCCACTTAGAGCCAGAGCAGTGGGAGCAGACGCCGGGCCAGGGTGGAACCTCTGGGAGGACAGGGACTGCGCTAACCAATTGTAGTAAATTGTCGCGTTCAGCCAGATAGTGACTAGCTGGGAATGGAGCTTGGCCAGAGCTATGTAGTGGATAGAACAGTAACTGATGCAGGCGGCCAATTTCTGCTGGCAGGTGGGGACAGGCCGCACGTGGTGTAAATAAAGTAACAATAAACTGTAAATCTCTCTCAGAGTCGCAGCCGTGTTAGTCTGTATCCACAAAAAGAACAGGAGTCCTTGTGGCACCTTAGAGACTAACACATTTATTTGAGCATAAGCTTTCGTGGGCTACAGCCCACTTCATCAGGTGCATAGCATGGAACATATAGTGAGAAGATCTACATACATACATACAGAGAACATGAAAAGGTGGGAGTTGCCCAACCAACTCCAAGAGGCTAATTAATTAAGATGAGCGATTATCAGCAGGAGAAAAAAAACTTTTGTGGTGATAATCAAGATGGCCCATTCCAGACAGTTGACAAGAAGGTGTGAGGATACTTAACATGGGGAAATAGATTCAATTAGTGTAATGACCCAGCCACTCCCAGTCTCTAGTCAAGCCCAAGTTAATGGTATCTAGTTTGCATATTAATTCAAGTTCAGCAGTTTCTCATTGGAGTCTTGTTTTGAAGCTTTTCTGTTGCAAAATTGCCACCTTTAAGTCTGTCACTGAGTGGCCAGAGAGGTTGAAGTTTTCTCCTACTGGTTTTTGAATGTTACGATTCCCGATGTCAGATTTGTGTCCATTTATTCTTTTGCGTAGAGGCTGTTCGGTTTGACTAATTGAATCTATTTTCCCATGTTAAGTATCCTCACACCTTCTTGTCAACTGTCTGAAATGGGCCATCTTGATTATCACTACAAAAGTTTTTTTCCTCCTGCTGATAATTGCTCATCTTAATTAATTAGACTGTTACAGTTGGTATGGCAACTTCCATCTTTTCATGTTCTGTATGTATATATATCTTCTCACTATATGTTCCATGCTATGCATCCGATGCAGTGGGCTGTAGCCCACGAAAGCTTATGCCCAAATAAATGTGTTAGTCTCTAAGGTGCCACAAGTACTCCTGTTCTTTTTGTAAATCTCTCTGTCTCCATGTATATATAGGGAGAGACATTTACAGTTTACAGCTCTGTGTATTACTCATCTTAGTCTGCAAGCCCCTGGGTGGTGTTTGTGTCTGTGCAGTGCCCAGGCGCCACCGATCCTGACTCAGGGGCTGAATGCTCCTGTACTACACTAGTTCTCCACTTGTAAGGTAACTCCCTTCTCTTCATGTGCCAGTCTATTTATGCCTGTATGTGTAACTTTCACTCCATGCATCTGAAGAAGTGGGTTTTTACCCACGAAAGCTTATGCTCAATAAATCTGTTAGTCTTTACGGTGCCACCGGACTCCTCATTGTTCTAGTAGTTAATTCTGGCCTCCACCCACAGGGCCAGGGCAGCGTTCTTCTCTGCAGGATGTTTGCTAGGCTTGGACTAGTCTGTTTTAATGACCCAAGTGCAGGAGCGTCCAGCTCTTCCCTTGGCAGTATCGTTCTGGTTGGCCTCTGCTCTGCCATCGCCAGCTTGCGATTCTTGTGCGTGTTGAAACGAACGTGCTCCTAGGACCAGTCCCACTGACCTCTGGGGGGTTACTTGCCTCAATAAGTGCTGCTCAGCAGGGGTAAAGTTGGCGGTCAGGCCCTTCAGAAAAACAGCAGACAGATGCCAACCCACAGCTTTACGTGGCTCTCTGTCTCTTCAGCAAAACGTGTCCTCTCGCTCTGTTCAGTGCCTCCTTAGCCAGCCCATCACAGCTTTGTCTGCTGCCCGGCACGGAGCGAGAAGGGTTGGAACACACGGCACATGTGCCAGATCTTCGGCTGTTTGAGAATTTGCAATGACGTCGACCTCTTCCCTTTCCAGCTGTCTCCTTGGTTTCACTACCTTCCGTTTTCCCAATTTACCTTTCATAAGACACGTGCTAATTATAATTTATTTCTTCAGCACCCACAAGGAGCTTGTTGCTTATCCCCCTGACCCAAATCATCTCCCGAGTGTCTTGTGCTTTTCCTGCCAGTCCAGCTGTCCGGCAGCCACCAGTCACGTGTCATTATAAGTTTGTTGGGGGATAAAAAGGCCACTGCGCTGTGATTGTGTGAGTACTTAGTGTAGCCATGCGCCAGCTCGGTGGTTGGCTTACATAGTAATTATTGATCTCTGTGGGTTTCTGTTCGATGCCCATAATGGTGGTGTCTGCCTGCCTTATAAAGGTCCTAAAGTGAACTCAAAAAGATCTTACTGTCTGTTCAATATTTTTATGCAGTCAAATGATGTCATGTCATATGATGATGATGACACTTTCCATTCCATTGGTATCTCTAGAAGATGTTAAACAGCAGCTACTAAAGTTAAATCAGCTGGTCCAAATAACTTCCATCCAAGAGTTTTAAAAGAGCTGACCGAGGAATTCACTGGACCATTAAGGTTGGTTTTCAATCAGCCTTGGAGCACTGGGGAAGTTCCAGAAGACTGGAAGAAAGCTAATGTGCCAGGATTTGAAAGGGGAAATGGGATGACTTAGGTAATTATAGGACTGCTTGGCTCACATCAATCCCTCACAAGATAAGGGAGTGGCTGATATGGGACTTGATTAATAAAGAATTAAAGGAACTATGATTAATGCCAATCAACATGAGTTTATAGAACATAGATCCTGTCAAACAAACTTGATATCTTTTTTTGATGAGATTACAAGTTTAGTTGATAAAGATGATAATATTGATGTAAGATACTTAGACTTAGAGGTAAACAGTGAGGTGGCAAAATTTGCAGATGATACAAAACTGCTCAAGATAGTAAGTCCAAAACAGACTGTGAAGAGTTACAAAAGGATCTCTCAAAACTGGGTGACTGGGCAACAAAATGGCAGATGAAATTTAATGTTGATAAATGCAAAGTAATGCATTACTAAATTAAATTAGCTGTTACCACTCAAGAAAGATCTTGGAGTCATTGTGGATAGTTCTCTGAAACATCCACTCAATGTACAGTGGTAGTCAAAAAAGCAACCAGAATGTTGGGAATCATCAAGAAAGGGAGAGATAATAAGACAGAAACTATCATATTGCCTCTGTATAAATCCAGGTACACCCACACCTTGAATACTGTGTGCAGATGTGGTTGCCCCATCTCAAAAAAGATATATTGGAACTGGAAAAGGTTCAGAACAGGGCAACAAAAATGATTAGGGGTATAGAATGGCTTCCATATGAGGAGAGATTAATAAGACTGGGACTTTTCAGCTTGGAAAAGAGGCGACTAAGGGGGGATATGATAGAGGTCTATAAAATCATGAGTGGTATAGAGAAAGTAAATAAGGAAGTGTTATTTATTCCTTCTCATAATACAAGAACAAGGGGCCATCAAATGAAATGAACAGGTAACAGGTTTAAAACAAACACAAAGTATTTTTTCATGCAATGCACTGTCAACCTCTGGAACTTCTTGCCAGAGGGTGTTGTGAAGGCCAATACTATAACAGGGTTCAAAAGGGAGCTAGATAGATTCATGGTTCAACATTGGTGAGGCCTCATCTGGAGTACTGTGTCCAGTTCTGGGCCCCACACTACAAGAAGGATGTGGAAAAATTGGAAAGTGTCTAGCTGAGGGTAACAAAAATGATTAGGGGGCTGGAGCACATGACTTATGAGGAGAGGCTGAGGGAACTGGGATTGTTTAGTCTGCAGAAGAGAAGAGTGAGGGGGGATTTGATAGCTGCTTTCAACTACCTGAAAGGGGGTTCCAAAGAGGATGGATCTAGACTGTTCTCAGTGGTACCAGATGACAGGACAAGAAGAAATGGTCTCAAGTTGCAGTGGGGGAGGTTTAGGTTGGATATTAGGAAACACTATTTCACTAGGAGGGTGGTGAAGCACTGGAATGGGTTACCTAGGGAGGTGGTGGAATCTCCTTCCTTAGAGGTTTTTAAGGTCAGGCTTGACAAAGCCCTGGCTGGGATGATTTAGTTGGGGATTGGTCCTGCTTTGAGCAGGGGGTTGGACTAGATACCTCCTGAGGTCCCTTCCAACTCTGATATTCTATGATTCTGTGATTCTATGGAGGATAGGTCCATCAGTGGCTATTAGCCAGGATGGACAGGGATGGTGTCCCTAGCCTCTGTTTGCCAGAAGCTGGGAATGGGCGACAGGGGATGGATCACTTGATGATTCCCTGTTCTGTTCATTCCCTCTGGGGCACCTGGCATTGGCCACTGTCGGAAGACAGGATACTGGGCTTGATGGACCTTTGGTCTGACCCAGTCTGGCCATTCTTATGTTCTTATGACTTCTGTAAATGTGTTTGATTTGGTACTACAGGACATTTTGATTAAAAACCTAGAACAATACAAAATTAACATGGCACACATTAATTGGATGAAAAACTGGCTAACTGTCAGGTCTCAAAATGTATCTGTAAATGGGGAATCATCATGGAGTGGTTGTTTTTCTAGTGGGGGTCCTGCAAGGATCAGTTCTTGGCCCTAAACTAGCATTTTTATGAATGTCCTGAAAGAAAACATAAAATCGTCACGGATCAAGTTTGCAGATGACACAGAAATTGGGGGAGTGGGAAATAATGAAGAGGACAGAGCAAGATGGATCATTTGGTAAACTGGGTGCAAGCAAACAATATGCATTCGAATGTGGCTAAATGTAAATGTATACATACAGGAACTAGGCATGTAGGACATGTTTATAGGCTGGGGGACTCTATGCTGGGAGCAGGGACTCTGAAAAAGATGTGGGGGTTTTGGTGAATAACCAGCTGAACATGAGGTCCCAGTGCGACGCGCTGTGATCCTGGGATGGGGGAATCTTGAGTAGCAGCAGGGAGGTGATTTTCCCTCTTTATGTGGCACTGGTGCGACTGCTGCTGGGATCCTGTGTCCAATTCCAGAAGGGTGTTGATCAATTGCAGAGGATTCAGAGAAGAGCCATGAGAATGATTAAACGGTTGGAAACCTGCCTTGTAGTGAGAGATTGAGCTTCATGAGTCTCTTATCTTAACAAGGAGAAGGTGAAGGGGTGACTTGATCACAATCTATAAGAGCCTACGTGGGGAACAAATATTTCATACTGGGCTCTTTAATCTAGCAGAGACAAGTCGAACACGATCCCAGTGGCTGGAAGTTGAAGCGAGATACACTCAGACTGGAGATAAGTGTACATTAACAGTGACGGTCATTAACCACTGGAACAATTTACCCAGGGTCGTGGTGGATTCTCCATTGCTGGCAATGTTTAAATCAAGCCTGGGTGTTTCTAAAAGCTCTGCTCCGGGAGTTACTTTGGGAAGGTCTCTGGCCTGTGCTATGCGGGAGCTCAGACCCGATGATCACCACGGTCCCTTCTGGCCTTGGAATCTATTAAAACCCCAGTATGAATTGCTTTGAAAGGGCTCTGGGCTTCCTCCATTTCTCAGGCTTCTCTTCTGTGGACCCAGGCC